>NC_086364.1:13873147-14473147 GCF_036324505.1 Eleginops maclovinus | reverse complement strand
CTATTGCTCAAAATGATTTGTTACATGGCTTAACTCCTTTACAAACAGCAAATATTTTTGATTTAACACATGGTAAACAAATAAAGAAAACATGAAAGTCTGGTTTACATTTGGGAGTTGTTTACAGAGCATCAAGAGCTAGCTTAATGTTAGCACTCCAGAGGCCCAGCCCTCCTGGTGAAGCTGAGTTCAATCAACCTCCACCTCTGAACAAAACCAGCTGATTCCTGAATGAACTGTAGGCTAACAGTACCAGTGGCTAATGTAGCATGCTAGATACAGTCGGGCCACTTCTCCTTTTTGGGTTTCTTTACCTTTTCATTCCTCCCAATGTTTAAGGCCTGGGAAATTCCAACGACAAACCACAACTGATTACCAACTGATAGATCAAATAGTTCCTCTAAAGTAAAACGCAAACAATGTCTAAAGTCATGATTAAAAAAGGCGCATTATTCACCATATCATAAAGGATTTAGGGAATGCTGCCCTGGCCCAGTTGATAAAGTGCAAGGCTAAGCAGAATTCCCATGGTGATGACATGTCAGGCAGCATGATTTCATTTGAGCGTTTTTGACACAGATCTGACGCTATGTGCTGACTATGTCTGTGCATGGTGCTAATCTCTGGATAATGTTGCAATGCTGGTTCCTCTAGCCCGTAACACAGACCCAGAAGGGTGTTTATAGGGTTACATGGATACGCTTTGACAAAAGACAGCATTTCATGGAGGAGGATGAGGAGCAAATGTATTTCTGCGGCTTCGGACATTTGTTGTATGCCTAAAGGCATATTGATGTATTTAAATCTATATCTATATATGCCATATGTCTAAAAAGTAAAGCAATAGCTTTACTATCCAGTAGGGGAAATGCTCAAACACTAACCAGTCTTTAAGTGTGCAAAGTGCAAGTAAAATAACCACCATCAACCCATTTTTCCAGAGCTGAAGCATCATATACTAAAATGCAACACAGATAAAGATGGTCGTAACCCACAGAATCTTCATATGTTTGTCGGCAGGTGTGTTGATGCATTTGAGACTGTAGCATTTCAGTCAGATGTTACAGACAGGCTGGAGACAGACAGCTAACTGCTGCTCATAAACATTGAACATTTTGGCTGGTACACTAAGCATAATTGGAGACTTTGATCTACTTCACCAATTGTCATTTTTATGGCTTATAAATTATCCTGTGAGATTTGAATTGAACACAAGAGATTACTGTGCTGCTCTGTAAGCACTGCGCTCACTTGCTGCGCATTCTCTTTGTGTAAACATGTGTATGCACGTGCACATTTTCTGCACATAAAAGGCTACATCAAAATAAGCATTGCAAATGGATTTTTATTCTTGTTTTAATTATCCGCAAATACAAACAATCCACCACAGTTATCTTAGCGCTGTGAGCCAACGCCAGACAAGTCTCTAAATAGTCTCTCTTTTGTGAAGCTGCCTCCCATTTCCCGTAAAGTCAAGGGGTGGGCTCTCTGTTCTCTCGCCGCCCCGTCCTAAATGTCTACATGTCCCGCACCATCTAATTCACAGGCAAATTAGGGAGATGATTTATGAGAATCAAAGATCAAAAAAGTAGACAATGTGGAAGACTGAGCACACCGCAAGTTTTATTCAGAACATATGACGTGAAGATGAGAGGGAAGAAAGACAGACAGAGGGAGTCGTAGATCAGAAAGTGTAACAAAAAAAAAAAAAGAACCCACATACACCCACGCTTCTCTTGGGACAACTTTGGGACAAGATACACCATGGGAAGTGTCATCCCTGCTGAACATCTTAGCATTTATGCTCTCATACCAGGAGAAAAATAACCAAGAATTAACAAATAAATATGTCCCCTGCACATTACAGATTTAATAGAAGGTCACTGATCTGTTCTCCTCAATCAACCTTGAGCTCAACCTGCAGGCAACATTCAAACAGAAACTTTGTGTTAACAGCTGAAACTATTATGCATGTCAGAAATGTACCAACAATGTCATGGGAGTCACTACATAACTAAGATCAGTGTGCGGATCAAAGATTTACAGGAAAGCCTTGAGGAAACCAGAGAATGATTTAACATGCTCCCCCTCGACCTGCTACCACAACAGCTTCCAAAACCTCTCTGTCTATAATCTCTAGTTCACATGAACATACAGAACTATCACAAGCAAAACCGCTGCCTCAAAAAACAGTTTATATGTCAGGGAGAAAACACAGCAAATAATCTGGAAACACTTGAGCTCTTTTTATACCCTTGACGTTAAAAACGAGTGTGGCCGAAGGCCAAACACACCCTGAGACGTTTTGGACTAATTGTTTCCTTCAGTCTCTAACACTCCCCCTTCGATCTCTTCAAAACTCCCTTCCTTCCCTCTTCACACAGCAAACCGTACCCTCCACCTCTCTGCTTCGACTAATAGGTTTAAATAAAACCTGCAATTGGTCCAGTAAACCCCTCATTATGGTGTTTTAATAGAATGAATTTAGGATGGTGCAGGGTCAGGGGTCAATGGGAGGTCCTAACAGACAGCAGCTGTCATGGGGGTTGGACAGTGATTAGAACCAGTGGAGTCAAACATCCCGGGGTCCGCGACCTCACTTAGTAGAAAACCTGGAAAATAGATTTGGCCAAGGACCAAAATGGAAAACATCCACCATGCAACCTCCAGAGGGGAGGGTTGACTAGAGATGGGACAGAGAGGATGAACAGATACATCCATCACTGAGAGTCTTCTTTAATGTATGTGTGAACCTGGCTGGAAAATCTTTTCAACTAAAGATGTGACACATCTCAGTCCTAGAACTTCCCCAAAGCTGTAGGAATATAAGACTTCTGTCAGAGGCCTGGATCTTTGCCTTTCAGTTCAGTTTGCTGCAACTGTAAATTTTGCACTAATTACCTTCTTTCTGAGTGTGTGAAACCAAAGATAGACGTGGTCTGGTTGATGTGGTGCTGGGGTGCAAATATGGCTTGTTAGCAGCCCAGGAGCTTGTTCCACATGTGGTTAGGCAGTGGTTGGGATCGTCTGGGTGAGAGGGAGGGCATGCCACTCTTCCTAGTTCAGAACGTTTACACTGCCTCGGTGAGCAATCAGGAAGATTAGAGACACTGGATTCTGCAATTGTTACTCATGTGGAAATTAGAACAATATCTATTGGATTCTGCAGAATGTATATATCATGCACCACCAAGTATTATTATTTTTAATTAACCTCATGACCAGTTTGTCCTCCTCACCCGGTTCGCATCTTGCCAATATGTCTAAAGCTTTTCTATACTGCTCAATGCTATGCCAATTTTGCTTAACTTTTTGACATATTTTGTCCGATAACTTGGCTAAAGTGAATAAATGTGTCTAAGAAGCAAAGGCCAAAGGGGGAAGGATTCCTGTGGGTGCCTGTGTAATTTAATTTTGTATGCACATTAGAAGAGAGTATAATTGTGGTAGAGAAGTGACTAGGGCCCGGGAGAAATAGGCTAACATGCTCTGTTACGGCCTGAGAAAAAAGAAATCTGAAAGTCTTTACCCTTGTCTTTCCTTTGAGTCGCATCTTGCAAAAATAGGAAAATCAAAACCTTCCTTCATTCTTTGGGAAACTTTAGGTTCATACGCGGTTACCTCCCCTCTGTTGCTCCTTCCTTTTCTAATCAAGAGCCCGCAAGCCCTGGTCAGAGTTTCTCCCCACAATACAGCGAGGCATGAAGGGGGAGGCTGGAATCTGTTTAAGTCTGTCTCCTTCTCTCTACCCAGAAAACTGTCTCCTAGTTACTTATTGATGGCAGCTGTCAATCACATTGGGCTCAAGCTGACTAACCTTCACTGTTATCCTAATGAAAAATAAGGTGATTGGTAAGGGGTTTGGGGTTTTGTCCTTCTCTTAATAGTACATTTAAGTGGCTCAATATTTTCACTTAACATAATATTGAAATAATGTTAAATATAATGCTGTATTAAAAACCAATAGAAGCAATATTTTTAAAGTATGACACCCACAGGTTTGATAAATGTTGTCTTATTTGTTGGTCTTTCTGTCGGCAGGAGACCTGAACCCTTAAGTTATTCCATGAAATTTAGGGAGGAGACAGGACTTGAGGCAGGAACAGTAGATTCAGTTTAATGGTGATTGAGAACAGAGATTACATGCGACACAAATAATTAGTTGTAAATCCAAAAGGAAGTGGTAAAAGGATAATTCAATTTGATTTACGATTAAGTGACAGGCATTATGTGTTAAAACAAATTGATAATTAATGGTACGTTTCTACTCACTGAGTGCTTTCTAGTTCATTATCAAAATTAAAACTGGGCCTATGTTAATAAAAGATATGCTCACATAACACATGTTTGAGTCTACATATTTTATGCTCTCTGCAGACACATGCATGCATACACACACACACACACACACACACACACACACAATAAATACTTTTCCATGTGTTGAGCGGGACGAGAGGGAAGCCAGATTCATTCATGTTTGACAACTAGCCGCTGTCCTGTCTGTCTGTTCACATACACACACTCTCACAAAGACACACACATACTCACACACACACCCACGTGCACTGAACTTGACCCAACCGCGCTTTGACAGCAGCTGTTAGAAAGACAGGCTGCTCCAGACTAGCCGAAGGAGCATTCATTTTTTTAACGTTTGTGATAGAAATGTTATTTTGTATTACACATCCTTTTACAGACATGAAATAACATAAATTCAAGTTGAAAGGCTTTTTGCCTCCTAAGCGTATGTTAGAAAAAGCAAAACAATGAAACTTCCTACCTTACTTTGCTGCATAAAAGCCACATTGTCATTATTTCCACTCTCTTCTTCTCTCAGCCACCTGCAGTGTGCATCGAGCAGAGCAAACTGCGGTCCAGCACAAACACACCTTGTCTTTTAACGGAGAGGACAGTGATATAAATCAAACGTCAATACATGAACACAAAGACACCTTTAACAAAGGCAGTGATTCAATCAACACTCTTATCTGCTCCACTCTATATCTTCAGTGTCACAAAAAAGTCTGTTTCACTAGCGGAGAGACAAATCTGAATTTGGAATATGTATTAAAGTTATGAAGGATTGGTCTTTATGTTCTGGGGTTGACACAGATACATTTTTTTTGTTAAAAGTTGATTCAGGAATTACAGTTTTTGTTCAGAGTCATGTTTGATTTTTTCGGATTAGACATAATATCACATTTAAATTACCTAAAAATGTTGACATTACTCATTAATTTATTAAAAAACAGTGATAATTAATTATTAAATATAGTATTATAAGCAAAAAAAGAAATGCAGCATTCAGTTTCACTAAGGAGGCGGATCATCCGTGCCTCTTTAACTTACATTCTGTTAGACATTAATCATTTATTTGCTATGATTTGCAACCCTGCTAAATGTGTTTATTACAACATCTGACAAATTTAGTGTAAGCAACTACAATTCATAAAGAGAACATAAACCTGAATACAAATCTTCATTTTAGTCTCTGGACTTTTTCTGTGGTTGATTTTTGGTTTGCATTGGATGCTAAAGCTTAACCTTCATCTAAGTACAAAACTATAGTTGTAATTGAAGTATTGAATTTGACATATATTTTCACATGTGGACTTATGCCTATAAGATTGAAGATGTTTGCCTTTGCTGTATTAGTAATAGAACAAATAATTGTTATTATTTGTTTGGTAAACATTTGAATAATTTCTGAACTCTTACACATCCTTATAGCATTATAGAATTGTTTGCCATACATGTAACATGTGCAACTTTAGTAAAATCAGAACCATTTCACAATTTTTTTAAGGACAATTATTATCATAATGAAGCCCACATGAAAGATTGAACCAATGGGGGAAAGTGGTGATTTGTCCCAACCAATCCTAGGCGATGGGTGGAGTGACGATTTTAAAACTCCAACTCAAGTTGCTGTAACGTGCTGCTCCTCAGCTCATATTGTGGACCACAACTTTCACGACAGTACCTCCCATGACAGCATAGAAAAACAAGGCTGACGAAGAAAAACAAACAGGGAAGCAGAAACAAAACAACGGACTTGTATTGAGTGAAATTGTTTAAAGGAATTTACTGTGGCGCACCGCGCGTAAAAGGCGCACTGGCCATTCTGCTGCGCGCTTCACTACAGTGGTAACATTTGCTTTTTGTTTTTGACTGAAGATTATCGGAATTTCATCCCCAAGGGGCTATCAGATAATGTTAAAAATGACCGAGGAGCATGACAAGTGTGGAAACGACCAGCCGTGCAGTCCATCGGGCACAAACAGCTCCATGTCCCAGGACGACTCCGACTCCGATGCTCCGTCCTCACCGACTGGCTCTGACGGCCAAGGGTCCCTGCTCGCCGGTTTGGGAAAGAAACTGGACCCGGAGGATGACGACCGGTTCCCAGCCTGCATTAGGGACGCCGTATCTCAGGTCCTCAAAGGATACGACTGGTCCCTCGTGCCCATGCCCGTGAGGGGGAACGGATCTCTGAAGAATAAACCTCACGTCAAGAGACCAATGAATGCCTTCATGGTCTGGGCGCAAGCGGCCCGCAGAAAGCTGGCGGATCAGTATCCTCACCTGCACAACGCCGAACTGAGCAAAACTCTGGGGAAACTGTGGCGGTAAGGACAAGTTTTTATTTTAAGAAAGATAAATGCAGGTTTAAAGAGCGTGTAAAATAAAAAAGTATTAAAGTAAAAACAACCATTAAGTACACTGAAAGTGTATGGCTGCTGATAGGGACATGGAGACACTCATTTCAAAATTAATATTATTCATTTAAAGCTTTGGCAATTATATACAAATCTATATTCAACTAAATAAATTAAAAAACCTTTGATTTTAAGTGTAATTATTTTGAAGAAATAATGAAAGCAAAATTGGCATTTCTTATGGCTTCTTTACAAGAAAATAAAAAGCCTTTGAAATAATTTGGGCACTCACTCAATTGTATGTTTTTATTTGTGTTTTGTTTCACTGCAAACATTTGAATGTTTATATGATTTTTTTTCTACCATAGTTTGCTCTCAGAAGGGGAGAAAAGGCCATTTGTAGATGAAGCCGAGAGGCTCCGTGTTCAGCACAAGAAAGATCATCCAGACTACAAGTACCAGCCACGGCGCCGGAAGAATATGAAACCAGGCCAGAGCGACTCAGACTCAGGAGCAGAACTGGCTCATCACATGTATAAAGCTGAACCGGGGATGGGAGGACTGGCAGGGATGTCTGATGGACACCACCACCCTGAACATGCAGGTATTATGTCAAATTTAATAGATGAGAACATAGACAACTAGTTTAAGAGGTTTATTTAAGAAACTAATACATTTTAGGCTGCTGAAAATTGAGAGATAGTTTGTGCAGTGATGAATCCTTCATTTTAAGTTAAATTCTTTTTTTCCTTTTTCCAGGTCAGCCTCATGGTCCCCCTACTCCACCCACTACTCCCAAAACAGACCTGCACCATGGGGTGAAGCAGGATATGAAACATGAAGGCCGTCGTCTAGTTGACAGCAACAGGCAAAACATCGACTTCAGCAACGTAGACATCTCTGAGCTCAGCACCGATGTCATTAGCAACATGGAGACCTTCGACGTGCACGAGTTTGACCAGTACCTCCCACTCAATGGCCACGCCTCAGGCTCCTCCACCCTGCCTTCAGACCACAGCCACGGGCAGGCTCCAGCGCCTGGTGGCTCTTACACTTCCTCATACAGTCACGTAGGCATCAACGGGTCAGTGTGGAGCCGCAAGAGCACCATGTCCTCCTCCACTCCGTCCGCCAGTGACGCAGGCCAGCACCGGCTCCATATTAAAACAGAGCAACTGAGCCCCAGTCACTACAGCGAGCACTCTCATGGGTCACCCTCTCACTCCGATTATGGCTCCTACAGCAGCCAGGCCTGTGTCACCTCTGCCACATCAGCTGCCTCTGCTGCAGCCTCGTTCCCCAGCTCCCAGTGTGACTATACTGACCTCCAGAGCTCCAACTATTACAACCCTTACTCTGGCTACCCCTCTAGCCTGTACCAGTACCCCTACTTCCACTCATCCAGGCGGCCCTACGGCAGCCCTATCCTCAACAGCCTGTCCATGGCTCCTGCCCACAGCCCCACCGCCCCTAGCTGGGACCAGCCCGTCTACACCACACTGTCTCGACCTTGAGGTGCCAAGAAACAGTCAGTTCCGCCAGAGACTCATTCAGATTGATGCACTACTAATGAAGGAAGTAAGGAGCAGGTGGCGAGTTTGTGTAGTAGGCTACCTGTGACCATTTAAACGTGAAACAAACAAAAAAAAAGTGCCTGCTGATTTTCTACAGAGTTTTATCGCTGCAATTAAAACACAGACTTTTTTACACAAAGACAAATGTGTTGATGGCGAGCCAAAATTCCTCCATGAGGACATGTCGCCTACGCCTACATCCTGTACATCCCCCCTCTTTTCAAGTTTAAGATTGCACGTGTGTGCACTCTTGAGGTAAAGCAAAGGCCTGCCACTGAGTTGTGTAGGAGAGAAACAGTTTGGCTTTATTCCGTTGTGAAGCAGATGGAGAAGCAGATACATAGGAGAACGTACATGGGACACGTTATGTGAATTTGCATTCAGATCCAATTAATGGCCAGAGATATATTGCAGCCATTTGCATCAGTCGATCAGTCTTAACTAAATGGCTCATATGAATTTATAAGTGTCATTTTGGCATAAAAGTCTTATATGTATTTATGTTCATGCATTATTGTTCTTTTTCCATTTTAAGTAGATAAACACATTATGTGGGTTTGGTTATTTACAGTGCAGTTTGGCTTTTAATTAAATCAAGGTATATGAAGTAAAGGACAATACAAGTACAAATACTTATTTTCAATATCATTCCATTGAAGACCAATTTCCAGTAACATCTCATTCCAAGTTGCAAAAAAACTGATCTGGACCAACAGTGTTGCACGGGACAGAACAGGTGTCTGAACGCTACGCTTGGCAAATTGCGATTAGTCATGATCTAGGGTTAAAGGAAATGGGGTAAAATAACACCACACACTCTGAGTGACATGTCAGCTGGACCTCCTGTATACATGGATGGACAGCACACGGATATGTGAGCTTAAGTGCATCTGTGTGTGTGTCTGTGTCAGGCGTGCGTGTGCAGGCGCGCGTTTTTGTGTGTGTGGGTGCATCGTGGGATAAAATGCTTTTGTACGCGTGAGCCATTTTCTTGGGAAAAAGAAAGATATCCCATGACCTAAACAATTTGTTGTTACAGAATCTTTAAATTGATCAGTTCCTCGAGAGTGTTTAGGTAAATTAAGTGTGTGAGTATTTGCCCATATTTATCTAATCAACCATCAAG
The DNA here is from genome assembly GCF_036324505.1 of Eleginops maclovinus. Lineage (NCBI taxonomy): Eukaryota > Metazoa > Chordata > Actinopteri > Perciformes > Eleginopidae > Eleginops > Eleginops maclovinus. Next base: position 14,463,785 of record NC_086364.1, on the reverse strand, counting down.
TGCCAACTTACTGCTGCAGTCTCGCGCAAAACGTCTTTGTGCCTTCTAATGCTTATTGTCAGTATTTCAATATGAAATTGAATTATTAACAAACTTCAGGCAGCAAACAATCCGTAATCGCCACCAGGGATTCCGACAGTTAACCTGCTCCTGATTATATCCTTAATTTGATATCATTCCTTAGAGCCTTGGTTTGTAATGTTCTGTGAGATGCTGTTTGAGAAACATACGGAGCATCGGGCTCCAAGGGTTGTCCACAGAACTGTGTTTTGTATATTATTCTGGTGTATAATTTTGAAAAAAGGCTTTGAAAATGATTGTTGTTCTATTAACTAGTTTCATTCACACATGCACAGCTAACCCATTTGCTGGCCATTTTTTTTAAATAAAAAGATTCCTTTTTCTTGATATTTGTCTTTGTCATTCTTATTGAATCCATATTATGTTAACTATATTTTGGGAAAAATATTGAACAAATTACATTAGTGGTAATATTTATGCATTGTTTTCCATTGCGTTGGATATCAGCCTGTCTGACATCTGTACTGAAATTAAATCTTATTAGTAAATTCAATAGTAGGCTGCTCAAATTAGATAGCCCTTGAAATCTATCAAGTACTTCTGCTAAATATGCTTGAGTATTCTGCTGCTGTAGAGCTTATACACTTATCAAGGAATGGGTTTTTTGATAAATTTACAGGCGTTGAAATAAAGCTGACACATGTTGCACCTTCTGGCCTGAGTCAACACTTTATACGTGGCTATAGACGCAAAAACTAGAATATTAAGTTCTGATTTTTTCGTTAAAACACTGACAAGAGAGGAATGAGGAGAGATCCCATCTCCTCTGGTCAAGCGGGTAGAATGCTCAAGTTGGCCCTGGCATGCATGCCAAGCAGCCGTCCCTAACCAGCCCAGGGAGAAGCCAAGTGCCAGGGCCTCGCTGCTGAATTTTAATGATTCATTATGCTGTGGAGGGGCCCCATTGTGTCCCTTTATCCGGAGAGCTAGAAAGGAATTAATTGGACAGAAAATGGAAGGGCAAGGGGAACTGACAAGCCATTAAGAGGGTGCTGAATGGACGATTAGATGCACATGGGGGAGGATTCCCCCCCCCCCCCTTGCTATCTGATATCACAGCGCTTCACAAACATAAAAAACCAACAAGAACAACCACAATGACCAGCAGACCAAACTGTAGAAATCATATCAGCGCACATAATCTGTAGATAATAAAAGAAGATAATACCACAGCAGATGGGGTGTGGGTGGCTCAAGAACGACTTGTTGTTTTCTTCCCTCAAAGTCTTTTTTTCTTCACCAGTGTTTGCCAAATACTTTCAGGAGGAACTCTTGAGAAAGAACAGGAGTGAATAAAAGTGAGGCAAAAAGGCTCTTCAGGGTGCTTGGGTCCTGTTTCCCTGGAACTTGTCCACAGTTTCTGATTGGGCCTCTTGAAAGCCCTACTGTAAATAGCCAAAAAAAAAAAAAAAAGGATCTGGAATGGAGGGACTTCACTGAGTTACATCAGAACAGTATACTGAATGAATGAAGGAATGAATGAACATTTTTACACTGCAGCTTCCAAGAAGAACTGTGCATGTGAAGACAGAAAGTCACATTGGGTCCAACCATAACGCACCATACAGTAGATGCTCCCACACACAAACCCTCCCTCCCCACTCTCATATATGTAGAAATTGGAAATGAAATGTAATTTACAGTAATTTTCACAATGCCGCACTGAGGCTGTGCTACATTCCAGCTGTCACAGTTATTGTTTATGGAGGAAGGGCGTTATTGGCCAAAGTGCAAGTCGCGGTCTCGGACCCAGAGGACATGGGGGGGGGGGGGGGGGTGGGGGTGGGGGGGCCGAGATGAACCCAGTGAAACTGGTGCTTCCACCACCTGACCACATCCCATTGTTAGGAGCAGGATAACTCGCCTGGTAATAGTCTCATCCTGTTTAATGAGCCTGGCTGACTCAGGGCTCGTTTCGGGGAAAAAGAGGGTGCTGGGAACTGTGAAGACTCTGAGAACGCGAGGCTGATTTGCAAGGGAAATGAAGTGGACATAAAGCATGGTTATTGCTTGCGACTGAATCTGCTCTCTCTTTAAAGTTTTCCAAGACATTACAGCAGACATCCCACGACTGATGGATTTATAGTGTATCTACAATAGCTAGAAAATGTGTAAATAAATGATAAAATAAGTTAGATAACAGATGAAGTAATGAAGGTGTGTATTTTGTAATCAGTAAGTACTGTTTCACACTTCCAGAGACAAGTCTTTTGAATTAGTGATGTTCTACTAGTTTATTCCAGTCCAAATTCTCAACAATTGGCAGATATTGTGGACTTTAACAACGTATAATAAAATGGCATACGTTGTATTCTTTTTTTCTTTTTAAATCTGCTGCTTCCAAAGCAAACACGTTCATCTCGAACCGGTCCGCCCAAGTAAATGACTTCCTGAGCCTTATTTTGCCTCGTTTCCATGTTCCTGTTACCAAATAAAGTAGTAATTTGTATTATTGGTGTCTCCTGTATATTTGCTGGTATGACCAGGCCAAGCAAAATAAAGTAGCAGACAGGACCAACATTGCCTTCCCAGAATTCCTCACGGATGGGCCGGCACAGAGAAGAAGAAAAGGGAACAGCTAGCTCCTCCTTGGTAACCTAAGATTACATTCATCTACCCGCTCCTGGTAGGACCTGATGCTAATTTAAATCAGTGTAGCTACTTACCCAGAAATAAAAGTGTCTTAGAAGAGAAATTGAAGTGTCGGGAAGTCCAAACAATAACAGTCTGGTTTACAATGACTTTAAAGTTGCAGTTTGTTTGTATTTTATATATTTCTTAGTAAATCAAAGGGGATCAATAAATAAAGCTCTTTGTAATCAGAAAAACTTAAATCTGGTGCTTCAATCAGGCATGGAAAACTAATTGCATTTTCAAGTAAATCTGTCCCAATGGAGCCCCTGATTAATGTTGTTTACTGAAAAGATAATCAGACCTGGGTCTAAAACTTTTGCAAATAATTCTCAGTGTCTCTTTCAACCTGCAGAGTGCCAGATGGAGATGGATTACTGCGCCACGGAAAGTCAGTGTCAGTTTACTTTAACTCATTTTTTGATTAATGAAACTTTCTGGCCCTTGTTAAAATATTTCTTATTTGATAAAAAAAAAAAGAAAAGCTGTGGATATTGTTAGAATATAAATTCATATTTTACCAAAACTGGGGTTTACTATCACTGTTAAATGGTGATGGAGGGGGAACAAAAAGCCAGCACAGGTGCAGTGTTGCAAAAAATGTTTTTAAGGAGAAAAGCAATTTGAAAAACACATCAAATATTTGACATCTGGTCATGTTCTGTTCTCTGAACAGTTGTCCACAGTCTTTCACTATCTTTTTTTCATTTGTTCTCTCCTTTTCACTTTTTCTTGGCACATCTCAATTGTGAATGGGGTGGCAGCATAGCTGCTCATCTTCTTTCCACAGCTTTAAGACTTGTTGATTAGTAACTATGGCTGTGTTTTCATTGTCACAGCTTTCTGCTTTTGTTGAACTGTGGCACGGTTCCATCGTCATGTACTTTCTCTATCTTAACTTGAAGTTTTCTCATCTCAACCTTATTCTCTTCACACTTCCTTTCTCTCTACTAATCACAGATTGACTTTACTGTCCTTTTTTCGTCACGCTGTAAGACATTGAATGATTGACAGTCAAAATAATATTTCTTTGTCCTCTTCTGAATGCAAAATACGAAGGAATAGATTTTTGTAAAAGGGAAAAAATGTAGATCTGCATGTATTTTAAAATGTGCAAGTGGTTGAGGTGGTAAGAGGCCATCAATTATCTTGATAAGACCATATTTCACATTGACTGTAATTTAAAGTGACATAAGAGTGGGTTTCAACCATAAATAAGGTAACCCCTCTTATGGGCAATGTTATATCATATGGGCCACACACACACACACACACACACACACACACACACACACACACACACACACACACACACACACACACACACACACACACACACACACACACACACACACACACACACACACACACACACACACACACACACACACACACACACACACACACACACACACACACACACACACACACACACACACACACACACACACACACACACACACACACACACACACAAGCACCCACAGAAGTTGCACTCCTACATCACCAATGACACTAAGGGGGGGAGAGGGAGAGAGAGAGAGAGACAGAGGATCCATCCTGTGACTGTGGGAGGAACATTAGCCACAAACTCTTCTGATGCACAGAGGTAGTAGAGGTAGACACTACAAGAGCAATAAAAGGCAAAGAAGTCAACAGAATCTGATGAAGGAAATATATCTCTCCTTTAATTGTCTTGTTTGCGGAGCTGCTTGGCAGAATGTGCGGCAGGGACAGCAGGACCAGAGTTTTAAATGTAGCTCCATGTTGGCAGAGCCGTGTGTGAGCGCACTCTGTGGGAGCACCAAATCTTGTCGCCCAGCGAAACATGGCATTTCAGACAAAACAGCCGAATCCATGAAAACCCATTTACCCTGCTATTGTATATACCCCACCGGCCTGCGGTTGGATTTTTTTCTGCTCACTAAATGAATTCTCACAAGCCTGTATACTGTAGTGCCATGAGGAATGCATTTTAAAACCATGTCTAGGATGCCACACTTTCTCTGGTTTCTGGGTAGTACTAAAACGGACAGTACACCGCAACATATTAGGTGACCAATGCAATATTTGTTTAATACGCATATGATCAGCAACACATGTATATCCTCTCACACTTGATATCTTTTGTGGTATGACAAAGAGCAGGGGATAGGGGGAGAGGGGGAGAGGGGGAGAAGGGAAAAATAGGGAAGAGTTTATTCTCCCATGTGGTTTTGGCCCGTTCTGATGGGCTTGGAGCTACGCCAGTCTATCCCTGGTCCAGCCTTTGATATGGATGGAGTTCATTATGTAACTGAATCTATTGTCAAAGAATAAAACAATATGTGGCCAGCAGTGGAGGTGTGTGTGTGTGTGGGTTTTTAAGCAAGAGAGGACCTAAAAAGCCAGTGGCTGAGGGGCATTTTCAAATCACTGTCAAACTCCCCTGAACCATACTTTGGCATCTCCTAAAAGGTTTCTTACATCCTAGTTGCAGTGTAATGTGTTACAGCATTTTGAAACAAATCGTTCACGTTTTTTTTCTCCTGCTTTCACTCCTTTTTTTTCCATTCACACATCAGTAAAGAAAGCCTAATTGTAATTACAGCAGTTGTTGCCACCTTCCAAAAACGACAAATGTGTAGCATGTAACGGATATGACCCTGCTTACCTCTCCCTGCTGTTTACTTCTTACGCAACACAGAGCTATCAACATTTTGGAATCAACACAATTCCCAAGAACTTGATCAGGCGGCATTCAGTTGAAAGACAATCACAACAGGACCACAACAAACACAAATAGAGAAAAGCAACCATGACACTTGCTTTCCCCCACATTCTCTGTCTTCTCCTTCTCCTGCTACAGTTAGACCCCTTTTGGCTGCGGCCTCAGCGAGGCTGGGGAGCTGGGACTGTGCATGGTTGTGAGAGGAAGCCTAAGCCTTTTAGTGGTCTGCTGAGTTCATTACAGCTGAGCTATGGTGAGAGCAACAAACCTCAGTGTGGTTTCAAAGGTCACCCACTGCACAATGCTCTGGCGCCTTCAACCCGTCACTGGGTCCCTGACCGTCGCATGCTCTCGAGGAGATAGGAGGGGACATATAGGCCCTGAACTTATGGCTTCAGGAATATTTAACAGTGTTTGATGTCACCGCTATGCTGGAGAACAGCAGTTTGATTTGACTTGCAGCAGCTAAATGCTGCTCAATGCAAATGGGTGCAGCAAGTTATATTTGGACCAGCAGAGGCCGATGATAATTTGAATAAATGAAAATTAGCGTAGCGTGTTTGCTGTTAAAAAGCAAGATATAAGGGTGTAAAAGATAAAGCATGCACACACTTTACAGCCCTGTTAACTTGTTGCCAATTACCACTCCAAATTTGGTCTTTGCAAAGTGCATGACGTGAGATGGAAGCGATGACTCAGTAAGGATTAATGGTCAAAGGTGGTGCTTGTGTCTGAAAGGGTCAACCTTGACCACAAACAGCCAGTAATACAATACATGGAATAAGAATGAAGTCTGTGGTTTCATATCCTGGTTTCTCTACTCCATATTCCTAAAGGTAATGTTTTGCTTGGTCCTGCGCCAGTATTTTTTCCCATGTCAAGAATCAACTTGACAACAGTCCGTGCTCAGGGACAATTATGTTCATGATATTTCATAGAGAAGCAACAACGATGTTTGACAGCACTATGTTGACTTTTCAGGAAATCCAGGAATAAGCATTATGCTTAGCATTCAGTAAGGACACCCACAGTCAAAAGGCCAAAAAGTAAAACAACTTGGTTTGGGTTCAAAATCAACAAAAGCCTATGATCGAATACGTGTGTGCTTAAATAGCCATTAAGCAGCTAACTGGCTGCCTAATCATCAAAAAAACCTCTCAACAAATAGATCAAATAAAACAATTTAAATTGTGCATGCCTGGTTCCTGCTGGATGCTTAAATTTACTCATCAGCACAAATGTAAGTCTCCCTTACATGTTTCTCCTCAGTTATCAGCCAAGAGTCAGAAGAAAAGTCCAACCAACTTCCAGTCACTTGTGTCAAACCACTAAGCTGCATCACACAAAAAGAAACAACTGTAGAAAATAAATCAACAGTTGTCTTAGCGACAGCGCCATGATGTCATATGGTTATGAAGTAATGGCAGTGTCAAGTTTTAAAATCTGAGACAAACACATGAGAGAGGACAGAGGGAAGACGGAGCTGCTAGGCTGCAGGAAGGCGAACGTATAGAACCTCACTTGGGCCAGAAAAACAGACTAACTATTCACTGTAGCAGCTAATGAGCTTGAACTCTGACTCCTTGGCTAGGCAGGCGGCTTGGTGCCCCTGGTGCTGCCTGACTGTTTTTATGGTTTGGACTGCAGGGAAAATGGTTAAGCTTTCCACAGAACTATAAAGAATATATGTTGCTTCAGAAATTATTACCATTACTCCTATTTCCGACATGTAGCCTGAAGTACGTACCAACAGAAGTCCATGATCTTATATTATCTGAAAGAAAGCTTTTTCAGTCCCTGTTCAACTTTGTTCTAATTGGATTCGGATCTGTATTTGTATTGAGTTAGACATGCTATCATTATCTCTTCTCTGCTATGTTAAATAACAAAATACATGCAAATATACATGCACAGCCAGATAGGTAGCTAGCATTTCACTTCCTGGCCGTGTTCAAGTGGGGTAGAATGGTGTGCAGGGATTAAATGATCAAACGAGAAAAGTGATCTGTGGTAGGGGAGGACTGATTTTTTAAATAAAACAGATCTTTCACTGCTTCACGGTGCGATATCCCTGAGAAGAGGTGCTCTCCCTGCTGCAGGGGAGAGAGACGGCACAGTGCAAACAGATGGGCCGGCTGACTGGTGAGGGTTACTGGAGGTCAGAAATCCACAATGTAAGAGGTTTCTCTCCCAAAGGTTATCTGCATTATTATTTTGGCAGAATAAATAAAGGTTGTTATAACGACATCTCTACAATGTCAACTTAATGGCATGAGTAAATGGAAAAGAAATACATCCCCAGCCATCCCCTAAAATAAAAGTCTGAAAATCCTAATTCTTCTCATTGTTTTGTTTCACTTTTTGATTGGATGCCTTAATAATTCCATTAGAGATCCCATCCTCACAACACAACATTTTTTTTGTTATAAAAACAAGCAACTTATAACGGAATCCTAGCTCTGTAAACTACATTTCACTTTGGTGTCGCTGTCTTTATTTATGCTGCTGGTTGTGGTTACTCAGGAATTTATTATTTCTTATTTCTCATTTTCCCATCAGTCTTGACACTTTCCTCTCTTTCTCAGCTTTGCTTTCCTTCCTCTGCAATTAGATGGTGCATATGCATGGCAGTGTGTGTGTGTCTGTGTGTGTGCATGCCTCCCTGCACACATGTAAATGTAGCCGCTCTCCCAGGATAGGACTAATCCCGGGGTGGCAGGAGAGCAGGGGGAGCCAGCACATGTGCAAATCTTTCAACTGTGGTTTGCGATGTTTAGTCTTGCTTCGTCAGCACTTCTTGAATCACGTCCAGAAAAGCTTTCAATCGCCCATAATTCTAGACTCCCTCTGCATCCTAAAGCCCAATCAAACCCTCTGACCAGAGGACTTCCCCATCACAAGATAAAAAAAATAAATGAATATAACAAAATCATCATCAAAATGTGATGTTGATTTCCTCAGGAGGGAATGAAGGGGCGCTTTTGGTCTCTCAGGTTTTTACCCTGCAGGGACTTTCCAAATATCACTCATGATCTTTCATCACAAGACAGGTTGGCACCACCATACTAGACTAAGGTATAACTTGCATTTCATCCCCAATTCTCTTCCGCCTCACTCTATCATGCAGCTGATTTGACTGGCAAAACAAGTCGCCTTCTGGCAGGATGGTTGAAGGGGGTTTCCCTTAAGTCTTTGGGCTACAGTTCACTCCTGGCATGCAAAATACAACCGAGGCATGTAATAACATCAAAAAACATCTGAAAGGAAGGTCCACGCTTGTCACATGTCGGTTTAATTAAATATCTTAAGGAAATTCATTTAGCCTAGCAATACAATCTGATTTAAGTGTACCAGCATCGTTCTTTCGTTGTTGTCTTACGCACATATACAAAAAGGGGAGCTAAAGGACATATCTGCCATCACTTTCATTGGGGGCTCTGCACCTACAGCTATAATAACACTCAGTTGCAAAACACACGACCAACTGCTCAGCACTGTAATAACTTTGCATCTGTCGACTAACAGATGCAAAGCAGTCCGGTCACCTAGGTCTTCAGTTCATAACAACAGCTGAGGCCAAACCACTTTCCTTGCAGCTCCCTCCCGTGTCATGAGCGGCAACATAATCTCAATGCCTGATAAGGCTTGCCCAAACATGTTTGTTTATCATTTTTACTTTTTATGATCCAAAAAAAAATCTTTAAATATTTCATAAATCCTCTCAATAATGATCTAAAACATAATAAAAGCTTTGTCTCAATTCAAAGGATTCTCAACCCATTCAATCGAGCAGACTCAAGAAGAAGAACAACAACAAGATGAAGAACAATAAGTAGAAGGGTTAGAATACGAAACGATAATACTTTAATGGTCAGATTAAGTCTGAAATGTGTCTTGATCTGGCACTCCCTGTATCTCCCACATCATGCACACAACACTTCCTCTCTCTGACTAGGGGAAGGTAGCGTCATAAAGAAGAAACAAAAAATGTACAGGTCAAAGTGGGGAATGTATGTGTCATCCTCACTTTTCCCTGGAAAATATAAGCACCACAGGTGGTTAGAGCAGATCTCTCCCAAAGAAAAGAACAAGTTCCACCTGTTCTCCCGGTTACCACAGAAACCAGCCACAACTGAGGAACATGAAACTCCAAAACATATGAAGCAAAGGCATAAATCGTTTTGTAGTAAATGTGTGGCTTAACACTGATTTAAAAAGTAGTGTACGGATATGTTGTCTACCATAGATCATTTCTGTAATTCCATACAGAGGAGTTCTGTCACTGAAAAGGCCTGACAACTGACTGTGGAAACACATTTGGGAGTTCCACCACAAGATGGCACTGCAGCACTGAAAATCACTTCATTTTTCATCCTGGCATCTGTTGCGCCACCAAGTGCTCAGAAAAAAACGTTACACACAATTTCAGTTATTTCCTTCCAAGAAGAAAAAACAAGCGGACTTTTACCGTTTGACTTAAATCTTTTCCCATCTCTGCGTGGAAATAGTATCCCCTCATAATATACTACTTTTAAATAAAAACAATCTGCTGACACTTGACAGGAGTGCACAACTCCTAAGGAATGAGAAAACAAAAAATCCACAACACCTGTCTAACGGATCTTGTGAATATTCATACAGTGTGACCCAATTACTAACCAGTCACAGTAGAAATATGCATATATATATATATATATATATATATATCATGAATGAATTACTGCTGTTTTGATGGAATAATGTAAATGCCAAATTGAGATTCATTCGTGCCTAAAATGACTCATTTTCACTGCATAATTTGCAAAACATTGGGTTCTAGACATATGGAAGCAGAGAATGTTAATCAAGTTAGCCTCAAGACCAAATGAAGATCTATGCCATTATGTCGGTACATTGCAACGGAGAAATCCCAAACAGTACAATTTAGCTCTTTATTATCCCGTTTCACTAGTCAAACAACATTGTTATCCATTAATTTCCTGGACTCGGTAAATGATTTCAGCAATGATAGATGACGCCTCATTAAACTCTTATCTTACCAAACTGCCTCCACAATGAGCCACTGTGGAACCTAGCAACCCATCTCCATTACACATTTCTATTTACCTTAGCAACATGTGGAAAGTTTCATTTCCACCGCAATCTGCTCTTACGTTGAAGGCATGGTGAGTAAATTCCTGGTAAGGGGAAAATAAAAAGACCAAAACGCCCTTAACAAAGTAGGCTACAATGTGACAACTGACCCCATTGCAACATTTATGATGCATTAATTTTGTTTTCCAGTTAAAGGGACATTGGCTATTAACAACGTAACATCAGTCAATCCAATCGCCAATGAGCCAGTTTTCTTTGAACAAAAAGCTCTAATTGAGCAGCACCAAACATACAGAGCTTGCTAGTAGCTAATAATGGTAAAGCATTTGACTGCAAAAGAAACATATATTTTAGTCAGGAGAAGCTAAAAGCAGAGTTAAACAGAAGTAAATAGTGGACTTACCACGTGACCGGAAAACAGGATTCCCTCCAAATTAAGGGTGAAGTTCCTCCATTTCTGCTGGATATGTAGCCAAATAAGTATCTGTTTGCTTGTACATTTATCATACCTGCTTTACAGCTTTGTGCTGACCCAAAAGTGCAAAAGTACAGCAAAACAATTAGTGTGGATTTAAAAAATTTGTAAAAACTTGTTGAAACGTGTGTTGTTGGATCATGTGACCACACCAAAGAACTCTGGGAACTGTAGTCTCAAGCTCAACATCATTGATTTTCTGGGAATGAGAAGCTGTGAGCCTTTTTCCCAACCATTGTGAGAGACCAAACCTTGTTTTTACTCCAAAACAGTTGTATTGGATTAATGTCATGCTCATTTTGTGGAGAAAAAAACCTCCTGGCTTACAATTTACAAAATGAACTAGTTTTTATTATAATTTTTGCAAAACACCCCCAAAAATTAAGATCTGTTAGACCATATTGACAACATTGCTGTTTTAATATCACTTTTATAATCCTGTCACTTCACCAACCACTGAGGTTGGATTAAGACAAATGAAAATGGCAAATTGGCAAGCTAAGTGAGCCACTCTCATAACTATTCAACAGTTCTGTTATTAAGCCCTGGCGTTAGGCTGTTAGGCCAACATTTACATGTGCATGGGCTCTGTTCTTACAAGGTAGGCCTAACGCAGCAAGATAATAATGGAAATCCACTTTTTTAAACATACGAGCGAGAGCTGGCATTTTGTGGAGATAATAAAAATCCCTAGTCATTGGGCATGTTACAGAATTCTTCTTGGATAAGGAACAGAAAGCAAAACAAAAACCTAATTTAAGCAGTTACTGTATGACAGAAAAAAATGTTCCATCTTTGATTAATATTTAAACAAGAAGGATTGTTTGTAATTCACATTACGGTATATGTCAATGTAATTAGGATTTAATTTGATTTACTTTTATAGTCAGCATTCAGTTCTAACGCATGCATACATATTGATGTGTGCCAAATATAGACACAAAATATTAAAATAAAACAAATGAAACAATTAGATGTGCCCATTACCCTCAAAAGTAAACAGAGATTTCATTTCCAAACTCATATTGACATATTTTATTAATGCCATTGCGGGCAAGGAAATGATTGAAGCCAGATTAGTTTGCAACAGAGAGCGAGGCTTGTGCGCTGAGTCACAAGTGCAGACCTTAATGTGGTTGCTCCATAATAATGGGCTGGCTGCAAACAGATGTCTGTTATTACAGTAGAATGTGGGCAGAGATTTGTTCAAATTAACTGAGAACAAATGCGTTTTTGTATGCATATATCCGGCTTTAACACATTATAAAGATGCTATGATTAACAGTTTGCAGTCAGTAAACTAAATAAATCATCATAGCTTTTAAATGTGTTATTTTATATCTAAAATAAAATCAGTTAGGGGTAATTTGAGAACATAAAATGTATCTCAAAACGGCTCTGTGCTGTCCATGTTCTGCCCACAAACGCGAACATGAAGCTGGTGTTATGAATATCTCATCAGTGAGCTTAATGTGTCCCAAGCCTGTTCATGTGTGCTGGGTTTGTCAGAGAAATAAGATGAGGAGAGAGAAGAGAGAAGAGAAGAGAGAAGGTTTCATGCAGCATTAAGGCCAACACCTTCCATCTGAGTCCCTGTTGTCATGGAGACAAGCAAATGATGCATACATGTGTATTTAAAAAACAAACACAAATTACAGGTTTAAAATTGTAAAAACAATACTTCAACCAGCTTGTTCTTATGACTTTATGTTGATTGAGCATATATAGCCACACAAAGCTCAATTACCATGGACGGATGAATTCATGCAGTAAAGCTGATTTCACTAAAGCAGCTGTTATATTGAAATAAATCTTTTTCAATTATGTCAGCCTGCCTTTTCCTAAAACCCTCTGTCTATTTTCACTGTTACTGCCTTCATTTATGCCCAATTTGCCAGCTTTTGCTTGTGTCAGAGAGATTTCGAATGATGCAGACCATGATGAATAGCCTTCAGATGAATGTCAAGGATATTCAAGATGTTCAGTTAATAAACACGTGACAGCAGCCTCGTGTGGTGTGGACACATGCACACACAGAGCAACTTACCCCTATTTGAACCCCAGCTTCCCTTTGAGGATACTTATAGGCTCTGAAGCTCTGAGAAGTGGCCATACAAATGATTCTTCATCCTATCCTATAAATAATTATAACATATTATTATGCCAATTGATTAAACTTCAACCTCATTAAGTTGTAAACATGTTTAATGAAGCATAAAGTAGCCTGGTTATAGTCTATTTCAATTAATACGCTCCATCAGAAGGTTTGAACTTAATTATATAGTCATTTAGGTGAATTTTCTAACTTGATATCCCACATTTAAATAGTTTTTTTTTAGTTTATTGCAAAACACATTGAATTGTATATATGCAGTATCATTAATCTCCATGTAATATTTGACATTTAACACAAACCTGCAGCTAACAGCAATGCTCACAAGGCTACAATGGCATTTCAATACAATGTTGTTTGTTGCTGAATGCAACAAACAACACATCTAGTGGCAATGTATCTTAGAATTTTACTTAAAAATGTGATGAATTTTAAATCTCACCCGTGGCCCTTTGCTGCATTTTGTTACTGCTCTTTCCCCCCTATCCTATCTTTTACTGCACTAGGGCAACACATGCCAAAACAATTATTTGTAAAAAGTAAAAAGGAATGATCAAAGGTGGTGATTAGAATTTGACACTTTTGTATAGAGCAAGAACATATTGCACAACCAATACAATTAATTAATAGCTAAAAGTCACATTTATAAAGTTATATGTGGGTAATTTTTTTTTTTTAAAAGCAGGAGAGCATTTTAGAGCATTAATGTAATGTTTGTGCAAGAAATTGGCACATAATGCAATCAATTATTAAATGCTGTTGTGAAAAAACTGTAATGAAATAGCAACAGATAATATTTAATTGTAATAAAATGAATAAATGCAACAGATCATTGTCTGAAAAAATACATTTTGAATTCATGGTCCTGAAAGCAAGAAGAATATTTATAAGGGTTGTGATGCAGTACCCTATGCCCTTTTCAGAAAGAAGGAATCAGAACAATGCTTGTTATTCACACACCATTTTTTACCTAATGTTAACATTGTGCCCTTAACCTCAGCAAAAATCTCTGATACATCCTTTAAAAAAAAAAAAAAAAGGGAAATGAGTCAGCTTATAAATTATATATTCTTTTCTTCTCCAAAGCACAGGTAGAAATCAAGAGTTTCACTTCAGCAGTTTTATCTTTCTTGGTCCAGCCATTAGTGAGTCACAGTGTATGACATACACCTGACGCTGAGGAAAAACCAGCAAAGCAAGAAGCAGCTGAAAAAGGGTTCTACTTAATGGGCATGATTTATTATAAAGGTGTAATTAATAACACACTGGGCTGTTTAGTGTCTTTAAATGTATCAGGATGAGGTAAATCACTCTGTTTGACGTGTCTGAGTTGCTCACATACTGTGCCAGTATTATTTACTTTAATTATTATTATTTCCCATATTCTTCCCTTCAATTTCTACAAAAACACACTGTACTAATTAAAGACAAATGATATTAATAATGATAGGAACATAACTTTAGCCTAGAGTTCAGTTACTCTTTTAATATACATTGTTTAATTTATATTAATTCAGTGGTATTCAATGCAACCTTAAATGTAGTCCTGAATGTTGAGAAAAAGGCTGATTTGTTCATAGCTTAAAGATGCAAAACATTTATCTTAATATAGTCATGAAAATCATTTATTTGAAAAACTAAAACATGTGCCTCCTTCTGTACATTTTTTAAATGAAGTTCCAAGACAGCAATCTCATATTTCTGATATTAACCTACACATGTTTTAAAGCCATTGCCTATTTTAGGATGCAAGTTCTGTCGGTCTGTATTTAACTCATATTTAGTGTTACTGAAGCAACAAACACACTTAAATCCTATCAAAACTATAATGTGTTATTTACTGCTAATGTTGCATGTATCAATATAACAGCAGATCAAATAATAGAGGAGCGCACATTTCCAACCAAAAGTTTTAGAGAGTTTGATGACATTTAAACATGCAGATGACACAAATATAAAATCTTTAATTATAATGTGTCTACCTGATTTGTACTAAAATCACAGTTTCTCGTTCATAATGGTAGAAGTCTCGCTGAGCAAGTCATGGGTGCAGCTTTTTCAAACAGAGGGTTTGGTTTTCTTCATGTGTTTTTTTATCCTTCCCTTCAACAACATTGTTTTTAAATCAAATTACAGTCTCCGATAAAAAAAGGTTATAGTGTTACCTGTGACCCAATGCCTGTAGCTACACCTGAAAAACAAGTTGGAGCTTACGGAGAATTATCTGTCAATATAAGGTCACAAACACAATCACAGCAAACGTATAGCTCTCTGGAGCTCTGTAGCAGTAAATGCTTAACATGTCTCATGGTGTTTTGGGCAACACTGTTATGTTGATGATTGACATCACCAGAAGAAGAAGAATATAACCCAATAGAAATGTATAATGAGGGAAGGGAGATAAATAGGGCTAAGTGCCTGTCTTAGCTTTCTGAACTCAAACCCTCCGTCCATATGAGAGTGATGTTATTGTTTTTAAATGTTTAAGTGCCGCCAAATGGTAGTTTTAAGGACTCAGACCAAAGTCATCCCTCTTATAAATGAGACACAGTCAACACTTGCATTGCAGTTGTCCACTTGACTGATTAAAGCCTGAAGGAAAGTTACATGTTTTCCTGTGCTGAAGCGTGGTACAGTCCAGCAGCGGCTCAGTCAGTAGGGGCTTGGCCTGGGAATTGTAGGGTCAGCCCGGTTCAAGTCCCCGAACAGACTTGAAAAAATATGGAAAATGGACTGCTACTTGGATAGGTCCCAGTTCACCTCCTAGGCCCTGTTGTGGTTCCCTTGAGCAAGGCACCGGACACCTCCAATACCCTCTCCCCATTGCTCCCCCGGCCACTGCTCCTAGCACTAGGATGGGTTAAATGCAGAGGACAAATTTCACCGTGTGTGCATGTATGTGACTAATAAAGAGGGTTTCATCCTCCCTTTCTATTCTATCTATTTCCTTTTAACGCTTCAGCAAAACAACAACGTTAGGTGTTTTGAATGAAGGGGTTCTGCCGCACACAAAAAAGTGCCAGTGGATGGGCAGTGGGAGTAATTTGTTTGCTCTCATCAGGCAGGAATACAAATACTAGTGGTTTTAAGTGAGTAATGGAGGGCAATGCGAACAGTCTGGCCTGTTGGCATTCCAACTGTTATGCTAAATGAAAAAACAAGACAAGTAACAGAAGTTCACAGGTAAGTTTGCAACTGCTTGACTGGATAAAACAGGAATGGTGACTTCTCTGTCCAACCACCTTCAAGTTCTTCAAGCTCACAGCAATATGAATAAAATGTTAAGAAAAAAACACAAACCAAAGTCACCAGTTAATGCGACAAATAACATACTTTTTGGAGTATTTAAAACATTAACTGCAGAGTTACATAATAAATAGTAACCAGGAAACTATGGCTTTGATGGGCACATGATGTAGTGTTCAAAGAAGGCCCAACCCATGCAGTCTACTGTCACTTAATAATAATACATTTTATTTATCAACTCCTTTTACAAGTTGCTTTTGTATATGGTTACATAAACTATTGCAAAATGATTAATAAATATGTCCCGGAGACATGTCTCTGTCTTTATTCGTCCTTGAATGTACTGTGAACAACGGAGAGCAAACTATACCCAGCATGCTGTTTGTCGGTGCAACAGTTGTGTCCCCACTCAATAAAATACAGTGTGTACAACACACTGCTATACTGTCTGATCTTAAGTGCTCGACACTGCTCATCCTTGGCTATTCAGCAATAAGGTCACACAGTGTTTAGTCGATCGAATGTACAGTTAAATAGAAAATCGAAGGGCAAACCTTAAGAGACTACTACTTGTTTACAATTTAACCCAGCAAATAATTGAAATATTGGCTTTTCATTGTTTCTGCAGTGGAAATCTTACACTTTTCTCTTTCTGTGTGCACCAAGAAAAGGTAGCAATGCTTCATATTTGTGTGATCCAAAAGATGAAGCATTTCATGTCCCAGTGAAATCATTAGTAGCCAAAAAAAGAGTAAATCAACCACCAAACTTAGAAAAACATTTGCAAATAAATTGCCTAAATTGTCTAAATAGCTCAAAAGCATTGGTTTGTTGTTTTAAGCCGAACAAAACTTTTACTTCCTTTTAACACAATGGTCCTGGTTTGGCACGTGGAGTCTTTACAATGACATGAAAACGCAATAGCATCTTCCTTGTACGTGGAAGACTTTCTCTATGCTCTCTCCCTTCATCAGTCATCTTTTGTCCTCCTGCTGTCTGGACTGCTGTCCTTACACTTACACTGTAACAGAAAGGGTTGTCAGGGGTCTGATATCAAACTTCTATTTTTTAAATTGAACCTATTGTTCAGCAAATTTATGTATCAAGCAATCTGGAACGTGACAATTGAGGAAGTCTCCAGATTTGGACTACTGCTCATTTTCGCCTTGACACGTGAGGGAAAAGACAAAAATAGTGTTGAGAGGATGGCAAGTTCATGTCACTGCTGTGTTGGAGGAGAGACATTTCTGTTCCACTGGCTGTTTGATATAAAGCCTGCTTACTCCCCATAAAAGAGATTGAAGTGGCAGATTTTCTAAGGAGCCAGTTTTAAAAAACTGCGGCTTTATTAGGTCTTCAGGTAATGAAACACAAATTGCCAATTTGACTTCCAGCTGTAGTTGTTTTTTGTTGGGGATTTAGAGGATTTGAGATGAATTGAAATCAAATCACATGTGGAAATTTTGCTTTGCTAATTAAATCCAGACCTGGCCTATGTTTAAATGAGGCGAGTCAAGATGAAATGATAAATGGACTTGTACTTATATAGCGCTTTATCCAGTCTTTTCGACCCCTCAAAGAGCTTTACATACTACATGTCGTTCACCCCATTCACACAGAGCAGTACACTTTTTGCTCTAGGTAACTACCTTTCACACACATTCATACACCATTGGCCATGCCATCGGTAGCAAATCGGGGTTAGGTATCTTGCCCAAGGTCAACATGTTGACTGCTAGGGCTGGGATCGAACCCACAACCTACTGGTTGAAAGACCTTTATATAACAATGACAATGCAAGATAGAATGGCAAAAAAAACCTACTTATTTTTCTCCTAGGAAACATTTTTATGGGTTCAGCGTTACTGCATCACAGAACATTCACCTCCAGAAAGTACATTTATTTGAAAAGCAAATAATCATAACCAATAATACATCAATACCTATTAACACATTGATAGAACTATACTTGTGTACACATTGCTCCAGAACATCTTCAACTGTTAAATATAATTGAAAGGCCATGCACATTGATTTAAACTCAACAAATTTATCATATATAGTGCATTATGTCCCTATATGCTACATTAATATTTTTGTTCAGCCACAGCTACACGAGTGCTGCTGTTAAAATAGCCTGAAAGATATTTAATGAGCAAAGGTGAAGGTGCACTGTGTGAGTAAATGTGATTGAAGTCGTTTATTTCATGACGGCAGAACATAGTTTGTTATCTGTCTCCAGGTCCCAAAGGGTCTCCTCTTGTCAAGGTGTCTAATGAGCTCTCCCCAGCAGAGGCCACTCTCTATGCTACTAGGGTCTCTCTGTTTATCAGATATTGGTTAGTCAGGAAGACTTCTGAACCAAATCTTTTATGTGAAAACTCATCAAATTAGAGATGGCAATTGAAGAGAGGGCAGTAAAGGGACTTTGGCTCCTACTCTTACTTTCATAATTAACTTATGAAACAGAAGTAAAACAAGAAGAAGAAGTGGAACAGGAAGTGGGGGTGTTTGTTTAGGCATATCACCAAAGCCCCCTGCACGGCGGTGTACTGAGATCAAAATCCAAACTGGCATGTTCTCCATGGCCATATGGCAGAACTGCGACTAATAGAACAATAGCCAATGGACTCTGATCACTGCCATGTGTGCATGCTTGCAGGTCCTTATGTCACACGTGCAGTTGTAGTTTTGCCTCGTGGCCTCGGGGGGCCTGTTAGTATCTTATCTGTGTTAGTTCCACATTGATTCAAAAGTTTTAATATGATACGCACATAAGCTACAGTGTAGTTATGGCAATGAAAATCTTAAGTCCAGAGCTCCTCCAACAATGCAACATAGTTATATAAGACATAAAACAAAAAAATGTGCAAGAAGAATTAAATAGAATATCATATATACAAAAACTGAATTTAAAATTAAATATAGTAGCCTACAGCAAGATGAAATTAAATACTGTTTGTTACAGTGATAACTATTTAGATAAATAAATTGTAAGATGACAAAGGACAGAGCTCAGGTGTTTAATAGTCTCATGGCCCGTGCAATGAAACTGTCTGTGATGGACCAAAAACTTGATGATTTTACTTTTATCCCAATAATCAATAATGAAAATCAATTCTAAACTTGTGCTTTTCAAAAAATTAAGCTGCTTCATTTTCAAGTTAGAATTAGAATCGGAGGATGAAGCCCTCTTTATTAGTCACATACATGCACACAGCAGAGCACACACAGTGAAATTGGTCCTCTGCATTTAACCCATCCTAGTGCTAGGAGCAGTGGGCAGCAATTGTGCAGCGATGGGGAAGGGGGTTGGAGGTGTCCGGTGCCTTGCTCAAGGGCACCACAGGGAACTGGGACCTCTCCAAGTAGCAGTCCACCTTCCATATTTTATGTCTGTTTGGGGACTTGAACCGGCAACCCTACGATTCCCAGTCCAAGCCCCTACTGACTGAGCCACTGCTGACTGACTGAGCCACTGCTGGACAGTTGCTACTGTAAATCAGTGATTGTCTTTGTGATGCCTAGTGCCTGATAAACAATGATCAATGAGTGTGTGTCTGTGTGTTAGTGTGTTTTCAAGTGGATATGTACAGACATGTGTCTCTGTGTGTGAGCTGGAGAACTGAAGGTACGACAGCAGCTCAGCGGGCTGGTTTCAACGTTGCTTTCACGTGCTTGAAAGTATGTTTCGCTCTGTATTTAATCTGATCACCCAGCCTGTTGCAGAGTCTGTGGTTTGGTTTAAAATTCATCCACACCAGATGATAATGTCTTACCGGTGCTACTATGTCTTCCTGCTCTAAATGCTATGGGGATAAGTTGAACATTTTGTTGAAAAACACTGGCTGTGCTACTATCTTGGAGCAGTAGCGGGCCACCATTATGGTCATTTATAGTTGCACACACTATTTACAATTGCCAGCACATCAAACATAATGAATACTACAAGCTGTCCACAAGCATCTTCACAAAAATAAGCAGATACTCAATTACAAAGTGATGTACCAAGAAACATTTCCAACAATACTCAATACCCAAGTGAAATATTTCGAAGACAGACAGTTTCTCTTTATTCAGTACCATGATTATGGTAAATTATGGTAAACTGTGAGCATAATATGTCAGCAGGAGAAGCGGGAACACTCTTGGGAGCACCAGCACAAGATGTTTCGAGAAGTGCAATAAGAGACTTGAATATTGAATCTGCATGATGGCTACACAATGTTCATCCAACAGCATTGCCATGAAAAGAAGGCAAGGAGGTAAATCAGTTAGCCCTGCTTCATAACATGTCAGAATTAAATGATTAACATGGAAATGATTAAGGAGTCTTCTCAGAAATGATCTGAACTCCAATGCAAATGCAATAATAAGAATAGCTCTTAAATCAATGCAATTTATAGAGTGTCACATCACTGAGAGTTCTGAAAAATACCAGATGAAGAAATGAAACTCTGCCCTCCACCACCAAAGCATTGTATATTGGAATATCTGGATGAACTCTCCTGCAATGAGGATTTCAGTGAAACATCTGTTCTGCTTGTGTTGTATCATAGACAAGGTTCCCAAACCCAACAGAATATAATGATACATTTTGTACATCCTATTTTTCCAGGAAAGAAGAACATGACCCAGTTTCCAGTGTAATTCCTAGAATTTTTATTTCATAGTATTCTATATTTCTGGAACATATAACAAAGGCCTCAGCTAAACAATCAAGAAAATTGAATGAAAAAATGGATCGAACAAAGCAAGCTGTGTCATTTTCTGAATTCTTCATACAGTGCATTATGCTTGCCGTGTGAATATACTGTGCAAGTTGTTGCAATATACACTTTTGGTCAAAACATTTTTTGTCCTTATAATGTCTATTACCTTTTATACTGTCATTTATGTCCATTTGTAGGTTTTGCACCTTGATGAAGTCTGTCAGATCATTTTGAGAACAACACCCCACTTCTTGTGACCATCAAAGCCTATGGTAATTGATTTCCTCGTGTGTGTGTGTGTGTGTGTGTGTGTGTGTGTGTGTGTGTGTGTGTGTGTGTGTGTGTGTGTGTGTGTGTGTGTGTGTGTGTGTGTGTGTGTGTGTGTGTGTGTGTGTGTGTGTGTGTGTGTGTGTTTATGTGTGTTCCTGGAATTTTCACAAGGATTGGCTAGACATTGTTTTCACTGTAAGCAGGATCAGTTACAAAGCACATGCAATTGCAGGTACAGAACACTCAGATATGAAAGGGCTAGCTTTACAAAAAGCTTGTGTCGCCATCTGTTGTTTTTTGTGTTATGGTTAGTTATTTGTATACTGTGTACAGTGCTGTGAAAATGAATTTCCCCCTGGGGACAATACATCTAAATCTAATCTAAACATATTTGATTTACCAAAATTATGCTCACATAATCATAGAGATTTAAGGAGAGAATATACCTTTTAAGTAGAAACTTGAGAACTACCAGATCTTTGTATTTTACAGAGTAGCATTTTGACCGATTAGTATTTTTGTTACTTAAAGAGGGAAAGACATTACAACTAGAGAAGCAACACAAACAAGAAGCTATAACAAATAAGAACCAAACAAAAGAAAGAAAAATTAAACCCAGCTGTTAAAGGAACACTGACTGTATGTTTTTAAAATGAGATATTTTTCTATGCCATGCCACCCACCGCTAACTCATCTACACTCCAACAGGATTAGATCTTTTGTCCAACAATGATGCAGATTAGCATTGTGTTTTCATGCAAAGATTCCGCTTCCTCTCCCTAAAGAGAATGGCAAAACAATGTTGTGATAGGTTAAAAAAGATCTGATTGTGCAGTCTGGGGAGGTGGGTGTCCTAAGCAGGAGCTGATCACAGATTTCTTCTTTGTCTAAATAATGGAAAAAGGGATCTGTCTGTGCTAACTGCGAACTAGAACAGTATGTAGATGTTGTAGGTCAGCTGTTCGGAGATACAAAAGGGGGAAAAGTCATTTGGAAACAAAAGAACAGCTTGTCCAGTGGGTGGGAGTTTGTATGTGTGTGTGTGTGTGTGTGTGTGTGTGTGTGTGTGTGTGTGTGTGTGTGTGTGTGTGTGTGTGTGTGTGTGTGTGTGTGTGTGTGTGTGTGTGTGTGTGTGTGTATGTGTGTGTGTGTGTGTGTTTAAGAGAGGCAGATCTAGCTGTTCTCTCAGTCTAACCTTTTCCACCACATGTTCTTCTTTCAGGCCAGACCGTGTTAAGCGCCTGGGATAATGCTCTGCTCTTTAAGTTGTGCTTTGACTTCGATGGCCTCAACCTTTACATCTTGTGATACTACTGCCTAGTTAATGCAAGTCAGCACTTTTCTCTGTTGTTTGTGTTGTGCTTTATTCCGCATGCTCTTAAAAAGAGAGAGTGTTAAGGACAAAGGATACGTGACTTTCTCTGAATGTTCTGTCTCTCTATTGCACTTAGATATGAAAAAAACATTCATTATGAGGGTCTGCATCAAACAGTTTCATCCCGTCCGAGTTTGATACACAATTAATAATTTGCTGAATAATGAGACTCGGAGGGAGAACAATTTGTCCCTGATGGATGTGGATAAACAGTTTATCGTGAAGATGAAGAAAAAGGTTTGTTCTTCAACCATGACAGACACATGCAAGCACTCACACAGATATACAGCACATTTATAATCCTTTCGTTCTGATTTTATTGGAAAAGATGTTTAAGGAGTAATATGAGTAAATCCAGCACACAGTTGCAGCTTAGGTTAACAACATTTTTACATTAAGGTAAAACATGGTGCATGGTATTTGTTATAACAAATATGCATAGGGATACTACTTATCCTTTTACACTACCTACTTTAATATGTGTTATGTAGCTTTTATGGGTCGCCGGGTCCAACAATAACAAAGATACTTATTGGAGTGCAGGTGTGTCCTTGTCACTAGCTGTACCCAGGGACTTCATGTCTTGGACAACTGCCCTCCCTCCCAGCTGCTGATACTCTGTGTTCAGGGCTGTCTGCTCTTGGTGTGTGTTCCAGCGACTGAATTGTCCTACTTAGATCTTGTTAATGTTAATAACGTTAATTACTAATCATGCTCGTCAGTGAGCATTGTTTCACAAAGTGTTTGGGACAAATTGAGTACAATAGAACAGTGAAACTAAAATGTACCCTAGATGCCTAGAGTACTGCCTTCTTTGGTCTTTTTTTAACATAGGATCAGCACATTACGAAAAAAAAAATACTGATGTGCTTGTCCAACAAAAAGATCTGGATACATACCTGATATACAAAATCATTTCAATGTTACTCTATATTCAGGTTTCCCCTCATGCTTACTCTTAAAATCACAAATGTTTTACATCATGTTTGTAAGATCCTGATTTAAACAATTGGGCAACTAAAGAATAAATAAGAGAGGTTGCATTAGAGCTCTCGAAGACTCAACATTGATCCTCTAATATAAAATAAAACACAGATTTTCTTTAAAGTTTTGTGACCCATGCACTGCCATGTTTGTGAATGCTTGTTGAAACTACTGTACATTTTTCACGAACAGTCCAGGAATATTACCATTTTGTCACATCCAAATTATTATACAATGATGATGATTTAAATGCTCATGTAATCTGCAGATGAAAACACATTCTATGGTTGGGAAAGACAATGCATGTCATTTCAATAATTAAAACAAGATCTTATTGCATGTATAGTGCATGATTAAGGATAATTATGTACACAGGTTGTTAATTGTTATGGTACATCCTGTACATATACAGGACATTTTACATTTGTCACACACATCCAATAAGGGATAAAGATGAAAGACTGATTGTGTTTATCACACAAGTTACATGAACGTGAGTGAACGGGCAAATACAATTCAGATGTAAATAAACAAGAAGAGCATGGTTCCATCTCTGAGATCAACACAAGATATCCAATCTCAAAATGTTATAAGCCTGTGATTAGCTATAGTGGCACCTGCTACAGTATATAGCAGCTTGTCATCTTCAGGTCTCTAAAATACTTATCACATTAGACTAATACCAAGGTTCGCTTGAAGGAAATAAATAAATCATAAACACATTTTGCAAAACGTTTCTCAATCAAACTTTTTTCCCAGTTAGTTTGAGGCTATTTTTGGTCAGTAATATTTTGACACAAGTATGTTTCCATGTTGTGAAGCTTTAGCAACACTCGATACATGCAGAATGTTCCTAAAGGACACCCAGAGAGACATACAAAAACTAGTTCCCCCCCCCCCCCGAGAACAACGACAGCATCTTTTGTTCCAGTACGTGCCCCAGAACTACATCCGTGGCCATGACAACACTGCTCCCTTTAGCTCAATGACATACATTTTAACCCAAACATCAAGGTTTCCCTCAACCTACCAAACTCTTCTATGCCTGATCAAACATTAACCTAACTACAGCGTTGTGACATCACAGAGCTCATTTCTTTTTTCTTTAAAGTTATTTTTTGGGGGCCTTTTGCCTTTAATTGGATAGGACAGTGGAGAGTGACAGGAAAGTGGGAGAGAGAGTCAGGGGGGGGATCCGGAAAGGTCCACGGGTCGGGAATCGAACCCGGGTCGCTGGCGTACGGTGCAGGTGCCCCAGCCAGTTGCACGGCCGGGGCCTCAGAGCTCATTTCTTTTTAGAAAAATGATGTTGTCTTGTTGATAGAGGTCAAACCAGCTTTTTGTATTCACATTTAAAAACAGTTACACAAATTTAATTCTGCGGCAGTTAAAAGTCAGTCTCAGGGGATTTTATTTTTATTTTTTGAAGTCCAGGGACGTTTTCATTTTGAGTCCTTCCCTACTAAGCAGTGTACAGACTGTCCCTGGATATAATGGCCACTCAGGGTCAGAGCAACACAATGATATAACTGTGGGAGCTAAGCTACAGGGATACATAGAGTAAAATACAGTATAGTGCATGTTCATATAGTCTCCATGCTTGACTGTGAGTAAAGTAAGCACACAAGGTTGCCTGATATAACCATATCCAAGATTAATAACACAATAAAAACGGTTTTATCAAGCTTGCAATGAGCTGAATTTAAGGACTTTAGTTGAATAAAGTGGTAGTTGGTGTTCTTGTAGATAATAGTTAAATATTCTTTTTTTTAACATTTCACTAAATAACAGATAAAGAAAGTGTCAAAGACTCTGCTCTTCTTTGATCTTAAAAGGCGCCAAGCTCCAAATTTCATTTCAGCGGCAGGACACCAAATTTTTGAGGAATTATGCGATAGCCACGTGAAGCACATTTAAGTGTAACACCAAACACAATTTATTTTTCTCTGTCACTCCCTCTACATGACACATCAGATCCACAAATACACACTTTTTCTGGCAGTGGTTTCTATGCAGCTCAAACCACCTGTTGCCACTGTAACACAGAAATGCTGAAAGAAGCTCCTGCCACCTCATCCCCACTCTCCACACTGTTATGATTACATAACAGATGTCATTAAACTATTACATTTGTGAGCACTGTGTAGAGTGACTGTAACAGGCCAATTATATGCCATATACAGTATATTTAACTGCTGTCCATCAATGTTTTATATACTCAACACTCTTAACGATACAATCCATATAATGATGCATACTACATGTGAAAGTGTCAACAAGGTATCCTCACTAAGTGCAGTCAGGGAACACTGAGTTATTCAAAAATGTCCCATCTGCCTTTCACCACTTGCCTGCTTGTCGTGGCCTGTTTCCATTTTGCATGCCAAAAAGAGGCGAAGGTATGTCATTTTTCACTAATATATGGTGGGAAAAAGTTTTAAATGTAGGAAATGGAAATGGAATTTAGTTTGATGCGAGATTCTCTTTTAGTAAAAAAAAACACAAAAAAACATTACATACATCATTAAATATTATTGATATTCAGCAAAGAGGAAGTTATAACTATGATTATGCAGAGGGATAGTAGCTGAATTGTTGCTTTCTGCTATACAGTGCTGCTGAGACCTTTCAGCATTCGAGAAACTTTTTTTTTTACCTACAAATTGCAATTTGTAAAGTCTTTGAACATCTTACATATTTGATAGATTTGGAAAATATTTTCCCATACTGCCTCAAAGAAGCAGACGGGTTCCCTGAGGTCAAAAACATTCGGTGAACAAGGTTGTCCATCAGGGATGTTGTTCCCTATCAGGCTTGATAAACATGCTTGGCCAAATTAAGATATGAAGGATATTCTGAACATGAAAGCTGCCATGACGCAGAGCGAGCTTGGATGGCTCATGGGTTCAGGTGGGAGCTCAGGTAGGCGGGGCATCGAGGTTCAGTATTTGCATGTACATGAGTTCATACAGATCCTTATGTGCATGTGTACGTGTGCGATGTACATTGTCTATATATGTTTGCACCACCTGTTCATCTTGGCGTCCATACTCCCATTACAGAACATCAGTTCTTCCATGAGGTTCATCACGGGAGAAGTGGTGGGTTCAGGTCCTCCAATGCACACAGAGCTGCTATGACCATTAGACACAATTAGCTTGGTGCAGTCGCTAGGCTGGACAGTATTGACCCAGTCTGTCATTTAGCCAGCTCTCTGCGTGCTCCTGCTGTTGGTAATGACTGTCCAAAAAGTCCCAGTTAGGTGGTCACACACAGATTGGAGGGCATGGCCTTATGTCCCCTTGACTTGTCACATGGTGTTTGAGAGCTACACACATTACCACCGGCCACATTTAGCTACATGAGTGGAAATTCTATTCTGGTAATATTCACGTGGACTTTTTGAGTTTCCAAACCGCTAAGATTATTCATATTGTCACTGCAATCCCTCTCTCTCCATAAATATACCTTTAAATAATCAGCATACTGAACAAGTAGTTGCCAGCAGAAGGGTAGAGAGACAGGCAAGGACGACGTTGTCTTCTTATCTTTTAGCTCATGCCTTCTTATATTGAATTTACTAACAACAAGTCTAACAACGTATTTGGGGTAAATTACCAGTAGGTGACACTGGCAAATGTTGACAAGTTTCCCGCACCAAACTAAATAAAATCCTCTCATTACATTCACTTATATAATCACCCATTTTTCCTGGAGACATTTTCTCCAGGATAGATCATAGGTTAATATGTTTTACCTGAACTCACCCTGGCGGACAGACTTTTTCCCGGAAACAGCATGGGATTTTTAGACTCTGTGAGCTGTTTTTGAAAATGTCCATTGTACTGAGCCAACTTGGACAAGATAGTAAAGCACATCTGATGATTAACATAACTTCCTGAACAGAAAATATCTCCTTTCTCTGTATTTTCAAATGAGACACAGGGCATAATGTGCTGGCTCTCCACCCAGCCCTCTTAGTAATCGATCTCTGCTTTTCTGTCCTTTATTTCTTTGCATAAGATCTATAATTAATTCACTGCACTATTTTGAAGTCAAGATTACAACAGCAGAACGACTTCACTTAACACCAATAATTTTATTTTGAAAAAAACATTATTTGCTGGGCTATAAAGGACAGGGTAAAATCCCAAACTCTTTCTCCTGATTTGTTTAAAAAAGAAAGGCTACTTAGTATGTTTCAGGGTTACACCTGTACTGTCTCTTCCCCCCTCACCTGGCAATCATCCATCTCTCTGCACAGCTGTTCTTAGTTTAGTCATGAGCCCCTTCCTATAAATAGCAGCATATTCTCTCACCTTGCTCTCAAAGACTGTTAATGTTGCCATTTTTTGTTCCACTACAGTATGTCATCTCACAGTCCTTCTCAGTGACATCAAACACTGTCTTATTCTTGTATTTTTGTGCATCACGTCCTTTCTTTGACATCAAAATGTTACTTACGCAGCCCAATTTGGGACGGTAATAATTAAGGTTAGGCTTTAAGCATATTTGCAGTGTGAGATTTTATTCCCATCAACGGAAGTCTAACTTTGACACAGAGCAGAATGACATTTAGCAGGAGCCCAAGTCCTGTTTGAGACAAAGAAATGGAAGAAATGGTCTTTCCACTGTCGGTGGTACAAAGGCAAGTACACCTGAAGAGTCACGCTGTGAACAGCAGGAGAAGAGCTTTTTCTCGATGTGGATTAATTAGCAGACTAGCAACTGAGAGCTTAGGGTCTTCCTGTTAGCATCATCACCTACCCAGCTGTCAATGACAGTCTTTAAGAGTGAGAATGCTGTGCATGATGCTGTATTTCTTCAGAAAATAATACGGTTTACTCAAAACTCAAGTTGACTGCAGCTCCCTATTCAATACCCAATTATAATGAACCTTTAGATTCTGTGTTAAAATGATATTATTAAAATACTACACATTTGTTTAACCGGTATTTTACACACTACACATGAAATCTGCAACTTTTGAGCTACATGAAAGGTATTGAAGCTTTGAACGGCTTTTCAAGCTGTTTCCATGATGCATCAATTTTACAGATTGGCTATTTAAATAAAACAAGTTAATCTTAAAGGATACAAACGCCAGTCAGTTTTCCCTTTATATAAGTTCTTGGTTTTATTCTTAATCATGAATGTAAGACTTTGGCTTTATGATTTTGTTGTAGAAATGTATCCAACTATTTGAACCTTTTGAATACTACATGTACACAGTTGATGTCGGTCAGCAATTCAGTACATTCATGTGAATAAATTCACATTAATCAATGAAGTGTCTACCAGAAATTGATGTTTAAATCCATCAAAAGTTCAGATACTTCCTAAATATAATAGTCAACGATGATTATTTTTTTTAAATCAATGGGGTGTGTTTGTGTGTTCCTAATCATATACAGTTTGTCTGTGCTTTCTTATCCATGTGATTTAGCATCCTGTTTACATATCTGTTCACTCAAAAAGAGGACAACATTTGTCACACACACACACACACACACACACACACACACACACAAAGCCCACCGGTCCAGTAAGCATGCCTGTGCATACTGCCTGTGTAATTATTTGAAAAGAACATGTACATGTGCCTTATTAGTTGAAACAGTAGGAATGTCCGTGCGGGCCACTGAGTGCTAAACCTCCCATCAGGTGGTTGGATTGGCGTCACACTGAGTCAGAACTGGCGCTGTTTAAACAGCGTAGATGTAAACACAAACAGAGGAAATGGGCACTACAGGCCATGTGTGTGAATACTATTTACTGTGGCTCATCTTGTGTTATGAAATCTTGTTTTGCAGCACCCAAAGACATATTCTTTCATACAGGGATTAAATGTAAAACTCTGAAACTCTTCATCTGACTGAAAAATGGATACATTGAGGGGGATTTAAGTGGGTTTAATCACAAAAAGGTGTCCATTAAACTATGATGAATTGTGATGCCACCCTGACGCACAACCTTTAGAAAACTGATGTCAGCTGGTGCAGCCTGAGCGGGAGTGTGTTGAGGGTGTCAATTGGTGTCATTGCAGTGGGTTCAAACCATGTTGGCTGAAATTAGAATTCCTCAAGAGATTTCTTGAGAAAAACTGCATTGATACTATATTTAGCTCAAAATACTTTTGTCTTCAACACAGTTTAATACAGCACAGCTCAGGTATCAGTTGGGGGTTCATGTAATATTTATTGGGGTGTTGGTGGGAGAGAATTCAACCACCTAGAGGGTGTTAATTAATATTTGATACTAAATGTTTGTGTTCGTGTGAGGTGGAATTAAATATATCAATCCTTGCCAAAGAGGTTCCGCCTTTCTTCTTTCCTTTCTCACCTCCTCCCTTTCTTTTGTATTTCTGTGCGAAGCTATTAGTGTTACGTAAACAGTGCTGCAAAGGGCAGCAGCTCACTGACGTCTTAAGTTAAGCATTTATAAGATCACTCAGTGGTAGTCACTTTTACCAACTACACTATTCTGTGAAGTATTACAGGTTTGAATAGACCATTACCACTGATTCAAGCCTGCAGAATGCTTCATGGAAAACATAAAGCACTGTGGGCTAATTTTCCAAAAGTGCCCTTCACTAAGGACCTTTGTCCACAAATGATCCAAAAATTATACTATGACATACAGCTGTGAATAACAGGCTGAAGATGTGAAATATACCTACATTTATCAAGTTTTCCTATTTGATGCTTTGTCCATTATCTACACCACTTCCACAGATATGGCTAGAAATTAATTCTGGTCTGTTTTTAACAAACAAGAGACAACTTGGTATATACTCAGACTTGCGGGTAGTAACAATTGAATTCTAATTGTTTCCTGCGTATTTGCTAAACTAACTTTGCAGACTGTAGCATATTATAGTACAGACATGAGAGTGTAATCAAATCTCCTTCTAACTTATCTAGCATATTACCTTAAATGTCAAGGTCAATTTCTCCTCTAAGGTGGACATGCAGATGTAGCTCAATGTGTTTTTTCTATGTTTGGATTTTGACTGACAGTGTAAGCCTGTCCTTTTGTTTCTTTGAACAGGCCAGCATGTATATTAATCTGAATGACATCCCTTCAACTCTGTAAGGTGAGTTGAGGTCTACCGCTCCATGTTATCTGATGGGTTTGTCTGTGCATTCACTGCTCCTCAGTCCATTAACAAAATAACCAGTTTGTTTAGAAGAATCACAGGTCAGGCAGGTCATACAAGGAGAAGAAACCCTCTGAACTACCTTCTGTTCAGTGGATGTGAGGTTATCCAATAATGCCAAATCATTTCTGATAACTCACACAAAAAGGCTGGAAAATAAGAAAATACACTGCTGATAGTTCTAACAACCTGTTCTGTCTTCTGAGTTTCACCGACTTCATCTCTCTAAATGATAATTACATTGAAAGTTAAGACATGATTATTTTCCCCATCTATTTTCCTCAAATTAGTGCGCAGCGTACAAACAGATCAGGAATTGAAATACTAAAAAGTGTTGCACGTCTACTTGTGCATGGCTGCCTTAAAATCGAGCTACAATATGTTTTGCTTCCCATGTTGTACGTCATGCAGGGAGTAAAACATGAGGTTGCATGTCACTGATAATAACACAGATGACAGATTGAGGATTTATCAACATATACAGGTGGTGTGCAAACCAAATCTAAACTCAGAGCAGAGCTTTGATTGGCTCTGAAACCTGAAGCCTTTGTGTTGGAAACCGCAGGCCCACTCTTCATTCAACAGTTTCTCTGCACTACGGCCCGGCCTGACATGCAACAGCCCTAAGTCTCACGCCATGAAAACACGGAAAGACCCCTCCCTCCTCCAAAACACAATACCAGACGGCCCCGGAAGAGTGATTTAATCAAGTTTGATCTCTCCACAGAGGCAGATCTTATGTCTGCAAATGTGTCTGATCAGTAGGGATATCGCACAAAGAAAAATAATGTTATCATGTTTTCAAACTGTGAAACATTAAAATAATTTAACCCTGGGGGTTCCGATAAACACTTGACACACAAAAACAGTCCAAAGATGACCAAGTTGCATATTTTTTTCGATAGTTGCTATGCTACGCTTTCGATAGTTGCTGTTATTGTAGTGCTTTTGAACAGTTATATGGGAATAAAAGATATGGACCACAGCTCACCTCATTGTGTTTAAACCAATGAAGAACACATACTGCACATTTCTATTAAAAAAGTCCTAGCACAAACCTGGCTTACGAAAGCAAAAGCTTCTTAGTTTCAACGGGGTTTTGAATAATGGTTTTGAGAAAAGGCACCATAAGCATTACCTATGCATGTTTCCATCTGATATAATGTTGGATATGTCTGGAACCTACACCTGTGCTGAATCAAGTGAAATCTATATTTGATTTTTGCAAATGCACCTGGAAAAATGGTGGGATGCATCAGCTTTTTTGTGGCCATATAATATTTCAAATACAAATTTAAAAAAAACTGAAAAAATGCATCTAGTGTAAGAATGAACCTGCATTAGAGCTCACATACTGGGAAAAATGTCCTCAATCTGTCTGCAAGATATCATAATGAAATAAAAACAAATACTTAACTTGCTGAAACTTGACCGAATATGTTGTGTGTAGAAATGCGTGAATCATGTGAACCAATAGTGAAGAAACAATGAAAAGAAAGTATATACTGTATAATATCTGGTTTACATTTTGGGAGAATATAGACGTTTTGCTGCTTCACAGTCTGTTCATTTGTTATAAAAAAAAAAATCTGGAAAAAAGTGAACCCAGACAACTTACTTGGCCTTGCTGTCCAGACACATTGCTGAAAAAACAATGACATATTGGTCCACATTACCTATGTGACTTGAGCCAAAATGAACCCCAGAAGCCCAGCTATGCAAATCAATATGTATCAGCTCTACTTTTTCTCCACCAGCCCACTCAAACACAATCACACAGACACACATAATACGCACATAAGCTAACACGATAACACATACTCTTGTAAATTAGACTTCTCACTATCTGATTAAGCGTCAAACATGTTACCCGTGCTGGGCTGTTCATGTGTGATACGCTGTCATGAGGAATGGGGGTGATACCACAATTATAAAAACTCTACCATTGTACCTGTGATCAGATTTCTAACATATGTGCTTTAATACCAAAATGTCACTGCTGTTTGTGAAACAAGTCAGTCGTTGTTTTACTTTGGCTGTTATTCTTTGGCTGTTTTTCTTTCTGCTTCATTACAATTATCTTTTATTCATATAATATTAGATATGGTGAAATCAAAAACACTATTAAATATTCTCTGCTGCTCAGTTTGCTTCTCCACAGTCTGCCGCAGCTGAGCCTTGGGCCTTTATGGCATTTTTCACAGGCAAAAATAAATAAATGGCGAAATCCATGGTCTTATTGGTTGCCATGAGATTGGTCTAAACTGGTTGAATCACTTAACCAGATACAACAAAAACAGGATTTCCTTCAGCTCTGAAGCACTGTGTCCTCAAAGTCTTTTCCAGACTTCTCTGTCCTCTTTACTAATTGAAAAAGGCAAACACGGCAGAGAGGAAATTAGGCTAATATGTATGATTGGCCGTGGCCAGAGTGTGCGGCAGCTGGTGTGGTTACTCCACTTGAGGGCCGCGTTGCCAGGACATTGCATGCAAAGATCCAACAGAACATGCTGCAAAGAGGCTGAGACAGAAACACGGGTCAACACTACAGACAGGATGCAAAAACACAAATGGGTTGTGCCTAAAAGACACAAACTGTACTCTATGTTTATGTCTTCTGGTTTGCAGGTGGACATCCAGACTGTGTGTGTTTGTCTTTGATGTTTACTCATAGACATATATTTTTAATGAACCCTTTTTTGCTATATTTAAAAGTATGCATTGCATAACCTCTCAGGGCATATCATACAGAGATGCTTTACTCTGAAAAAAAATGTGGTTGATTACTCACACGAGTAATCTCAATGTAGTAAAATATACACATGAAAAATGGATTTAAAAACTCATGACAGCAACATTCTAAAATGCAAAGATATAAATAGGGTTGCGTTCCCTGTGGGTGAGACATGATATTCCCTCCATTGTGTATTTGAGCAGGTAGTGTTAAGGCAGTGCCTCACTAAATAGCCGTTATGAACATGTTCTGTGAAAAGCATCGCTGGGAACATACCGGCTTAATGACTGACCAATAGTGAAGTGTGAAGCTCCAACCTGGTTACACAAACCTGTCGCTCAAGCATGGAACAACCAGGCTTAAGTACACCTCTCTGATTTCATCGTCAATGCCTCACAGAGGGATATAAAGGTCATTATTATTGACAAGTTTGAGGTTTCAAATCAAATCAAGCTAAATACCAAAACATACTGTATTACTACAGGTTTTTCTAAGAACAGTTGTTTACATTGTGTGAAATATGATACTTTTCATTTTAAGCATGGTTAGACCATAGCGAGAAGGAGAAAGGGAGTTATTAATTATTCAAATGGAAACCTTCCAAACCGTGCTGCTTGGTTTCATATACAGTAATCAGTGATGTTGCAAATTTGTAAACTAAGCAAATCTTGACCTATAACACCAATCATAGCAACTGCTGTCAAAATGGCAATTAAATACCAAAATACATGGTGAAATTGATTGGGAAAAAATCCAGGGAAAATGTTTTTATAATTTTATAACGTATGATCATAGTAGCTGTTCCCAGATGTTCAATCTTGTTTTGAAAAAATCAATTAACGTGATTAAAAAATTGCAGGATATACAATATGAAACTAATGTTGCTTATCAAATGAAAAAAGAGGTTGTTTACTACAGAAGCTGCATTAATGAATCATGATTTGCAGGTGAGAAGATAAGTAAAAGGTGATAAGTAGTTAAGATGGCAATGTCGATGAGCACAGTTTGACTCACAAACAGCGAGCTCTATCTTTAGACTGCTGGGGGGATACTTTGATTAACACTTAAGAGAAAGTCAATACTAATTGGATTTGATGCCCTCCAGGCACCAGTCACACCCTGCACTTCCTTAGCTGTAGGCTTTTTTTGTCTCATTGTGACATTTAGACATTGCCGCTTGCATTTATGATGATCTGATTGTGTTGTTTTATGTATTGCTTTTTTAAAATTAAATAATTTCCTGCTTGTTTATCTATCTAAATTGGATATTCTTATCAATCTTATCACATGTGAATAAATATTCACATTGTTATAGGCTGATTGTTTGTTATGTTTTTTGGGGGGGGAAATCATTCTGAAATAAATATTACTTCCAGTTCATCTTTGACCATTAAAACAAGGAAAATGAAATTAACTCACAATGAACTGAGAAATCCAGGTACTTTCACCTGAGAGAACGTCTGTTTACACGCTGCTGGTTCAGGAAACAGAAGACGCATGCAATTTTAAGGCTCCTTAATTTTTTCTGTATTTATGTGGGGACAAAAAAAAAAGTTAAGAGTGTTTAGGGACATGCACAATGTACATGTGATGTACACTTGTGCCCAATGACTTAGTAGGCATTGGCTCAATATAATGCACTGTGAATAGTACAATTTGAATACAGTCAAATTAAAAAAAATATCAATTGACATTATCACATTTCTTCTGCACTTAATTTGTTATAATTAATATGAAAACGATAAGTGTTTTAACAAGCTATCGTTCCCTTTTCCTGATAATGACAGGGCTGACGCACAAAAACTGCCACAGTAACATTATGATATCGGGTCTTGTTCCATCTCCCCAAGCTGGAGCATGAAGCATGACGCATGAGGGGGGCGCGGCCAACTTCCCCCATAAATCCCCAGCTTTCTGTCCTCCCGCTTCAGAGACACAGCGAGGAACCCCCTCACATCACCAAAAGGACTTAAACCATCACTTTCCACACCATCGACCTCCGGGTGCAGCTGCTGTAATCATGATTAAGAAAATGTCAAACTCCGAGAATGAGTTCGACATACCAGCCAAGAACTGCCACAGGATGGTGATTCTCGGCTCCACCAAAGTTGGGAAAACATCCATCATCTCTCGGTTTCTGAACGAGAGAGTGGAAGACCAGTACACACCCACTATTGAGGACTTTCATAGGAAACTCTACAGTATCAGGGGAGACGTTTACCAGCTGGACATTTTGGACACATCTGGAAATCATCCCTTCCCTGCAATGAGGAGGCTATCAATTCTTACCGGTGAGTTGAGCTCTGAAACATTAAGCCAATAACTTGTTGCTGTTGTCAGAGTTACTTCACTGCTTATATAATGTTATAATTATTGGGAATTGAACATTTCTTCTAATTTGTTTTTCCAGGTGATGTGTTCATCTTGGTGTTCAGTCTGGACAACAGAGAATCCTTCCAGGAAGTGCAGCGCCTGAAGCGCCAGATATATGAAACCAAGTCCTGCCTGCGAAACAAAACCAAGGAGAACGTGGACGTCCCGGTGGTGATCTGCGGCAACAAGTGTGACAGAGACTTTTACCGTGAGGTGCAGGAGGAGGAGATCGAGCAGCTTGTCGGTGGAGACGAGCACTGCGCTTACTTTGAAATATCAGCAAAGAAGAACACTAACGTGGACCAAATGTTTCAGACTCTCTTTAGCATTGCCAAACTGCCAATCGAAATGAGCCCCGGTCGGCACTGCAAAGTTTCCGTGCAGTCCTGCGAAATTCTCCACAGGAAGTCGCTAAGAAACAAGAAGTGCAAAGATGAGAACGCATATGGGATTGTGGCGCCATTTGCGCGAAGACCAAGCGTGCAGAGTGATTTGATGTACATAAAGGAGAAAGCCATAGGAGGTAGCCAGGCCAAAGAGAAAGGCTGCATCATATGCTGACACTGTTTCTGTGAATGAAAAAGACTTTATGACACTTCCCAGAGCTGAAGCGGAGCCGTTCGTAAACAGGTCACATGAACCCAAATACTGTAGACTTCAGCGCCCGAGTCGAGGGACACAATGTGATCCAAACTGTGATGAGACATACGGGGCAAGTGCCTCAGCTCAAAGGCATATCCCCTATGTAGTGATGCAGTAGATGATCAGAAAATGTTGTAAAACCTGCTCTACATTAGCTTGCCAAAAAGGCACTTTTACGTTTACATTTTGCTATTTTTATTTTTTTACTTGGAGGCACTTTGTTGCATTGAGAACAAATCTGAATGTGTATTTATTGTCCATGTCAACTTTTGGATAAAAGAGAAAATAAAATCACTTGTTACTTTCATAGTTTGTATTCCTCTTCTCTTTCCTTTCAAGAAAAGCAAAATGAAGTTACACAAGACACTCCAGTCCAAACACATACAGTATTCTGCATTTTTAAAATAGCAATTTATTGTGTTGTGTCGATTTGTTAAAATATATCTAATGTCGCCCCATAGCTTATCATTTCCATTCACACACAAGATAATTGCAACATACTGACCTGAGGGTCCAAAAACCCACTCACCAAACTGGTTAGAGCACATTCACTGAGCTTTTACAGCCATGAGCCACCAGCTATTCAATTTGGATGAGCCTACACATACAACTGAACAATTTGATTTAGTATGTCTAATCCCCTTCAAGTCTGAATTGCAACAACCACAGCGGATAATTGCTTTGTGTACTGATAGAAGCATGTGTCAACAATGTACTTGATTAATGATGAAGGCCACCGGCTCAAATTAATGTGTGCAACCAGTATGCTGATTAAAAGGCTTTAGGCCGATATTCCTTATTGAATTTATTACAAAAAAGGAAACATTTCAAGAAAATAAGATTAGAAAATGATATACTGTAAAACTACATTCAATATAAACACAACATAACATTTGTTTGTATTCTCACAATGCAAACAGAAGCCGAAAGAGGACATTGTGTGACGTTCAAGACATCTTTCAAAGTGATCCTTCTGAAGGGAAAAAATCCTTTCTCATTTTAACATCCATCCCGTATTGTTGAAGGCCACATCTGCGAGAATGAAAACATAACGTCATACATGCACCTTGACTGTCTGTGAATGTCCTTCAGTCAGTACAGTATTCCAGTCCGTTTCATGATGCTTTTGGAACGTCAAACATGCACAGACTTTTGTATTTCTGCAGCAGCTGGTTCTTGGTGCGGACCTGCTCCCGCAGTGTCGCCAGCTGCTGCTGCTGCTCCAGCGGACTACTGTCTACCCCGGGCATGTTGGAGATCTGCTCCCGAGCCTCCTGGATTTTCACCTTCAGCTTGGCCAGTTCTTGGTGAACATCCGGACTATCTTTGTCCATGCTTAAACAGATTGAGGGGGGGAAAGGAACATGTTATTTCCATGTTGACATGTTACTTTCATAGGTGGGAGGGAGAAGTACTCAGATCTTGTACTTCAGTCATAGTAATAGTACCCGAGTGTAGGAATACTCTGTTAAAAGTAACTTTTAGTGGTTTCAAATTACACGATTTGTGCATTAAAATTACACGATTTGCCTCTGAATTGTAGTGGGACAGAAGTACAAAGTATCAAAACATTGAAATACTCAAGTAAAGTACAAGTATCTCAAGATTGTACCTAAGAACAGTACATGAGTAAATATACTTAGTTACTTTATACCACTGGTTATTTTGGACATGTCTGCATCAGTAGTAGCTAACGTTAGCTTTGGCTTACAAATCAACAAGCTTATCAACCACACCAAAACGAATTTACGACAAGTAAATAGGTTTCCACGGGGGGCAGTTAAACATGAAACACATGTGAATCAGGCAAAACCCTTACCATTTGATAATATCATGAACTAAAGGAAGCAAAGAGCAATCCTCGCTCTCTTTCTCTGGTCTTTGTTGAGGCGCCGCCATCACTCTCCCTGCTCTGCGGCGCAGATTTTGTGCGTCATGCGTCGTATGATGACGTAACGCCAAACAAAACTATACAGACTATGCTCTTAATATATTTGTGCTCATAACAAACAATATTGTAAGATTATGTCAAAATAATAACTCTTTCAAAGTGTTTTGAAAATAATATCTAACTTGCTTACAGAAATATTCTTATGAAGATAATCGTTTGCCACGAAAATGATATCAAACAGAAGAAACAAATGTAAATCAATGAGGATTATCAAAGCCAAGGGCAAAGTATTTTTTAATACATCTGGCTCTTAAAATCAATTCGCATTATGAGCACCAGATGACACCCTAGCATCTCTCTGGAAAGTTATAGTACATTGAGCCTTGAGGGAGTTTTGGCTAACTTTTGGACCAGGGTGACTACAGGCTTCTTCTGATGGAAACTGTAAATACTTGAAGACCCCCAAATTGCTTGCCTTACCCCACCCAGCCTCTGTAATGATGTGTGTGTTCCACGGACAGCATCCAACATATGTGTCCCCTCTCAGCATCTCTGGCAGAAAGCAGGCAGGAGGCAGACGTTCTGTCAGCAGTTCTGTCTTCTTATGCTAGCTTTGTATTATATAAAATAAAATATATAATCTTTGACAGTCAGTGACACTAATTGAAATGTGAATTCTTGCTACATTTCTAATTCAGTTCAATTATCTAATCTAATTAAATGTCTTAAAGAAATAAAGACATACAGTCAGATTGCCAACCAAAAACAAACATTTATATGACAAGAAATGTTTTCCATTCATCTGATTCAAATTAGCTTCTCAGAAAGAAACCTTCATCAACTGTCTTTATGAGCACCATATAAAGAGTAGCCAGTCAGCTGCTGATCATTAATCATTCCTTATTTAATTTGCTTATTTAATTGCAAACAATGCAGCCATCCTTGTAATGAGTATGTGGGGTCATTCGGTCGTGAAATCCTAAAATGGATCAAGACTTGGGAGTCTTTGGGTCCAAAACAAATGAACAAGTTGAATCATTCAGGACAAATTAAATGACTGCATGTGCTTAATTTTACTTTTATTTAAAAAAAAAAATGCAATGCAGGATAAATTGCATGACTGTTCACAGGATAAACACTTCCATTTCATAAGATTCTGGTATGATTGTTAAATGATGTAAATCTTTTAATCATCAAACAGCAAAACTCTATTCATTCAAATATGGCATTCATTGAGCTCACAACAGGCTTCATGAGAGTCAAAATAAAACTTAAGACACATTTCAATGACTCTAATAATTACTTTTACACCACAATGTTTTTAGGTTTAGACCTTATCCTATGGTTTGAATAAAAATAAGACACCTAAAATACACTTTAACTTCTCCTTCGTCCACCGATACTTAGCTCACTCACATGATTATATCCCTTTACTATCAATTACTCCTTCATACTCCAGCTGCTCATTCATGTACATCACGTTTTTTCAGCAAAAAGGTTGATCTCCTAGCAATCTATCAATCTGTGCTA
Source organism: Eleginops maclovinus (assembly GCF_036324505.1). NCBI lineage: Eukaryota > Metazoa > Chordata > Actinopteri > Perciformes > Eleginopidae > Eleginops > Eleginops maclovinus. Next base: position 14,423,765 of record NC_086364.1, on the reverse strand, counting down.
CAAGATCCCAGCTAAACAGTATGTGAATCATTCATTGAGTAAATTATAAATATAGCCTTTATCTCTCTTTTGAATTATTCTTACATTCCTTGGACACTTGGAAAATACATTAGAAGTAGTTGCTTAACACCATTCCTTGAATAATACCAAACTGGGAAGTGAAACCATGGACATAGATTATAGTGAGCATGCTGTTCTACCGATATGCTGAGGGCCTGTGCCTGAAACCTCTCCAACTGTCTAAGACAAGAAAATGTGTTGTGTATCCATTCATCAGTTTAATTCTTCTGTGAAGAGAGCAAATGATTGAATATTAAAATGTAAAGACATAGTGGCCAGTTATGTCAGTCATTAGAAATGTGTACTGAGTGTATTTATATATTATACTCGAAAAAATATCATTGTTTTTCTATATCACAAGGCTTTATATGTCTTTCTTGTTAATATCACCAACCAATATGAATACACACAACATACTGTAAAATTAAGAAGACCTGCAGTGCCCCCAAGGGAACAATTAAGATAATTGTCTTATTTTAACACATTTTTACAGACACGTCCGACTAGCCAATATTCTTTTTTAAATATATATTTGAAACCAGAATTAAGGATGAACTGGCAGGCTTCGGATCTGTACATAGACAACATATTGTATATTAACGAAACCAAGTTCACTTTGCAGTTTTGTTTTTGTATGTTTTGTATAAGCAAATACATACATCATGTGACCACTAGATGGTAGGCTTTAATTGATGAAACCAAATGGGTTGAACGTTTACTTATATGCCGGGGATGTTCACATTGAAATATTTAGTTTTAGGCCTTATTTTTTTTCTGTCAAAGAAATAAATACATTTAAAAAAATGTTTACTACTGCACAGCATTCCAAAGCTTATCCAATACATGCTTCGAAAAGACAGAAGAAGCATCTGTCGAAAAACCATCTACAATGATTGTCATAAAGAAATGCTAATACAAATTGGGTTGTTTTCGATAATGTATATATGTAATGTATAGTACAGCTTTGCACCATGCAGAATAATTTTACTGTGCATTTTTCCATACTACCCTGGAAGCGAGGTGACTTATGTTACGGGAACGTCATCGATGCATCCTATGGTTATAATAATAAATGCACCCACACGGAACGTACGGAACACATTGGGATCCAAACCAAGCGCACCCAACGTGCGCAGCGAACCAACGTAGTGACGTAACCTCTTTGTGTTGACAAATCACGGTGTACGCTGGGCGGGCATTGTGAAGCTGTAGTTGAGTGTTAGCAGGCTAACTAGAGAAAGAAAGCTAACTAATCGTGAGAGTGGAACTGGAGCTAACGCTAAAGGAAAAGACAACTGTCAAAACAGCAAGGGGAGCAGAAATTTTAGAGAAGTTATAATTCCGTTAGGTGACTACATGATGTGTAGCTAGTTAATCAAAGACCGTGTTTGTCAGATGCCCGAGGAGTATTTTGGATACTACATCGATTGTCCCATTTCCAAACGGAAACCATTTCTGGACATACAGTTCGTGCTAGGTAGCTAGCTAAGTGAATCATCCAGGAGACTTTTCATTGTCACCTAAAAAACCCAAACTGAATGTTTTGTCTGTCATGAGTCCGGCCGGGTGCTCCCATGTGAACGGTTATAAGGTGGATAATTGGAAACAAAATCTTCGAGTCATATACCAATGCTTTGTTTGGAGTGGTACTGCTGAAGCCAGGAGACGCAAGGTAAAAACACAGGAACTGCAACGTTAGCTTCAGAAAAGTGAAATAATTGTAATGTGGCACCGACAAACACGGAAATGGAGTGCAAATGATTTCCCACATGTAGCACAAACAATGAGCGGGTTGAACAAAATAACGGTTGGAGTTCAACTGCACTCTTGCAGCATTAATGTGGCGACTACTAGGGTTAGCCAGCTAGGTTATCACCGGTGAGTTAGCTAGCAAGACAGCTTGGTGAGCTGCGGAGACTGTTTGTTTCTCTGCCATCTTAACACTTTCGTTTAATTTCTGCTATCATTGCTACTCAAGCAATGATTGTTAAACAGTTTGCTGCAAGTCAATCGGTTAGTGAGCTTAGCATTTCTATTTGGTAGATGCTGAGCAGTTAGCCGCATGGCTAAACTTCGGTCTGAGGAGAGTTGTGGCTATAGGCTAACATTACCACACCAAATGTACCCATTGTGTCTCCACACGCACACATTGGGTCCACAGATTAGCGGTTCTTTCCTGTGCGTCCCAGGTCAGTGCTTTTTCTGCACTGGTCATTCCCTCACGAGTTTGGATACTATAACGTCAGCTGATTACTTCATTGCCAATTTCTTTTTGGGCTTATCCCACACCTGTTCGGCCTACACATATCCGAATAGCTTTCTACAATATGATGTCATCTCTGGATAGTGTTGCAGTTTCTTCATTTCCCCACCCTTTTCTCCTCTTTTTGTATTTTTTCAACATACATTTGTTGTTTTTTGTGTGCCATGATGTTCATTTTGAAAAAAACAAAACAAGATTACATTCTTCAATTTTACTGTGGATTAACATCATTTGTAGCTTACTTGACTGTTACACAAAAATCCATTCTTCTCTTATATATGTCATACATTTTTATGTCGTTGTGATATAATAGGTGCTTCAGAGTGATGCAGGATGGACAGAGCTGGTGAGTTGATGCTTATCCCTCCTCATCTTCACTGACATACTGTAGTTCAGATGAGTACAAACTGGCTTGCTTTCTCTCCTCTTGCTCACCTTTCTTTGTGCCTCAGTGCCTTTTCATTTAATGGACTGAATATTAGATGTAAAACTACGTAGCGGAATAACTCAGACCCATCCCTGTTTCTGCTGTGGTACACAGCTACAGCAAGGGAGATTACCGGGTGGGAGGGCGGTCTATGGGCAGAACAGCAAAAAAAAGCTAGTTACATTGCAGGCCTGTCAAAGCAAATGGCTAGTGCAAAATGGTCGATGCCCCTTTTGTTTATAGAATGTTGTGGTGACATGCTTTGGTTTGAGAACAGCAATCTTTAGATCTTTAGTAATCTAGTTTTATTATTATGATTATTAGAGAGCATCTGAACATGCATGGCCTGTCCCAAATGTTTTAAAGCAGTGTAGTTAATCCCCTTGCAAGAGTTTTTTTTCAGAATCTGATGAAAGTTAATAACATACATCTAGTTTCTTTTGCCAGTCTACTTGGCAGAAATGTGATCAACGGGAGCTCAGTCAGTCTGCCACACAGCTTTCTGTTGCTCTCTACTTCGAAGTTTGAAGGTTCTGCCCAACCACACATGCATGTTTAGCTGTTGCAAGCCTGGCCTGTCGATTACTTGTGGGAGAACCTTGTCTGTATTTGTTCTTCAGGCCTCATGATCTCACACTGCAACTTGTTTTTCCAAGATGAGGTGTTCCACAACCAGTGCTACAGCAGCAACCACCACTTTGCTATTAGGATTTAGCTGTGATGAAAAAAAACCCTGCCATTTTGAGATCAACACTGATATGATTGAAGAGTATTGTGAAATGTCTTTTCCCTGTTTATCTACCATGCCCTGTACATGGTGGGGAGCTCTCAGGGGTGGATTCAGGCTGGATTGCATTACGTTTTTATGCTTTGTCATCCACCAAAAATGAACACCACCTACAACACAATGTTCCTCTCACATGCCACTGCGCTGCAGTACACCATTTTACATAACTGATATAGGCAGGCATTGGAACATTGCTGTGTAATACCAGCACTGTATCTAATAGTGACTTTTAGGGAAACAGTTAATGTAAAGCTATATTCCCTCCCGTAATTGTGTGAAGGCCTCTATTTTCATTCATTTATGAGACATGCCGCTAGCTTTGTTCATAATTGATCAATTATCTGAGCTTTGGCCATGCGGTTGCATTAGTGAAAGCTGCAATTTTAAGTTGATAAATATAATTAAAATGCAAGTGTTTCCATCCTTTTAGATTTGCGCAGGATTTTGTTGTTTAACAGCTGTCTTATATCTGTGACGCTGTGTACCAAGTGGTTCTGCTCTGCTCTCCTGGACCCACACGCACGGTTGGTACAGGTGACTAATACAGAGAGGAAGGAGAGTGACTGAATGCAGTTTTTCTCTCTCTACTGCCTAATTGCACTCCAAGATGGCTATATGGGATTACAAGCCTCGTCTCACACCTCCTTCACCGAGACTCTTTACCCCTCTGACATGCGGAGCAGCCGTGGTGCTGCTCCTGAGGTACGCATCCAGAGCATTCTCCTTAGGTGAGAGAGTCTTTGATTTTGTTCAGCTCTGAATTATGAGCTATAGAAGAGAAGCTTTTACATCTTATCCTGGTATCTTTAAATTGTGGAATTAATACACATACCAATCCTGAATCTCTCCTTAATATGTTGACATTTTTATTTGAATAGGTGTGGCATTGATAAAAACAAATGCATGTCACTGCACTGCTCAGTATGTATGTCTTTCAGTAGGGCAAGATTTACAAATACTATAGTACAAGAGGCATCTTCTGCATCGAGGGAAGTGGAAAGATATTTCCATTCAGAGACTGAGATGCTTTTTAAAAGTCATATTCAGACCTGGCTTCACTTGCCTGTCTTGTATCCTGAATTGCTGTTTTTCACCCCCCCCTTTTCCCTCTCATTCCCTTTTATTGTAGTCTTTCCTCAGCATCTTCTCCTCAAGCTGCCATCCTCTTTACCTCAAGCTAAAATCAATTCACAGACTATGTGCGGGAACATTAGTGGAAAGTCTGTCACCAGCTCTGCATGCACAATCTCAAACCCCCATGGATAGCAAATGAAAGGCTGCCGAAGATAGGAGTTTACAGAGATGACATCACAAGCCAATGTGCCTTTGGGCCTGCTATCCTTAATTAGTGAACATTAATTAATAATAATTATTTTGGCATGATGGTCCGAGATGAAATGCCGCATTAGCTTGGGATGTACATGTTGGTTTTCACGATTCCCTTGTATGAGGGCGTGCACTCTGAAAGTGCCACACAATTGTTAGCCATAATTTATCGATTTAACTGGGTGACAAATTTTGACTTTGTTGCACCCTCCTTCACTCGAGTCTGATGGCTTTTTGCGTAAACATGTCTCTTCACAAACACTTAGTATCCCAACTTTTTTTTATAATTGTATATGACACAAATGCCCCATGGAGTAAACAATTCAATGCAGATTAATCACTGTATTCAAGATGTCCTACTCGCGGAGATGGCAGGAATAAACCAGTATGCAATAGTGTTTTCACATTGATGTTAGTGCACTTGATGATTTTTCTTTTGTTCATCTCTGCTTCATTATATTCTGCTCTAGTCGAGGTATGCTACGTGTCATATAGCCAGAGGGGCTACACCCCCCATAGACTGTCAGTTTGTGTCATGTAACAAACATTGGCTCCATTTCAGATTGCAGAGGAGGAACTATTGTTTTGATGTGCTTCCCTTTCTATCTTCCTGGGTCCTCACTTTGATTCCTGTCTCGTAATCTATTATTACTGTGTGTATGTTTAATGAGTCTAGTGAGCAATTGTTTGAGTATGGCACGTGGGCCGTTGTCTGCACAGATTTCTAATGTTTCCTCTCTCCTAATTGAGATTCATGTTACACCAGATTGCCATGTGCCATTTAAGCATACTCTCACAGAAGGATGTCAGCACAGCTCCAAGATGGAAACCTGCCCTGCCCTTGCTTTTGACGGTTGAGTGTATTCCTCTGCAGGCCCTGCTCTGGTCATATTTATGATTTATAGTTTGCGAATGGCTATGGCGGTGTGAATATTCACGAAGGTCATGGTTGTTTATTTTGTGTGCTGCTCCATCCAGCAGTGAATACAGTTTTTACTGTCTGTAAGTGGAGGCTCTATCTCTACTAAAACACTGCTGCCATGAAGGAATCTGCCATGTAGTTAAACCAGAGCTATTATCTAAGGAAAAGGAGGAGATGAAAGCAGGGTGGGTGGGGTTGGCAGAATTTTACAGCCATAACGTCTTTGAAGAATTTGCCATCACTTTGATTAAAGGCGTAAGGGTCGTGAGTGGAGAACTGACTGAAGTCAACTTTTTTATCTTGTAGTTTTTTTTGATGAATCATATATGATATGATCAGAGGGAACCGTTGCCCCCTCCCTTTTCCCAGTGGTGCAAACCCCCCCTTTCTGCTTGTCATGAGGGAAAATGAGAGAGGATTGGTAGCTAGTTGTTGCTGGGAATGCAGAGGTACAAAAATTGATATATTTTTAAGGATGATACATTTACTTCCTTGTGTCATTCCTTTCTCCCTAATGTCCTTTTATTTCACGCACAGACGCACGCACACACACATAAAATGCAGTCCCAGCCAATCCCAGAGAGTGGCTGATTCCTGTGCTCTGAGCACATCTCTTTGTCAGATCATTCTCCATCACATCACAGGCCTTCTTTCTGACTCATCAGCATACGTTTGTAGCATCAGGATCTGTTCCTCCAGCCCTTTGGTAGCCCTGACTGGTTCCTCTTCTGCTCTCACTCCCACGGTTTTTGTTCCTCCTTTCCTTGCTTTTGCTTTTTTTTAATTTGCAAACATAGTTCAGCACACATTGCCTCTTGATGATCCCATTAAATGCTTCATTTTTTTGTCTGTCATTTTATTAAAATAATGTATATGATTTGTTAAAGTTGTATTATTACACACAATATAAACAGCATTATTACTGCAATACAGTTTTTCATTTGAATGTTTGAATCCTGTTAAAATCATAGCAAAGCCTGTAATCCGCTCTTTCTCCCCGCTTGCCATCCCGTCCTTTCCTTTCATTCCTCTGCCTTACAGACCACACTCCTTGGGTTTGGCGATGTCAGACTTTGGTTTCTGGCCCCTTCCAGCCCTATTTCTTCCATGTCTTTGCACTCTCTGTCACTCCCAGGTCTTGTCTGATGTGGCTTTTGGTCTGTCAGTCACTGTAGCCAAGGCTCTGTGAGTCAGACTAAACAAATGGTAAAGTTCTGTAACCTCCTCTCTGGGACTGGTGTGTCCCATTGTGTTGTCCGTTCTGCATGCAACTGCCTCACAATGGTTCAGCCTCAAAGAATCCAGCCTCCCACATATAATCAGCATCTTTATTAATTGTATAAAGGCGCTATAGTGTACTTGAAGTCTTCATTGTGCCTGATGTGCTCAGACAGTGCTTTCATCTTTGCTGTTATTTAAAATCATAGATGCTAAAGGAGACTGCTATTGTCAAAGAGCATGGTGTCTTACTGTGCTTTAGAAATCTTCCATAAGAGAGCCAAGAAGATGCAACATTGGCATAGGAACAAAATTGACATTGACAACTCCTCCTGAATGTATATTTGTATATTGTATATTGTAATGTATATTTATATGGTAATCATAAAAGCAGCATTTGTTATTTTTGAGCTGTTATTAGCTGAAGGTTAATTTGCTTTGTGATGGTTGGTGTGTGGGGATGACTTTGCCTTTGATTTAGCCTGATTGTCTTGCCCCCCATTGACTTTGAAAAGTTGTCTTTGACTGAATTTCTCTTCCAGCTCTCGGTCTGACCATTTCTTAATGTTTGCCCTTCCTTAAAGTTAGACAAAGTACTTCTTATATGATCGTCCAATAGGCTCTGAAAAGACATTGCTGCTACAAAGCATGCTAGTCAAGACTTGAGCCGGCCAATGAGGCTGCTGTCCGCCCTCCCTTAGTCCTACCATCTGGCTAATGAGCTGTCAATCACCCCCCAGGGGCCGGCCAAGCCCAAAACCAAGGGGCAATCAATCTCTTGGAGTGTGGACACTCAATTATTCCCTATTGTTAAAACCTTGGGACACAGTGACAGCTTTTCCTAGGACTAGGCATTTTGTCTGGGAATGGTTCTTTGTCCTTGTGAAAAAGGTGAAGATGTGGCATTAAACTCGTGCCAGATAATTTATTACTTGGGTCTGCTCGATATGTAGACACTTTTAAAGACTCTGCGGTGCACTAATAGCCCCGCTGTGCCTCTTTTCTGTAGGCCGTTCTCATAGATTTTCATGGAGGTAATGATCAAGGCTCAGTGATACAGCTATGAGATTAAAAAAGGTAATAAACTTTGGGCTAACCTTTGGGTTCAAGTCAGGACAGTCGTGTATGTGTTGTCTTTCGATGGAACAGGGTGATCCCACACCCTTTTTGTTAAGCTTAGCTATACTGTTAACCATCTGTGCAGACAAACACACTTGATTCCTTTCTTTTGCCGTACATGTTTGTCAATTTTTATTTTGTAGCCTTGAATTGGATATTAGGGCTCTGTTGTTCGACTCCTGTATGAGACCGGCAGATTCAAAAGCATGTGTAATCAACTCGTCCTGTTTTTGTCGGCCTGTATGGGTGCAGTTGGAGCATCACCATAAACTATCATTTAAGTTTAAACCCTTCTGCTGCCCCCTCTTTTTCTCCCCTAAATCCTCTGATCTCTAATAAGGAGTCACAGACTATTTCTCCCTTTTTATTGACTAATTCTAATCAGACTCACACAGAAACACACATGCAGATCCATCCCATGTGTTGCCAACAATATTTACCTAAACTCAACATCCACAAACTCACAAAAAAGCATTGTACTAGATTTATCAATGTGGCACCAAAGCCGCCATTGAGTATCTCGGCTTGGTTCCACGTCATCCTCATTTTATTTATTTACCCGGAGACGGCAAGAAGCTACACTCCATAGACTGCGGATCAGGCTTTAGCCATAATGTCCTTATAGCAGTGTGTGACAGTATGAGGCCAAACTACACTCTCCAACAATCCGTCATCCCTCCCACTGATTCATTTGTTTCTGGTGGGAATGCATTCTCATTCAAAGACCGTAAAACATGTCATTGTCAGCAGAGGTTACAATGAGCAGATGAAGGACGGAAGAGGAAAGGGAATATGGTAAGATTTGTATTGTGTGTCCCCCTAGGGCTGCTCACTGAGAATGTATTTGCAGGCAAGGCATTGTTAAGGGGGGATAGTTGGAAGTAAAGAGAGAGAGGGGGGGTGGGGGTGGGTTACAACATCATCCTGCCATTGCTCTGACAGGCTTCAGCCCCACGGGGTCAGTCGGCAGCACGTTTCTGTTTCTGGAGCATCACCATCAGTCTCATTCCCTGGCCTCGCTGTGCTTGTTGTATTAGAGGTGTGTGTGTGTGTGTGTTGTTTGTATTAGTTAGGTGTGTGTGTGTGTGTGTGTGTGTGTGTGTGTGTGTGTGTGTGTGTGCTCATAGCAAATATCCTGGTGTGTATTGTGGAAAGATCTGCGTGTCTTTTTTTTTTTGCATAAGTGCAGTCCGCATGTCAGCCATTGTTAATTCCATTGATGTGTAAGTCCATTTCGAGAAGCATGCAGAAGCTTTTCAGTGTGAGGAAGCTTGGTGAGTCACTGCTCTCGTATATCCGGGCTCCGCTCTCTACCGCGTATTGACTCGCTCTCCCCACCCCGGTCTGTTCTGCAGCAGCAGGAGCGTGCTCAGTAGAGCCAGACCTTTTGTCCACTTCATAATCATTATCGTCATTTTCTCTCCTCTTCAGTTACAGCTCATCACGTTACTGGCTCTGTTTGAATATATGAATGCATTAACCTAAATGCTGAGGTAGGAGTTATGCAGTCAGTTTGAAATAACGCAAGAGGAGACGGAGAAGCTGAGTATGGATGTTACTTTATTTAGATGTATATAGAACATTGCAAGGTTCCTGCTGTTGTTGAACACGGGTCAAAGCTGATGGCTACTCAGTGGACCCACAAAGCATGTAATGATATCTTGCCCTCACTATAAAGATGTATTGGAGACCTATTCATCCAGCTAAAGCCTTTGTGCATCTGTTCTTCCATCACTCAGCAGCTTTGTACTCCAGTGGGTGATTCCCCTGGATGGGGTGCCCAGCTTTTATTTGCCTCAAAGAGTTCATCCCAGGTTGGGAGATGCAGCCTGGCGCAGCACGGCCGTGAGCTTGCTACCTTCCCGATACTTGTTCCATTCATCTGAGCCGGGGCTGATCAATAGAGCATTAAAAGCCCAGGACTCACTGGAAGTCAGGACTGCTGACACTAAGGAGTAGACAGCCTGTGAGCCATGGTGAGAGGGAGAGACCACAGTGAAGCCCAGGGGGCCGTTGCAAGATGGATTTTCTCCCAGCTAAAGGGCTGTTCAGGCAGTGAAGGATGTTGGGGCGGGTGAGGCGTGGCATTGGCAGGGTTACTTGTTTTTGACTTGGAGTCCTGGTGCAATAGAGGCGAAGTGGGGGAATAACAACATCCCTTTTTTGGTAGGATAGGCTTGGATGTGTTTACTTAAATACATTTAAAGGAATTCACGTGTTTCTAAAAAAAACTATCTTTTTATCTATTTCTACTGCATACATAGATTCTAAAAACACCCTGCCCTTCTCATAGCCTGTTCAAAGAATCAGATTTGGGTGACAGTCTACATTTTGTTCCTTCCCTTCACTGATTGGATAAGGTTTTTGCCCCCTTCTCTTTCACAGGATCCAAACACACACCCATTTAGAGCTGGCTGGCTAACAGACCGATAGGAATAAAAACAGAGCTTAGTGTCTGCGACCCTGAATATCTCCTCTACTGCAATGTCATCACAATCCAGCCCACGCCTACTAATGCTCAGCCAAACACACACTGACTGAGTTTTGCAGCCTGTTTCTGCGGCAGTGCATCGTAGCATGTCTGGTGTTTGATGTAACACCCAAATACGTAGCCTACCATGGGGAGGGCAAATGAATATTGAATTACGTCTTTGTCTTGTTTTATATGCGCATAGAGGAATGCACAGGGCTGTCATTTCAATCTTGAACCCATCACTGTGCACAATTTATCACACAGAGGAAAAACACAACCATAGAACAGATATTTGTGATTTATTTTCATGTTTTTATTTATTCGACAATATTTCAAGCCACCCTTTAGAAGAACTATTGGAGACCGATTTATCCAGCCCCGTGCTATCCTGGCTCCTAAATTCTGGAATGAGCTCCCCATTGACATCAGAACAGCAGAAACTCTGCATATCTTCTGTGGAAACTGAAAAAGCATCTGCTTCGATTCCATTAAATTCTTGCAAAAAATAAACAAGCACTTTAAAGAGTTAGCTTAGGCCTTGTAACAAATTCACAAGCACTTACAATGATAGGACTCGCTTGAAGTCGAGTACAGTGGGGCAAAAAAGTATTTAGTCAGCCACCAATTGTGCAAGTTCTCCCATTTAAAAAGATGAGAGAGGCCTGTCATTTCTATCATAGGTATACCTAAACTATGAGACAGAATGAGAAAAAAAATCCAGGAAATCACATTGTAGGATTTTTAATGAATTAATTGTTAAATTCCTCGGTAAAATAAGTATTTGGTAACCTACAAACAAGCAAGATTTCTGGCTCTCACAGACCTGTAACTTCTTCTTTAAGAGGCTCCTCTGTCCTCCACTCGTTACCTGTATTAATGGCACCTTTTTGAACTCGTTATCAGTATAAAACATACCTGTCCACAACCTCAAACAGTCATACTCCAAACTCCACTATGGCCAAGACCAAAGAGCTGTCAAAGGAGACCAGAGACAAAATTGTAGACCTGCACCAGGCTGGGAAAACTGAATCTGCAATAGGTAAGCAGCTTGGTGTGAAGAAATCAACTGTGGGAGCAATTATTAGAAAATGGAAGACATACAAGACCACTGCTAATCTCCCTTGATCTGGGGCTCCACGCAAGATCTCACCCCGTGGGGTCAAAATGATCACAAGAACGGTGAGCAAAAATCCCAGAACCACACGGGGGGACCTAGTGAATGACCTGCAGAGAGCTGGGACCAAAGTAACAGAGGCTTCCATCAGTAACACACTACGCCGCCAGGGACTTAAATCCTGCAGTTCCAGATGTGTCCCCCTGCTTAAGACAGTACATGTCCAGGCCCGTCTGAAGTTTGCTAGAGGGCATTTGGATGATCCAGAAGAGGATTGGGAGAATGTCATATGGTCAGATGAAACCAAAATAGAACTTTTTGGTAAAAACTCAACTCGTCGTGTTTGGAGGAGAAAGAATGCAGAGTTGCATCCAAAGAACACCATACCTACTGTGAAGCATGGGGGTGGAAACATCATGCTTTGGGGCTGTTTTTCTGCAAAGGGACCAGGATGACTGATCCGTGTAAAGGAAAGAATGAATGGGGCCATGTATCGTGAGATTTTGAGTGAAAACCTCCTTCCATCAGCAAGGGCACTGAAGATGAAGCGTGGCTGGGTCTTTCAGCATGACAATGATCCCAAACACACCGCCAGGGCAACGAAGGAGTGGCTTCGTAAGAAGCATTTCAAGGTCCTGGAGTGGCCTAGCCAGTCTCCAGATCTCAACCCCATAGAAAATCTTTGGAGGGAGTTGAAAGTCCGTGTTGCCCAGCGATAGCCCCAAAACATCACTGCTTTAGAGGAGATCTGCATGGAGGAATGGGCCAAAATACCAGCAACAGTGTGTGGAAACCTTGTGAAGACTTACAGAAAACGTTTGACCTCTGTCATTGCCAACAAAGGGTATATAACAAAGTATTGAGATGAACTTTTGTTATTGACCAAATACTTATTTTCCACAATAATTTGAAATAAATTCTTTAAAAATCCTACAATGTGATTTTCTGGATTTATTTTTCTCATTCTGTCTCTCATAGTTGAGGTATACCTATGATAAAAAGTACAGGCCTCTCTCATCTTTTTAAATGGGAGAACTTGCACAATTGGTGGCTGACTAAATACTTTTTTGCCCCACTGTATATCTGCACTTTCCGTTTCTTCTCAGTTTGATTCTCTATGTTTATTGCACTTATTGAAAGTTGCTTTGGATAAAAGCGTCAGCTAAGTGAAATGTAATGTAAAAAATGAAATGTGAACGAGCTTCATTGTAAACATTTAAAAGTAGAAACTAGCTTAGGCTTAAGGTAGTAGAATATCTTCATAACGGCCTTGCCATACTTACTGCCCACGTCCCGACTATATTATACACTGCAAATCCAATGTTAGCAACATTTGTGTTGGTTCTTTTGGGAACTATAAGCTCCCAAAAAAAGCTACATTAAATGATCTTAAAATTGTGTGGCCTTGGTTGTGAAAGTATTGAGTCACTCAGCGATAGTGAGCTATTTTGTGATATAGCCACTGTTTATTTTAGCACACAAGTGGTGTTAGTTTAAATCCTGTAGTCATCTCATTGCACAGAACATTCTGTGTCATCCAGAGAGAAGCAAGTGAAACTGAAACTTACCATTCTCTGCAACTACCCTTTAAAGTTGTTCATATGGTATCAGGTTATGCTATTGCATCTCCAGTCAAAAGACAATACTGTACAGGGTCCTTGAGTTTCTATCTAATAGCTACAGGTGTGTAGGAGTGTGTGGGTCTTTTTTCCAGGCTGGTTTCACACATTGTACCAGAAACTGAAAACGGGTAAATCCCTTCCCGTAGATAGTTCTCAATAGTCCTCATTTTGTTTCTCTTCACCTTTGCTTCACACCTACTTTCCCTCTGTCGTCTGTCTCTGAGTGGGCGGCTCCACGCGGCATAGTCTGCACCGTGTACGCCTTTTGATTAGATCGCTCTGTCTTTTCCTCTCTCATTCAATTTCTGCCTCTCAAACCAGGCTTACAGGCTGCATGTTTCTGTGCTTTCACCCGCATTACCAACAGAACTGTACAAAGCATTGAGTTAAATAATTACTAAAATACATATAATACATTACCTAGAAGGGCCAGTGATGAAATGCAATGTGAACAATCGGTACAGCATAGTATCGCGATACTTTGAGTGGCGGTATTGTATCAATACACGGATGCCAAGTATCGATATTTTATATATGAACTATTCATATTGCAAATTCAAGTTTTTGTCGGTTCATCGCCATGGGTAAAGTCAGTGTAATTGGCAGGAAGTTAGTCAAAACAAAGATGGAGTCAGCAGAGAAAGAAATCAGAAATGCGCTATATCGCATCGCAATACTTGGCATATACTAATGTCCACCACACATGGTTTTCTTCATCTTTGCCCCCTTATCTTACTGCATTCCTTATAGTCGGCCATTGCCACTCATGCTATACTAACAACCCTTCTCTGTTGTTAAACTTTAGCGCACTATACCACCTTGTGTATAAATTGTGTAAACTATATTCCTGTTCAACCAATGCAGGAATAATGTTTGACAGGTTTGCAGAATATATTTCAGGCATTGTAATGTTCATTTTCTCCTTTTACCTCTCAAGTCAAATCAATTCACACACACTCCAGCTGTTGTCAGTGTGCCTCAGACAAATTCAGGTTCCCTTCTCCAGTTTGCCTGCCAAGTATTAAATCCCATCATGACCTGCATGTGTTAAAGAGCGAACGATAGTGTGGAAGTGTAGTGTTGTTATTTTCCTGCGTTGGATTTGTCAACAGGCCCGGTAGTTTTGAATCCGTGTTGGTATCAGGTCTATTGAAGCACCGCGTCCTCTGAAGTGTTACTGTGTCCGACTGGAAGATAGACATCTGATTCAGCTGGCAGGCAGTTCCACTCTGCCAGCGTACGCCGCTCAGTATAGCTCTGTCCCACTGCAGAGGGTCATTTTCTCAACACACTGACTGTCTTTTTTCTTCTGACCCCCCCCCCAACCCTGTTTCTCCTTTTTTGTCTTCCTTTTTCAGGCCAAGTCGTGCATCTGTCACATGTGTGGTGCCCACCTGAACAGACTCCACTCTTGTCTCTACTGCGTTTTTTTCGGCTGTTTTACAAAGAAACATATCCACGAGCACGCGAAAAACAAGAGACATAATCTAGGTAAGCCACACTCTCTCTCTGACTGAACGATTTTTATATCTGTAATAAATCTGAATTGCTGTCTAGTATGAACTAAAACAATACAATTCTTATCATAATTATTTAAAAATCTGAACTAATGGCTCACAAAAGAGCTAAAAGGATAGTCTATATCATCATACTGACCCTCCCAACGTCCAAGGCTCAGTCCCATTACGTCAGTCCTCCTATTCACATGCACTCCTGTAGCCCACTGCAGCATCAGCTCCTACCAGCGAAGGATTACAGCCTCACTTTGAGCAACTTCCTCCTCAGCCAGACAGGGAGCTGAACGTCGCTTTAACCGCAGGACATTACCATTCTGGTGGGAGCGCCTTAGATACTCAAATGTCATGGGTTTAAGTTCATACTCTCCCTTTCATACAGCAGCGAGGGAGGAGTAGACACGGCTAATCCACAGCTACCAGAAAGCCTGTTTTAAACCTTACATGTTAATTATGCAAAATAAGATAACGATACCAGTGAGCAAGATTTTAATATTACACCAGTGAGGAAAACTAAAAATGGCAACCACGGGAGACGGTAGGTGTTCTCGGTAGCGGTCTGAATGGCCTTAATTGATTTAAATGCATTTCAACAGTTTGGTTACACACAGACAGTCTTAATTACCTGGGCTTTCCACTGGAGCCTCTCTGACACTGGCGCTTTGTTCTTCTCCAGCTCTAATCAAATTAATCCAAGCTCCCCTCTCAGGACTCCTTTTCACATCTTTTTTGAGTCCCTTTATTAACAGCCTTGCTTCTCGGGACACTTTCATATCATATTCTTGCCCTTTTATTCTAGTTTGACCAAATCCCTGTCAGTGTTTCCCACAGAATTAGAATAATGAGCGCACATGTTGGTCGAGGCACATCCAGCGTGCTAAACTTGACAACCCAACTGTATTCTATTGTATTGAGTTGGGTATCAGAGACTGGCAGTGATGTGTGACCATAGAAACACTCATTTATCAGAGTGATTTTTAATGTGCAGAGTTGTCCATGACCGTTCTTGAACTCTGAATTAATGCATGTGTGTTTGTCAGTAGACCCGGGAGAAGTGTTGCGCGGTGCACCGATTCTAAAAAGGTATCGCGATACCCTGCCGTTAAAAACGCAACGATTCCCCTTTTCATTAGTATCGGTACTTTAAGAGTGACATTGTTTTAATAAGAGCCGTATTTCCTGCGTGTGTTAAGCGCTCTGCTTCCACTCCCTGCAACCGTGCTTGTAGTGCCTAACCTCTCTCATGCACGCTCTAGCTGTCATATCATGTGACAAAATGAGAGCATGGCTGCGAGTGCTATTGCCGATGCGCCTCGGCTTGTTGTCAAAAAAGATGCAAGAAACAAAATATTGTGGTTACATCTCTGCCTACGGAGAAACGCAGCTCTACATGATCACCAAAACACGTACTTCAAGTTAAAGACCCAACATACCTTACTATCACATCTACATCTGGAACTAGCTAAACTAGTTATACATATGTTTATTCTTCACTGTCGTGTCACTCATTACTGGATCATTGAAGGCGGCCGCCTAAGCAACGCACGCCTGCCGCCTTAACTAAGGTCTTCCAAAAACAGTTATATATATGAGCGATATTCGCCGTATTACTCTGTCCTGTTTTCTCTCATTCCAAACCGTGACCAACGCCAGCCTCCCTTCTCTGCAGAATGCATTTTAAAAAGTAATAATAAAAAAAAACCGTGTTATGAATTGGAAAAAACCAAAAATTGCGGGCTTCTTCATGCAACGAAGCAGGCCTACCTCACCCTGTGCGCCTCCCCCCCCCCCGGACAGCCCACCACCTTAACTAATTTTCTGCGGGAAACCCTGTGATGTGTTGGCTTAATTTGTCAGTGTGGGTGGCACCAAAAACAGAAAAATGTCCAGCTAAGCTAAAAATAGGTTGTCACGGCAACAGAGCTGAGGTATTGTTGCCGTGGAGTTTGAGAATGGAACAGGATGGTGTGTTAGTTGAACGCCCAGGTGGGGGGTGGGAGACAAATACACCTATTCCATCTTCTCCCCTCATATCTCTTATAATTGCTCGGCACAAGCGATGAGATGGAAACGTGTTGCAGGGAGTGAAGAATGCTGTGCGGAGAGACGCTTGTCTCGACGCTGGCTGCACCAGCGAGGTTGAACAATAAAATAAAACCCAATGTATGTTACAGTGCTGGAAAAATCTATTTGTAATTATGGCGCAGTCTCTGTTTCTAACCCCTCTCTCTCTCCCTCCTTCCTTTCTTCCAGCGATAGACTTATTATACGGTGGAATTTATTGTTTTGTGTGTCAAGACTACATATACGACAAAGACATGGAGCAGATTGCCAAAGAGGAACAGAGGAAAGCCTGGAAATTGCAAGGTAGAGCATTGTGTTTTCTGTCAGATGTCATCTTTTCTAACTTCATATCGTTCCATCTCATTGGTGTTTCTCTGTATCCACAGGCATAGGAGAGAAATACACAACATGGGAGCCGACCAAGAGAGAGCTAGAATTGTTACGACACAATCCAAAGCGGAGGAAAATCACTACAAACTGTACCATAGGTAAGCACTACCCTGCACAGCTTCATCTCTAGACAGTTTGTGCGATCCTGTGTGTTTTCTTGCCTGTGGAGCGAATGTACTTGAGGTCACTCTTGCATTAAAGTGTGATACCCAAGGTCAACAGGATCCAACAGCATCTCAGGCAGAACACAGTGTTCCCTCTCTGACGCCATAGAGGCACACTCAATTTATTTCTCCACAGAACATGTTTTCTTTTCCCAGTGATCTGTTGCTCTGTTTTCTTCCTGCTATGTCTGATATAGTACATGTTCTTTTGGGGATTTTTCTTTTTCTTTCCCTCTACCCTGCCCTGCCATCCTTCAACCCCTTATATCTTTTTGAAGAGCTTGGTTGGTAGCCCTGATTGTGCAGTAGACTGTGTGTTTGTGCACTCCAGGACCAGTCTGAGGCAATAAACCTCTCGCTGAGCGCTCTCTTCCAGGACCAAACCATGCTCAATTGGATTACACCCAAAACCTGGCTGTGTCTCACCTGTTTTATTGGCCATCACTGGAAGACCGTAGCATTTTCGTTTCTCACTCTAAATGAATCCATTAACAGCTCCAGGATACACACCGTTTCGCTGGTAGACCTGACCCAACACCTTATAAGAAAACAAACATAAGCAAACATATTTTGAAAGTACCAGCGGCTTATATATGTAAAAATATTCTGGCAGATTGGGATTTGGCTATGGATTGTGTGTGGTTCCATAAAGGGCCTTAACAAAGATTGACATTATCCATTAAGTTGCCAGTTAATTCTTAGAGTAATTAATTTAATGATATCAGGTAGTACTACATAGTTTATAGGAATTAAATATGCCCATTTAAGTCCAACCAGTTTCCGATTTATAACAAAACCCCAAGGATATTGGGTCCATTGTGACATAAGACATAGATAAATGGCACTTTTTTCTCAATGAAGAATGTGTATCTGAATGTGTAGGTACGAGGAAAACAGTGCTTATGGCTACTAATTTAGATTTGCTTAATAATAACACGTGGTCAAATCAGAGAAAAAGAGATCAAGCCATTTTTTTGAGATTCAAGTTCCCTCCTTCTGCAGAATTACGAAGTCAGAAGAAGCACAGTCATGTTTAATCCTTGTTGCCATGTTGCACTCACACTGGTCTTTGTCTCTTCTTGTCCTGCAGGTTTACGAGGGTTAATAAACCTGGGCAACACGTGTTTCATGAACTGCATTGTTCAGGCCCTCACACACACGCCGCTGCTGCGCGACTTCTTTCTCTCCGACAGACACAAGTGCGAGATGCAATCAAACTCCTGTCTGGTGTGTGAGATGTCGCAGCTCTTTCAGGAGGTATGATCCACAGTTAGCGCGTGTGAACTTGTCACTTGGGTTTGCTTGGTCCTGCAAAGGAAAGCTATGATTTTGGTCAAAACTGTGTTACAATTGAAATCATTTCAGAGGTATTTTTTTGAAACCATGTAATGCACAATCTTCTCTCGCAGTGTAACGCACTGCAGCAGGCTGAGTCACTCTTGAGCTCTTCTGTCGAGTCCAAAGAGAGAGGCAGGCAGAGGAGTGAAAAATCCTCCCCGAAAGTAATGTACAGAGCCTCATGCAAATGAATAAGCAGAATTATGCTTTTATTTAACCTGGATAGTACATGCAAATGACTGTATGCTGCACAGCCATTTATAGCCTCTTGAGCCGATCTCGTTAATACAAAAGTTTGCTGTTTTACATCCAACAAACTCATCGGCCCTGGTCATTATGTAATATCTGCCTGCTCTGCTCCCACACTGCCTCGGTTTTTTCTTACACCCTCTCACTTCGCGGTATATATGGCCCTACAGATGGCAAGTGGTGCTATAATGAGTTGAGTCATCGCAGACCAACCCCCCCTCCCATCAACACACATACAATATATAACACCAGAAGGAGGTAATCGCTCACCTCTATCACACAGAAGGTGATTGAGTATTTCAGATGTGTGAGACCATCATACAAGAAACACTAATCTATTCAAACCCTCTGTCACACACATATTATCACTCCTAAGTCTTCTTACCATCCCGCAACTTCATTCCTTTTTTTAACCCAGCCCAGTGTCGTCATCAGAAGATATCTTTTGACTCTGCAGACGCACACACTTATACACACAAACGGAGCTTTATAGAAGTGAAGGTAGGAGACGCGGCCCGCTTTGATCAGCCACTCTCCTCCCCCGCACCGTTACCCCCGTCTTCTCATAGCGTCTTTACTTCAAACTGCTAAAAAAGAAGCGGCGTTTGTAAGATTCAAAATAGATGTCAGTGTAGCTTGTTTTCCCTGTGCAGCTCAAACATATCTAAGAGAGAGCTGTGCAGAATAAAGCCAAATGTTTGCGACATCACCGCATAGAGAAATGAAAGCCCTCTCTGGCGTAAATGAGCTCTGGTTGGAACTGCTTTGCAGTGTTGAACCCTGCTCCGTACGATCACTTCGTCCAACCAGGGCTTTGCGTTCTCTTTGTTAACATAAGATGGACCTTTTATTGATCCATGTAGGGAAATTCAGGCAGCAACAGAAGACAGAGTACGCATAGGAATACACACAAGGATAATAAGAATAAAGATACGGAACTAAAATCCTGAATGGTGGAATGCACATACTGTATAACATACAGCTCTGGAGAAAATTAAGAGACCATTCAAATTTTTCTTAAATCTCAATCTCAAGGCGGTCGCCTAGGGCACCAGATCTGGGGGGGGGTAGATTTCATAGGTGGAAAAAAACATTTTTGACCGTTGGCGCTCATCCTAATTTTCTGCCTTGATGTAAGAAACGTACATTACTCATTAAATAGAGGAAACACCCTTTTCACCCCGGTTACATTTTTCATTTGCCACTGAAAAGTGATGAAAGTGGGGGATAGAGACTTATCAGGCGCCCGCAGCTCACAGCCAAAGTGCTGCCGCAGCTCGAGCTGAAAGTGGGACAGAGCGCATGGGTTACGGGGATTGTTGTTGTTAGCATCTGGTGCTAGCTGCGCTAACGGATATAAAAGGGAGAGAGGCTCTGATAACTACAGCTCAGGTAAGGTAAAGGGCTCTCTGAGTGTTTAGATTTCAGTTAATCTCAGTGGGTCTCAAACGTTTTGATCACCATTTATGTAAACAAATATTTCCAAGTCACACCTTTTTATAATTATTAGAATAAATAAAAACAGGTATGAAATCATTCCAATGTATACTCTAGCACAGTAAACCAAAGCTATAGTTTAAAACAGGAGTGATTAGTAAAATATGCAGAAATAAAAAACATTTAGCTAGGTAAGATAAACTTGAAAACGTGTTGAAAGCTAAAACTAGTCTTTACTGATGCTTCCCAGGAGGGAGAGAGAGGGGGGAGAGAGAGAGGCTCCGACACAGATTCAGGATCCCAGACAAAATCTTGCCTAGGGCAGCAAATTGGTCAGAACCGGCCCTGTCTACATGTATCGTAGCCATTCCAGTGTCTGTTGAATTCCAACACATAGAAATGTTGTCAGTAGTTTATTGAATACAATAATAATAATAATTTAACTGAAAGACATACATATAAATAGTCAACCCAGAGAAACTGATAAGGCTGCAGTGGTCCTCTCCTATTGTGCTGTCATTCCAGCTTTTACCTTGGTGACGTGTGTTGGAAATCCTTCATATTTCTGATGAGGCCTGTAGAAAGTAGCAGCTGAAAGAGACCAAAGATCACCTCTGACTGACTGAAAGTTTGCCACGGCTCAGTGATGAATTATAGATGACCAGTGAGCATTGTAGCAATGAGCCTGTCACAGAGGTGATAAAATATGTCGCACCCAAGAACACCTGAGAAACTAGGCTAACCACCCTCTCCTCTTCACCCCCCAACGCCTCCCCCCATCTTTTTCTTCCCTTGCTCTCAGTTCTACTCGGGCCACCGCTCACCCCACATTCCCTTCCGGCTGCTGCACCTGGTGTGGACTCACGCACGTCACCTAGCAGGATACGAGCAACAAGACGCCCACGAGTTCCTCATCGCAGCTCTGGATGTACTACACAGGCACTGCAAAGGGGACACCATCAGTAAGCTATAACCAATCAATGTGTCTCAGTGGGTGTACTGCCTTCAAATAAAAAATATGTTCCTTTTTTAAATTCAGCGAGATTCAAAGGTTTACTCTAGAGTTGTTTTCAGGTGCTTTCTTGAGTATTATTAAATACCGGCCAGGATTGCAGCTTTTCCAAGTCAGACTGAATGGGAAAGGCAGCACAATTCAGTGTCAGGGAGATTGAGAGTGTGTGTGGGCGACCTACTGCCTCTGATCCAGCATGTGAAGTTATACTTTAGATCGACCAACAGAGCATACTGCCTCACATCACTGGAAGCATACTGAAGGAGACTTGCAATTGTGTATACCAAAGGGAAAGGAAGCAAGCAGTGTGAGGAATGTCAATAGGACCTGCTGCAGTGCAATGACAGGCTGACTCACCCGCAGACCCTGCAGTAAGGCTTGCTTCGATTAGCTACGACACAGAGTGTTGTGAAGAGGCTCCACTGCAGGGGAAACCTGCAAAGTGAGAGAGCGGCAGACACCGCCTTAAAGGTTCTAAACAGGTCGTAAGTGTTATCTGTGTGTCTATTTATACTTTCCGCTCCTCGCAGGAGATGACAATGGGAAGAAGGCCAACAATCCAAACCACTGTAACTGCATCATTGACCAAATCTTTACTGGGGGCCTGCAATCAGATGTGACCTGTCAAGTGTGCCAGTAAGTTTGATGTTTTCTTTTTTCAATTTAAAAGGATAAAGAAGCTATTTATCAAAAATGAAAGCTTTTCCGTCCATTCATCTTGAGAGAGATGAGACGTCCATCATCTATCTATCCTTGTTGTCCTGCGATTGCGTGGTCTCCTCGCAACGCTTGGCTGATCAATGTGGGCAACACCTGTCCTCTCAGAGTGGGTCATCCACTGGTTGTGTCCTCTCCACTGCTAATGTTTAAAGGCCCGGTCCCTGCAGAGCTGCTGTGGTGGGGGGGAGGTTGTCTAGACATCAGCGCAACTGAAGCGTTGCCTGCCCCCTAGAGCTGTCCTGTCACATTAACACTAGCACGCTGCACTGAACTGCAAAGCACCTCGCCCGGGCTAGCGGGCAAGCCGAGCCCAGCACAGTGCACCGTTACCTGCCTCAACCAGAGACCTGGTGATGCTGTCTCGAGCATCACTCTGCCATAAATTGAACCCCCCTGTAAAAATAAATCTTCTGTAGACGACAGATTACTTATGTTCAAGGCCCAAAAAGTTTCAATCTCAACAAAAATGGTACCATAATGGTTCCATATTTCTGCAGTGTTGCTCTCACGCATCATACAGTGGGGCAAAAAAGTATTTAGTCAGCCACCAATTGTGCAAGTTCTCCCATTTAAAAAGATGAGAGAGGCCTGTCATTTCTATCATAGGTATACCTCAACTATGAGAGACAGAATGAGAAAAAAAATCCAGGAAATCACATTGTAGGATTTTTAATGAATTAATTGGTAAATTCCTCGGTAAAATAAGTATTTGGTCACCTACAAACAAGCAAGAGTTCTGGCTCTCACAGACCTGTAACTTCTTCTTTAAGAGGCTCCTCTGTCCTCCACTCGTTACCTGTATTAATGGCACCTTTTTGAACTCGTTATCAGTATAAAAGACACCTGTCCACAACCTCAAACAGTCATACTCCAAACTCCACTATGGCCAAGACCAAAGAGCTGAGAGACCAGAGACAAAATTGTAGACCTGCACCAGGCTGGGAAAACTGAATCTGCAATAGGTAAGCAGCTTGGTGTGAAGAAATCACCTGTGGGAGCAATTATTAGAAAATGGAAGACATACAAGACCACTGCTAATCTCCCTCGATCTGGGGCTCCACGCAAGATCTCACCCCGTGGGGTCAACATGATCACAAGAACGGTGAGCAAAAATCCCAGAACCACACGGGGGGACCTAGTGAATGACCTGCAGAGAGCTGGGACCAAAGTAACAGAGGCTACCATCAGTAACACACTACGCCGCCAGGGACTTAAATCCTGCCGTTCCAGACGTGTCCCCCTGCTTAAGCCAGTACATGTCCAGGCCCGTCTGAAGTTTGCTAGAGGGCATTTGATGATCCAGAAGAGGATTGGGAGAATGTCATATGGTCAGATGAAACCAAAATAGAACTTTTTGGTAAAAACTCAACTCGTCGTGTTTGGAGGAGAAAGAATGCAGAGTTGCATCCAAAGAACACCATACCTACTGTGAAGCATGGGGGTGGAAACATCATGCTTTGGGGCTGTTTTTCTGCAAAGGGACCAGGACGACTGATCCGTGTAAAGGAAAGAATGAATGGGGCCATGTATCGTGAGATTTTGAGTGAAAACCTCCTTCCATCAGCAAGGGCACTGAAGATGAAGCGTGGCTGGGTCTTTCAGCATGACAATGATCCCAAACACACCGCCAGGGCAACGAAGGAGTGGCTTCGTAAGAAGCATTTCAAGGTCCTGGAGTGGCCTAGCCAGTCTCCAGATCTCAACCCCATAGAAAATCTTTGGAGGGAGTTGAAAGTCCGTGTTGCCCAGCGACAGCCCCAAAACATCACTGCTTTAGAGGAGATCTGCATGGAGGAATGGGCCAAAATACCAGCAACAGTGTGTGAAACCTTGTGAAGACTTACAGAAAACGTTTGACCTCTGTCATTGCCAACAAAGGGTATATAACAAAGTATTGAGATGAACTTTTGTTATTGACCAAATACTTATTTTCCACAATCATTTGAAAATAAATTCTTTAAAAATCCTACAATGTGATTTTCTGGATTTTTTTTCTCATTCTGTCTCTCATAGTTGAGGTATACCTATGATAACAATTACAGGCCTCTCTCATCTTTTTAAATGGGAGAACTTGCACAATTGGTGGCTGACTAAATACTTTTTTGCCCCACTGTAAATGTATGCACACTTGCCTTAAAAGCCACCTACTGGTTCCACTTGGTTTAACATCACCATGACTCATCTAATCAACAGTGATAATGTGCGGCAGCCGGTGCGCACATATTTGTGTATAATGCACTGAAGCCTCCATTTTACCCAGGCGGCAGTCCGTCACTATTGAGCTGTAAAAATACCAAGCCTACTGTAAAGCTAATATTCTCAGAGTGGTGAATATTCTCACATCATGCATCTATTCATTGTTCACTGTTCAAGCTGGCTTTAAACAGAACCATGATCAGCATCTGCAGAGGCTGTGTGAAGCTCGGGCATTGCCATCTGTGTCATCATCATTTCATCATGACCTGGAACAGATGACACACAGCCACACACTATTTTATTCAAACTCACAATCAATCTCTCTTTTCTTTCTCCTCTTAGTGGCGTTTCCACAACGATAGATCCATTCTGGGACATCAGCCTGGACCTTCCTGGCTCATCCACACCTTTCTGGCCCCTCAGCCCTGGAGGGGATGGCAGCACAGTGAATGGAGAGAGCCACCTGACAGGGGCCACCACTCTCACAGACTGCCTGCGCAGGTACGGTATCAGCTGACACCCTGCCGGTTTGTCCTTTTTTGTGTTTTGCCAGTGAAGTGAAGAAATCTAAACTTGAAATCTGAACTTAAATCCTCGTCACCTGGGTTGTAGAATATGCAATAGCACCAAATCATAAGCGCTTCTTGCCAAAAAACGACAACACGATGCTATTAAAACTTTGTTAGATTCAAAATAAATGATGTCATGACATTTGGAAAGGAAGTACCTTTCTTTCAATAGGCGTTTTTCCCTGTCCTTCTGCAACCTCTCCAGATTGATGGCTTTCAATCGTCTCCACTTAAAAACAAATCTCATTCATCCCTGCGCTCGTATGAGAGGTCACGTATTGTGTCTGTTCCGGCACAACAAACCTGTTATCCCTGGATCTCATCTTCCCCACACTCCCCAGGTTTGCAGAGCAGATGTGACCTCTCATATCTCCTCTACTGCCTCTTCATTCTTGCAATTTATTTTTCCTCCTCTCCTTATCTTATTTCCCTCCCTACCCTCTCCATCTAATTCTGTTTCCCCCCGTGCCCTCACTCTCTACCTCTCGCATTTGTCTCATCCTCCCCCTCTTTCTCTCGCCTTCTTTCCTTCTGACTTTTTTTTTTTTTTACTGCAGCACCTTACACACCCCTAGTTGCTGCAGCAAGTCTCTTAAAGGTACAGAACTGGTTGGTGTTGTTGCCGTGGTGATGGAGGCGTTGGCATTACCAGCAGGGCTCTGGGTTGGTCGGGCTGACTTACAGAGAGGCTGCACAAACACTCCCCATGCAGACAAGCCCTCGTACAGCTTCAGATTAACTTCAGATCTGTAGGACTCGGTTTAGGGGGTGCAAAGGCGAGATCAAAGGGTTTTATGTAACACAGCTAAAGAAAAATTATAACCTTATTAGTTTTGTGCTCTTAAAAAAAAAAAGAGAAACA
This sequence comes from Eleginops maclovinus, assembly GCF_036324505.1. Taxonomy (NCBI): domain Eukaryota; kingdom Metazoa; phylum Chordata; class Actinopteri; order Perciformes; family Eleginopidae; genus Eleginops; species Eleginops maclovinus. Next base: position 14,397,919 of record NC_086364.1, on the reverse strand, counting down.
TCTTCACTTCCTGTCTCTCGTTTGCCCACATTTGCTCGTCTCTTTAACACCCTCTCTTCTTTTTTTCTTCTTCCCTTCTCCTCCCTCCGACCCACCCTCTGCAGGTTTACGCGGCCCGAGCATCTAGGAAGCAGTGCCAAAATCAAGTGCGGCGGTTGCCATAGTTACCAGGAGTCCACCAAACAGCTGACAATGAAGAAGCTCCCCATCGTAGCGTGTTTCCATCTCAAAGTGAGTGGGCCGGTGACGACATGCTGCCAATTATCCCTTGTTACACTATCTGTCTGACAATCTGATTACTTTAGGGTACAGTACGTTGAGCTCTTATCGTTCACATCAAAACAATCATGCAAATGCAGATGCGTTTGTGAATTTTTTATTCTAACCCGTTTTGATATTTCGACCACCCTACATATTGCAGTATATATGACTAAATATTACCGTGCTCTAAAGGAGATCCATTTGACCCTGTGTGTATGCAGCCTCACATCTGATGAATGTGATGTTGCTTTTGCTTACGTGTGTTTTTAATTTCACATGCTGGTGCATTACCTCCTACTGTGTAGCCCTTTCACACATTGTCCCAGGACACCAACGACTTTAATGACCCGTCCAGCCCTCTACTGTCCATGTTTTTTTTTTAAAATTCATACTAGTATTGGGGGTTGGGGGGCCTATAATGTATTTATGATATTCATAATCATAAATACATTATATAGGCTTCACAAGGAAATAGTCTGAGCTCAATCCTGTTATTATATTGCTATGAATGTGCAAACGTGTGGCAGAAAACGTGTATTTTCACTTTGCATTAGCTGTGTTGTATTTTCTATATTGTGATGATGATGTGTGTTATTTCTAAATATGTGTCCTCTCCCCTCCCCCCACTCTCTCTCTCTCTCTTGCCATGTTTCTGCCCCTTCCCCCTCTGTCCTCTCCTCTCTCATCCTCTCTGGCCATCTACAGAGGTTTGAGCACTCTGCTAAACTGCGGAGGAAGATCACTACATATGTTTCCTTCCCGCTAGAGCTGGACATGACGCCCTTCATGGCATCCAGGTAAGCCCCCCCAAGTGCCCATGAGCTTTTTTACCCGCATAAAGTCAATCTGGTCCTGCCAGCCCACATCCAGCTAGATATACAGGTGTTTTTATTAAAAACACCTGTATATCTAGCAGCAGCTTTTTTAGGTGGTTTATCATATGTTGATATATATGATGCACTATACATGCAGTGCACTCACAGTAATTGAAAATATTTGCATGTTTTGTAAAACATCATTATTAAATGCCTCCAATTAATGTATATTGATGTCATTAAAGCATGCAGTTGTAGTATTGCCCCACCCCTGGCAGAAGCATCTATTCAGCTCTGTTTAGGGACAGAAAGATCAGCTGTCAGAGAAGATATTAGCTTTCAAAGATAGAAGAACTCTGCCACCTAGTGGATTTTTGTGCCCTTGTAACATGGTTACCAGTGCATGCAGCTTTAACAAATGCTAATGTCTTGCTTTTGTTTTTCTGCCTCCAACAGTAAAGAGAGCAGGATGAACGGGCAGTACCAACAGACGGTTGATGTATTAAACAACGACAATAAGTGAGTGCCTTGTACGACATCACACTGTTATATTAACACTCTGCGGCTACAGCAGTTCCCACATCATAGTAGAAATGTATCATCCAGCACAGCAGCAAATGACCTGAAGCATCCGACTGTGACTTCCCTAAATTAAATCAATCTGAAGCCTATTAAAAGCTGCTCAATTTTCTTCATCCATGACAGTTACAATAGCTTTAATTTTCAAGGACATTCACGGGGAGTTTACTGTCTTAATACCATTGACGGGTAGCTTGTAGCGGAGACATAAACTCAGTGCGCAAGGAGATCATTGATGAGGCGTTTTAAAAACACAGGGAAGAGCAGCTGTATGACGTTCAAAACCAATGAAGGCACCCATGTATGGGGAGGATAAAGGGGCTTTATGAGATATTTGTGCTAAAGTGATTCAAACATAAAACAAACGTATATTTATGTCTCTTTGTTTGTTAATTCCAGGTATTCCTTGTTTGCGGTGGTCAACCACCAAGGCACATTAGAGAGTGGCCACTACACCAGCTTCATCCGCCAGCACAAAGACCAGTGGTTCAAATGTGATGATGCCATAATCACCAAGGCCAGCATTAAAGACGTACTCGATAGTGAAGGGTGAGTCCGGAAACGAGACAATAACAGTACTAAGAAATGTTACACAGTATTAAATCTAAAACAAATCATATTATTTTTTCCCCCTCTCAGGTATCTCTTATTCTACCATAAACAGTTCCTTGAGTACGAGTAGTCTTTGTCAGGACTGACCATGAAGAACCACTGCTTCTAATGAGAGAGTCAAGGGCCTGGGGACAGGATGAAACACAAACACACAAACCTACCTGAAACTCTTTGACTACCAGTCTGCTCCTCCAGCTCTGGAGGGCAAAAAATAAAAAGACGTGTGAAATCATGCAACCTTTTAAAAGAAAAAACAAAACAAACAAGCACTGAGCTACTTCTTGGCATCTACTTGACAAAACTGAATGAAGAGGAGAGATGGAGGAGGAGGAGGAGGAGGAGTAGTAGAAGAGGAAGAAGAGGAAGAAGAAGAGTCGGGCGTCGTCAGTTCCAGGCTTGGGCAGAGGGAAGAGGCCCCACACCCCTCACTCTCTCCCTTCCCCTACCTGCTGCAGGGGGCGGTCTGTGTATGACTGGCCGTCATCTCCATCAAGCACATCTGGATTTTTCTCACAGTATTCTGACCCCTTCCACCACCACCACCACACCCCACCCCCCCCCACTCACGGCCTCCATTTCTCTCCCATGGTGCTCTCGTTTCAACCGACCAAGCATTTAACTTGATAGAAGACAGTTTGTTGTCATATGCATATGGAACTGAAAAAAAAAGAATAATAGAATCAACGTATTACGAACTTTGCAAGAACATTTCTAAAAGTATGGTTATGATTCTTATCATTTGTGAATTTTGTTATGAAATACTGTATGAATTAAGTATACATCTATTTTTTAAGAGCAAAAAAACAAAACATGGGAGAGCTTAGAGACGCTGCCTTTGCCAGTTGCTGGGGAAGTGCTGCCATGGAAACTAAGCAGATTTGGACCTGAGTGTGCTCATGTTCCATTATTTACTGTGTTGATTGTTTTATTTTTAAGTCTGGTTGAGGGCAGGGAATATCTATTTTTTTTTAGCAACTCATCACATTTTTGTTTACTGTTCTTTTGTGTCTTTTATTTTTTTATTTTTCAGTACAGTCATGTGTCCCTAGCTGTCCTGGTACTGGAAATGTTGTTGGACGTATTATACTTTTATTCTTGTGGAATTGTGGGTATAATGATGGTGATGGTTAAATTGGCTCACCTTTTTGCTGTTTTTGAATTGTATGTTGAATGTGAGCTTTGGGTTTCATGTGGCATTATGAAGAGAAGACTTGATACCTGAGGTCTTTATAATATGTGAGAATGCTGTGGTCTCTTCTCATTGAACACCTTGGATGCTCTGTGCAACAAAAAAAAAGAAAAGAAAAAAAAGCCCATCTAACAACACTGCATGCGACTGGGCTCTCATGATCTTATAATATGTGAAAAATGACCCTCAGTAATGCCTCAAGGCCTGCTGCCCATCATGATTTTTGTTCTGTAGTTTGGGGATGGGGAGACGATCATGTGAGATGTATAGAGGATAAAACACATTGCACGTATACGGGCACTGTGCGACCACAGCCTGGCTCTGAATCCATCAGTGTTAATTCTTCTCCATGGCAACTGTGTGGCTGGTGTAGACCGGTGTGGTCCGTGGTGTCTTGCCTCTGCAGTGCAGTAAACCCAGTGCTCTATTCAATCAGTATGCTGTCAGACTTTAGATAATGCACATACACTTCAGGGTGTTGTGGTCTGTTTTGTTTGAATATCACAGATTGTGTATGTATAATAAAATACAGAATAAAAAAAAAAATTCACTCATGTATAATATGAGGGCCCTAACCTATCACAGTAATGCCACATAAAAACCACAACCCCTGGTTGTTTAGCTGCTCTGTAAGTGAAAACAAACATGCATATCCTTTGGTCTGCTGCAGAACCTCAGCTAGAGGGCAACGACGGTTTTCTGAACAGTAAAATCAAAGACTTTGGTTATTGGTGTATCATGGAGCAGTTAAGACCACCCAAGGACATTCAGGGACGCAGCTGAAACGAGGAGGAAGAGGAGAGCTTCATTATCCGTTTCAGTGATTAAACTCAGAACAAAACTGGAATGCGTTTGTTCTTTTTTTCCTCATCTGCCATTCAGTGTCCTCCATCAGGTCTTGTGGCCCAGAATTGAAACACTAGTGTATTCTGAACTTAAGGAGAAAGAAAAGAGTACCGGAAAAGGAACAAATCCATTTATTTAAAAAAGGTTTAAAATATTCTAACACTTGCACATATATACATCTTTAAGCTTTCTAATAAACTCATATTTCTGGCCCGAGAGCAGCTCTAGTTATTAGTTTGATTGTGGTGCCACTTGGTGGTCAGACTAAGAAGCTCAGAGAAGACCAGAAAAATCGAGAGTTAACCTGCCCCCAGGATTGAATGCAAAATAAAAATGAACATCTTAAAGAGGAATTCAAATAAGAACCTCAGATTAAAAATATTGTAATAATAATATTGGTGATAAATTGCAAAAGTTAAATGTACTGTTATGCAGTATTTTTTCCATATTAATTGAAACACTCGGCATTCACAATATTACACCCAAATAAATGTATCACTTAGAATTTGCTTTATTTAGTTACAACACAACTATGCACAATCAATTTTGGTCCACTTGATGTTTCGGGATTACTCAATTGAACAGAAACTGTAAGAACATACATGATGTACTTTCTACATAAACAGTACAACTTTCAAGTGTAATTTTTAACTTCATGAGATGTAGCATTTGGGCAATTCCTTAAAATCATACAAAACATACCAAACTACAACACCAATGGAACAAATGGAAAGTAGAAAATCTACAATATGATGTTAAGAAACATAAATATTTAACAACAAAAAAAGTATAAAAAAACCAAACATAAGCATTGTTGTACAAAAGGCCTTTGGCACTAAGATAATTACTAGAAAGACTGCAACAGCTGGATGATATTTTACAATGTTAGGTGTGTTGGAGTGGGGGGGACTTTACATATCTTTACACACAAGCTTTACAGTTAAATCAGTGATTTTGTAGCCGACGTGTTAGCTTTCCCAGCCTTAATGCGGCCTTTGTTTTTCCTCTGAGCAATGTCCGCATTCATAATTCATGTCCAAATTCATCTCTGTAGTATTATTATTATGCTAATTAGTGTAACCATGGGCCCGACACTCTTGGACACTGTTGCTATGGAAATATAAGACATAAGAGTTGTGTCATGTCTTTGGATGAGAAAAATACAAGACGAAACAGGCCAGGTAACAAGTTCCACAATACTGTAGAGAACAGATTGGATATGGAATTTGATTAGTTGTGGCTGGGGGCTAACAACTTTTAGTGTGTGTGTGTGTGTGTGTGTGTGTGTGTGTGTGTGTGTGTGTGTGTGTGTGTGTGTGTGTGTGTGTGTGTGTGTGTGTGTGTGTGTGTGTGTGTGTGTGTGTGTGTGTGTGTGTGTGTGTGTGTGTGTGTGTGTGTACTTCTGTGTGTCATCCATTAGTGATACAAGAAAACAACATGTTTAGAGTGGTTACTCTCCTTTGAATGTATGAATTTAAATATCAATAATAACACATACTTTGCCTCACAGTTTTGTTAGGGTTTAGGTGTTTGAGATTAACACACACAGACACTCAGGATTCTATTCCTAATCTATCACTGGCTTTGGTGTGGATGGAGGGAACAGGCACGTCATGTAGGGTAGAGTTTCAAAGTTATATAGATAGCAATCTCACCACAGCCACAGATAGGGAGTCACAGGATGGCAGGGTGAACTGTGGACTCCTGGAGCAGCACAGTCGTCACGATGATAAAGGAACCCCAGAGCCTCTCGAGGATAAGTGTTCTAGCCCTTTACAAATTCCCGTCACTCAGACACCCGGAGAAAAAAAATAAAGCACTTGAAACGTGGCTTCTCAAATGCCACAGATTGTGAGAGAAGGATGGGTCAGTGTCATTATACAGAGTCTTTATAAGTAGCTAGCAATGAGAGGCAGCATTAGACAAGCTGAGCCTCTCACATATGGAAAGCCGAGGAGGATAGAAGAACAGAGGACTAACAAAAAACAACAACACACAGATAGCTACCGAACATTGTTTTCTGCAATACAACATAATAAAACATCAATCAACTGAAATTGTGTTTGAAATGAGATACGTTTATCCAGCTTAAATCCAAATACATTATTTATCTTCTTTTAGTGATCCAATCGCTGGTCGGGAGTAAAATATACCATTAGAAAATATGATATGAGCAGGTTTTATGGTGTACAATAAGAAAAAAAACATGAAGCTGAGCCACTACCCAGTATTCATATTGAATAATTTAGAACCATGCAGTATGGCATTTCGACCAAGGCAAATACTGTCAAACAACTAGCCAACAATGATAACAACGTTATTTTGTTACATACATAAATAATGGGAAATACAGAAGAAGAAGGAACCCTTAATCATCCCACAGAGAGGGAATTTACATTCTGCATTTGACCCATCCTAGTGTTAAGAGCAGTGGGCTGCAAAATGCACGGCGCCCGGGGAGCAGTGTAGGGGAACGGCGCCTTGCTCAGGGACACCTCAGTAGCACTTGGTCTTTCCGGGACTTGAACTGGTGACCTTCCAGTTCCTAAGCCAAGTCCCTATGAACTTTGCCACCACCGCCATAAACAATGAGAATGAACAGCTCCCAACAGAAATTCAATCCAGTGGAATCAGGCATACAGTGGCATAACCTCACATTATACTATACAACATTACAGGGGAGTTTCTATACATCTTAGCAGCACTTTGGTTCGAGGCTGGCTTTTGGTATTGAGTCAGTACCATTAGTGTATTATGAATTATACATGTAGCTATACTGCAGCAGCAAAAGACAAAGTACGATATATGTGCCTGCCAACTGAACATGGTTACATTTACATTTGATAAGATACTTCACAAGTCAATTTGGTCACATATTTAATCAGACTGTTGTACTACAAAACACAAGGGAACTAACATTAATAATGTTCTGTGTCTGGAAAAATAGTGATAAGTTGTTCACAAATCCTATTTAGAGCTTCGCAACGTAATGACACTAAATATAAATTCTCTAGACTTCTCATTCATTCTCCTATTGTACATTTATTTACAGTCGAACAGAGACCACATAAGTTGCAGACATGACAGGAACTAAATAAAGGAATAATAACGGTTGCCAGTTTGTTGTTTTACTGCAGACGAGATAACTGTTATGTTGTTATTTCTACACAATGCAGGACTGTGGAAACTTGGCACAGTCCGCCGCTGAATACTATGTATATAATTCTGGGTCTCCAGGGAAAATTCATGTCACCCAGGGGACCCTTTGTAAGTGGGCGTTATTGTCCGCTCCACCTTTCAATACAGTCAATACAGTCAACACACTGAGAACAGTCAAACTGATTTCATATACAACAAAGAGCAAACGAAAAAATAAAATAATGTATTTGTTTACAGCCAGGGAAATCAAACAATGTGTCAAAGGCAGATAGAGGAACAGCGCAGTTTGACATTCTGATGTTGCTTTGTCCTCCTTAATAAGTGAAATGTTCCTCTGTGAACCCCTTCTTTACTAATGTCCACTTCCTCTCTGATGCTGATAGGAGCTGACTGATAATTATGTCAGATATGTAGGACTCTTTATGAGTGTGTGTATGCGAGCCCATCACCTTCCTCTCAGATGCTGGTCTGCAGGTCACCATTCAGCAGAGTGCTTTGGGTCTCTGTGGGGTCATTTATCATGCGAGACTTATCCTGCCGGCTATCGCTGCGATCAGTCTCATCCAGCCCTCCCACCTTCTTAAGACACAGAACATTCTGGAAACTCTTCTTAAAGTTTTCTGACAGGAAGGCGTAGAGAATGGGGTTGGCGCAGCTATTGGCGTATCCCAGAACTACAACAAAAGCAAAGGTGCTCCTCAGGATGGGAGTGCTGCTGATGGTCCCTGTCACAGAGGTGACGTTGAAAACGTAGAAAGGCAGCCAGCAGAATACGAACACTGCCACTACGATGGACACCATCCTCGTCACCTTCCTCTCTGAGCGTTTCCTTTTAGAGGAGCCCACACGGATGCCAGAGGACTTCACCTTAAAGATGATAAACAAGTAGCAAAGGCAGATGACCAGGAGGGGCAGGAAGAAGCCCAGGATGAAGGTGTAGAACATGAACGCCGTTTGGTAGGCCTCTTGAGGCTCAGGCCACACGATAGTGCAGAAGCAGCCATCGTGCTTTGTGATGACTCCGCTGTAGATAACAATAGGCAGGTTCACCATCAGGGACACCCCCCACACTGTCAAGTTAATAGTCTTGGCCATGCGCGGCTTGCGCCACTTTGTGGACTTAATGGGGTGCACCACAGCCAGGTAGCGGTCGATGCTCATGACCATCAGGCAGAAGATGGATGTGAACTGGTTCAGGGAGTCGACGGTCATCACCACCCTGCAGAGCACAGGGCCAAAAGGCCAGTGGACCAGAGCCAGCTGGATGGCGATGAATGGCAGGCCCAGCATGAAAAGCACGTCGGCCACTGCCAGGTTGAGGATGTAGATATTGGTAACCGTCTTCATCTTGGCATAGCGCAGGATGACGTAGATGACGAGGGCGTTTCCGCAAAGCCCCACTGTGCAAACCAGGAAGTACATGCAGGTGATGACCACCGTGCTGGTTTTGTTGAAGCTGTGGTCTGTGTAGGTCTCATTGTAGTCGGACTCATTGCCCTGCATGAAGCTGTCATACATGAGGTGATCCGACAGGTTCGGGGGGGACGATGGGAAGATCCAGGTGTCCATGATACCTCACTGTCTCACATGGATTAGGGCATCTCACCTGCACATATAAAGACTTATCTCAGTAACAATGTGAAATCATTTAAAATAAGCTTTTCTTGAAAATATTTTTTACTATCGTGACATTTATGGACATCCACTTTATACGGACATTGACTTTCAGACTCCTTTCAGAAAAATAAACAGTTCTAGTGATCATCATCAGATATTGAATAGGATCTCTCTTCCTTCCTTCCTTCCTTCCTTCCTGCTGATGTAAGTTTGTTGAACCAATAAAACAGTTAAATGAGGGATCTCTGATGCCATGAATCCATTTAATCATTTATCAAAACAGCATGTTATCTTTGAAACAGGAAATGTTGTTTTTGTAATCACCCTTACGGCGGGCAGTACCTAGGAGGATTTTATAGATTTTGTATCTGAATCCTCTCTACCGAGAACAGACCTTATGATGGAATGTGTAAAGAAGAGCATTTCAGGCTGTTTTGCAGTCTCTTTTACCTGAGGCCAGATTCCATGTGTTTATTTGGCCAAGCACTGCTATCTAGGGAAATCACTCTGCACATCCTACAGTCGTAATATCTCTCTGGGGAAAGATGCTTGCCCTTCACATACTGCTATGACCAGCTGCGATGGGTAACACTGAATTCTTTGCTGACATGTTTTTTAAATTTATTTATTAGGGGGTGGGCATGGATGTAAATTAGTCCCAGCCTAAGTAATTGAATGAGGGGAATCACAGTACTGCAAATAGCCGTGTTGCAGTCAGATTGAAGTGCTTGTCACTGCCAATGCACAGGAGGCAAGCATGTTCTGACAACTCAGTTTGGTGCCAATAACATAAGAGGTTTTATGATGCCAGTTTTCTTTTCCACCATGGCAGAAGGCATGGCATTCATCTGACAGATAGGCGATTCAATTTCAGCAGAGGGGGTGTTTGAGCTCAGTTAAAACATAACGTGTTGGTGTCTATAAATCTGGAAGAAAAGGTCGATCTGAGTCAGGTGAATGGATATAATATTGTAACATGAATGTAACAATTGCAGTATTTGAGGAAACATCTGTAGTTTGTAATGCGGACATATACAAACACGAGGTAGTTAATTTATCCAACAGAAACAGACCACCAACATAATACCCTCCCGATGCACTCAGGGGCTCTGTTGCTTAGGTGAACAATACATTGAAGTTATTACAAATCAGTGATAACGGTTATGAGTATTATTTAGGCAATCTCATTAAATATTACTCTGTGTACTGTAACATTGCCGTATTTGATGCATTTATTAAAGTGTGCCACAGGTTTTCTTTCTATAAAATCAGCACAGAGCCTCCACAGTCAGATTTGCAACTGTTGAAAATTGAAGTGGCCACTTTAAGTTCTTGTTTTTTTCATCTAGTTATTTCCTTCTTTAATGCTCACTGCCATGAATTCTCCTCTAACTTAAGCTTTAAGTCCCTAAAAAGTAGAAGATAAAAGATGGATATTCAGCTGAATAAATGATTACAAGCTCATAGTTAATTATGCAAATCTGTCTTAAGGGGAATAAAACAAGAATCAGGTCAAGTCAGGATTTTCATTGACAATGTTAGAAAACTCATCTTAAGGGGTATGGGAATGAGATCACTGTTTTAATACACATGCCATTCATCATTTTGCTGAATTACAGGGACATTGCATACCAGTAAAACAACAGCAGTTCATTCTGGAGTGAATTATTAACATTTTGAACATGTTATATTTCTCTAACTTAATTGGATGGAATAATCAGATTCAAAGGCTCTTGCTGCGGATCTGTGATAGTTTACTATTCACTCTACGGTGAGGCAAAAACAAAGTACAGTCTTACCTGCAACTGGATTCAATCTCACTGTCTACGTCACCTCACTTCTGTACGGATGAAAGTATGTCAGTGTTTAAAGCAGATGTATCCTCTTCATATCCAAATATTCCTCAAGTTTGTCTCACTGGCATCGAAGTGTCAATTTTTTTTTAATGCGATTCTCCTTATCATACTCCCATATTTCAGCCTGCATGACATACGATGGTAAAAAGGAAAGAAAAAGACTCGCACAAATAAATAAACCACTAACGGGATGTGCACAAAGCCCCGATGCGCCGGTGGTGTTGCGCGCTGTGACTGCCTCAAGCTGAAGAGCGCGCATATAAAGGACGCGCACAAAAAGCAGTGAGGAGGTGCTGAAGAGACTCCTCTGAGCAAAAGAAAGACTCCTCTCCTGTGATACAGATCCCTCTAACAGCTAAGTGAACCACAGAATACACTGATGGAATCTTGATCAAATGCATCGATGCACGGATTGAAAGCCTTTTGGCGATGGTTGAACATATTGATGCGCTAACCATTAAGTGCGTACAAACAGATAAGGCTACAGTTGAAGTTCTCAAACGTGAAGTATGAACATTAAGAAGGCCTTTCGGGAACATAACGGTCAAAACTCAATACAACCGTTCTCTTCCAATAATCGAGGCGAATGCTGTTCATGTGCTTTTGAAAAATCTTACTGGCTTGTTTCCTACAAGGGGAGGATAATGATTAAATATAGCCTACTGGTCAGTGTTGCAAAACCCAGGAAATGGTCTCAAAAAATGTTTTTCCTTCGACCTTTTGGACTCAAAATGTATCAAACTTTAAAATGAGGAACACATTAGTCAAACATAGCAAAGCCACTTTTACGCACGATTTCGGGCCAGACGATCAAAATCACTGAATGAAATCGTATTGATCCTCTAGTGATCGCACAGCTTTGAGCCCTCTCGATATGGCACCCTTGCTAATTTACTAAGTTTAGTTAGCCTCCGTATCATAGACTGCTTCGGACCCAGCACAGTGACACCACCTGTACCACTGCTAGCCAGAAGCTATATTATAAATCCAACTTTATTTCAACGCCTAGCCATCAGAGGCAGCACTGAGCGCAAAGGTGAAAAACTGCACTCAAATTACGCGCCGTGAAAATCCCCCACACCTGACCGAATCGAGTTTTGAAACTCATCATTAAGATACAAGCATTTAGTGTGGAGAGATGTATACCTCGAATTCGTTACCGTTGCAGTAACACTAATTACTCCACCCATTCCTCGCCTGTTAGCCCTGATTTATTTCCCATAAAAACCCAAATCCAGTTTCCCAAACATTTCCCTAGCATGCAGTGGGTGATACTGTGGATACTACAGATGTCATGTCCACGTTTTTCAACACTTCAACCCTTGATAGAAGATCCCTCGCACTGTGCTACTGGACTCAATGTAGTCCAATCTGCTGTGCAGGTAAGGTACAAGGCAATGGTATTCAAACTGTTGTATTGGTGTTGTTGATGCGTTGTTACTGTGCATCAGTTTTGACAAAAGTTGCATGTCCTTTCTTTTTGTATAGAGGCCTGTCATGCTAATTTGCATTTGGTATTAGCTGTGTGTGTCAAATTTTGAAGGGCAATTGTTAGTCAGTAGGTGATTATGTTGAGTTTTAAGGTCACAACTACGTGTTGTGTAAGATGGACTTAACATGTGAGATATCATCTTCTGTAACTTAAAATGATTGTTTGATCATTTGGAGTTATGCATCGCATGTAAATGTCTTTGGCATTGGTTGATAAACATTTGATATGCTGCAACCCACAACCACAATAATAAGATCATACCTGCATGTATCATCACAGTATGACCATCATGCAATCACTCTCCAGCCCTGCCTTAATGCCTAAATGAGATTTGGAAATAAGCTGGAAAGAGCTGGAAAATGAAAACGACCTAACTGTTGAAGAGAGAAGATAGGAGGTAGTGTCTCTCTCTGTGTGGAGGTTTTGTGTTGACATTAAACATGCATGCTGCAGGTGAGGAAGGTCACAGGGGAAATAAAACACATTTAAGAAGGGGACATATTTTATTATTAGGGGTGATCTTGCCTCATGGAACAATCAATTTCCCAATAACTTAATTTTTTACTGTGTTTTCATTTACCGGTTGTTATGGCAAAACAATCTGATTGATAACTCTTTAGGTGGTAGTATTGTTTGTCATTATAATATATGTATTTTCAAAGACTGAAACAAGCATGCCGATGCATATCGATATTGAATGATGTCTATAGGGAAATCCTGATGGCTTCCTGGGTTATATGCAGAGGAGAGCTTGAAGCTCAGCTCGGTGTATTTGCTTGCTAATTATTGAGGCACAACCAGGCCCCTCTCTGGCTCAGGGTCTGAATTGAAAGCATTGATTATATATCTAGCCAGGGTAAATTGATAAACAATTAGCAGCCCGAGGCAGTGGCAAAATATTCAATGGATGATGCTTTTGGCATTTTTTTTATTGATTCTGCTAGGAGAGAATCAAATTAACCAGGTGTTCTGACATATATTGCTGCAATATTTTAGCACAGAACAAAAGTAAGATCTTTATTGCCTTTCAAGAGACTTTTTCTCATTTTCAGATTTACAAGGGGAAAGACTAGGACTTGTTGTTTATTTGATGGATCAAAGCATTTATCACAATCTTTGATAGTTGTGGTGCATTTCAGATTGTGTGTTTCATGCTGCTATAGATTTAGGAGGATAGTTTCTCATGTCTTTCTGTAGGGTCTGAAAATCAGTGCTCCTGCATAGTCTAGTGAGTCACTTCATATCTCTTCACTATCTAATTTATTGTAATGACATTTGCCCTTCTGGGGATAAGTGGTCATCAAAATGTTAATTAACAACACCATCAGTGTCTTTGCCTCTCATCTTTTCTCATCACAGTGTTATGTCAGTAAGTCACTGACATGTGACCCTTCACAGTTTTAAGGCTAAAGGTGGTCATAGATTAAATTGAATCCTATTTTTCCATATATTATGTTGTACTATTATCAATATCATGCTGTCAAACTTTCGGACCTTGTCATTCTTTGATTCTGGCACAAACAAATCTGTTTTTTCAGAAAAATTGTATTAAAACTATTTTTGCTCCATATGTGGAGATTATGAGAAACATTTCTGTCATGGCAGTTTTTTTCTTTTCAATTCGTGGTCATTTTTTGATTTTTTTGGTCATAATTTGCTTACTAATAATAGATATTCTGTATTGCCAAAACAAATATATATTTATTCTATTTCTTAACCTTTTGGAGAAAATAACAAAGACTGGAAAGTCCAATTATTATTTTTTCAAATGAATCTCACAGATTTTCTTAGCATTTATTCCGCTCGCATTCGACTTTGAACACAGATAGCAGATACAATGTGCTCCTTAGTTTAACCTCTTTCAGTAGTTGTGTCGCGTGATTACGATTGAGCCATCTCCATGACAACAGAGTAAATATCTGGACAAACCTGCTAAGTTGTATCAGGCGTTTTTGCGATGATTGTGCTTGTATTGTCTTTGGGATGGTGTTAGTATCTTTAAAATATGGAAAGTGTGTGAATAATGACAATGATTAGCAAGCTGATTAGATTTACCTCTAATGCGCATTAAAATCCAAATCAATTTCACATTAATCTGAATGATTGAGTTGTTTCATCTCAAATTGTATTGTAAATGAGTTTGTGATTGAATTATTGGGTAAACTTAAGATAAAGTTATTAATAATTTAGTTTGAAGTACAGATTCATTCTTGTCTTTATGCTGTCTTGTGGGAACTGTTAAATGGCTTATTAGCACCGTTAATTTTTCACTGTGGTATGATTGACATGTTAATGAGTTTTAATATTATTATCCAAGTATGGCATTGCAAACATTACAAACACTGTGTTATAGTTACTGTACGTCTGTGCAGTACATGAAGATAGTCTTAGTTCTAGATGCAACTCCAATGTAATGAACAGGTTTTGCAGTAGAGCAGAAACACAAGTAGTGAATAAAGTTGCATTCGTAGATCTTGTCATCTGTTTTCCTATAATAGCTGACAGCTGGTCAGTTCCTGGTGTGTCTGTCACTGTGTACTTGGAACCTTTTGAGGCTTGTACCAACCTATCTGGCATGCAGAGCAGCCACTGCTCACTTTTTTCTTGTTTACCCCCAAAATCCATGCTCCTTTTGCGAAGCTGTTATTGTGATTGATTGTGTGTTGCTGCTGATGGTGTCAAAGGGCTTCTTAACACTCTCAGGTTCAATCAAAATGCCTCTTTAATTACTTTTTTTTTAGCAGTTGCAGGCAGTAAATCTCTGTTCATCACGTCCAGTCTCAAAGCTTGAAGGATTAAACAGAAAAAAAATAATGTTGAGTAATACACGACATGACATGACTTAAAATCAATGATTATTGAATTTTTAACCTAATTTCTATTTTGCACTTGACACCTTGTGTTTTTAATTTTTAGTTTAATCTCTTACTTTCAATTTTCTTTTTTTGGTATGCAAACACATGTTTTATTTTCAGGGGAACACACTGATTGAAATAAAGCTTTTGAATACTCGGGACTATTTTGAGGCTTCCAGATGAGTGCCATTTCTGAGCTTGGCAGCAGGGTTACAACCTCTATGAGTTGGCATTCATATTCTGTATTGCACCGTGGCTTCAGGGTTCAGTGACGGTAATATACCCTCCAAGTCCTCAACATTTATTCAACAAGGGCCTTGAAATTGTTTCCACCTCACTAAGTAGTTGTGTCAGAGAGTTTTATGAATTTATGTGACATATTCTCTGATTCCGGATCCCTCTCAAAGATTACGAGCTGTTTGTAGTTGAGACTTCTTAGCTGCTGAATATGTCCCTGGAAAAAAACAACAGACCCAAATCAGTGGGAATTTGCAACCAATAGGATGAATCCTCAAGTAAATATATTACAACAGAGTATGATTTGGGATTTCTTTTTGATTTGTGGCTTGATGTTCTTCTTCTTGAATAATTTGTCTCAACACAACATGAGATATGTAACTGAATAGCTTAACTATTATATCTTTTTATTTCTACTTCACATAGGGAAACATTGTACTCATTTTTATTATTTTGACGGCTAAAGTTACTTGTTACTTTACAATATATTACATTAAAACATACTGTATGATGCATGTTAACAATATGATGACATGTAATATATTAAGTGTATTTCCACTCGGCAGTGTTTAGTTTTATATGTTTATGTAGGTGTGCAGTTTTGTCACTTTGCAGCTTTACAATAGCATGGAGACTACAAGCCGAGTAGTGGAGCTCCTCTTCATTGTCTGCAGCTTTCTAATCTCATGAAATCAGAATTGGTTTTCAGTCTCCTTTTCAGAGTTAGGCGATGATAGATAATGCAGCTCATGGAGGAAGGCAGGCGTCAGCTCAGATTTCTCAGGTGGGCTCTGCCTGAATGAGCTGTCAGGGTCACCCATCACCTTGTTTGGCTGTTTGCGACTCACTGGGAGTGTCTGGCTACATTGGGGGCAAGGAGATAAACAAAGCCTTTTCCTTCATACAGTGGCTCTGTTTTTATTTCACTTGTCATATTAGATCTACAGCTCCACTGAGTCCAAACATCACCTTCAAAGGAACATTGCAGTTTAAGCTATACCTTCATACCTACACTTAGCACTTGTTCTTAGCTTTTAAATCACAGCTTCTTCAGTGAATGTTGGAAAGTTATTTACACTCTATCACTCTGTGGCAGCAGGTACTCCTCTTTGCACGGAAGCAAATATATTAACATCTTATACATTAAAAACATTTCCCCCATGTCTGCTCGGCTTGCTTGGTCAGTTATACAGTATAATGAGTTTGTTTCTAATAAATGTTGCAGTTAAGTCTGCTACATAATAATAAAATAAAATCCCTGTTCCTGAGCTGATAATGAAGACGAATGATTTGAAGTGCTTTTTATGCCTCGGGATCATAAACAAATTGATGGTGTGTTTAACAGAATGCTAACTACCGCAGCTCTATTCCTGCTTTTTGATGAAGAAAAATGTGGTTTATAAGAGCTTAATATCATAAATGCAACAGCTTGATGACAAAACAACTGACTGCTTATGTAGCCTTATATCTGCCCCTAAACTTATGGATAAATTATTCTCTGACTCATGGTGCTACATCCTTGTTGTCATCCTTCACTTCTCAAAAAGCACATTGTCGTAAACCACCATTGATAGATAGACTATCAATACTAATCATGATTCCATGGCAAAATGCAGGAATTCATCCATAGATTAAAAAATTATGACAAAAACTGCAGCCCTAAAATTTAAGAAGGTACATTTGAACATATAGCATCCAGAATGGGG
This sequence comes from Eleginops maclovinus, assembly GCF_036324505.1. Taxonomy (NCBI): domain Eukaryota; kingdom Metazoa; phylum Chordata; class Actinopteri; order Perciformes; family Eleginopidae; genus Eleginops; species Eleginops maclovinus. The sequence continues at coordinate 14,380,695 of NC_086364.1, read as the reverse complement.
CTCAGGGAGGCAGGTCTAGCTGCAGCACAGTTCGCACAGTTCCCGAGGAGAGGTGTAAACAGAATGCATAACCATCTGCACACGCAGACCTCTCATCTACAACTGAAACACCTGCCACCGTTCAGATATCTTGTACAAGTACATTTTTCAACATGAATTGGCCTTAGCTCTGGATTCACTCCTCTGGGCATTTGACCTAACTTATTTAACATCCTCAATTAAGAAATGTTTGCATTCAGAACAAGACATTTGGGGTTGAATAAATACAAGCTTAACAATGTTATCTTGACTTAACAAACAGTATTTCAATATGTTTCTGTGCCACAGGATATCTAGTTCAGATTTTGTTTTTTTGATTGTATTTAAAAAGTTAAAGCTTACCTTTATATGGAAACGGATTGGGCTTTATCTACCTTAAGCAGTGTGGCATTTTTTGTTGAAAATAAAGCCTTCCGGGCATATTGTAGTTTCTTTGGACATGTGCACTGCTGACACAATTATGAATAAAATGTATATAACTTAACAGTGTAATTTAAAATAAACATCCATATTCAGAAACCATGAAGGCAGGTACACGAATGATAGAGATGGAACATGTTAGGGAATATTTTTGCTTAGGTGTTTAGCCTTTGACCTAGTTCATCATTTTCTCCTTCCACTGTCTGTATTCCCATAGCATAGTTTTTCGGCCTTGGAGGTGCTGTTAGTTTCATTAAGGAGGGGCAGCCTGGGCTTCCGGAGCCTTGTTGTTCCCATACTGGATACGAGCTCATGCTGACCTAATATTGGTTTTATTGTTTTGGGATAGCTGGGCGCCAGTTTATCTGGAACCAGGTACTCTTGTACGCATATTCTATTCACCTAGATGACAGTTGTAGTTAGACGTAGGGTCCATATTTGTTTGGTCTGGCGACTGAAGAATGTCAATTGTCCATTCGGAACTGGTTAAAACCTCGTATTGTAGGAGAGATCTTCAGAATTGTTCGGGCAACCGCTCTGTCAACCCGTGGCCTGCAGCAAATGTCTTGTCAATTCTCCGGCCGTTAACTTCATAATAAACCTTCAGGATTTGCCATCAAAGTTTCAGCTCTCCCCGTGTTTTTCTGAAGTTCGTCTCCATTGCTCCAGAAGTTTTCACCACAGAAAAAAAAAGGAGTGTGTGTGGAGGCTTTCTTTGAAACCTTGTCCTTGTAAGCGGATTTACATAGACTTATTTCAGTTTGATATTCTGTTGGTATTCATCCCCTTGTTTTGTTTCATACCCTCTTTATCACAACAGCAGCCATTTCCCACTCTTGCATGCTTTATTTATTGCTTCTTGAAGACTGTGTTTGAGGAACAGTTTAGTGCACTTGTGCTGGTACCACATCACTTATCAAGTAGGTCAAGATTGTTTGAAGCACCGGAGATGATCAAATTCAATTTCATTCTTCTGTCTTCACCTCTTTCAATTGGGGAAAAAAAAAAAAAGCCTTTCTACGTGTTGTAGAACGTGCTTCTTTCTATTTAAATCACGAGAACATTGGCCACATCATGTTTTACTGAACTGTTCCTTGGCCTGAAACTGCTTCAAGTATAGAACATCCGATTTGGGCCAGGTGGGATAGAAGTTTAGCAACAGATAAGCAGAAAACGATGTAAGAGCCAATCTTTAATCCTTTCACAGTTACATAAACTGTTTATATTGCCGAGATTTGGCCGCACCTATCGTTAAATATGGTACAAAGTTATAAGACCTGTGTTGGTCATAAATATAAAAAAATCAATGCTAAACAAACAGTCTCTTCCAACTTGTCTTCCATATAGACATACACAGCACAGCAGCAAGAGCTGGTCAGCACAACAAAGGGGTGATTTCAATGTCCAGTTTAATAAGCTAGACGAATAAACATCCGGCTCTGAGTGATGGGGTGTCCGCCTGTGTGTCTGGGATCACTTGTTTTCAGCTCTGGCTTTATTCATGCTTACAGTGTACACTGGCCCAGCAGGGATTATCTCCGGTGCCATGGATGTGCATATTTATCCTGCTTAAATGCCACTGCCTAGGGTCTCTCAACACACACACACATATGCAAAATACTACAGTGAATAATGTATGTTTATGCGACTAAAACATCCAACTTGGGTTTGCTTTGGTCAGTTTTGTAGTTACTTTTCATCGTGTACTATCAGAGTCGGGATTCTCATTCATTATTCAGAATATGGTTGTTTCTCAGCAACTAAGATTTTATAAACTGCCTAATTCAAAGTCGCAATTTTTCATCTAATTAGTTACATATCTTTCTGAAAGTCACATTAATGATGAATTAAATCTTTGATTAAAAACATCTTGTGTTTTTTTTTTACTGCTGTTATTTCCTGCCACATCTGTCTGCAGGGCATAAGGCGTCTCTATACTTAATACTGAAGTGAACATATTGCCTTGTGCATACTGTGCCACTAGGGTGTGATTTGCTTAGTCCACAAGTCAAAAAAGACTTATTGCATTAATGTATTTCCCTGTTTATTTGTTGTTTGTGTCGGTTCCCTTAGAAGAATTATTAAATTGTTACTTTACATATTCCCCAGTGAGTAACAGCTTAGGATTTAGGCTTTGAAGGCAGTATCTATGAGGCCTGTGTAATGTTTGCTCAGCAACACAGATCACAAAACACAAGGCCAGGGACAGATGGCTGTGTAAGGAGATACAGAAACGCGACAAGTGGCAAACTGAGAGAGCCAGGGAGAGACAGCGCGCGGGAGAGAAAGAGAGGAGGTTGCTTTGCTGTAGCAGCTGAGGTGTGTTATCACAGACTACCAGAGACACAGTGACAGAGATGAAGAGCCCGACTGCCCTGGCAGCAGCAACAGACCTGCTTCAATAAAGCATCGCCTGCCTCTTAATGGTTGTTTAATATTAAATAAAGCAAGAGTATTGTTGCTATTGGAACCTGTCATGTGATTTGTAAAATTAAGGAAGGGTAATGCGTTATTAAAAACCCAGAATTATGTTAAACAAAATAGATTACAAACATTGACCTGTCAGCCATTGTAGCTAATAGCATTTAGCGCTTTCACATGAATTATGAATCGTTAAAAACAATGTAGTGCTTTGCAATCGTCTCAAGAGTTGTGTGAACAAATGGTGATAAATCGCCACAGGAAACTCGTATTTAGGGTGGAGGGCTGTGTGCTTTCTGGCTTACAAAGACTAAAAACAATCCTTTAGAAAAGTGTTTGCCCAATCTTCTTTCACAGCAAATGTAAACCGATAAGCATCCTTTCAACTCGCTGTCACACTGCACGGTGGAGAGCAAGAGTCCACAGCTCGATGCTTATGTTCACATAACTCCCAGTGACTGTGTTCAGCTCTGACACTTGCTGCTTGTCTCTGTGAGGTGAACTGATGTGGAAGGATGGGCCCTAAGGAGAGTAAACTGAGAAAGGAAAATTACCAACGTGATTCTGTTACATTCATTACCTTCGCCGCAGTGCAGAACACCTTTTATGTGTCCCGAGTAAACAGTGTCCATTAGTGTTGGTGATGTGTTTACACACAGTGTGGATACTAAGCTCATCCTCTGTTTTTAGAGCACGGGTTCACAGTGCATCCAGGTGGTGAATAACTCAATATTTTCTTTCAGGGATTTTCAAATACTCACATAACAGAATTGTACTCTCTTGCTGTAATCAAGGTTAGGAACTATTACTCTTTATAAGACAAGAAAGTCCATTGTCCCGCAATACAAGCTTGAAAAAAACCTGCATTTCATCCGAATATGTTCTACTGGATTACAGTCTGGGTCACTTTAACATGGACCCGTGTCATCTCCATCCTTTGTGACTAATCTTTTATATGATTGCTCCACTGTAATTGGATTGAATGTAGATAAAATGGGTTGTTATTGGATTCTACCGTAATTACAAGATGAGGGGATTTATATCTTTCAATCCTAATATCATCTCTGCATGCAACCATTTAGATTTTTTTCTTTTTGAATTGAATCATTTTCAACGGCAAGCGTTTCACTGCTTCTGAAAACCATTCACAATGCACATAATGCACAAATAAAGGACTTTTAAGAGGGTTCATTTAACACTGGAACATCCAACTAGGTCTATGTGGACCTCACATAAGAGGACACAACTACAGTGCAGTGACCTAGCTTACCGCAGCAGAGTCATTTAGGGCTCAGTGTACAGGTAGCACTTCCCAACACATCCTTTTCATACTTTCATTAAAGTAACAGAGCACATATATATGGTGATAAAAGGATGAAAGCAGCTCTGAAGCCATCAAGCAGAGACATTTTATTCAAATGAGACGTTGAGATGAGTGACTACTGCCATCATGAAGCCATATGGCTGTGTGAAACAAAAACAAAACTGACTCAAATCAATGGGATTTGGGCTCTTAGCAGCCAAACTGAGAGCGCAAGCTGTGTGCATGACGGATACATTTGCCTAAGAGAAATGGATATTGGTGTTTTGATGGGTTGTAGATGTCGTGCATAAGTTAGAGCTTCATCCTGCCACTATTTCAAGATGTTATTTAAATGTCAAAATAATGGATGAGTTGAAGGTTTGAAATGTTTTGTATTATGAGGCCTTATGAGGTGAGACTGAGAGCTTTAATAAAATAAAAGACTTATGACATTATTTTGCTTTTTGAAATGAGGCATGATAGAAATTCTTCCTCTGTGCCCAGTGAAACATTGAATTTTACTAAATGCTATTTAATGAGATGTAGTTGAACACACCGCTGGTAAAGACCGTTGGTATTATTTTTTAAATTCATTTGGCCACAGTTTAGGATAACGAACAATCACTGTGGTGGTTAACCTTTCACACAATTTCATTTGATACTTTATAGAGCAATTTAACAAACGTTTTTAGGGAAAACACAAAGACACGTAGATTGATGACTTGTATTTTGAAAAAAAACAAAACATTTTTTAACACAATATCTCTTTGCAAGTGATAAAGCATGGCTTCAGGAAGTGTTATGAGTTTGCAAAAGCTCAACGCCATGGGGGTGTGAGGAATTGTTGGTGACAATCTACACAGATGGCTCATCATTAAGGTCAGAAGTGTAATCAAATATAGCTGTGGGGCTTTCCGCATCGCGCTTGTTTCAAGTGATGCTCTGGCCCAAATCATTTTTGTTAATCAATTTGATTTTAATACTGGCCATAAAACAGTTTTTATGTAGTTTCTTAGAAGAGCAGGGGGGGTCATGTTTTGTAATGAGACAGTACATATCAAAAAGTTCATCCACAAAAACATGTGCTTTGATGTTTCCACTACCAGACAATCCAACATTTGTTATGAGAAGCCATTTGCGAAGAGTAAAATGAAAAAGTAATGGGAAATATCTATTTTTAAATATAAATTGGCTTTTTTGTTTTGCTTTTTTGTGTTGTCAAGCATAACAAGTGAGGTTGTATTTTAACTAAAACAAATCATTGAGGTGTTTTTACACACACCCACAACCTGTTATGTGGTTTGAGATTTGAAAAGGCTCCAGGCAGATGCTCTACTTTCCCCTCCATGCGGAATAAGACGTCCGTAAGTGACCTCTTTGGGTGTGACAACTCTCAAACATGTTATGACCAATTAGGTTGCCCCATATGGGAAAATAATCTCACTGTTGCTTCCTTTTTATGTGTGTGCTTGTGTCCTTGTTTGTGTGTTGGTGTTAAAGTTTATTAAGGTGTCAGAAGAAATATGCCTAGGCTCAAGGGAGAAAAACCTATGTTTGGCAATCATCAATCACATGTCCGGCAGGCGGAGTGCTGAAAGGCTTGAAAATGGGTTGGTTTGGCAGAGAAGATAGAGGGTACTATCATATTTAACATATCCTGTGGAGTTCCAAATGTAATGGCAACTCCTTTAAGGCAAAAGCCAGGTAATTGATGTATCTGGCAAATAATTAATAAGGAAAGGGACATCCTTAGTGAGTTTTTTTTTCAAAAAGTGGATGATTCAGAGACTGATTTATTTTTTTAATTCTTCAAATAGAATAACCTTGCAGTCTTCTTCTCTGACTTAAAAAAAAGAGTTCAGTTTAACATTTATTTAAGGGGCGTTAGCAGAAATGTCGCCATTCGAAGTATTGATTCCTCACAATCCACAGGGTAGCTGTGTATTACATTTTGATAATTTGATCACGTCAATATTCAGGAGTTAACACAAATATTTTTAATGCTTATGGAGTCTGTGTTTTTGACTGAAGTGCAAGAGCAACTAAAATGTACGATTTAAAAAATCTAAACGCTTACTGATGACTTCACAGTCTGCTGCAATAACGTTTTGGTCTATTTGGAAACTCATTTCAGATGTCAAACCTTTAATGTTGAGTGTTGTTCTGCTGCTTTAACAAAACTCTCTCAAATTGAGCCCGGTTCCAGACACAAATGGCTTGTCTTCACAGGAGTCCATTATAATGCTAATTACCATTTCTCTAATGGCCTGATGAATTACATATTTTATGAAGATATTTGTCATGCAGTGCTCTGTGTGATCCAACGCATATCTACCTACTGAGAGATTTAAACCATTAAGTTCAAACGGTACATTTGAGTTGTAAGTGGCTTTGTATTGCTTACTGGTACATTGGTTTATCAGGTAGCATGGAGACTGGTATGAGAATCTTATACCTGCTGTGTTTACAGGATAGTATTTCCATTACAATTCCAGTTTGTCCTGTCCATTGGGTTTAACTGTCCATATAAACTAATAATTCATTGCTTTTAAAAAAAATAATAATAGAAGCCATCATGCGGTTTTAAAATAATTAAACTTTAGAGAAGTTGTCAATGAATACATTCCCCACCACACTTTGAAAGGTATTAACAAAAAAAGATTGCTTTTCGATTTGTCAGTCTGATAAATTGGAGACTGCACAATTACTTTTTCTATCTCATCTTAATGGTTTTGAGGTGCTTTTCAGTCTACAAAGCTCTGTGGGATTAGAAAAAATACTTTCAAATTGAACTAAGGTAAAAAAGCCAGCGCTTCTTAATAGTTATGCACTTAATGCTGGCAGTCCATGCTAACATTATTTTATCCTTTTTTGGGGGAAAGTAATAGATTTTTCATGATTTTTTATCAGTAAGATCAAACTTTTTTTTTTTTCTTGAAACAATTGCAGCACATTTACTCAATCTTAATCTCAGTCTGTCACACAGCTCACACTATCATACCTTCCTCCTAGAAGTTGGAAATACTTGTAAACCAACACAGTCTCACTCCCTGCACAACAAAGACTGAAGCTTAGTCAGGTCCTTTTTGCAAACATTTCTGACGAACCATGTCTCCTTCAAGGTATTAAACTGACGCCATCCATGACAGCGGCAGTTAAAGGCAAGGATGTATTTATGATCCACGTCATAAAGAACTACGGCAGATGTGTAATATTTAATGCAGCCAAACCATTTATTACAATGCATTTATGTGACGACTTTCAAAGATAACAGCACGTGTAATAAAGTAGGATCTTTATTTATTTTTTTAACTCAGAAAAAAACCCATTTTGTGATAAGTGTAAGAGCTCTTGCAGTCATAATGTTTATTAGTATGGCTTCTATACAGTAATATGTGGCATCCTATATTAATGTTCTACATAGTTGATTTGACTTTGGTGATACGAGGATATTAGCAGTAACACGTTGTTCTCTATGGCTGCTCTCCTGTTGGCTTCACGCTTGTTAGTGATTGCCATCTGTGTTTTGCTGAGCTACGGCAACACCAGAGAACTTGAAAGCACAGACACCTGATGTTTATCACAAATCAAAGATCACAGAAAAGAAAGAAAAGGATATTGCTAAAACCTAAGCAGCAGTCACCCTCCGTTAAACACAGGAGCTGAAAGACAGAAATATACGGACAAAGCCCAGGCTTTGTTTGCAAGAGAAATGGAGACAATTTCCTTTTTCTCTGTCTGAAAGGTTAAGGGTTAAGGGTTCCTTTTACGCTCATTATGACAGCAGATAGAGGGCTTAATGAGAATCACTTTCATTAAAGCTTTCAGTCAGCTGTGCCACAATCAGTATTTGAGCAGATTATCTCAGGAATACACAAACATGTTTGTGGCCAACTGTATAACAATGGGCTCTTATTTTCATATTACAAAAGACAAGGGATTCTGAAAGTGTTGATGAAACAAATGTACAATTGTTTTACTTTTTGTAATTATTCTCTTTCAATTAAACAATATTGTGTTAGAAGCATAGCAGAGGTTTTGTCAAGTGCAATAGAAGGATTACGTTAACTTTTTTCAAATAAATGCATCGTTTTTTTAGCCAGATAAGATGTATATTAAAGCTTTTTATCTCTGATTTGTATTGATAATTGGGATTTGTTATAGGAAGATTGAAAACAGGCAGGTTTTCCAATCATCGAACAAATTCAGCTCACGCTTAACCCCAGAATCATGTCTACCTGTTCACAGACCAAAGAAGCACACCTGTCTAATGATCTATTGTACCTTCTATTCTTATACTAATTGGTTAGCAACTGCAACTCAAAACACTACTATTGAGCCACTGCTTCACAAGTAGTCAAATAAAACGACAACCAATTACGATAATTATATCTTTAAAATATAAGATTTCAGCCTGAATCCATGCAGCCATTATTGAGATCTTCATCAAATTGCACCATTTACAACATTCTTATCAGTCATTAGATGTTGGAGGTTTTTCAGCTGTGGATATGAAAAGCACTTATGTTCAAAGCCTCTGCTGGCTGAACTCTCTCAGCTCAGCCTGTTTGCTTTTGTGGCAGGACGAGTTTTAGTTTATCACAGTAAAAAGCTGGTGATAACTAATGTCTAGCAACAGACCAAATAATACATCATAGGGGAGGGCCTTATTGTTCTAAGTTAACCTGAAATGATCCCCTGAAAACATCTCTTTCAGTTCACACTTTTATCATGACATCCCTCAGACATTTTCCTTCTTCTCCAATTTTCTTTTTCCATTCATCAAGAGACCTTTTTTTTTTAAGTACACCAGCCAGCACCATCATTTACAAATGTGCCCAGCCCTATGGACAGAAAGTCAAAGCAAGGTTTAATCATTTTAACCGCTTGTGTTCTAAAGATTGATGCAAACAACTATCTTATTCCCTTTGCAATTAAGGAGGTGTCACATGAGGCATACAGTATTATTTAGTCGTGTTGTACGAGAATCCACAGACATGCACGGGTTGCGTTGCTGTGAATGTCTGTCTTCACAGCAGATGTTGCACCCTCTCTGTTTCACATGTATGAGGCTGACAGTGACTGCTAAATCATAGCTGAGGGCACCTCAGTGCGTCTCCAGTTTAAGTACTTCTTGCCTTAGAATGAGTCTTACAAATGTATTTTAGAAATTAGCAGAATTATTTGGTCCTCATATGTCTGTTAACCCCATAGAGAAACAAAGATCGAACATTAAATCTACTTCAGATTTTTTCCAGATGAGTATCCAGAAAAAGTCAGAGGCCTGCATGATATTGGATTACAATTTCCTGGAAATGTCATGTGATGTGTGCTTTGCTCTTTACAGATTGCTATAAAACAGATTATATGAATAGCACTTGCAAGTGTTCGTCTTTTACTCTCCTCAAAACAAAGGTATGTCTGTGCGTTAGTCTTTACACATTATGGCCTCTCACATGATGTGTAGGAGTGTAATTTTACAGCTGTAATCCGTGCATGCTTACAGTATACTCTACATACAAAATACCTGATAGTCTGTCACCTCCACTCATTACACAATAATAAAATATACATGTTTGCATGCTGGGGAAGTAGTATGAAGGGTCAAATAATGTGTGGCGCTTTTGACCTTGACTGAAATATGGGCGTTTAAAAAATTAAGAGAGAGGGACTAGAAGAATATGGATAAACTGTATGTCATTTGGTGCTTATCTAGAGCCCAATTCACACTTTACTGCTACCTTGAAATGATGTACATGTAACCCAAAGGAGGTGTATTTATGTGGTGTAATCTGCGTCATGTTGCATCTCCTACACTAACATTACAGAGTATTTGTAAGTGAGAATCCTTACTGATGATTTGTGAAAGGGAAACTAAGGAGAATGTGCAATCCTTACTCTCCTGATATTGTCCAAAGAAAAAACGCAATAGTAATGAAATTTTACCAAGGTTCATTTTACTTTGCTTACATGTAACCTTTGTCATTAATCTCAAGTGTGTTCAATCCCAGACATCATCTGTGGCTCTCCCAGACTTTCTTGTGGTGCAACCCCATCATGATTTCATTACCAGTCTAGGTGACCCATCTGGCAGTGTTTCTTTGTGGCGTATAAAGCCTCAGTCACCAGTTTTCATGAAGCATTTCTCAGCAGTCACTCTGCCTGAAAGACAGCTTGACAGAGTGAGCCATCCCATCAGAGAGCACGGAAAAATCTATATTTTCACATTCTTTCATTTGGACTCGGTCAGCTTCAATATGAAAATACAAATACAAACATACAAATTAAAGCTTGAGTTTCACAAGGTCAAGGTAAACCTATCCTTACAAACTGACTGGCATTATGGATAAATCCTCATAATTTAGTTTAATATGTTTGGATTGCTGTGCTAGGCAAATCATTTTCATGAATTTGTTACTAAAATCTATAGAGCTTGTGTCTTAACCAACTGAGCCACCAGGATGCACCATTGTATTCCTGCATATGCGTTGCTGCAAACCTTTGCTGTGATCGGTCCCTTCTACATCAACAGCGTCTCCTCGCATCGCAGGGTCATCACCATTGTAATTCCATGTCATACATGACATTCAGAAACTCAGTCTTTTAGGATTCTTTTATAAGGACATCAGGCCATTTTGCGAGCAACAGAAACTTCTCACCTCCTTCTCTGCCTGTCAAGCCAGCTGCTTCTCGGGGTAAACGTACTGTGCACTGTTACCGGAGTCAGTCATAGAGCAACCGGTCTGAACAAGCTGACAGGTATAGCATCAAGTGAGTGTACTTGTGTATAACCTTACTGACACTTTAATCTCAATCTATTTTTAAAGTCATTCCTTCAGTAATAAGTAAAAGTGATTAAAAAACGTTTTTATTTTCCTAATATTGTTGAATTAACTGTATTGTAATATTCCTATTGCTGTTAAATCATTTCCAATGAAGTGATTTAAATACCCCTTAAGCATTATTTTGATCCCATATAAAAATTGTAATATACAAGTCGCCTGACTGATCAAAATGGCAACGCTTTAATTGTGTTTTACTACCAATAAAAGCAAGTAATAGGATGGATCATAGCAATATTTCAGCTTGCTATATCGATACCTTCAATTTCAATTAATTGGTTATTGTTTTTCTATGCGTCTGCTTGAGCTTGTCCCTCCTTTCCGTGATCCCCTAACTATTGATATAAACACAACCACTTTACAATGTACAATTTCCCTGAATAGTTTTGACTACTTCTATAATTTGGGTTCTTTTTTGTGTATGTATGAACATCCTGTGTGTAACTTTGTATTGCTGTTGCGTTGTGACCAGGTATTTATTGAGAATAAGACCTTGATCTAAATGAGAGCATCTGTATAAATAACAGTTAAAAGGAGATAAATACATCATATATCAGATAAAGTATGATGGTAAAACACTTTAATATATGAAAACATTTAGCTGTCTGCTTTTAGATTACATGTCTTTTCTTTAATAATGTTAGTGATTTTTAGGGAAGAAAACCAGCCTGATATAAATGGGCCGCACGCGGGTGGCAGGCTCAAATATGATTTTAAAGTACTTCCTGACCTGTTCTGATGCTTTCAGATGGATGCATTTCTCCTCTATTATACTGGAACTTATCTTTCGCTACCATGACCAAAGGAATCTTGGTTGAATAGTATAGCCTGAAGTCAAAATGATTACCAGAGAAGTGACACTGTGTTGGCAACAACAGCTAAAGCAGTTCTGGAGGAAAATGTAATCAACCTGATAAATTCATCATTTTATGACAACACAATACACAAACTGCCACTGGAGGCACAGCTTTGAAATATGACAACTGTTGGTTGCCTTAAATTAGCTAAATTTCAAACACTTTCCTCCCTATTGCAGATAAAATTGCCTTCATGCTTGTTTCCTGGTGTAAGAAGGTACATGCCTTTGCACATCAGGACTTACTGTTTGTCATCATTAGAGTCAATATATAAATAAAGTTGGATTGGATTGGATTATCCCATATTAATTTAAAGACTGTACTTTATAACTAAGTCTGTCAAATGGAGACTTGAAGGTGTCTTTTTCAGGTCTTGTGTCCTTTTCACCCCCTAAACTGTTCCAGAAGTCATGCTGTTGAATCCCTAAAAGGGAGGTAGTGGGTTCTACGTAGAGCTCAGTCGCTAATCCAGAAGAAAGAGCGTGGAAATATTTAGCATGTCAATATCTAACCCATATTGCCTCAATTGAATAAACATTGTTGTGGTGATCATGCATATCACATTAAGTTTAACTGCGTGTCTTTCAGCTATGATGTGGTGCAATTAATTCCCTTTAGGTGCATTCCGGTGGGACTTTTCCTTTATGATCACCCAGTCCTTTTTCATAGATCACGAGTATTGTAATATCAAAGACAAAAGGAAATACTTTGATTACCAGCTATTCTTATGACAATGTCTGTGGGTATCTGACAGCTTTGTAATTACCTGGCTGACTATAGACTCAAATGCCAGGCCAGAAGGGAGGCTATATAAAGGCAGGTCATTAAAATGAGACACAGCTCATTAGCCTCTGTTGAATACCACAGGTCTGACCTGTTGCTCTTTATTCATCCTAAAGATGATAAACAAGACAATGAGTCCGTAGCTGTGTTGCTCCGTGAGTCTTTACTGAGACGTACTGAGACGAAGCGGTGCTTTGAGCTAAATGCTAATATCAGCATAATAATATTATGTTCACAGTGAAGACAATTGAACGTGCTGATATTTAGCAACTGTGATCTTTACTATCCCAGTTTAGTGTCTGTATATTCTAAAATCTGCACTATAAAAACAGTTCAACAGATGATACTGGGATTGGCATTAGTGTTGCAGGTATTTAGTCAGAAAGTAATACACAAATGATAGTACTGTAGGAAAGGTCCTTAGATAGCCAAAGACATAACGTTTCAGAACTGTTAAATGTCCTATCCCAGGGTGCATTTGGTGAGAGGCTGCAGCCTGGACCACCCCCAGGAAGTGCGCTGGGCTTTGAAGCTTATTTTAATTGTGGTCAAACGGTGGTATTACATTTTCCGTGTCAGTCGGGGACATCATTGGGTCCAAAAGTAGTTATTCCCATTGACTTACATTAAGAATAACACATTCTTTAACTAAATGAACTACCTAGTACAAACACTTTTATAACCCTTATTCAAATTAATGGGATCTTAAAGTTCTAAAATGTGCTCAAAGCTAAACCCAGAGTTATATTACCGCACCATTATTTCACTGAGCCTAGATCGGCCGTGACGTTGCAGATTGGAGTTGCATACTCTTCAGTATGGGCCCAGATACTGGTACTTTTACTCTCTAGAGCAAGGCTATTTTGGCTTCATGCGCCACAGAGCACCTCCCTGTATCCAGTTCTCTGTATACATCCATGCCCTGGACAGGTCACCATGCAGGTTAACAACCAAGTCCACACCCATGATCTATTCTCCACTTGAACATATGAAAATGCAAAATCCATGTTTCAACACTCCATTGTGGCCAGACACTCCTGCTGTGGAGTTACAGTTTAATGTTGTGAGTGCCTTGCTTAGATTTCTTTAAAAAAATATGTTGACTGCATTCCTTAGTTTCTGTGTGTCATAGAACCTGGTATAAAAGTGTGAAAAGTGAACAAAGAACTGAGAAATAATTTGAAAAAAAGGGACTGCAAAAAAGTGAGGACAGCTGAATTGGTGGTATAGACTTTATTCTCAAAATCAATGAAACACATGGGAGACCGGGATTGAAAGGGGGACAGCAGTGGTGGTTTTATGTGTGCAGGATAGTTACTTTGATCAATCCTCAGAGAACTACAAAAGGCTGTAATGGCCCCACCCTGCATTAATTACAGCTTGTTGGAGTGTGCTCTTTCAAATGCAGCGTTTCCTCTTGTAGATTGCTTTGCGCAATCAGAATCCTTATGGGAAAGGTCATCTTGTGAAAATCATGGTTTGTCCATAAAGTACGTCATTCAGAATCCGACAGACGCGGACTCCCCTCTGCCCACATCATGTCAGAGAAGTGTTCATCAGATTTCTATTCCAAAGTTTTTACACTTGGTGATGTCAGAAATGATGCAGCTTCAATGTTGTTTTGCTGCACATGTATGGATGTGATTAGCACCCCCACATTAACAACACTTAAATCAAAATGCCACTGTCCTCATTTTGTTACCATCTAGCAGCGGGTGTTCAAGTTATGTCTGTCGATAAACCAGTAAATGGATGGTTATAGCACAACAAACATTTCTAGATATTTCCTTAATCAGCTGGAAAACGGGAGATAAGCACAGCAGTAACCTCTATTCATGTCGTGATCTGGCAATATTGATTTCAGGAATAAAATATCCAACACTTTTATGTCCATTCAAGCTGTGTTTTTCTCTTCTAGATCTATTTAGGAGATTTGATCAATGTGGCGGTGCAGAGCTCAAAGTCCAGACAGATTTACGAGATTATCAACAAACTAGTCCAGTCTTCAGTCCTTTCAAATTCTCAAACTGCATCTACGGAGAGTGAGTTGTGTTGGCAAGGCAAATCAGATGTCTGTGATCTCGTACAGATCTTGTGAAACCCAATGAATGTGGCATAATACCTCGCACATCTTCAGTCTGTGCCCTGCGGGGGACCTTGGTCTGAGCTGCTTCTTATGTAACCAAAAAGGAGATTTAAGGTTGAATGCATAGACACCCTTCTGTTTCTGGGTAGTGACTGGACACCCGTCACTGCAGAACAAGGTAAGGTCATGAGGGGCTGAGTAACTGACCATGGCTGACATTGGCAGGTTTTCTTTAGATATTTTTTTTGCTTTGAATACAAATATGTATTCATTCAGGTTGATGAAGCATTGCTATTCATATACAGTACAACCTCTTCGTAAGGGAGAGGAGAAAACTGTCACATTTCCTTTGAAAAACTGTGAAATGTCAACATTAATAGAGACAACTGTAAACTAAGCTAATGTGTAGACTGGTGAAGCAATGCATACATTTTGAATAGAAGATTACGGCAGGGAGGCACTACAGTATATCGATCATTTTCATGTATTTCAATTCATCTTTTGCTTATAATATATGTTCATTCGGAAGTAATTAAGTGTCAGTCTAAGGACCCTCCTTCGAACAGGGCCTCTATCTTTCTGAAGCCTTTCCTCCCTGCAGATATAAGTGATGGCTCCTGCTGAAATGGCACTGATTCATTTAGGGGAACCAAGGCTGTGTTGTTATGAGGAATAGTCGGAAAGCAGTAATTGCTCATGAATGAAGCATGGTGCTGGCAGGGGGCTTCAGAGCGCACACTGCCAAGGGGATATTTATCAGAGCACAATGGCACACTGACTCTGATGACAGAACTGAAACAATTATCAGAGCACCATCCAAAGGAGAGATGGGAGACTTCAAAGACAAATGGATGTAGTTGTTTTGAAGAAGTGAAAATTAGGACACTATCATTTACTACAGTAAAAGCGTTATTAGACATTTCTTCCGCTTGCCTATTAGGCATCTAAAATGTTCGATGACAGACTTAATAACCCTGCAAAGTATATCCAAATGACTGGTCATTCATGTCCCATACAGCCAATAAAGACCTCAATTCTTAATTTTATTCCAGCAGAGGTCTAAACACTCATGTGTCATTTCAGTTACATGAAAAAGCGTTCTCCCTCTCTGTTAAAATGTGTAAACAGGTGCAAGCCTGCTGTGTGGTGTTGCCACCTACTGGGCAAACTTTGGTTTTACACACAGAATATGAAACAACATGGTGCTTGTCACTGTTATCAACAAAACTCAAACAACTCATCGATATCTTGGTTGTTCAGCCTGATAGGGCAGCTATATATTTGCTCAAGATGGGTTGTCTCTTCTGTGCCAGACAAAGCATCCCTTTGTTGGAGTGTTTTACAACACTTCTGTGGACTTATGATGAAGACACAATACTTGGTTATATCATACATACATATTACTATGGCTTATTGTGTTTATAATTCTAGAATTCACTTGAACCCAAACTAGATTTCGTTGATATATTGTGACTCAACAGGTGCTGGGTATCAGCCTCAAAGCTGCACACCTGTCTTTGACTCAAATGTCTAATGAATCCCACCCCATGTAGTTCACCGGGTCCTGTGTCCATTCTGGGCTATCCCATGTTTTTAAGAAGAAAAACCAAACATAGGGGGAACAAAGAGCCCACTGTGTCTGCTGGAGATATTCGTCACCTGTGGTAACACTATGATGTAGTGGAGCTGGGATTACACGGGTTTAGGAATGTGAAGGGTGACAGTTTGGACAAGATGGCTATTGTTGGGAGTAGCACCTGAACTGGCGGTAGAGGTGAAAACTGATCAGAAGGAAATGGGAAATGGCTCATCTCCGGCCAAGGAACCATTCTGGCAAAAGTCCATAAGCATGTGATCTTACCGTCTGGCATATGCTGCAGGAGAAAGCATATGTCCAGAACAGATGATACACCGGGCCATAGGGATTTGTACCTGACATATACAGGTGTTCCTTTTGTTCCTTTTCCTTATTTTTGATCTTTTGTACAAAAGCCAAGTAGTGTTCTGTTCGTCAAATACAATAAAGACAATACATTTCTTATGTTTGTTACTAGACACACGATACAAGTCTTCTAAACTGTTTGATTACTGACGCCCTTTGTTTTCACCTTCCTTTGCAATGCTAGTCAAAGACAGTAAGAGATGATACTTTTTTCAAGCACAATCTTTCAAGTTTGAGTCTTTGCCTGAGGAGAATTTATGACTTAAGACTCAAAGACTACTGCTTTTAGAAGTATGGTGGCCGTAAAACAAACTGCCAGCAGAACATAGTTGTCATGGAGAGCCTGAACTTTCAACATGTCTAGATCTGAGAGCTTCTCTGAACAGAGCACTGTGTTTAAGATCACTGCATAGCTACATTTTTCAAAATAAGAAACTCTTTAATACTTCTTACAGCCCTGAGGCTCACACAGCTGTTCCACTAAATCAATCTGTAACAGATCCATGTTAGAACTTTATGAAGAGTGAATAGCATTACTTTATTTCCAGTCCAGATGGGATACATTAGGGAGTAGGCTTGGTCAATTTTACCCAACTATTTTAGCCTCCACAGCAGGTCTCTGCTCTGTGCATTCGGTCGCCAGCTGCTCAGAGTCTCTTTTCAAAAGCAGGGCAAAACATGGAAAAATATTTGGAGGGCTGGGAATTTTTCTCACATGTGTAAGGTGCATGTCACGCAGGGCGGCGGAAGATGTGAATAGAGCGATTGATAAGTACGAGACCCCTCGGAATGCACAGGAAACCACTCTCCAGATGTGGAGGGGCAACACAGGGTGGGGGATAGTAGTGTGGGGTGGGTGTGGTAGTTGTAGTGCAGGACTTTGGTGTGGTATGTAGAAATGCTAAGTAACTTATGAACAACAATGAAGGAGTTAGTTGAAATACATTGATTGCCTTTCCTTGACTGGGATAGGTGGCTCCAGTGTATGAGAATGATTATTGTTTCATTATTAGTAGCCTTCAGGCCTGTTGTTCATCACTAATCCATTATATTTGCCTCTAATTCCCACATTTCGATCCAGCCAAATGAAAAAGACCTGTTTCTGTTTTTAAAATGACCCCGGGAGAAAAATGATTGAGAAGTTGGAAAGTGTTTTTATGGAACTAATTGACATGCAACTCTGGTCTTCATCAATAGAAGTGACGAGCTGTGCTTGTTTGTGTGGACTGTTTCCTACAGTAATACACAGTACGGTGCTCACTACAGACATCTGCAACATTAAACAATCTTATGTTTCGATCTTGCATCATTTAGGTATTGTCAGACAGCTTTCCAAATAGAAAAAGTGGAAGTATATTCTCCTTCAAACACTTAGGTTGTATTCCTTATGTGTGTGCATTTGGGTGTGTTTGCATGTTGGTGTGTATCCATTTTTTCTACAACAAGTGGTTGCTTGTGTGTGGCTCTGCAGCGTATTGTAGTTATTAAAGTCAGTAAGAAAGGAGTCTTTGTCATGGCATCATCTAAACCCAGTCACACGGGCCATCTTGTGCCAGAGAGCCCAACTCGTTTTTACCACCGCATTCCTGGGCTGTTTGGTAAGCCCAAAGGGGTCTTTTCCTCTCCTCTCGTCTGGATTCCTCATTCCATCTTCATCTAATGGAAGCAGCATTCGTCACACACCTCAAAACACATGGGAGTACAATGCATAACTTCTACTTTTATGACGCCTGTAACATTCAGTTTTTTTAACCCTGTCATGAATCAGTTTTTTTTTTCAGTGTCTGACAATATTGACAATGAGCTTTGCATAAATACATGTTATGGCAGGATATTAGTTTGGCTGCCAACAAAATAAGCAAAATGTCTGCCATTTTAATTTTTAAAGAAGTAAACGTAGTCCTTAACATAAAGTAAACTGCTTTTTTACCACAATACACAATTTATTTCCTAAGTGAAAATGATGTAATATTGTCGGAGGAAGTCTAGTTGAGAGGAAACTATATTAAAAAAGAATATAAAGAAAGCTATGGACCAAACATGGTCCTTATAGTGTGAGGATTGGGGAAAGGACCCAAGCGCAGAACCAATAGAGGAGGCAGGGGTACAAAGCGTATAACAAAAGGTGAGCTTTTATTGATAAAAAAGCTGATAACAAAAATGCAGAAAAAGGGAGGTGCAAGACATCACGTGGAAACGGCAAACAACGACGACGACGCAACAAAGAACACAAAGGAAAGACCAGACTAAATACAGAGTAGGGTAATCACAAGACAAGAAACAGCTGAGAATGGGGAGGAGAAACACAGGGGCAACAGGTGAGCACGATCAGACAGTCAGACAGGAGGGAAACTAAAGACATGAAGTAAATTAGACAAGACAGGAAGTGACAAAACAAACATTTCAAAATAAAACAGTAAACTAAAAATACAGAAACTGAAATCCTAACACATAGATCAGTGGCTTTATCTATTATGAAACACAAGCTTTCAAGCTAAGTGCCAGGTCTCAATATCCACACTTTCAACGACTGTAGTACACGCACGCACGCACGCACGCACGCACACACTGTCCCTTCAGGCAGCTACTTTCCTGATTACCTCACTGAGCCCTGGTCTCTGCTGCCAGTCCTGGTCAGTGGGTTTTGGTAAACGGAGGTGACATAGAACTTTCTCTCATTCTCCAGCCATTCACCATCATTATTTCCTCTTCGAACTTCTCTCTCATTGCTTCATTAGATAATATAAACATTAAGTGACACATATAATATCAATATGAGTACAAGTTGTCAGATTTTGTGTTGAATAGTGTGTTATAAGCCCAGAAGGAGCAGTAAACTGATGGGTTTTGCAGTTATCAGCTGCTTCTTTCTCATCCACATTAGGCTCTGGGTTTTTACTGTCTCTGTAAATGTCTCTTGCGGTACTTCCTGCATCGTTTCAGTGGCTAACAAACAAACAATCCATTCATTGGACTTCCCGAAGAAACTCAACCGTATGTTTATACATTCTTGCAGTGAAAGGGCTGATTTGCGGTTGAGCTATTCTAGTTTCCCATGTTCCACACTCTCCTGTTGTCTCCCTAAAACATTTACCAGATTTTCTTCCTTGTTCCTTCTCTTATTCTCTTCCTAAATTGTGTTTGCTTTCTTGTCTCTTTCCACAACTCTTCTTTTGTCACTGATATATGATACATTTGTTCAATATGTTTTTGGAAAATTGTCTTGGATTGTATCAATGCAAACTATGTAACACAGTTTATGTACTTTTGACATCAACTGTGTTTAAGGAGTGAAATAATGGTACTGGCTCCTCAGGGTCCCTAAGGCGAGGGTTGGCCCTAATAAAAAAGAAGGAAAAGAAAAGGAGGAATATAACTCTTAATCGAATATGGTTAAACTAATTCAATGCAAATTCACTTTAAAATATCTTGCTCAACATTTTTTTCTCTCTGGATCCAAAGTCAATAATTGTCGGTATGAAACTAGGTGTGCACAACTTGTACTTTATTCTCCTGTTTGTTGAATCATACAGTCAGCTATGATACTATGGTTACCACTCACTGTTTGTTTGATTGGATGGTTTCATGCAGACTGTGTGTGTGTGTGTGTGTGTGTGTGTGTGTGTGTGTGTGTGTGTGTGTGTGTGTGTGTGTGTGTGTGTGTGTGTGTGTGTGTGTGTGTGTGTGTGTGTGTGTGTGTGTGTGTGTGTGTGTGTGTGTGTGTGTGTGTGTGTGTGTGTGTGTGTGTGTGTGTGTGTGTGTGTGTGTGTGTGTGTGTGTGTGTTCCTAAGGTGTCAGAAGCCATTATTGAGCTTGTGATGGATGACGTCAGTGATGATAATTGTAGATTATTACACCCGTCTAATTAGACAGAGAAATTCAAAACCCAAAAATTTACCTAATTTCATTTTATTTGACGGGGTCAAATCTCCAAACTTCACTTTTGTTAAAAGTTCCCAACAAATACTATGTTTTAATGCATCAAGCCTAAAAAGCTATTTATTTTGAGTACGCTCAGTTAAAAAACGTAATTGTACTGGTAACATAACATAACTCTACTTTAACTTTTATTAATGCATTATCTGAACTACGATCAGAACTTTTCTTCCACCTTTCTTCCAATCTTCTGAAATTTGAGCAGACAATGAGTCAGCCAACACGCTGACAAATACTTAACACACATTCTGCAAATAGTATTATCTTCCTTTATTTTTTTCCTCTAACCTGATAGCCATTTATTATGTACCTTATTGTTCAGTCAATGGCATCAGGCACGTAGGCAAGGTGGTTCTTCAAAGGATCATTTTAAGGAGATTTGGCATCATAGGTGTTTTTGGACTGCAGTATGCATATTAGTTTAACTTTGACATTTTGTAGGTGAACATAAGATTCTTTGAGTTATTCAATGAATTACCTAATGTTGCCTAATGCATTCTGCATTTTGGAAATGGTCATCACTGGCTGATACCACTGCTTTTATGAAGGTTGTCTCCAAAGCAAGTCCTCTTATAGAACATCTTTATGATCTCTGCAATAGCAATGATATGCTGCTCCAATGCGAAGTGGGATTGTGGAGCACTACTTTGTGTCCTATAGTTATTTCCCCCTGATGGAATATACAAGACATATTTTTATGTAATGATCTTTTTTTATCAATTAAAGTTTACCATTCCTATCGTAACTGCATATGCAATTCCGTCTCACAGTTTTAGTTAATTTTGTCTCAGACCTGATCAATGGATTTAACTTAATCTACTGTATGAGATTTAATTCCTGCCCTGGCATGCCGATGTTTTGTTCTCGGCATATACTGTATGGCAGACAGCCTGTGACTTCCCAACTCTCCACTGTGTTCTCTTGGCAGACAATCCCTCTCTGTATTATCTGTTTTGCCACCCTGCCCTTCCCTGTTGCACCACGTCAGCCATGCCCAGCTGCCCAAAAGTAATCCCACATGTGCAATAAAGGCAGAACAAAAAAAAAGATGTTTAAGGATATGTGGAACAGAAAATGGGCAAAATGACTTGTGTTTTTATGGGTGACCTTAAAGTCTGGATTTTCTGTTTGGTAAATCTAATTATTTTCTTTGTGATAGTTTTAAAAGCTGTCTATGTATGTGTTGTTTACGCAGGTTTTGCTCATCTAACTTCACAACCTCTTTGTTGATTGTATGATTCTGAGACCAGAGTCAGAAACGGGCTCAAAATCTGTTACACTTAAAAAAAAAAAAAAGTAATATAGTGAAATGATAGACATAAATGCTGTTAAAAAGATGAAATATTTAAAGCTGCATATGAGAATGAATACAGTCACAATACATTTTAACAATCCATGTTTGTGATCTTTGAGCTAGAAGAGCTTCTTGTTTTTGAGTAGTTCTACTAAACTTTTACAGGTGTAGCATTCCTTGCCAAGGGCGGGTTTATGAAACTACTTTAAAGCAATTCCAATAATATGTCAGGCCTGGCTTTTTTAGCTGAAAAAAGAGTAGTTCCTTCCTTCCTTTCCAATTGACACAACTTTTTCACAGACCACGGGAAAACCTTTCCTCCCTGGATACCCTGAGTATATTACTTCCCTAATTCTTCTGTGGAAACATCTCAGCAAACCTGGCTCCAGAACTGCCAAGGCACATTCTGTACTACAACAAGTAATGCGTTGTGCCCTGTTTGACTTCGGAGCCTTGGAAACACAGAGTGGCTCAGTTCCCTGACTCTGCAGGTGCTGGGAGTGATTTCATAAACACCTGCTGGGAGTTTAGTTTGTGTGTAACTCTGAATCCTGGCTGATCGACGTTGAAATGTGATTGTCTGGGTTACAGTTAGTGATCGACAGTCTAGACTGTCCTGTTAGCTGGTTGAGTCACCACAAGGTGAAGACTTTGATTTTGTATTTGAGACAAGTGACAAGTACGATGGAAATCACATAGAATTTGATATTTCCTTTTTCTGTGTTAGTCAAATAAATGCTTATATGTGGATGCTTTACTTTATCTGCTGGAGTTATTGGATGGAGAGTGTAGCCACAGCTCTTGTCCTCACTCCAGCCACAGTCTTCCCTAAGCCCCAAACATAACCTCAGCATCAACCCTCCGGCAGCTTAGAGAGCAGGAGGACTGAGCGAGCTGACCCAAACTTCCCAGGATGAGAAAACTTTAAATCTAAATGTTATTCTTCTGGGTCCTCAAAGGATACATTGTGCGGGGATCCAGAAGGACATACCAGGCTGTGAAAGAGGCTCTTTCTTGTTTTCTGCCCATTGGCCCCCTCCCAGTCTCTCCGGGGCGGCCTGTCTCTCTCTGACAACAGCTGCTTGCTGCCTGTGGAGGCCGGGGGTGAGCGGCGCAGCTCCAGACATCTGTAGGCCCTGAGCCTGGGCTGCCTAGCTCTCTTTCTTTTTCACACACACACACACACACACACACACACACACACACACACACACACACACACACACACACACACACACACACACACACACACACACACACACACACACACACACACACACACACACACACACACACACACATACATTGGAGCCCACAGTCTGCCCAGCACAAAGGACTACATTCATCCCCCTCGTACAGTCTCTACTGGTGAAGAGGTCGTCTGAAGCTCCCAAGCTCTCACCCTATTCTGCAGCGTTTCTCGCCTTCTCCTTCTCCATCTCCTGTCATTCTCTCAGATATTCCCTCTCTTCTCAAACTATGTCCGTGTCCGTCACTCTCTTTGTTAGAGTGAATGTTCTTCCATTCATGTCCGTGAAACTAACATAATCATTATGAGTCGTGGTTAACCAGAACGACAACGAAGGCCACATATCTCAATTAGAGGAGACAGTTTGCCCATTTTGGGATGCACAGTGACCTGTCTTTTGATTTACCTGATGTCTTAATGTGGGTGTATTGGAAAACTATGTGGGTATGTGTTTGTGTTTCCCTGTGTGCATTTTACCTCCTAACCCTGAAAACAGGCATTCCAGTGCAGAGGACTTGCCGACTAAGTTCACAAAGGGATACTGAGAGAGGCCAGAGCGAACAGAGATCCTTTGTACAGAATGAATGTGGCCATGAGAAGTTTGGGAACGGCATGGTTTGAGAAACATCACAAAGTTGCTTTTAAAAAGCCCCATTGGTAGGAAACCATCACCTTCGTCATAGGAACTTGAGGTTGGCCATATGTCCGTTAACTTACTTTGACAGACAGAGCCACTTACTCCAAACCACAACGTGTGTGGGACCCTAACCCAAAAATGCACTTTAGGTCAGCCTTGTAATTCTCATCCAAATATGTGTTCGGTACAAATGCACTGTTCTTCAACTGCACTATATGTTACAATGCTGTGTCCCCAACCATCTGCCCTACTGATGGGCCCTTGAGCAACACAATATACTGTCAAACCCTGAGTTGTGGAAGCTAAATGTCAACCAGCTACAACAGTGTGAAATGAGCTGGTTGACATTTGAAATCTCAAACTCTGGGTTTGTCACAGTTCAGTTTTTTCTCTGATATAAATGCATCCCATATTAATGGACTTTTCAATTAATAGTTTCTAGGACTGATTCCATTCCACTTTTGATAGCTTACATTTTCGTATTGGACTAGCTTGTTTTTTGTTTATACACCTTTTTTAAAATATTTTTGAACACATTAAGAGCATTAAGAAATAAGACATTTAAATACAGTCAGTAAAATGCACACCGTTTTTTAATTTTAGACAATGATGAAGCTTTTTTCAAATGTACTTTAGGGCACTACTAATAATAACAAGAGATAGAGTTACAAGTGTACAATAGATTGTTTATGCAGCACACTACCCGGTATATTCATGCCATCTCCATTCTTGTTCCATGAGAAAACAATTGTTCTCTTTCTGACCTATGGGTGGCACATGCCTGTATTTCTTCCACTCTGTCTGTGCTGCACCTCAGCTGTAGCTACAGTGTGTGTACTGGATGACTTCAGAGTTCATTTGTTGACATATGAATACTGTACATTTACTGTTCCTTCATTCTTATTTAGACTCACTTACAATGTGTTCATAAAGACAACTTTCAAAATCTGATATTGAATAACAATAACAACAATAATTTGTTGACAGTGGTCATAAAATATGATGCAGACCAGAGTGTATGTTTCACATCAGCGTGTTCTGATCTCTACATAAATCATGTTTTTAACCCCAGTCATGTTCCATAGCTCAGCAGTAAGACCGATGTAAGCTCTACACACGCATGCTCACATTCATGTGTGCACAAAGTCAGTCACTCACACACATACATGCACACACAGTCAGTGCCGAGTGCAACTTGTCTGCTCATCTGCTTCTGATTAGTGACGACATGAGCGATGCCAAATGGGAGATATGGATCTCATTCCTCTGCAGACAAAGCCTCATTCATTGGCAGAAAGCTCAGATGTGGGAAGATGATTCCTGTGACTTGGACCTTAGCCGGCCCGCTCCTTCTGGGTCTCACATTGTCCTGTGAACAGGGGGTTTGTACCACATGTGTTTGGATGAATAGAGGAATGTCAGTTGGACAGTGGGAAGGTGCACATTAACACAATACACTGTTTTCCTGTCTGACAAGTGTAAACAGTGAGTTTGTACCATGAGCAATAACAAGCTAAAGTTCATTTGATTTGATGTGAGATAATATTAAATAATTTCGTCTAATCAATGATCAGTTCTGTTCAACAAGACACATTTTCCAGGTAAGAGAAGACAAAATAGATCCGTCAAAATATCAATAATGTTACAGTAATGTTCAGATCAGTGGCGTGCAGGAATATACCCGACAGCTGGTGATGGCACATCTTGGGAGGACAGGCAACCATTTTAAGGAAGCTTACCCACGAGCCCTAACTGCTCTGTGACTCATTGTTCGGAAGAAAAACCTGCAGGTGCCAACATTTGGGTGAAACTTCAACAGCTTCAACAAATATGACTAATACTCCAAACATTCATACAAAAAAATCAAACAAACTGCCCTTGAAAAGCACGTGTATAGTTCCTCACCAAATGATGTCACACATGAAGTCCAATAAAGGTCACATTATGCAGTTTAAACAACATTTATCACCACAGCAGAACAATGGCTGTAAAGATCTTTACTGCAAGTACTTTATAGTGTCCTGTTTAACTCTTGATGCTGGAAAAACGATTTTGCTCATGAAATTGAACACATTATTTCTAAAGTTTATTTTCTATTCCACATATTGTTCTAATTTCTCCATTCCTAATTGCACAATGTGATTACACTCTTTGTTCACAATTCAATTTGCTGAGACTGGCATTTATTCTTCAGGCTCAGAGGTTGTTGACCTGTCGTTCAACTATGTGCTGCCGTAATACGTCATGGATAATAATGTGTGTGACTGTTCTGTCTTTGTTCCTCACAGGTGTGCTCTGTCATCACTCTCATTAAACTCGCAAGCAATCTGAGGTCAATAGTTAGGCTACATCTAGACTCTCCTTCCCTCTTTCTTTCTTCCCTGTGCCTTTTCTTCGCTCTTTTCTCTTCTTTGAATAGAAGAGCAATCCACTCGCCAAAACGTTTGAGGGGAAACTAATCATAGAGTCATTTACCCCGTCATATTAAGTGCACATTTTTAAGGGGATAAAAGGTCATTGGCAGATTTATTTCAGACCTGGGAGGCAGCTTGTGTGATTTTGGATTGTGCTAGGAACCTCAACCAAATGACACACTTGCCCAAAAATTTGCTCATGAGATTTGTGTATGTGTGTTTTTTTTGTGTGTGCTTCTGTTTGTTCAAGACATCATGTGTTTTCACTGTCTTGAAAGGTCCTGATCAGCAAAAACAACACGACACCACAGCTGGTGTTTTCATTACACGAAATGTCTGTTAGGGTGTTGTCATGCTGTATCTTTTCTACATGCAATGCTATGAAGTGTGTCATGACATGCTAAGGTGTTAATCTTATTATCTTCTAATAGCATTTAGGGTTGGGCAAGTTCATGAATTATTAGTTGGCATTATGCAGCAAATTAAAAGTCAACAAAGGTATGTCGACAGTAAAAGATATTACCATTACTGTAATAGAACACCTAAACAATTTACACCTTGTCCTCATGTTATGTAGACCTGACTTATTATGAATTGTGTCATTCGAAAATGTCAACTGGTTAGGTTGTTCAATACACTGAAGGAAGTGAAGAGCAACCAGTAGTTCCCCGTCAAACAAACAAATTAAGTGTTTTGGTTGTTGTTGCAAGTAGGTTAAGTCAACACAAGACTTCAAATCTAGTGTACAGTCAAGATTGAATCTATGGTTTGGAAAGGGTGTCCTCTTAAGCTAAATACCTGTCCTGTGCAATTGTGTTTGAGCGAATACGGACTTTTGCCTTTCTTTCTTTCCTTATTTCAGGTAGTCTGCTACCTCAGGAACCTAGCGATGTAGCCAGTCAACTCAACAAGATCGGAGTACAGCACCACCAGGTTCTCTGTAATCTGCGAAAACAAGCAAATGTTTTGGGCTTTTCTCTCCTGGGCGCTCCCCTCCCTCTGCACCACATGGAGCAGGGTTCATTTGAAAGGCGCTGTTTGTGAAGGCTTTAGCAGTTAGTAAGTGCTTCCTTTGTTTGGTGGGAGCGCGGAGACGGGGGGTTAATATCTCCCAGGGAGCGCATACAAAGAGGGCCTTCAGCTCCCCTGGCCGGAGAGGGGTGGCTAGATGAATGAGGCCGGGCCGTGGGGCAAAGGTGCCAGGGAGGGCATAGCAGGGTGGGGTGGAGCAAGGGGCAGGGGCGAGTCTGGAGGGGTCACGGGGGTATTAGAAAACTGGAGGGGGTTGTAAAGGCTGCTAGGGGCAAGATGTGAGTAGTTAACTTTGGTATAGCAGTGGTCCCTTACAAGACTTGGTGGCTAGGGGTCACATCAGTGTACATTTTGGGTTTGAAAACCAC
Source organism: Eleginops maclovinus (assembly GCF_036324505.1). NCBI lineage: Eukaryota > Metazoa > Chordata > Actinopteri > Perciformes > Eleginopidae > Eleginops > Eleginops maclovinus. Next base: position 14,353,072 of record NC_086364.1, on the reverse strand, counting down.
TTTAAACATTGTTAGAAATCAAATGCAGGTATAAGAAGTAATGAACTGGATTAATACATCCTGTATGCCTCCAGTGCAGGGTAGCTTGATGCACAGTGGTGGGGTTTTAGGATATTAGCACTGCTTGGAATAACTTCCTCTAGATCCTTGTGGTCTAAATGTTTCCTTAGGCCAGGTGGCACAGGTGTTATTACAAGTTCAGTAGGAAAACTGGGAATGCAACGATGCAATCCTGAAACACAAAAAAGACAAGCGCTTCATGGCATGATGAATATGAGAGACAGGGGTGACAGATGTGTCTAATGAGGAAGCTTGTGACACCATCTTGAGGATTAAAATTGGATACATTTATGTTTTTTTGCCTACATCAAGTTATGATGATGAAGTGAGCATTGGAGAAATTGTTGATGTGAAAGTCAAAATGTTCTCTTTCAAAAACATATTGGAGCAAATCAAGTAATGCCTTAATGAACGCTGCTAGAGTTTATTTTTAAGTGTCTTGTTGCCCTTTTTTATATTTTTATTTGTCATTGTCTTCTCTACTGCCATCTGCCCTTTATCAGCTTGGGGCTAGGGATGCCATGGTGAGGGAAATTTCCCACTGGTTATTAAAGTTGTGAAAACTCCATTGGTACAGATTACGGAAAATATATCTGTTGATGGCGTTAAGAACATTTACTTTGATCTTTAATTTTAGATTGCTGTGTATACTGTAGGGCTGAACGATTAATTGCATTTGCGATAATATCGCGATATGACAAAACGAGATTTTCCAACCGCTAAGGCTGCGATTTGACTGGTCAAGTGATCTGGTCACGTGACTTGCGAGGGTAGCCGAGCGAAGCCGAGCAGGCAGGGAAATAAGTCAACGCTGCGCTTGAACCTGTTGCACAATGGCCTCAGGCTCGTCAGCAGAGTGCACGGCTGGAAGTTTGGTACCAAAGAGGGGCGGCACGTCAGTTGTGTGGAATTATTTTGGCTTTAAAAAGGAAGATGCTGCGCAAGGTCAGGTATTGTGCAGAACGTGCCTCGCTACTGTTGCTACCTCACGAGGTTCACGATTGGAATCACGATTGATTTATTGCTTGTGTTTGTTGAAAAATACATGAGAAGAGGACCTTGAAAAAATAATTGCATAATAAATTGCAATTGCAATATTGAGGGAAAAAATTCGCAATTAGATTATTTTCCAAAATCGTTCAGCCCTAGTATACTGCCTCTCCAGTGGAGCTTTTGCCCTATGTCTTTCAATAAAATGAACCAAATGGATTTTATTTCTTCATAAACAACAAAAACAAAAAAAAACAAACAATGCTGGGAATGTTGGGTGAGTAATGCAATCAGTGTGGGCCAGAACACAATCTAACACCAGTAACACAGACGTGTGTATTTTGGTTGAGTGTTGCTAACCGTGCTGAGTTTCCCAATAGAGCTTGATTGTTGAGGGTCAGCTTTGCATGATGAACAATGGGATTTCTGTAGTAGTTTTGGATCAGATTTATGCTTTTATTACATTGGAATCTGTGTGCTTTGGATTGCAACATGTCTTGGCTTGGGTCATAATACAGATAAAATCAAGGGGGAAACTTGGCTATAAGGAATAAGTCTCATTCTTTAGTATTTGACACAAAAAAAGGTATTGATGGATTATCAATAACAAAAGTCTCCGTACTCCGTTATGTCTGTCTAACATTACACTCAATTAGAAGTGCATGTTAATAATTACTTATAATGATTTCCAGAAGTACAGTTCATTACATTGTGTTTGATTAGTTTTACTCCCCCGCTAGCAGTATTCTAATGGTGCATATCTCATGTTGGATTGAACAAATGTCTGCACTGAATTATTAAGGGCTGCTTGTGAGTGTGTTGTTGACGTCTCCATTTCCTCTTCTGTCACAAACTCATTGAGAAGAGGGAAAGAGAGGGAGAGAGGTCTGTCTCATTGAGCCCAACTCTTCCCACGGAACTCCAACTGAATTCCCGCTGCGTCTCGAGCCAAAGCAATGGTCCCTTTGTGCCCGTCTATCAGAGTTCCTCTCTACCCTAGACACTGCCCTCTCTGTGCCCTGCAACCCAGGACCAACTATCGCCTCTCATCCTTGCTATTGGACTCTGTGGACAGGATCAGCCCAATGACCACTTTAGCCAAATCTCAGCAGGGATCACTGCCCACCTCCGTCTACAGTAGGGCTAATCGGGTGGGAAGATATTGGCATGTAGAGGTGTGCTGTGCAGTTACGGTTAGATCTACTGTAACTGATTTCAGTTGATTCCTATACATGAAGAATTAATATGTATACTGAAGCAATGTGATGTTTTGTAAAATATTAGAAAAACGGACCAATTAGCTCATCTGTTATCTCCAAGTCATCTCCAAAAACAACCTCCATTAAAGGAAAAACAAGGAGATTTTTTTATCCCGATGCATGTGGTCATGACACATTCGCGTTTCCATACCTAAAGGTCATACCTTACCGGACTCCTTTTTAGATGTATCTACGGGCAAACGTATAAAGTGAAGATGACATAAACATTTGACTGCACTAGGTTCATGCACTCTTGTGATTTCTGAAATTAGGATCTGAATTAAAGGTCTGGTAACAGGCATTCCTTGACTTACATTTTTCAGGCACAGAATTAAGACCCCACAAAAGGCTCTGAACAGGTTTCCCTCTAAAAATGACTTAAGCCAGAATTATATAAAAATAATATTGATTCTATTGGTCACCTAAATGCAATGCCAGAATTGGCTGGAAACAATATTGCATATCCAACATGCATCTCTCTATATGTACATACAGATGTTTATTTAAGATACCTTCACAATAGATGTCTCAAGTCACCAAATTCCTCTAGTTCTAAAAAGCTGCACTTCCTCTTACACCTCCCAGTAATATTGTCCTTTTATTTGCCAGCCGGGAGTCTACTTGTATTAAAGTTAATCAAGGCTCTAATCTCCATTCACCTCCCCTCCATTCCTATTGACCTTTGGGTTACCACTTCACTTTTTATTTTTCCTTCTTTATGTTGGGTGTCACATTTCCCCAAAATGATCTCATAGAATCCATACACTTTCTAAATATGCTGTTCAACGCTGATTCAAAGCAGTTTTGTGTAAGAATAATATTTATTCTTTATAATACCCCTTCCCACCTCTCCACATTCCCCCGCCTACAGAACTGCAGGAGTGTGCCAACAATAGCACCCCTCCCTTTTTACCTCTCTCCTTGCCGCCCACTCTGCGCTCTCCCGGGTAATGTCGACAGAATGGGGACAGGTGTTTGGGTAAAAATGCCATGAAAACGGTATCGGCCTATATGTTCAGGAATTTGCTCCAAATGGTTTAAAGACAGTTTTAAGTTATGATAAACATGGCTGGAAACATCCTTTAAAACAGATGCAGTGTCGTCATTTATTTTTGATAACCAGTAGGCTAGTTAAAGATATCCGTCACTAATCCGAGATATCACAGCTGTAAAGAGTATGTGTTTTACAGTCTGCCAGACAAAACGGTGCTGAAAGGTATCTGTTTGCTTAGCTAAATTAATTTCCTCCAGGTGCACCAATGGAAAAACTAAAGGGATTCAGTGAGTGATGTACCATAGTTTTTTTATCAATTTTGTTGAACCGCACTCCTAAAGTGGTGATGGGAGAATATTAAGTTCTGTCCACAGAGTGTTTTGACATATAGCAAAAACATCAAAATGCTCGCTAGTCATTTGGAACCCTGAAAACCCTCCAAACGTATCAAAGTGATTTAAACAGTCCACACCAAGGTTTCAAGGTTTCAAGGTTTTATTTGTCATATGCACAGCAGATACAGCGTATATGTTGGCAATGAAAATCTTATGTCGCGTGCTCCTCCAACAACTCCACATAAATGGTGCAAATAACATAAATAAAATAGTGCAAAAAGAGAGAAGAATATTTACAATAAGAAGAATATTTACAATACCAGTGTTCTTTTATTTATCATGTCCTCAATATCCCACACTATAGTTAACGGAGCAGTTATCGATATTTGTATAATTAAGTAACATGACAATGTATAACCAATGTGAACATGTGGAGGGGGTCTTTTAAAGTGATGTACCACCGAGAACTATAGCTTTACAAGTGTTGGTTCACTCTCTCTGCTCTCATGGTATTGGTTTAAGCAACAGTAGACAGCTGTTTTTAGTTTAGAAAATCCAGACAGAATGTGGTTACTGACTAGCTGGAGAGCAAAGTGGAGCATTTAGTAGATAAAGAGAGGGACATTTCCCTCGGGAGCTGGTGAAGGCCAACAACAGTGCTGAAAAAGTGAATGGTTTACTTAAATTCATCAGGTTGCCAGAAACATAACTCCACATGGATTATAATGTTGCTTTGTGTTGTTGAATACGTAGATAAGCAATTTTTTGTAAACATTTTTGTCCATATTAAGTTAAAAAGGTACAAAGTGTCAATAGTGATTATTTCAACTGCCCCATAGTGGCACCAACAGGTGTAGCAAGCAGCTGATTGGCTTTTCTCAAGCTAAATTAAGGAATGAGCTGATGTGTGCTTATCTCACTTGCTGCCTCAAAAGGATAATTTGTGGCAATGTTACATACATTGCCCGGTTCTCTCTGGAACCACAAACGGCTTTATATATCTTCTTTTAAATATTTAGCCTAGTCATCCTCTTCAAGACCTTTTACCACATTTGATGGTTAAAAGGTTAAAACCTTTTAAGACATGTATTGGATTGAGTGTTGTGCTGTACATTAAAACTACTGTATGTTGCTGGTGAAATACTTTAGTTTCAAATTGGAACAAAAAGCCATCTAGTGTTACTTCCAAAACTTTGCTTTCAGGTCACTACTCCCCGAATTGCCACAGAGGGTTGGCAGAGCAGTTACATTGTGCACTGCAGAACTTTCCAATATAACATTTTTTTCCCAGAAATTTTGGGATAAACACAGCCCTTTTAAGTCATATTTCAACACTTGTTTTGTGAAGTTATTTCCTTTGCTGGGTGGGATGCTACATGATGAATGTTGTTTTACTGAATAACTTTCCTTGTATTTTTGTGGTCAAAAGTGCCTGGCACCAAGAAATGGAGCAGTTTACCAGCATTAAGATGGAGTCATCCAGCATGTCTCCACATCGAAACGGCATGAAAAGGAAACACACATGTTTTCTTACTCACTCTCAATGTCTCCACTTGCTCATTCATCTCATTTTTCATCTGTGATACAAAGATTGACTTTTGTTAGGGACTGCATAAGGAGTGAGGTCATAGGCTGTGTGGTCAGGGAATGAAAGAAGAGTGGAAGAGTGAGAGTGAGGTCACCATGACCTGTGTCTGCCCTGAAGCCCGAGACTTTGGTTTGGGGTTTGGGCTAAGATACGGGGAAAGAGGTCAACTATAGTGGGACAGCATTCTCCTCTGAACTCTTCCCTCATTCATCATGTGTTAGTGTTTTTCTCAAATAACTCTCTTCAAGGATTTCTTCCAATCCCCATTTCCCTGCTGAAGAAACACAACTTTATAACACCTGCAAATCTTGGTAACTTTTACAGCGCATACAATCCTAGCAAAAAAATGTTTCACATAGTAAAAAATGTACACCCTTGGTATTGTTTACGAGGAACCCTGAGTAAGAAACGTCCCACTTGGTGAGGAAAAACAATGTGCTTGATGAGGGTTCACTCAACTGTCTGTTTAGGTGTCATCACAAAACAGGGGATCTGTGTAATGTCTAGACCATAACGAAACAAAACCTGTATAATTAGCCATTTCTTCACCCTCCTCAGGATTTAGCAAAGGCGTTGAGTAGATGGAGCATGTTCACAGGTGAACAGAAGGGTGAGGTTTTGTGAGTTCAATTGTCAGCTGTAAGCCTGTCAGAGCTGTCATGTGGACATTGTCTAGATTAATTTTATGACATCAAAGTAAGAATGCATCCACTCATTGTATTCACTATGTTTTTACAACTCTTATGAATGATTATATGGATTGTATTAATCTGTTAGGTCTGTTTTTGGGCTCTGAGATGACACCAACACTCAGTCACACACCTTTTACTCATATCTATGTCTATCATTTAAACACAACAGTTTCTCACCTTTGTTTTCTCCCCTCCCTCCCTTCTCTCCATCTATTCCTCTCTTCTGCACTCTGCTGCTTTAAAGCCTTTCCGTGACTAGCTGTCATTAATCTTTCCTCTCTAGGGGCAGGATCTTGACTGCATGCCAGCAAGTGCTCATACATAGCCAAGACAGCCAAAAACAGAGCCACTTTTCTTGTTTCCAGAGCACCGTGCAGTTTACACTCACGCTGCTGCAACCCTCGGGGCAACCCTGCTCCACACAACAATGGAATTGCTGTGGATGTAGCTTCTTACATCACACCTACCATAGGCTAACATGTATACATTTAGAGACACACAGGCATGCAGGTTAACACATATTAAATCTCCTTTATTTCGACCTTCTCACACTGACTCAGTCGTTCGTCTTAAAACCACTTACACATCAGGTATGGTTTGCATGTATGCTGCACAAAGTCAAAGTGATTTATGTGCCTTTCTTTTTATAAATCCTTATAAAATGTGTGTTTTTGGGGTCTATATTTTATTATACATTGTCCGTATCATATTATTTCAAATCAACTAATCAGCACCTGCAGCCTTAACAGCACCTGCATCACCTTCTGTGAGGGGAAAAAAAATATGGTGTGTATATATGTACACTACAGGTTTATGAACATGATTCAGTACACTGCTGTTGATATTTGAGTGTGATAAGTCTATACACGGTTACGTAGCCTAATAATACTGTTTACAAAAAGAAACACCTAAAGCAAAAATACATGCTTACAATTCTTTCCTAGGACACAATGTTCCTCATTAATGTTGACGCAATAACTGAAGTTTTTTTCTTCCCTTGGGAACAAAAACTGTTTTTTGTGTTGTTTTTGTTTGTAATTGTTCACAGTCGAGATCCAAATCAGTGTGCCTTCTCATTATACTGCCTCTGTCAGTCTCCTTGATGACACTAACACAGAGAAACTTTGGGTCACCTGACCGTCGTGCTGTCCTGGCAATCAGCTCTGACTCAGTAGATGAACAAATCTCCTCCGCGTCATCCTCAGTGTGTTGGAAGCAGACTCTGGACTTTGTGTCTCAGGCGGAAATCACACAACGCAGCGCTGGGGAGAAGAATGGGTAGTAATTTCAACAGTTACCTGTAATAAAAATGCAGATCCCTCACCATCATAAAGAGCTACTGTGAAGTTAACAGTCTATTGTTGGTGCTATAAATGTCAGTCAATGAAAAGAGATGCAAAGGAGTTCAAATTTAGCTGTGTCGAAACTCTTTGTGTGTGCTCCACTATGAGTGTATTGTATTTAGGGTGGGCTTACTATTTTTCAGGAAAAAGCTGGATCTTTCTTTGTTATCTTATCACAAGCCTTTTTTCTAAACCTGGTCCCCCTGGTCTCAGCTTTCCTGGGAGAAGAGATACTATGCACAATAAAAAAAAAGGAAGGGGCCACCAGCATTGGTTGTATTGCAAAATCTCCTTTTTTAACAAGTGCCCCATTCAGCCCTCATCAACCACTCCAAAACACACACATGCTTTGCCCCCTTAGAACAAATCATCCAAACTCAACAAACCACCACCACATACTACTTAACTTACCCACTTCCCTTTGCCCTCAGATCCTTTATAGCCCCTTTGCTGCAGTCCAGCAGGACCACCATGCTTTTGCTATAGAGTGCCCCACCAATGCAGTGATCCAACCACAGGAACTATGCACGGTTTTCACCTCTTACTAAATAAACATTAAGTGATTATAATGCTGATATGGTTCTGAAAAGCTTTCCACTCTTTATGTTTTTGCTTGTTTTACACAAACCCACATCGTGTTGCTATACGGGTGCACAGTAATGTGCTCTGGGTTTAGTGCATATGATGTGAAATATGTTGCAATGTCTTAAATCAGATGGCTTTTTTTTATGGTGAAATTCCCAACACATAGAAGCCTTGTTAACCCACCTCTATTTTCCAATGTACATGTTTTTTGTAATTTCACTGCTGATTTATTAAAGGCTGTTAAACTTTTTTTTTTAACCAGAAGAGTGCCTTTTAACAATTAATATGTTTGAACTGTTGTGTTCCTTAGCAAAGTTCATCTTCCTTACACATGAGAATTGAGCTTGCTTTGCTTTTTTTTGGTTTTGGAAAGCAAGCTGTTGCTTAAAGATTTAAGCCTAAAGAATCCATAGATAGATTAAATAATGGTTTTAAGTAGAACACTTAGCACTGTTGTTCAATTAGACCATATTCCCCCTTCTTTCTGTAGCTTTGACAGATGTCTGAGTGTCTTGAGCAGAAGGGTTTAATGAATGTTGTGAGTGTATGTGTGTAGAGATCCACAACAGTGCTAAGGTTGATGGACTGCTGCTGTTGGTCTTAAAGGTCAAACGTGTCACACGCTATTCCGTCATTCTTTTCACAATCAATCATCAGTTATCAACAGTATCGCTTCAGATGTATCTTTTAAAATATGTGTACTGTTTGAGTTCGTGCATAGCTCATGAATAACAGCAACACAAAACAAACATCATTGGGTAAGGACCTGAATACTCATATGATGTGGAGTTAGTGGTGACATAAATGTAAGACCTTCATACATGTAGGGCCTTTTTTTAACATAGTTCAGTGTATTCTATATGAATTCAAATGGGCTTGTAATGATCCTTTTATAAAATTGGCCATAATGTGCGTACAAAAATGTGGTACATCAAAGTAATTGCTCTGACTTCTTAAATACAAAGACGAGATAAACCAAATGTAATTACTGCTCTTTTTGTGCAAAGGACTCGCTAATAAAACTCCCTAAAAGTTACAGCGCGCTTCATGTCCTAAGCCTTAAGGCAACAGTCAGGCAGTCGTATTTCATTGTGTTTTTTTTCTTGAGGGGAAACACATTAACCTGCCTCGTCTGTCACGCTAGCTCCAAGTTGAGTGAGTCAGCGTCAGCCAAAGAAGTTAGACCTCAGCATACCGTTCCCACACATCAAAGGGAGGCTCCATGGCATGGTATTCACACATGCAATCCTTTTTCTTGAATAGTTATTTTGACCTGCTCCCTTGTAAAAACAACATATTGTGAAGTGTGGTCTCAATGTAATGCCAGGTAAAAGGGCAATAGTGACAATATATATACTGTAAGTGTAAATGCTAAACATACTGGATTTTCCTGTCAGATAATCTCTTTATGGTTCCTTTGAAGTGGTTGTTGGAGGTGTTACCTGGGTGTGGGTGTTTTTCCTGTTGATGATCCTGCTGCATTAGCTCTTCTACAAATGTCACTGAGTTCTTGGACTCTAGCGCACATCTGTAAAAGCTACTATAAACAATACTAAATGTGCCATGACTGTAGTGGAAGTATTTTTTCCTTTTTTACAATGAAAACAACATTATATGATTTATTCAGATTTAGTTGATCCAAATACCAAACCGGTTCATCAACTGCATAGCATGTGTGAAGGAACTTTCATCAATTGTCAAATAAATGGAAAACATCAAATGTGAAATAGACAGCTATAATTTTTTACTTTATTGTAGCTTATGAACCTCTTGTTTTCATTTCAAATGCTCTGTCAGTGCAGCTCTTTTCTCTGTTAGAGCGTGCCAGGAAGCCACCATTGTATCCTAGCTCAACCCTGTCATTAGCTGGCTGGAGTGTGGGCTGTACTGTTTACAAACAGCAGCCTGGCATGACTGGAGAGAAAGTGACACACACGCTATGCACTGAAACACCCTCCAAACTTGTCTTTCTGTCTGCGATGACCTTTTCTACTGATAACACGTTACAGTTAGAGTGTCAACACAAAGCCATTGTGTAAGAGTGTTGGAGCAAAACTGTCATATCTGCTTCTGAAAAAAAAGTACTGATTCTAATATTGTACACATGTTTGTTAACCACTTAATCTGGGTCATGAACAATGGTTCCTTTAGTGGCCATGTGTTTGCAGAGATAACGTATTTCATCGTTACGTTGCCATGTTGCTTGAGTACACCTTGCAATGTAAGGAAGGACAATGAAGCTCATTCACAGACAAACTGTCACACCTTATATGCAGGACTTCCCTCGGCTTTAAGTGGACAAAAGCAATTGTTCCAAAGGACAAGGCTAAAAGAGATAAGCTAAGCATGAAACAATAGAGAGAGACAGGACCCAAAATAAACAGAAAAAAGGGATAGATAATACGAAATGTAAATAACAGAAAATGTGAGGTACTAAAAATTGGATCAGAGCGTTTGTTAAGGAGTCCAATGACAAACAATGGAGGCTGTAAAAAGTATCCCTTTTGTACTCCCACACCAATTGCTTCATATTCCCAATCAAACAGTCCCTTTGTCTCAGCGTTTTGTCCATGTACAGGGGAACAGTGCGCTGCAACTACGAGACGCAGAGCCGCAGAAGGTCAACACAACAATAGGTAACTTGTTGTAGGCACAACACATCTAATATTCATTTAACATAACCCTACCAATGGGGGCTGGTACAGTAACTGTTTGTATTTGTATAATACACTCCACCTCATCAGGGCTGCTAATTGGGCTGGTTGGAGAGAGCCAAAAGCCGCTGATCAAAGAGAGCTGCGGCCACTGTTATTATAGGAGACACAACATTGTAGGGATTGAAATAATTTATTTTATGGCTGCATTTGAGTCTCTTTTTGGAGAGTCTGAGGACTTTTCTAAATAAAGAGAACAGGAGGGACCCAGCTGAACTTAAGAGAAAGTCATCTTCTGAATCTATGCTTATGTGACTCAATCTTCAATGAATTTTATACAGGAATAATGCACTATGTTTGGTAACCATGCGGTCTGAATTTGCCTGGAATCCCCATGTACTAACTGAAACCTCATGTCTGGGTTTGCCAATAGGCAGCACATGAGTATTTGTGCTGACATGACTCTGTGAGTGGGTGTGTGTGTGTTTTGTATTGTTAACAGGCTGAAAAAAATCTATCTTTGCACATATATTCATTAGGTTTGATTGAAGTCATATGTGGTGCTGGTAACATTGGCAGAAAGTTTGTTTTTTCTGTGCTTGGACATGATGTTCGCCCATGATGTGTCAGAACCAGTCAGAACTTCCCTCAGTCTTGCAGTAACTGCTGTAGTGCAGCTTGAGCAATGTGCGTGACTGAGATTGGCATTGGAAAGACAGAGCTGTAGTTCACAGACCAAATTTGGGCTTGTTTTATTATCTTCTCTCAGTGTTTAACATCTGTTAGATCACAATCATTCACATGCACCAATAAATATTTTGGATGTAATTCACACTTTTTATCTTCCTGGAAGCTTTAAAAGCTACATTTTAAGCAACAACACAGTAACGGTTAAATGTGAAAATCTTTGATTGTGATTGATCTTGTGGTTCTGTGTTTTAAGGAAAAATCGGAAGGCAAAGGTTCAAGATTTTGGCAATCAAAAGCATTGTGGTTTCTGTTTGTAGTCAGAGTAGTAGTATTCACCAATCACGTAAGATAAGGCATTAGATCAATGCAGGTGGACATTCCATATGGGTAAGAAAAAAGGCAAAATGCATGTTCTGAATTGGTTTTTTAAATCTTATATTGATTCAGCTCCTATTAGCTTAAACTGGCTACTTGTGAAACAATCCTGTCATGTTGTGTTTCAACTTTTACTCTTTATTCACATTTCAAGTTATTATCGGATTGTAAACAATGAGCAGCTTGGTAAGTGTGCAGAGGGTTTCTGATTAAATGTCTCTATTTTGCATTCTTGGGAGTTGCAGAACGTGACTCAAGCACCCTAAGAAAAGCATACTCTTAAAAATTCTTTAACTCAGAAATGTCAGATTGTTCTGAATTATTAAGGCCGAGAGGAAGCCCAGGCAGAGGAACTGTCTGCAACTTGAAATCATTTTTGTATAATTGTACTTCTGATATAACTCGTCAGTCCTTTATATTCCTCAGCTTTGTTTCTAAAATACCTGTTCTGAGGTCATTGATTTTGATTGGTCACAACAGTGGAGTTGAGGTTTATGTTTTTGTCATGGGTTACTTTTAATTTGATTAAATAAAACCCTTTGTTCCTCACAATAATGGCATTAATTGTTGATAAAAGTACACAGAGATCCAGGCTTTAACAAATGGTTCCAACCTAATTGTTGTGTTCAAATAAGATCCATGACATTTTCAAAGACATGAAAAAGCACAAGAAGTAGTGCTAGTAAAGCGTGATAGTGGACAAGTGTTTCCAGTCAATCAAAAGTTCTGTCAGTCACTCAGCGACAGAGAAAGAAACTTCATAACCTCTTAAGGAAACAGGTGCTGAGTCAGTGAGGAGAGGAATGTCAGAAGAATGGGGAGGGAAGGGTAGCGTGTCTGTGTGTGCATATCCGAGAGAGAGGTGTATTTGTGTCTGTGAGAGAGTGTGTGAGTAACGCTGAGTTGAAGCCAGGGAGCCAAGGAGAGAACAAGGGGAGGAGACTCTCTGGGGATTGCGTGCGGACATCAAATGTTTACCTGTAACAAAAAGAAAGGGGAAGGTGTAGAAGGGAAAAAAAGCAGAGGAAAAAAAGGCCGTGGTTTACAGGGGTGGGCGGGTACCCAAAGCCTAAAGTATGAGCTTCGCACGCAACTTAACAATACTACCTTTATGAAGACTGTATTGCGTTAGTCAGTGAGCACACACACACACACACACACACACACACTTATTCATGATACCGCTGGTGTTACACAAACACACGCTAAACGATGGCACTCTCGCTGCAGTCACCTTGTAAGAAAGGTGTAAAATCTTTTTGTGACTTCCAGATAATGGATCAACGAGGCTCTGACTTTCTTTGGGGCCACACATTTTACACCAAATAACTGACCCCATCTGTAGAACAGCTGGAGTTCCTGTTTGACAGAAGGGGTACTTGTGTCTATCCAAGATCAACCAAGCACCAAAACGCCTGAAAGCAGATGTTTGGCATTCCCTCTCTTCCCCGACCCTCTCTGCGGTTGCCATGTTCATTTTTCATCATAATTGTCCAACAAATCAAGACAAAATGAGATTCAGCCTTTGTTGAGGGAAACACTGAGAGCCCCAGTGATTTACAGACAGGCGACCTTTCTCTTGGGGTGTCTTTCTCCGTGTCTGTCTCTCGCTGCCTGTACATCTACATTATCTTGGCTCTCCATCTCAAGATTACCTTATCTGTACCGAGAACAAAAAGCCTGGAAAATCCTAGGCTGGTGTAACACTGATAATAGATTTCTTAACAATAGCCACAACAGGGGTTTATATTTAAAGTGCTCTATTATTATAAGCCTTAACAGTACGTTAGTAACCTCTGTGAAACTGATTATACCTGAAGAGTAATTAAATTCATCATTATTAACTTTTAAATACTCTCCAGACCTATTAACAAAAAAAATACTTTAAACAGCCATTCAATGAGGAAATATAATATATTGCATTACATAAAATAATAATGATATTCATGGAAAGTTCCTAGGACAGTAACATCCACAACCAAACACTTTTCAGTACTTTGTTTCTTCTCTTTGATTGGAAGTCAAATCTGTCACTCAAAGCTCTGATTGACAGCTTGCGTGTAAAAGGCAGAGTTTTGGGGATTTAGCCCGAGGCGCCTGCGGTCAGCACAATATGTGTACTATAAATAATTTGACTCTGTATGTCGTGTGATTGTGTGAGCAGGAAGAGAGAGAGTGAAAGAAAGGGAGAGAGAGCTACACACACACTGGGATCAGGGCTTCCTCTCCTGTGACTGTCTGCAGTCAGAGCGCAGGTACAATAGGGAGCATTGTTCGTCTGGCAGGCCTCTGCGTGCCGGCTCCCCCTCCGTACCTGTGCTTGGAGACAGGTGTATTTCTCCTAGTCACGCATAGCCCAGCCACACTCCCAGCTGCCTACACACAGCCTGCCACTGAGATCACACACACGCCTAGAAGAGCATAAAGAGAGCATATATTCATTTTATTCTTCACAGTAGATCCCTAGTTTAAACCCTTAACTTTCACATTTTCCCAACTCAAATAACTTTACACTTTAAACCAAGTTTAAAACTGGTAATATGGAGAAATGATTTATGTCCTGTAAACACACATGTAACGTAGTATTCAACCTGTAAGAAATTAAGTTAAATTATTTTTAAAGTTAGTTATTTTTAATGGGATGTTTTTTTGTATGCAAATAAACCAAATGAACCTAGGCACCTGCAGGTTGAAATGTTCTCATGGTCACACCATGGTAAGGCTCTACGAAGGGAGTGTTTGTCCAAAGAAATTCCCCCTTAGCTCAGTGTAAGAGTGTGTTAGGGAGGAAGGAGAAATGAGTCATGTAGATGTCAGTGGTACTGCAATGCCATTCCAGGCCAAAAGTCCATTTAATTTGTCCTTAACTGGGAAAACATGTAAGCAAACATTAGAACCCCTTTGCAGTTTGACATCTTAATGCAGGGCAAGAGGGGCAAGTACTGAGAAAAAACAACACAGTTTGACCGAAAAACTTGACATTCTAACCTACTATGTTAAAATTAATATAGTAGGTTGGGGAGGGGGTCATTGATTACATGGTCTCCTTTGAAAAAGCTTTCCTTTGAAAGATCTGGCACCCTGAGGTGCTGGAAGTACTCCAACCCTATCAGTCTCATAGCACAAGAGGATTAGCTCCTTATCCTTGCTATTCTATAGAATAAAAGGGTAAACAGCGCATTATGTCTCATTGTATAGAGCAGGCGCAGGCCTTTTTAAAAAACGTTTTCAATTGAGTAATCTTCACTCATGCCACTGCGAAACCTTGCATTGACCCTGGTTTAGCTTCACTTTGTCCATTCCCGTGGGTTGGCAAAAAACCTCATGGAAATCAGCAGGCTGAACACGAAATAACATAAGCTGCTTGGAAACCAAACTCAGGTTTCCTGGGTTATATTTACCAAATTAATTTCCTGTCAAATGTAGAAATAATAACACCTGTGAACAATGGAGCAGTGGGGGAAAAAAAGAGGAGGAAACCAAGTGTGGCAGGCTACTGAGCCTGTGGTGTGGGCCATGCCAGCAGAAGGGCATACTGTTATAGTAGGAAATGCTTATTATGTCTCATCTAGCTTTTGGTTTCCATGATGTCAGCCCCCCCATAGACACCTAATAATGCAGATCATAGTTTAGGATGAGCTGAGTACTTAAATAGCGCCAGTATGTGCATTATTGTAACGTTCTCTGTCTTTTGGTCTCATAGGCTCTTGCTCTCTATTCTGTCGCTGGGTTTTGGGCACTCAGAGCCACATAAGGAAACATTTGTTCCCAGTCTGGTTGAATAGAGCCTTGTGTTTGAGGTAGTCAAAGAGATACAAGGGGATAGGACATCCAAACAGTCCAACACAAGAGCTCTGCTCTGAAGCCCCTCTGTCTGAGCAGGGTCAGTAATGAATGTCCTCTAGTCTTAATCACTCTCAGAGCACACACTGGAGATATGACTGACTCCATTGTCCTCTTTATGTTTTGTATGTTGAAGCAGAAGTTGTAGAGGTCATTGCTTCCAGTAAATATTATATTTGTTTTAACACTGCACCAGGTGATGACTGCACTGCCTGTATGGACTTTTTGAACAGAGTAGATTGCCACATATGCATTTATATATTTCTGCATCACACATGTTGTGCCTCATGATGTGCATGCTAGGCAATTTGTGCAATATGCTGCTTGAGAATATCTACATCTTCTCTTCACTCACTCAGCCTTTCTCTCCCTAGATTCCCTGATGCATTCTTTCTTTTTCCGCCCATCTGTGTGAGCAGTGTTCAGATTAGTTTGGTGCTCTCTGGATATGATTATCCTTGTCACACCAATCTGGAAAACATTTGTGTGCACATTAGCACATACCCAAGAACACACACTAGCGTGTGTAGAAACATGGTAGAGGAAGACACACAAAGTAGTCACTTGCACACATATATAATCGTGCAGACACACATGTATTATGCATGTGCACACATGGAGATAATAATCAATTTCCAATTCATTTGGTTTAGTTTCAAGGTGGAGTGATTGCTGAAGATGAAAACAGGAGTGCCACTCCATTGTTTACATTTATCTATTTAGATAAGAGATCATGACCTCTTAATTACCTCTACAAGATAATTGCCTCTGCTAATACTTTAATTCAGCCTTGATTAATGAGTAATGGGCTTGGGGTGCAGAATGGCTTTTGTGGAAGAAGGGAGGTCAACACAGTGAACCAGATAAAAAGTGTAACTTTCTTTTTCGAAAAAGGAAAAAAATCCTTCACACAGCAGCGGTGGCTTAGGAATGCGAGACAGGAATGCTGTTGAGTTACTATAAAGGGGGTTTGATCACTGAAAACAATGTCTTTGTGTTTTCATCCCCAGCTCTAGTCACGCAATGCTGTGTGCACAAACCTCCAGCTACTTTCAACCCCAGCACAGAAGAAAGCCATCAAGTACCTGCAATTGACAGAATCGCGTGCAATTCAGGTACTCCTGGATTGTACTGGAGCACGGCCAAATGGGGAGTAAAGGAAAAGGTGGAGTGGAGCTTTACCTGCCTTAAAGTGTAATACACACCGTCATGTGACTGGAGATCAGTAACAGTGGTGTAGTGGAAGGTAAATCACTTTGACGTTTATACATATACGGCAGCATTTCAAAAGATTTTAATTCCTACTGACAAGTTAATGATAGGATGATCAAATCTAGTATGTTGTAAGTATAATTGTAGGAAATATTATATATTCCTTAGATGGGGATCAAATCTTAGGAATCTAGATTTTAGTCAAAGTTTATCCACTTTCCGACATCAATTGTATCTTTCTTTACTTTCTTTGTCTTTTTTTTGTTGTTATTTTAAGCCACACTATATCAAAGACTCCCATAATACACAGTCAATTACAGTATGTTTCCAATTGTTTCCTCATGGTGTACTTTTTCTAAAATAATTTATTCACAGGAAAGTCAAATTATCTTAGCACAACACATAATGATTTGTTTTGACATGCAAGCACTGAGTAACACTTTAATTTAACATAACTTTCTTTCAAATGTTAGTCTTTTAGGCTCCACTCCATTCCAGGGAATCCGTTACTTGTCTTGAGTTTTAAAGGAAGCAATGATCCCAGAAATACAAGCAAGCCTGGAGGTGGTTAAGACATGAAAGTGAGGTAAGAAAGACAAGAGATTCATTCATGGGAAGGTGATTCAAGGCACCGACATCCCTGTATCTGTGCACAGCGACAGAAGATCATTATTACTCACTCACACTAGTCACACCTGGGCTCACACGCAAACCTGGGATCAAACTGACAGATGAGTGATTGCAACACAATTGTACCAGCCCATATTCATCACATAATACATTACTAAGGTTGTTAGATAATTAAAAGAATTATGATGATAGATATTATAACATTACAATTAATTACATTCAAATCCTCACAAAGTAAAATTCCATCAGTAATTAATTAATTAATTAACAGGGTTTTTTAAACATGCGTTCATATTCCGTAAGTGAACATTTTTCACTCACAGGCAAAATAATTAAACACTCCATGATAAGCAAACATGAATTATGCAGTTCTGTCAATTATACTCTACTGCCACTATTTGTTATGATATGATTTCATGCATTTTATTTTTATTTACTTTTTTGCATTTCTTAAAGTTTTTAATCCAATATCTTACTCCTGATTTTAAAGAAATGGGTAGCGAAAACAATAAACTCTATTTACCATAATCCTTTGCGCGCCTACGTTGGCTGAGAGCAGCATGTGCTGCGCTGCTCTGCTCCAACTATGGCTCAGTGCGGCTCAAGCTCTTCACAGGAGCGCATCGTATCGGCTACAGTAGAGACGCTAGCTGGAGCTCGAGCAGAGACCATCACTGCACAAGGATAACCCGGCTGCTTTTTCTGCTATTGGAAAATAAACACAGCGCTTGATTTACAAATTCAGCAATCACTTTACGCATTGGTTCGTTTGGCGCATACAGAGGATTAAAAGCTGTGGTTACAGCACTGACACACGTGGAGGAGTTATTGTTATTATTATTTTTTTAAACTTTATGATGGCAGAAGCTGATGGATTCAACGCGGGATTTGTATATCGTCTTTTAGGATATGAGGAAATAATGTCTCTTTCACGGGATGAGTGGTGTACATTTCTCCTGCTTCCAAAGTCCTGCTGCTGGACCAGCCGTTTGTCGGACAGACGAGTCTCTTGGGATACTTCGCGCGTGTGGCCAGTGTCACAGTTGGCCAACACTATGATATGATTTGAAAATCGATATTTGTAGCTGTGGATTTTGGCACAATGAATGGAATATCCTGGAATATATTTTGAGAGCGCTGCTCAGCAGATGGTCAGCTGTTTGGATACTGACAGATCTCATCTCCTCCTCCAGCAGGTAAGAGAATTACATACCTTGAGCTCTAAAATGTTATGAGCTTACTTAATTTCTGTCGTAGTTAATGTTGTCATTTAATTATTTGTGGCTGTATAAACAGTCAAGTTGTTCTGGGATGTTCCTAAGTGTACCACATAAGGAATAACTTCATTTAATCCGTTGTTATATCACAAATGAAACAAAAACTTTTAACAATGGCTGTTTTGACCAAAGGTTCTGTCATTATCTCACCACACACCCATTTGGCCTACATATTCAAAACCAAATCACTCATAACAATCAAACTCCCTTGAGATGAGATGCAGTTAGGACAACTCTTATTTAGTTAGTCTGAACTGTGTCTGTGGAGGGGGGTGTGTTTCATACAACAGCCCTGTTACATTTGTATTCACCTGCTCATTGTTAGAGCACTGCTCTGTTATAAACCCTCAAAACATACTCATATTGATGTATTTTAGACACAGGACTTGAATCCCCTATTTTTTTCAAATTGAGCCCCTTTTTCACCTGTCCCACACCAGACATAGCCATACACCTGCAGTGCCAGGTGACCACATACTATTCAGAGCCACAGCCTATAATAAGTTATGAAAGACCAGGTGCAGTAAAGTAAATGAACAGTGTGGATACAGTGACCATAGAAAGCAACATGCAGTCCACTCACCTCTCCCACAGTGACTCCATTCAGGTGAGAGTAAATCTGTCTCCACAACTTTGCCCACAGGGAGGGCCTTCAATGTGAAGTGACTGTCAGTAGTGCAAGCTGCTGCTTCTTGACACACGGCTTGTGTATGCTTAAAACACAGAAAGATCCGGATGATGTGTAGATGCGCCGTTTGAGTGGAACCTGCAGGTGCATGTTAACACGCTAGGTGATGCACCCTAAGAAGTCAGGATCATATGAGAGAAGTGTTCAGCTTGTAAGAATATCCATCTTTATTGAACATACTTGTGACATATGGCATTGCACACAAGTAGCTGTGTGTTCATGCAACTTATCTGATGAAGCTTCCTACACCCTTCAGCTCTCACTCCTCAATAACGTCCACTTCCTTAGCAATGAAGAATTCCATCTATTGTTGGGGCAGGGGACAGAGCCCCACTATATGTCTGTATACAGCGCAAAGCACAGACCGAGCACCCCCTCTCCTCCAACTCAGCACCCCCCACACCCCCCTCCATTAAAAATCTTCTCCAAACAAGACCCCCTTTCTCCACTGAAGAGGGACCCTCTGTCTAATGCCAAGTGACTCTCATGGCCAGCATTGACGGTGGGACACTTGCTTCACAAAAGGAGCTGAAGTGTCAAATAAACTCGGTCAGAGCCCCCGACACACAAGAATTCCTTTATCTGGCACCCTGGGAGGCAGACAAAGACAGACTTTGTGTCAGTGAGCAGGCCTTGACTAAACACTGGGGCTTTTTTTACTCCTCTTCTACCAACTTCTGCCTCTTCTTCCTCCTCCTCCTTTTGTCATTTGAACGGTGTAGCAGGAGCATGTCTGTTGATGTGACCCCGCTTGCCCAGCATCTGTCCTGCACACAGCCAACATCACCCCTGTGCTGTGTAAGCACCATACAGACACAGATACACCCCTGCAAGCCCACTCTCCTACACCCACTTCTGACTGTTTGGCATCCAAGCAGCCAAAATCTGCCATACTTTTCAGACATCCTTTTTTTTACATGTTTGTTTATGTCTTCCATAGCTGAGAATAGCCAAGCAAGATTTTGCTTTCTCTCAGGGCTGAGTGTGCTGGCTGAGCTGTTATATGATATGCTTGTGGTGAACCGCAGTAGAGAGCCATATACACACACCAGGGTCAGAGTCACTTAACAACACTGTATTTACTCCACTCAACATTTCCTAGGAACTTTCTCATCACTAGTAATTCTTTGAATTAAGTTTACGCTGTATTCTCATTTGTTTTTATACTTGAATGTAACCATATTGAGCTACTTTTAAAGCTCCTCACACCACCAAGTTCTTGGATGATTAGCCTGGATTTGTTGTTACCTGTGCTAATCCAGTATCATACACACTTTAAACTAAACAGACCGGCGCTTTCCACACTCTATAGTGTGCATCTTGAAAGTGAAAACCTAGTCTGAATGGAAGCAAGCCCAAAGTGCTGGAGAATGACCTCATAACGTGTTGAGACAACGTTGAAGCAGCGCCCCTGAGTTGTGGCCCTGAGCTGGAGCTGGCCGGCCCCTGTGACAGACATGTGTATCAGGCCCCCAGGCATGCTAATACAGGCCTGCCAGAGAGCGATAGTCCCCAGCACAGTGGTTAAGGTAAACAGATCAAGTTGCTGTGGCCGAGCGTGTTAATGGTGTGTTTATGAGCTTAAGTTGAGTGGTGATTTATCATGTCTAAACTCAAGGCTCACCTTGGGTCATGGCCTTGATGGAGCCCAGTATCTGACTTGTGTGTGTGGTTGTATGTGACATTGCACACAGGTGAAAACACCAACGGAGCAGTGTGACCCCCGATTGAACTATGTCTCGATTTCACGTCCATTTTTGACCACTGTAGGGAAATGTAAAGCATTTGGAAAACATTTATTAATCACCACTGTTTTTTTTTTAGCAAAATATGCCCTCGGCATTACCTCATCAGGGCCCTTGGGCTAAAGCCTAAAATCACCCTTCCATCATTAGTGTCAGATAGCTTTTAATGAGCTCCATGAGAAATATCATGCTGTAAATAAGCTGTTTGCACCATTTACACTCAGTCTTTGTGCGTGTGTGTCTGTCAGTGTGTGTTTAGAATGGACTCTAAAGTTTGTCTGAACAGGAGAACTGTCATTTATTAGTAGTGCAGGAACAATGGGGAGCTTGTCTCCGGGGTGGTGGGGGCCAGAGGGGGGCCAGAGGGGGCCGGTGGAGCCAGGGGAGGGTGGCCTGAGATTGGGCAGCAGCCTCTGACCAAGAACAAGCCACTGTCTGATGGAGAGAACTGCTGACCCTTCCTGAGTAAATGGCACCTTTGTTTCTAGGTGTGTGTGTGTGTGTGTGTGTGTGTGTGTGTGTGTGTGTGTGTGTGTGTGTGTGTGTGTGTGTGTGTGTGTGTGTGTGTGTGTGTGTGTGTGTGTGTGTGTGTGTGTGTGTGTGTGTGTGTGTGTGTGTGTGTGTGTGTGTGTGTGTGTGTGTGTGTGTGTGTGTGTGTGTGTGTGTGTGTGTGTGTGTGTGTGTGTGGTTTTGAAAAGCTGGGAGCAGTGTTAAAAGTTTTCTTTTTCTCAGCGCTTTGGTGATTTCCCCTCCATTTGTGATTTTCTCCTGGCTTTAAGTTTTGTGACAGATTCCCTGGGAACCTGTTTAAGAAATGGGTGCGAATTAATTAGTAATCACCCACAAATTACACACCAAAACATGTCTATTTATGAACAGGTAACACCCAATAATTTGCCCTGAATTTTACAATGCAGTGTTTTGATTTTCAGCTATGAGGACATGAACTTGATACTTTACGGTCAAGATGCCAAACAGAGGTGCCCAATGCTCCCATCATAGTGCAAGTGCCTTCAGTTCTACACAACAGAGTAGCATGTCTATCAAGCTACGCATAGCTAGAGACCTCCACCAGACAAATGCTAAGAACTAATTAGCTATTTATGTTTTCCTCTGGCTTGTTGCCACAGTCTGTGGGGTGCTCTTTCTACTACTACCAACAATTGTCTTCTCTCTCTCTAATGATGCTCATGAGAGAAAGATGCTTTGTCTACACAGGGGGTTAAGGGAATACAAGAGGTGTGTGTTTTTTTGGGGGGGGGGGGGTTAAGGGAGGAGAGAAGGGGGGGGGTAAATGCTGGTTGGTAAGAGCAGCAGATTGCTGATTTCCTACACGGAAACCACAACTTGCTGTGTGTGTGTGTGTGTGTGTGTGTGTGTGTGTGTGTGTGTGTGTGTGTGTGTGTGTGTGTGTGTGTGTGTGTGTGTGTGTGTGTGTGTGTGTGTGTGTGTGTGTGTGTGTGTGTGTGTGTGTGTGTGTGTGTGTGTGTGTGTGTGTGTGTGTGTGTGTGTGTGTGTGTGTGTGTGTGTGTGTACGTACGAGGGTGTTCTCCTGCTTTGGGAGTTATCAGGAAGTGGGAGGCTGAGACAGACAGCTTGTGCTAAAGTGAGAGTGTGGCAGGGAGGCTTTAGAGGAAGTGGTGAACATAAGTGGGGGATTCTTTAAAATTATGCCTCTGGGTCTGACTCTTAAAGCCTGTCTTCTTTGATAAACCTCTCTCTGCACCTGGTGTT
This sequence comes from Eleginops maclovinus, assembly GCF_036324505.1. Lineage (NCBI taxonomy): Eukaryota > Metazoa > Chordata > Actinopteri > Perciformes > Eleginopidae > Eleginops > Eleginops maclovinus. Next base: position 14,330,378 of record NC_086364.1, on the reverse strand, counting down.
TGAATTTTTTAACTTAAATCCATGCATCGTGGCCCGCCATTTCCTATTGGGTGATTTAAAATTGGGCACACTTCCTCTGGATTTTTATTTTAAATCCTGCTATCCCTGCTCTCCTTGACCTCCTGTGTGAGCACAGCCCTGTAGGAATAAAGTAGAAAGAGCATTGGGGAGATGGAGAACACAGGCAGGTGAAAGGAGGATGGGAGGAGGACAGACTCTTTTCCCCAACATGCCCCTCCTCGACACACAGAGCAAACAGCAAAGACACATAGCACAGCACAGGGGCATCTCTGTTGGCCCGGACGCTGACAGACAATACTCCATTCAAACTCCCCTCAGCCACAGGAAGGCTGCACACAGCGACCACATCAGTAGGAGGACACTATGGATCTACAAAAGAGTGATGAATATGATATGCTAAGAACAGGCCAAAACGTTTCACTCAGTACCATGGGTTAAAATATATTTGTTTTATGGTGATGGATGGTCAGGTGTCTTCTTGACCTTCCTTGCAAGGAAAAAACCATCAGAATGATCTTTGTTGTTTGGCAATGCCTAAAATACCAGTCATTCCCCTCCTTTTTTCTCTCAAACTGACCCCACTTTTTTTGTGCTCTCGTTTTGGAGGGAAAATTCTTCCCTTTGTTTTTCCCTCTCACAAATGTAACATTCCACCGAACCTGTGACCATTTCCAGCCTTTACTTTGCTGGGTGTGGGTCGCCACGGCAACTCTAGGGCGTTTCAGCGAGTCACACCTACACAAGTAAGCCATCCTCATTCAGGAGTTTGGTCCTTTTTTTTCCATTCGATCCACTCTTTCACTCCTCCTCCCTTTTCTTTCGTTCTCAGTGGGGAGGATAAAGGAAACATTTTCGGTGTGAAGAGGAGCGTGAAATTTCCTGTGTGACCTCCCCGGGACACAGCAGACCACCAGGCTCCTCAGACGACTGAGTGTGTGTGTGTGTGTGTGTTAAGTCCTGCGCTTGCTGGGAGATCTGTAAGAATCTTGCTGACAGCATTTAGGCTAGTGCGTGTCTGTTTTTATTTGCATAGTTTAAAAGAGATTGAATGAGGTCGATTTAAACTCTTAACATAAAAAGTGCTATTAAGCTGGCTTAAGTGTCCTGACATTTAGATCGTTCCACCAAATTACAATGTCACATTAGAGCATTTAGGCCTATAGGCAGATGCTCCTATGTTTAAGGCTCTCCCAGAAGGCCCGTAGGCTTGGTGGTGAAGCTACCACAGTGAGCCCAGCAACAGACGTGCTGTGGAAGTGGCTGTCAGTGTCCCTGACCAAAGTCGCAGATAAGCATACAGAGCCAAAGTGCTGTAATGACAGCTAAAACGACTGGAAGTTGTCCAGACGTCAGGCTGTCAACACAGGGCATCACTCATTCAACAGACTGAAAAGAGGCACATTCATGCTCCTCACTGGGTCTTTCATTGGATTTTGTGTAATAATTAAAACGGATTCAAATGTTGGCACTAACTTAAGGGCTGTATAACCTGGTTTTATAACGATGAGTTTATATTGATTCATATTTTTTTGATATTTTCACTCTTGGTTATATTGTAGTAGTCTTTGGTTGGTTTGTTTGGGTTTCCTTTGTGAATTTGTTAGACTCTGCTGCGCCCTTGTGGACAAAAGTGGTAGCAACATCAGCAGTTTACTGGGCTGCATTTGCTCTTCTGGCCACTAAAGTTGTGTGGTGCTAATGGGAAACCTTAGTTAGGACTTGAAGGAATTTCGGTAAGCTATGTGTTGACATAAATAACCGCTAACTTTTAACAATGTCAGTCATGCACGAATATCATCATTCATTGTATTATATAACGTTTAATGTTTTATATTATTATTAAGTATAGCTTTGCAGAATTCAAAGTTCCTATTCAAACCAATTTTTCGTTGTGCTGTTCCAGTGCGATTGGATAGTCCATGTCCACCAAGACCAACAAAAGAGATTATTAAATCCTCGGCAAACCACCTTTATATGTCAATGTATTGATTGTTTTCATATGCTTAATTGTTTCCATCTCTATATTACTCCATCTGTATGTATTATTATAAATCAACTTTAAAATGTGTTAAAATACCACTCTACAGCCAACCCACTCAGCATTGTCAGGATCTCCTGAAACCACATCATAGTTACGCATTATGTCACCTGAAAGTGATTTGTCAATCTGGTGTGTGCACACATTTCATCATCCAAACTTCAAACATTAACTCCAAGTTATAAGGTTAAAAATAATGTACACATTAGTTAGCAAAGTCTTGCACGTTTTGGCTTATTGAACGTTATTTATTTATTTGTATCTCAGACCCTCTTTATTTATTCTAAATATGATATAAACAGGTCGAAAAATGGTTTCATATTATTATTAAGCTTTTTACACTGAAATGAATTGTGACTTTACCTATGACTGCATTCCTTAAAACACCAAAGCATTGCACCTTTTTCAAACACCACTAGAGGTCAGAGTTGTATCCTTGTCTGGAAAAACAACGGAACACTCTGCTGCTTTACTGTTAAGAACTATACAGTATTCATTGTAGTCTTCTATCTATATGTTATAACACAGATTCAACTCGGTGTAACCACTGTTTAATTGTATCTGCTTCTGATTCAGATCTTTTGAATGATTTCCTTTAGGATATTGGCAGTTTATTTGATGGTCTCTATTGCTCGTTTTTGATGGCCCGTTCTTACTTGTCCTATTAGTGTGTGTGCACTTCTGCCTTATAAAATGTTGACCTATTTGCTTTCAGTTAAAGAGATTTCTAGTTTTTCAGGTTTCTGTAAGCTGGAGATCATGAGTAATATTGGCATTGTCATACGTTTTTAACATACTTGACTTGCTCACCTGTTTGTTGTGCCAACATTATCACATGTTTAAGATAAATAATTTCACGTTCTCCACTGCTAACTTACTGTAACTCTAATGTAACGATTATTTAGTATTTTATTATATTTGCATAACATAATCTCCTTTCTTTCGCATCACAGAGGACACAGATTAAGAGTGATGATTTAAAGATTCAAAGGCTTAATTGTCAGAGTGCAGAGTAGCAGTGTAGATATGGCAATGGAAAACTCAAGTCCTAGGCTGAATTGTGTATCTTTAGTTCAAACTGTTTTAATGTAAAGTGCTGATTTTATCTGCCTGAAGTTTTCTCCTCTTCGCTTGACAGCGCATAACAACAAAGTGTCATTGTTTTCTTGGCGGGCACAATACTTCTGCAGAACAGTTGACTACATTAGCCACTAGATGCTGCTCTTCATGAGACTAGAAAGTATAGGGAGAACATTTCTTAAAGCAGTTGTATACTTTAAAGTCCTTAGATATGACACTACACTTACTCACTCTTTGAAATGCATTTGTTGTCCAATTAGCTTGTTACTGTTAAAAAAAAAAAAAAAAGTGAAAAACATTTTCAGGTGAAAAGCTTGGTGAAAAGCTGCTTCCAGATGGCTTTTTTACTTGTAGTCTCTTGTTTAATCACTAGATGGCAATGTGGTAACATGAAATATGTTTCCCACTCTGGAAAGTTAAAGCTACTTACTCGGCATGTCCAGGTAACCCTGTGATCTATGGAGTAATGGATGAATATTGGCATTATTATCTTCTTATTGCCCCTCATTCTAGCTCATCTCCCTTTGAAGATCAAAGTGGCCGTGTGTCTCTGTGTGTACCGACACTGATAAACCCAGAGTGAACTCCAATAAAGCCAACTGCTCACTTTGTACATCTGTCGATTCTAACTCCTCTCTGGCCTTACTTCAAAGTTAGACATTTCACACACAAAAAACAGCATAGTAGAAGATACCATTTTAAATGTATAGTCGTGTAAGCTCGGTAAAAAAACAACAGAAAAGCTAGAAAGCAATTCAAACGGTAAACAACCATCTGCAACTAGTCTGCCTGTTTAAATCATGATACGGAAACTTGGCAAGTCCTTTGGCTCATTGTTGGCCTCACTCCTCCTCTGTGAACTTCCGGCATTGCAGAACAGTGAGAATGAATGAGAGAAAGCTGCAGGTGACATGGCCAAAGAACAGGTGGGGTAGCTTATTATTGTGTGACCGTAATAGCACAAGTGTAGTGCCAATTACAGTTTAGTTCCCACTGGTTTCCTGTATGCGTATACTGTTTCAAGTATATATGTTGATTTACAGGCCTAGGTGGTAATCCACAATGATTGCTCTTTCATGCATATGGTTAAACTCATTAATAACTTCTACGTTTCAGATCTGCAAATAATACTTTTTGTGATATTATTTGCTCTTGATTCAGGCCATTAATATGATTTTTTCGTTTAACTTTTTCTTTTGAGAGCTTGCTCATTTTGAAGCTCTTCCTTTCCTTCTCAGTGTGTGTGCTCTACATTTTGAACTTGTCCAATTTACTTTAAGCTTATGAGATTTCTAGGTATGAAGTTATTCAGGTTTCTGTCAGTTGGAGGTCATTGGTGGCATGAGCAGAAATGTAATGTTCGCTCATCTTTCATTTGTGTGTTGTGCAACCATGTGCAAGTAAAACATGTTCACATCTCCATACACAGTCATTTAGCCATACTACATTATATGTATGAACATGTGTAGTAAGGTATACACAATTCAAGCGTCTTGCACTGATAAAAGTGTATGTCTACCTGCCCAGCTGATCAGATTCCCCCTTTTGGTTGGATCCACCTTGAAGACCTGTGCTGCCACGTTATGCGCACACAAGGAAAGTCGGGTAGTGAAAAGGAGGTTCTGTGCTGTTGTGAGGTCTCCAAACTCTTAAGCCCAAAACTGTAGCACGACTACACAAATACAACAGGGACTGATATAGTCTTTAACCTGTGAGTACACACACACACACACACACACACACACACACACACACACACACACACACACACACACACACACACACACACACACACACACACACACACACACACACATTCTGACACACACTTTCTAACGTTTGCAATATTCTATAAACTGTGTACAGGTACTCCCTCTAATCTATTTTTCTTACCAAAATCAAATTTCAAACTAAGTATGTCAGAGCTGTTGGCACTTGTTTTATTTCTTCTCCTAGATTTAAAAAAAATTCTCGGTGAAAGTGGAGGTTTGCCTTTATGGTGAACTTGTTGACATTAGCACTTGCGTCAAATCTCATTCCTTTTCAGTTGCTAAACCACACATCAGTCAATGCTTGCAACACTTTTCCAACCTACTTATCTCCTCAATCATACTGTTTAAGCTTTCCCATATTACTCATCTGTTCATAACAGTCGATCATCTAAATACTTCAGCAGCTTTTGATAACTGCTACCGTGGGCTTGTGGAGCTAAGAACCTGACCAGACGTGTCCAGGCCAGACCGGTAGAGTACCAGCTCTGTGGCCCTGAGGGAAACGTCCATGTTTTTCCCAAGCTGAGGCATTGTGTTGAGGCATGGCACAGTGGGTAGAGTGAGCAAGACAAGGTGGAGCTTTTGATAGAGGAGGAAGTCTGAGTGTGTATCTGTCTAGTCGATTCCTCAGGTAAACCTGTCTGTTCAAGTTAATCATCAACTTGGGATTCTGGATTTCTGTACTTTGCAGGCAAGCGAGGCATTAGGAAAACGCGTGTTCATTAACTGCATTTTTCAGATTTGAAACCTCAGAATGCATACACTGGCAGTTGTATCAACCAAATGTTTGCAGCAGTGCAATAAAGCATTACATGGTGAACCTTTTTCTTTTACTATTTCTAATGGTTCTGTGTCTTTGCTCCCTGTGGTTGACGTTAATGGGGTGTTGTTAGTGGCAGCAGCTCCTTTACAGGCCTTCTCATCGTACAGCAGCACCCCCACTTCTCTCTGCTCAACACTGTTTCACCCTTCCACAGGGGAACCTTCACTGCAATACTAGGCTGTCAAGGATAGCATTGGCAATACTTCAATTAAAAACCAAGGGAAATCCTAGCGCAATAAAATGAATAACCATGTCTTCCCTTTATGCTGCTACCCCCAGTCGGCACTGCAGCTCTCACATAACAGTGACCTAAATGTGGTGCACGTGTGTTGGGACCTGGACAGCCGTAAAAAGGGAATTTTAGAGCTCAACTTGTAGCAAAGCTGGAGAACACATAGGCGCGTGCACCCACACTCAAACACCAACCTAAACCTTGAAGAAGCACATTAGCAGCGATGCTGTTGTAAGCTTGGGTTTCAGTGTGGTGTAAGGAGGGGAGTTTTTATTAGGTGGGTACATATGTTTGTGTGTGTTCCTCCGTTCGTTTACAAAGCCTGCACTCCTCTACTGTAAACTTTGCCTACCTCGCCTCTTTCTGACATCTGTCTCTCCCTTACACACATACAGTATATTCCTACGCCACCTTCTCAGTCAAGTTCATACAAGCTTTAACTTCAAATCGAACCTGGTGTCCCAAAATCTGTACGGATATATTATTATATTTCTAAAATCAGGATAGACTGTATGAATAGTGCGTTATGTGCACTGTGTGTCCTGTAAAGGCAGGGAGGTATGGGAAAGTTTTACATGTTTACTGTTACTTAGAGGCTTGATGGAGAGCCTGGTGGCCATGAGGACAGGGCAAAGGTCTCTCAGGTGAGGTCGGCCTTTTCCATCCCTTCCAGAAGTGTGGCGCCATGCATCAACCCAGCTGGTCTGTCCTCTAGAGGGCCAAGACCAGGCAAACCGGGAGAAAAGGCTGAGATCAGTTTGAGGAAAGTTTTTGGAAAATGTGAGTGAAGTGGTCGGGGACCTGGTGGTTACTGATGGCAAGTTTCCCTCCTGCCAGCTGCCAGCTTATCGACTTTAACGATGTAAGCGAGCGATGGCCCGTCCCTCTAACCCCTGGGTCTCCGTGTCCTTCTTGCCCGCCAAGGCAGCAAGAATGGCAGCAGCACACCAATAAAGCCCCACATGGTTCTGATTGAGGGGTATTAAAGTTCACTTTTCTTCACTGGCGTTCACCTATTTGCTGAATCATGGAGATCAAAGAAATTGGAACAGCCCGGCGCGTTTGATAATCTTTGCGCCTCAAAGGTCTTGCTTACTCAAATTGCCTTACTGTAGATTTCTTTAATCATCTAATAAACAGGTTTTCTTAAACAATATAAACCCCAACCTAAGGCTGAACTGCTTTTCCAATTAACAACTTTTTAATACAATGGTTTTTCCTTACTTTTTAAAAACCTTTCCTTTTGGGACACTGCAGGGCAAAATTATTTGCTAGTCCCCTTCTTACTGTAATTTTCATCCTACCTTCCCTATCACCTTGTTCCATCCTGTTTTCCTGCGCTCTTCTACTGAGCTGTTTTGGAAGGAGCTCCAGGGGCAGTATTCATTTAAGAGTCAGATATAAACAGGCATTAAAAGGCAGCGTGGTCTTAATTAGCTGTAACTGCTGGTATGTTTGGTGTGATTGTGTAATGTTTATACTTCAGTGTGTGTGTGTGTGTGTGTGTGTGGGTGTGTGTATGCTGTATCAGGCCACCTTGCTAATCACCCAGCGCTCGTTTTATTGCCGTATGCGATGATGTAACGATGCTTTAGTGAGAAAGACGCCTGTCATAGTGACATTGATGACATGGATCACTTTTAATGTCAGCAAGAAAAGAGTAAAAATTGCTTTTGTAGCTCACATATATGTGCCTTATCTTACTTACAAGATTATGCCTACCTTTACAACACTAAAAAGGTTAGAAGTAACTAAACAAAATGACACTGATTTGTCTTTCGGAACAAACAAATAGTTTGCAGATTTACAGAGGATCCCATAAGGCTTGGTTCAGTGTGTGACTTGCTTTTCAAATGGGTTGTTTTGTGAAAGGCAACAGAAAACACATGAGCTGGCAGAGTTTATGAGGCAATGTAGTGTACTTGCGGTCTATTAGTGCAAACTTTGTGCGTAGGTGTATTCCAGATACAGATGGTGTTCTTATGAATGCTTTATCCTCCTGACCACTACTCCTCAGGTTTATATCAGGAATCCTACAGTGATTATGAAAATGAAATAAGTGTCTAGTTCTGTAAAACTACCTGCCCCTGTACTGTAAAGTTATGACATTTTGCCCTGTCATAAAGGAGCTACAAGAACCATAAAAACACCTTACGATGTCTGGTTTTCTGTAGCCAGGCTATTAAGCTGTAAAACCCTATTGTAAAAACCTAGATTGAACCGATATAGATGAGGCGAGTGCAGCAAAGATGAAAAGGGCCATACTTTGATAAACCTACAGTGGGCTTGGTTCTTACCGGGAAGCACATGGGAAAATTCTTTGAATTCCCCGGCCTCACACCCTTACTCTACTTTTGCCGCCTTGCAGCCAATACCTCTGGCTACATGCACTTGTTTGTGGCGCGTTTGACGTCAGTTCCTCAAATAAATGAGTCTCCTCCCTCCTGTTTGAAAAAAATCCTTTACTTTATAGCTGGTACATTGGACTGAATGTGATAAGAGAGCGTTAGGTGCAAAGGGATATTTAACTTGGCCGATACACTAATATTCAGCTACTACTGTGTAGGTGGGCCAGATCACACGACTGCCTGACCATGCTGACTCGCCACCCTCCTTCCCGTTTCCTTTTGTCCTTCGCCTCTTCTATCTATCTTCCTATAATTGTGTCCCAGACCCAGACATGTCCATAAATAAACGGGGTCTCCCTCTCCTCAACCAGACCCAAGCCATGTTTATGTTCAGGGCCTGTGATGGGGGGCCATCTGGACCACGGGGCCTGCCTCACCGCCTCTCTCTGGGCTCAGGTGGAATCAAGATGTGCCACCAAACACCAGCATCTGCCTAACAGAGGCTTAAAACATAACCATTGGCTCATTGGAGATATATATTTTTAAACTTCATTAAAGATTAAATCCTTGACTCATGTTCCACACATCTTTGTTTTAACACTTTGCAGTCCTATCAAAGCACTAAAACAAAACTCCCTAGAAATAAAATTACTTATCAAAGAGTCACTCTTGTGTTATATTTATTTATTCTGTGTAGCATTAATTATTTTTGTAAAGCTTCTGTTTTTGTTTGTGTAATTAGGCTGAAACTCTTTGGTCAGGATGGCATAATCTTTCAATTCCTTCTTTACTTTATGCAATCTGCAAAGAAAGTGAAAGAATTAGTCATGACAGACAGTGGAGGAGATTTTAGGTTTATTTACATTACCTGGATGTGGTCTCCTGTTCTTCATTTCATTTGCTCCAGGAGCCATGCTATTAAAACTAATGAACACTTATTACCTCAAGTTGGATCCTGAGCTCATTGCTAAACATTTCTTCTGTAGCTGTTTGTTTTACTTGTACCTGATTATTCAAACAGAGTAGTAAAACATGTGGCTGAGTCTTTGCCTCTGGTCTTTACAGGTTGTCTCATAAACAGTCTGATCTATGATACGTGATTGGACCTGAGAGCCACAGTTTTCATAAGAAAAATCACGGGTGGTCTTTGCTTTTTTTTGCTTATCATCTTGGACTGAAACTATAATATTGTATTTAATGTGCAATCTAACGTCTACTTGTAAAATCTTCAGGATGCTATGTTGTTATTAGACAGAGCGGTTTTATGGTTGAACACATTGCAGCCTTTGCAAACTTACATTTCTGTGTGTATTTTCATCTCCCTCGTCTTGTCGAGGGGGAATGACAGATTTTCTTGGTTTGCTCAAATCAAGACTTCTGCTTTGCAAATGTGAAGGCGCATGGAGACTGCGGTAGAACTCCTCAGCTGACACAGTTTTATGAGTTGATTTGAATTATCTGACAATTTAGACACGTTTTGTGTTTCTTTAACTTTTATTATAGGTGGAAACAAATTAAATGTAAGTGTGCTGGATTCAGAAGAGTAGAATGCATGCCTTGTTTTTAACCATGCCTCTTGTTAAGCTTAGATTATGTTAGTATTTTGGAAAATATGACGTTACTACAGTTTTAATGTAAATTATGTCAGCCGTCTCACCCCATCGCCTTTTTATCATGTTTCAACACCGACAAGATTGGATTGCTTGATGGCTTAATAATTGTTTGCTCATCGCCAGGTGTCAGATGAAGTTAATATCAGTAACTGACAGAGTTACAACAGTTTGTGTGTGTGTGTGCAAACAGTATGTCTATATATTTATGGGTACATGGCAGCTTCGATGTGTCACTGCAGACCATCAGTGGCATTAGAGAGTATTAGTGAGTGACACATGAAAGTGTGTATTCCCCTTCCCCTGCTGAGACCTTTGTGCTGCATAAATCAGCCCGAACAGCTCGGGTATTGTTGAGGGAAGGAAAGAGCCTTTTCTTTTGAATCCTCTCCCGACTCTTGTGGTTTTTAATATGATATGTGCATACGGAAAGCATGGTCAAATAAACAGCGTGTAAAGTTTCCCTGTCTGTACCAATCCGTCAAAAAGAGATGGAGCTCAACTTTCGTCCTCCGGCGCTGCTTCACCCTCACCAAACCCCTCCCACTGCCCTGCAGCTCTTGTCAAACCCCAGCTGGAATTTCCCTAGAGTCAGAGTTAGCCATTTATACTTGTTTAATGAAATATTGTTAGAAGGCAGGCCACTTAATGGCACCTTTTGTTTGTCAAATACAAGATAAAAGTGCACCTTCAAGAGAAAGGGGGAGAAAAAAAAGGAGAATGGGGGAGGAGCGAATGAGCTAAGAGAGAATGGAGCGATAAGCCTGAACATGAGAGGTAGATTGAGGGAAAGACAGACTGGAAGATAAAAAAAAAAAAACCTTTCCTGTCTGCATTTCTGATATTACCTCTGCACCCTGGAGGAGGAAGCCTATCAGCCTGTTTTACTGAAACCCTATATGGTGAAATTAAACAGTAGGGCTTCATAAGGCTGCTAATTCTAGGTCAAAGCAATGGTACGAACACTCTTGTACTACATTTTACTTAACATGCTATCATTGTAAAAATCTGTAATTGGATATAGAACACAGGGCACCACACCTATAAATCTAGCTCGATTATAAAGGCCTGTGTTGGCTTGATACTTGGGCTCCACCTACGTCAGTGGCACAGCTGGCTCTCTCTGCCTGTGTGTGTGTGTGTGTGTGTGTGTGAGTGTGCACACTCACAGGTTATAGACTATATCAGTCCCTGTTGTACTTAGTCGTGCTACAGTTTTCGCTTAAGAGTTTGGAGACCTCACAACAGCACGGAACCTCCTTTTTACTACCCGACTTTCCTTGTTTGTACTGAAAATCATAGAACTTGATGGAAACTCGGCAAACAATGGAAAGAAAATATTACAACATTACAGCATGACGTTACAACTTAATATTTAGTGCACGATTGGGCCCTGGGTAGACATGTTAAAAGTTAGTAACATAAAGAAACCCAGCAGGACAGATTTGTGCCAAACATTGTGAGAGTATATCCAAGGCATGCCTATGGAAAGAGTTTCAAGTCCTCAGAGTATCTTAACTGTAGCTACTGAAGGAAATATTCAATGCTCACTGCAGGGGCCTTCCTCTGTTCTGTCCTGGAGAAAGGGTGCCTCCGAAGTGCCTGATAGCACACATTTTTCTTGGATGCTTCACAAAGTCTCCCCACACATCTGAAGATGTATTTTTATCACAGAACAGATGACAGGGATAATCCTTTGGTGTCTTGCCACCCTCCTTCCAACTGACCGTTGACTTCCTCTTCTTGTTTTGGTTTCCCTCCCTTTCTTTACCCCCTCTTAGCAGGTAATCCTTCCCTGTAAAGAACGGTCAGTTAAGTAGTTTAGTTGATAGCAAATGAGACCATTTTGGAAGCGTTGAATGTATGAACATTCAATGAAAGGGAAGGTTGTGACTGGCCCCTCTAACCAAAGAAAAGAGGGAAATGTGATTCATTACCAAAAGACAGTTTGTGTCACCTCTGAGGGGATAGACACAGACCGATTTAAAGTGACACAAAAATCAAGTCGACATCCTGTATCTCCCAACCCCGTCTAGTTTTGTTACACAAATGTTTTGAATCAGGCATTTACAACGTCACAATCAGATACTTTTGTAACAGTAGCATTGCTGACCTTTGTCTTGAATGTAGAAAAAATGTCGAAGCAACATCACATCAACACACACACACACACACACACACACACACACACACACACACACACACACACACACACACACACACACACACACACACACACACACCCCGTTTCTGATCAGCTTAATACGATTACACACAAATGACCAAGCTTATGACGCAGCAAAAATGCATAAGTTAAGATTCATATAGTTATGGTTTTAAAGCTTTTAGCCATCTACTCCTCTTGAAGGCTAAGACATCTCAAGTTTAGCCTCACAGTTTTATATTCCAATACTCTTTATACTAAATGAGTGTACCTGTATATTTAATTTTGAAATCAATTTGCATCATATATGATTTCCTTACATTTGATTAACAGAAATACACTTCAAATGCATTCATGTGACTCCAAAGCCCTTTTTAATCCAAAGCCTGTAGTTCTGTAAATTGTCTGTAACATTTATTGATATATAATTATATTTTGTTATTATTAATAACTAATGTTGGGTCTTTGCTTATCCTTCTCAAGCTAAGGAATTCCTATTCAGCAAACACTTTCTTAGCAGTACAGGTACATCTAATTCACCCTAAATAGCAGGCTATTTATGCTGTGAAGTTTAACATTCAGGCTGAAAGAAATGCTTTCTGTGTACAAAACATAAACGAGATGTGGAACAAACTCCGTGCTGTGCCGCTGGAGAGGAGAGAAGAGGTAAGGGAGAGGGAAGGGGGGGGGGGTAATTGCCACATTAAGGGGAAGGAATTCAAAATAAATTTAATCTCCAAATCCCTTTCACCCCCCAAGAGGTTTACAGTGAGCATGCTCCGTCTTGTTATGAGACACAAGGACAGTACAGAGAGAGTGAAATGGAGACGGGTAGAAAGAGGGCGAGGTTCTGATCGAGGTAACCAACTGGCTGCTTACCAGGATGAATTTGTGTGGGAAAGGTTCACCCAGAAGGAGCCACTTTGTATGAAAAAGCTTTTCAGCCATGTCTAAGTTGGTTTTGCCGTGTTTGTATTTGTGTGAAGTAGCTCTGATGACCTTTGCTGCCAAAGCCGCATTTGCATTTACTGTTCTTTGCCGGCACCTTTCCCACAGTGCCCCACTCTGTAGCTGAATGGTGTCAAGACCAAGGAGCGTGTTTTCAGCCTAACCAAACACACTAGGCCAGCTAATTGCATTGACTGGCACATCTTCAAGAAAAGTATGGAGAAGTGGAGGGAGTGTGGACATCATTAAAATCAGCTGCTTATGTGTTTGGTTGGACTTAAAACTTAAAACCAACTCTGGGGTCATGAGAGGATGATTGAAAAACAGACGTTAAGGTAACTGAAGGCTTTCAAAATACAAATTCTTCATTTTTCCATCAACTAGGAACTTGCTGAATAAGCATGAAGTCATTCCATCGTGTTCTTTTTCTGAAGATGAGTAACTTCCCCAAAGTTGCAGGGAGGCTGTCACCTTTTCGAGCTACAGAAGCGGGGTTAAAGGCCTGTTAGATTCTACTGTATGTCACCTCGTGGTTTAATCTCTCACTAGCACATATGGTGCGGTGTATTTTTATAATGTAATCATTCCTCCTCCTGCAACAACACAGTTAAAACTTTCTGCATGCTGGGGCAAGAATTCAGTCAAGAGCCCTGCTGACCCAGACACAGCCGGGTATAAACAATGAAACTAGGGCTTTGGCAACACACAAAGCACACACAACAGCACACACTTGCCTCACAAAACTGTGCTTGCTGCCCAAAAGCTGCTTCACTTCCTGCAAAGTTGTCCAGAGTAACTTCAGTATTGTCTCATCGTATTTGACATCTCTCAGTTAGTTAGTTAGTAGTTGAAACATGGGTTGTTGGTTCATACATGTGGGCCCTCATGAGTGGTTTTATTGCAGTGTTTACCTGACCAAATGTAAACTGTGGTATGCTGGAGTGAGTCATCTTCCGCTGTCAAGGAGGGACGGCAAGGTCAGCTGGAGTTCTTTCCTGCAGGAGCAGTTTTAGTGACACTGATTTCAGGTAGCAAAGGTAATTAAGACTGTTGCACAAGCCTATAATTATGGCCTCTCCCCATGTGTCACCCATGTCTCTTTTTACTCTGATTATCCGCTGCAAATCTACTGTATGTTGTTAAAAACCTGTTTAGTGTTCTACCTATGGCACTTAACATACCGTTTGTTTCTTGTGTTGCTGTTGACAAAGAAATACTTTGTTCTATTCAACTTGGACAGATTTGTTGATTCCACTGTTAAAAAATCTTGCAGTAGAAAGAAATATCACCTAACCTGCAGTGTGGCACAGGAGAATTGAAGGCATGATTGAATGGGATTGTCTTTGCCCCCCTCCCAGCTCATTAGGGATACATCAGCCTGGGTTTCAGGGTGCTGACAAGCTGATTTGGTGTGATGGGGTGCCCTGTGGATGCACATGCCATCCCTTTGGCTACCGGTTGAACACTGGGCTCTGTGTTGATGGAGACGACGGGCACCAAGATCACATATCCAGCAGAAGCAGGAAGTGAGAATTGGAGGGTTCCTCTTACCAGGCCCCTTCTTTCCTCCCGGTCCTACACAGAGGCAAACTCAAACCATGTGTGTTCTCACCCCGTGGACCTCCGCATAAAGCCGGACTGCCTGGCTTGTTGGCAAGTGCCGCGGCTTCTTAACAACATGTGATCTCAGGAAACATTCAGGCCCTCCCTCTTGCCATTGTTATATGAATCCCCCCTCTGTGTAACGCCATTGGGGTCTCTCGGGGAAAGTGGTAAGCGATTCCTTTCTGTGTCCGGTCTCAAAAGACACCCCTCCCTCCCACTTGGAGCTTTCATTCAAGGTTAGGCACACGATGAATGTGATTGAGGAAGTACAGTAGTCTGTCCCCAGGGCCAAAGGTCATTTCCTGATACTCAAGCTGCCACAGGTTAACTAGGAGCAGATTAAGAAAAATGTCTTAAACTCACAATGACAATGGATGAATTAGCCACTGATAGTTATATAGTGACACAGTAGTTATATGAGCTGATCAGACTTTGGGGGTAGTTTGAAGCCGATGGGGAATATACTGTAATCATTACAAATATTTCATTTATTATGATTCATTCATTGTTTTTATGCATTTAGATAACATGTTCACTGTATTTCATAGTTATTGACTATGTATGCATTCAAACTACCTGAGAGCATTTTGATTTAAACTGTATGTATACCTGATTTTGCACAGTGTTAGAAGTCAGGATATTCTAGTCATTGCTGGCATGTTCTGGCATGGGAATACCCCTAAGATGAGGTATTAATGTAGATGGAAAGCAAGGCTCATGCTGTTTAGCTGAAATACCTGTCTTTGCTTTCAATCCTTCCACTTCAAAATGACTGTTTACAGAAAACATCGGCTGATGAGGGGATAATCTGTCAAAAACATGTGCCGCTTCTATCTTTCTTTCTTACTGACTTGGTTCTTACATTTTCATAAAAAGAAATAGGAAAGAAAATGCTGCTGTGTTTCACATTTCTGCAGCCACTGTCATGCCTTTTGTAAGGGGTTGTTAAGACTCCTGCTTTGTTCCTCTCCTCTGTCTCATGAGAAAGTCGCCTCTAACCCAACTACCGCCACCCATTTTTTTCTAATAAGACACAGTGTATGGACACCTGTGGGTTGCCATTTCCACTGGTGGATGTTTGAGGGCTCGAGGCGTGTCAGCATTGCCAGCTTTTAATCGAGACGCGTTGACTAATCGCCCAAGGATTAGCCTCTTAGACAAGGCCTCTTTCATTCTGACACTCGTATACCGCAAAGACTTTGTATGGAGATGGAGAAGGCGGGGGAGAGTACATTTTTGCGGGGCTGGGGGTAAGTACAGATGGCAAACTGTACCTGGATGTGCTTTGTTTGATCATGCCCGAGCACCCGAATCTCACCCCCCCAACGCACGGACGCACGCACGCACGCGCACACACACACACACACATCCTGAGGCATCTTTCTTCAAGTTCTCTCACTGGAGACAGCTCTGCATACTTCTCACAGCAAACACATTATCTGCCTCAAACAGCAGAGATGAAGGAATATGTTCCCACTGCACTGCCCTTGTGCTGTGGTCCAAAGTTACAAAAAAAAAAATAGAAGTGTTTACCTGAATTTGAGAAACATATTTGTTATACCTTCTCACTACATCCCTTTAAAACCCTCTCCATGCTGAATGGAGGTGACAGGTTTCTAGAGAACATTGCCCTTTTTACAGCCAATTTACAGACACACACACATCTACACAGACGTTCTCTGAGAGAGATTGAGTTTAGCATGCTGTGAATGGTTTGTGTATGTGTGTTTGGGAGTGGGCTGTGGACCTGTATATTGTTGTATGTAAATGAAGCGGGGAGACACCACCAAGGCACTCTAGCATAGCTCGAAGCTGATGTTACCCAGACCCCCTTGCTGTATATTTTAGGTTTGATGAGGTCATTTGTAACACACAGCACATAAACGCACATAGGCAACACATGCGAACACAGTTGTAGGCACAGAAAAAAGGTCAGAAGCCTTTCATTGCACATTCATCTTTTAATGACCAGTATTAACTGTTTCAATGTACCTACGTTCAACCGACTAATGGCAAAAGAACATTCCAACGATTAAGCATAACACACATGAAAAGGGGATTCAAGTGACACATCAGAATCTATTTTCAAACCAAGTGCTTTCTATAACCCTCTATTCATCGGATTGTCTTAGTCATTGCGTATATACTTACAGCTGCCATAACATCATGCGATAACTTATTTGCAAGAAAAAACTTGATTTAAGTCCTTGAAAGAAAATTACATTACATTTTAAATAGTCAGGGTGTGATTAGCCTTTTTCAGGAATCTCTTGTAGAGTTTGCTACTAAAGCTTGCTGGTTTCAGATTTCACACACCTATCAGAGTAACCTGTTACATACTAAGCCCTCCCTGAATAGAACAGGGTGCAGAGCAAGCACAGGCCCAAGACAACCTTGTAACATGACAAAGGAGGGCAAACAGCACAGTGATTCTTGTCCTTTTCAAAGGCTTCTGTTGGGGTAGCACGTTCTAGTGGTCCCCCTATTGTTCCCTCGATTGACTCTGCCTGAAGTGTGTGTTTGTACAGAGCAGTCCTAAAGAGGCAGGCTGGGATCATACAAAGTTATTCTGATTTGTCATGATGACAGCTTTTGTAAAGGTCACGCCTGTGTGGCAGGCAGGCTGGGCTCAGGTGTGCAACGGCAGCCACGTGTTTGCTCAGTGGTCTCGGGTTCTTTCAACTATGTGCACACTGAAGTTGCCCTGGCTCAAGCAAACATAGATGAAGGAATGTGCAAGGAGGAAGACATTTGATTAAGTATCCGACTCGTAGATTCATAACAATCTCTGCCTCTGGAAAATGGATTGGAAAATTATTTTTCTTTTGTTTAATAGGGTCAATTCTCAGAATCTGTTTCTCTGTACTGTGCTTGCTCTTGACTTCATACTGTGGCATGTTGTTTGTATAGTCACAGGAGCAGCCTGGAAGCCTATTTCACACAGCTGGTGTGGAAAATGATAGCAAGGAAATACATAAAAAGTACTAAAGCATTTATGTTTTGGGAGATAGAAACGTGAGACATACTTTACAGCGAATGGGAGGAGCAAAGTAGAAGCTGAGGCTGCAGTGTGTGTGTGTGTGTGTGTGTGTGTGTGTGTGTGTGTGTGTGTGTGTGTGTGTGTGTGTGTGTGTGTGTGTGTGTGTGTGTGTGTGTGTGTGTGTGTGTGTGTGTGTGTGTGTGTGTGTGTGTGTGTGTGTGTGTGTGTGTGTGTGTGTGTGTGTGTGTGTGTGTGTGTGTGTGTGTGTGTGTGTGTGTGTGTGTGTGTGTGAAAAAGGTGGTGTTTACGAAGCACAGGGCTGGGAACTAAGTGTTTGGCCCCCAGGTGTGTGTGCTGGTGGTTGTCGGGGCTTGTGAGGCCCGCTGCGGAGGTGGCTACGTGACAGTGGTAATGATAGGTTGTGGCGGGTGAAGACATGAGTGTGTGTGTTGCTGCAGGCAATGCTACCTTGGCTTATAAGACACACACACCCCCCCCTACACACACACAAGCCTGCGCACACAGTCAACAATGTACCTTAAATCAGACTTCACATCCCACACAGCGGGAGCAATTAGGCGCATGACATCAGGACAAGTGAACACTTGCCAAGTGAGGAGGGACAAGATTTTAAGTCTGGGGTCAGATGATCCTCAAGCAACCAACTCCGTCAAAAATACAGGTTGTTAAATCAGGTGAAAGAGAGTTCAAGTTCAGGTTGAGTTGTAATCTAACAAAGCGGGTCAAGTGCCTCTGCCCGTCTGATTGTCTTTGACCTGTTGACTTAACAAGATGATCTGTGTTTTTAGCCCTTCTGGGGGACATCACACCAAGAATGGACAGTTCAGTCTCTGGAGCATCTCTTGTGCACAAACACTTCCTACATAGGTTGAAGCCATATTTGTTTTTGGTTTAACCTGTTTTAAAGAGCACCATAGTTAAGTCTGTAAACCTCCATAAAGGCATCCAAACATATCCGAGCACTGTTTCAAGTTAGATTTTGAACCTATACAAATAATAATAATAATAGCATTCTGTAGATTAAACATTTCATTTCACATATTCATTTATAATTTGAGAAAGAAAATAAGAAAACCAGTCCCTTTCACCCTCTGATAATCAGTTTTAAATCTATTTGTCTCAAAATTTCATATCCCAATTTCCTCGGAGCTTAAACATCAAAACAGTTTTTCAAATCACCACTTACATGCTCTTAGTCACAAATGGCGCACAGCTCTGCAGATGTTTAAATTAGTTTCTTGTTTTATGGCAAGCACATACCTGGAGCTCATTAAATGGGATCTTCAATACACTACCCTCTCCTGTCATTTACAGTAATGTGCTTGGATAATAGTGTTGCTCGACAAAGATGCTCATTGTTGTGGCTTGCAGCAAAGCCTTGCATCTCGGAGAAACAGAACTTGCTGCGGCTAGCCGCCCCACACAATAAAGGTCTCAGGAGGACCTTTCCAGTGCCGGGGCGCTCCACAGTGGTCTCACCGCTACGGCCGCATCCGTATACTCGGTTCTGCACTTCTCTGTTCTGTAATACCGCAACAATGCACCCATACACACATACAGGGGTGGAGACAACAGGCGAGCTATTGTCTTTTTTTTTTATATAGGGTGGACTTAGAGCTACTGATGTCTGATCTCAAAGTATGGACTTTTTTTTCTTTAAGATTCCCAAGTTGCTGCTAAATTTCAAGATGACTTTTAAAAATGTCAGCTCCATTTCAACATCTCAAAAGAAAGAATTATAATAGTAATGACGAAGGGGTCAAAATTACTTTAGAGTCCCCAGTCATTTTGAACTTTGCAACCTTTCTCAAACAATTCTCAGGAGCAAAGTCATACAAAGATGGCGCCGAGGATGGCTGCCGTGTCTCGAGCTCCTCAACAACTCCACATCTTAGTGTTTTTATTGTTTTACTTTGTTGGTTGTTTTTAACTTTTTTGCAACATGCAAACCGCCCAAGCGAGCCCTATCATCCAATATGATAGAGAACAACTTTTACACATCAGGTCGCTGGTGGACAGCAATAATCCACGACGACCTGCAAACAATGGAGAGTCTCCGTGTTTACCTGCTGGAGCTCTACCTGTGGAGCGCAGGAGGAAGAGACCACGAGGTTCCCGGGCCGGGGTCCTGGTCAGGCTGAGGAAACGTGAAAACAGGCCTCCTCTACCGAGTTTACTTCTGGCAAATGTCCAATCCCTGGATAATAAGCTGGACGAACTCCGTAGCAGGGTGGCATTTCAACGGGACATTAAGACCTGTAATGTTTTGGTTTTCACGGAGACTTGGCTCGACCCCACGATACCGGACGCCGCCATTGCTCCACACGGATTCTCCATTCATCGCCAGGACCGGACAATAAACTCAGGGAAGAGCAAGGGAGGAGGTGTCTGCTTCATGATCAACAACAACTGGTGCTCAGATGTGGAGATCATTTCTTCGGACTGTTCTCCCAGCCTAGAGCACATCATGATCGGATGCCGGCCTTTTTATCTGCCGAGGGAGTTCACATCTGTTGTTCTAACAGCAGTGTATGTTCCGCCGCACGCTGACAACAACACAGCGCTGGAGGAGCTGTATGGGATTATCGACAGGACAGAGACTTCACGGCCAGAGGCCGCATTTATTGTGGCCGGGGATTTTAACAGAGCCAACATGAAGAAAGTCCTGCCGAAATACTATCAGCACGTCAGCTGCCCCACGCGCGGTGGAAATACACTGGACCATGTTTACACTCCTTTCCGGCATGGATATAAAGCCCTCCCCCGCCCCCCCTTCGGCAAGTCAGACCACATATCTCTTCTTCTGCTCCCTGTTTACCGGCAGAGACTGAAGAGGGACCGACCTGTGACAAGGACAGTGCAGCGTTGGTCCGAGCAGTCTGACTCTGCTCTCCGCCACTGCTTTGGCATCACGGAGTGGTGTGTGTTTGAGGAGGACGATATAAACACACACACTGACGCGGTCATTTGCTACATCGGCAAATGCATCGATGACGTCGTGCCGCGGATTACTGTACGGACATTCCCAAATGAGAAGCCCTGGATAAACGGCGAGGTCCGAGCTAAACTTAAAGCACGGGCCATCGCGCACAGCGGCGGTGATTTGGATGAGTACAGGAATTCCAGGTATGCACTCCGGAGAGCTATTAGCAGTGCGAAAAGACAATACAGGGACAAGGTGGAGTCGAACTACAAGGGCTCCAACGCCAGAAATATGTGGTCTGGACTAAAAACAATAACAGACTACAAAAGGACAACGAGTGGTGCTGAGGAAGTGTCTGCATCTCTCCCAGATGAACTGAACACATTTTATGCACGCTTTGAGAAGCCCCCGGCTGTGGAGGCACCAAAGGCCCAGGATCCCTGCTCACTGGTTTTAACCAGTGCAGATGTGTGTAGATCTCTGAAAAGAATCAACACACACAGGGCTCCAGGACCTGATGGTATCCCTGGCCGTGCTCTCAAGGTGTGTGCAGTTCAGCTGGCAGATGTGTTCACAGACATTTTCAATAGGTCACTGCTCCAGTCTGTAGTCCCCACATGCTTTAAAGAGTCCATCATTGTCCCTGTCCCCAAAAAGACAAAACCCATCTGCCTCAATGACTACCGCCCAGTTGCACTCACCTCCATCATCATGAAGTGCTTTGAGCGGTTAGTCAAAACTTTTATCACCTCCTCCCTCCCTGACTCACTGGACCCCCTGCAGTTTGCCTACAGAGCAAACAGGTCCACGGATGATGCCATCTCCCTCACCCTCCACACTGCCCTCTCCCACCTGGACCAGAGGAACACTTATGTGAGAATGCTGTTCATTGACTACAGTTCAGCATTCAACACCATTGTGCCCTCCAAGCTCATCATTAAGCTCAGGGACCTTGGGCTCAACAGCGCCCTCTGTGACTGGATCATGAGCTTCCTGACGGGCAGATCCCAGGCAGTGCGGATGGGGAACATCACATCCTCCACCTTGACCCTCAACACCGGAGCCCCTCAGGGTTGTGTGCTCAGCCCTCTCCTCTACTCCCTGTTCACGCACGACTGCGTGGCCACACACAGCTCCAACACCATCATCAAGTTTGCTGACGACACGACCGTCATCGGCCTGATCACAGACGGCGACGAGACGGCGTACAGAGAGGAGGTCAGAGCCCTGACATCTTGGTGCCAGGACAACAACCTCCATCTCAACGTCAGCAAAACAAAGGAGCTGATTGTGGACTACAGGAAGAGGCAGAGAGAAGCACACACACCCATCACCATCGACGGGACTCCTGTGGAGAGAGTCAGCAGCTTCAGGTTCCTCGGGGTTAACATCAGTGAGGACCTGACATGGACACATCACACCAGGGTCATATCCAAGACGGCTCGACAGCGGCTCTTCTTCCTCCGCAGGCTGCGGAAGTTCAACATGGACTCCAGGATACTCTGCAACTTCTACAGGTGCACCATCGAGAGTATCCTGACTGGCTGCATCACCGCCTGGTATGGCAGTTGCACCGCCCTCAACCGTAAGACTCTACAGAGGGTGGTGAAAACTGCTCAGCACATCACCAGGACGGAGTTGCCATCCATGGAGGACCTCTACACCCAGCGGTGTAGGAAGAAGGCCGGTAGGATATTAAAGGACCCCCATCACCCCAGCAACAATCTGTTCTGTCTGCTGCCGTCTGGCAGACGGTACCGCAGCATCCGGACCAAGACCACCAGACTCAGAGACAGTTTTATACCACAGGCTATAAGACTACTGAACTCCTGAGCTGTGTGAATGTCTACTCACATCTGTTTATAGTACACACATACATATATATTATACACATCTGCCATACATATCTGTTTATAGTACACATATCTATATATTATACATATCTGTTTATAGTACACATATCTATATATTATACATATCTGCCATATACATCTGTTATACATAATATATGCATCTGTCCATACCTCCTCATTCAACAGTGTAAAGTATTTAAATACTCTCAATGTATTCCACATATATATATTTCACCTCCTCAAATCTGTATTGTTGATATTGTAAATATTCTTCTCTCTTTTTTACTATTTTATTTATCTTTTGCACCATGTATGTTGAGTTGTTGGAGGAGCACGCGACATAAGATTTTCATTGCCAACATATACGCTGTATCTGCTGTGCATATGACAAATAAAAACCTTGAAACCTTGAAACCTTGAAACCAAATGTACTCCAGCATAGAGGAACATTAGGAAGACATTGGTAGCTTTTATCCACAAAAATCACACGCTATTGTAAGGGGCATCTGTATAAATCTTTGTGAGATTATTTTCTTTTACATTTTATGTTCTAAATCGAACTCTAATGGGGCTGAGTTCAAAGAAATGAAGAGGATATTTCCTGCTGTCTCAGGGCTTAGTGCTAGTTCAAAGCCTTCCAACTGTTGACAGCAGCTGGTCTTTTCAGGAGCTCAGACTTTGTTGTATAAAAAAGCTACTGCTTAGCTTTATTCAATCACTAACAATACAACACTATACATCCCCCACTGTAAAAGATAGCTTCATGATTAAGATAATATTAAACTGTCTGGAGCATTCTCAAAGCCTCCCTCTTCCTACTCTCTTGTTGTTCTTCAGTTCATTTATTTTCCAGTCCCAGAGACAGCAGTGCCCGTAGGCAATGTCAGTGCTTATATTTGTGATTCTTTTGGCACATGAACAATGGTTTAGTTTAGACAGTGCATTCCTGATTATTGACACACTTTGGTATGGAGGTGGATTAGTGAATGCCTTTCTGATTCTTCTGCCTTGGCTCGGGAGCAACACCTGGGTGTATCCATGACAACAGGCATCACAATGAACAGTGATTTCGCCAGCAACCGGTTCGACAGAGAGTGTATGGTGCTGCTTGTGCAAGGAGGGTCACTTAAGTGAGGAGAGGTGGGATATGTTTACCTGACACAAAGCACACAGTAAGTCCTTGCAAAAGTGCCCAGCTACCATTAGAATTGAATTCTACTAAATCATAAAATGTGTTTGTATACAGGTTTATATCCTGAATGTTTTTAGTAGAAGTAGTTACATAGTGTGGAGATGGTGGTTTATGGTTTCTGCAAGAGGAGCTTGTTGCATTCTGACAGCCCTGACTACCTGTGTCAGGCTGGCCCACATATGGTCTGTGGGGAGATGCTCCGATAGCTGGGACTGAGGCAGCATTGTTAGCCAACAAGCAGTTCACTGAGGGTTCCGTAATGACCTGCGCCTCAATCTTATCAGTAGGAGCCCACAGGACCCATATCAAGCCGTGGGTAAAGACTTCCACTGACATCATGGCCTCTAGGTTCATCCCCAGTTATATTTTCGCCTTCAAGAACCTACTTACTTCCTGGCAGCATTAACAATACAAACCACATATTGTCTTCTTTGTGTTATAATTTGAATACACTCCCATGTAAATGTGTCCTCTTTGTGGAAGTAGACAGCTCCCATTATTTTCCAAGCAGTGTTATTGTTGGTATTGAGCTCGCAAACCATGCACATTGCTTTTTGTTTTTCTGAAAAATAACACAAAACTGGGAAACAGAGACATAAAATGTGGATATTAATCCACATGTTTTTTCTGACATGTTTTTTTCTTCTAAATTTTAAAGAACAAGCCAAGTGTTTGTTGTCCTGAAAGGTTGTTTGCAAGTAAATTGATTGACTTCTGCAATATGTGTCATGCAGTTGCATCCAAAAATATTATCATTTTAGAGGAGCAGCAGATTCATTGGTGTAATGTCTGAATTTCTCCTCACAGTGTTTCGGCTCAATATTTATGCGTTGTTTCAAGGCTGAAATTTGGTTAGTTACTTGTTTTGGAATTGACAAAGTTGTTTCACTCTTTATCTTTTCCTGAGTAAGAAACAAACCTTGAAAATTAGCTGATACTGTAGATATGAGTGGTTGTTAAGAAGAAAACAGCATGTCTTCATAAAGTTACTGTCCAGAGGTGACTGTAGTCTGCTGCAGGAACTTTATCTCATACTTTTGAAACTACTTGTTACTAACGAGCACTGATAAGTGAGGTATTTAGGGCAATTGACTAAACTGTCATTTGCAATCAGAGGTGATTTTTCCTGGCAGGCCAGAAAGCTGACAAATATGCCAAGTGAAGGGAAAACCCATTAGTTTGAAGTCCATTTGAGTCACTAAATGTCTTCAACCCTCTCGGTCCAACTCACCTTTTGTGTAGAAATAATGATTTCTTAATATGTTTTTAGAGATAAGACATATCCTGTATGTTTCCCATGAGCCTCCTATTACCATGCCATAATCATACAAAATGATTGTTCTTTTCACACCTTGTTGAATGTGAAAAACCTCCAAAGATAAAATCTTGAGTAATCCCATGACTTGTTGCATGTCAATTGTCATACCCACCAATATAATAACCCTTTATATGTAAAACATTTAGTGCATACATATATAAACATAAAGAAATTCAACCTCAAATTAATGAATATTCTGAAATGACATCTGCGAGTAGGCTTTGAAAATGTACTGGAAACTCCGTTATGCTTCTGATGGAAAAACAAACACGAAATGTGCTTCCTAATGGCTGAGATGGTAAGTAGACATCATTGAACTCGAAATTAAGGCTGAGCAGAGAGGAACCGGACCTAGCCTGTTCAGGAGCCCTCTGGCTAACAACAAGTGGTTTTGTTTGGCACTGTCCCTTTTGTTGACACTGCAAGGTTCTCATGCCTATTAGGTTGCTGCCGGCAAGCGGGCACCATGATGACATGTCCCGCACAATACCACTGGCTGGCACATTGTCACATTATCACCTGCTCACTTGACTGAGATATTTCTAGACAGCTTGAGTAAGGTGCAGAAGCATTGTCTTTTTGCATTATAGTGTTACAGTGTCAATAGATGACATACCTGTTCTGTTTATTATTATTAATATGTAACATCACTTTCGTAGCTGACACCATCTCTTGTGAAGAGTTTTTTTTAAAGACATTCTTTCATCCTGAATGTATAATTAGTCTGTAAGCCTTGTCATGCTGATCAGGAAGTTCTGTCTGTTATTTTTTCTGATGGCTCATCTCTGACGGGCACTCTTTGGAAACCAAATTCCCCCTGCCAATAATAAAGAGTATGGTCGTGATCTTATGGTGTAAGGCAGCGTGGGAAGTTTGGTGAACTTCCTGACCCCACGCAACACCGCAGCACATTGACCCTCATCACGTGACAAAGGAATGTTCCGCATCTTTTGTTTTAACATCCACGGCACTCATGGAGTTGAGAGCAATTTTGCATACTATAGAATGATCACTAGCTTGGCATTTTGCCTCCCCATTCTCCTCCAGTGTTATTCCCAAACAGGATTTGCAGGCAGCTCTCTCCTGCATCTTTTAAATCACTTCAAGTGCTACTGAAGCCTTTTTCACCCAAAGCGGGCACCAATCTAATGGCATCATTTGGGCCTGCACACATCCAGAGAATCAACCCCTTTTTTTTCTACGTTTAAGGTTTTGTGAACAGGGGAAAACAAAAGGCCTGCCCATTGAAGCGCATCTTTGCTAGCGGGCTGAATAGAGGGGCCCCTTTCATGGCTGTTTATGAGCACCCCTCTTCAAAAACACACATACAAATCACATCCAGTTCTCCCAGTGGCTCCTCTGATACGAGGATGATGGCAGGGAGCGTAGGGGGCTGGAATCTTTTAGTGCCTCTCTCCCCTTTCATATGTTCCAGTTGATGAATTTCCACCCAGCTTTACTGTCGGATCCATCGGTTTGTTTTAACAGGCTGAATCACGTGTTACATAAGAGCAAGTTGGGCAATTCTGACAAAAACATCATTAAAATGTTTCATAAAACAGCTGCTAAACAGAAAAAAGCCTGGATATAAAACTGTCTGTTGCCTTTGCTGTTTCAAAATGTGAGATACAATGTATGGGGAATATCGTCTATCATGACACCCTGCAGCATTTTAAATACCAAAACAATGTGCACCCCAAATCATGGCCTTAAAAAAGTATTTGTTGCTCAAGTCATCAACAAATATTTAAAATGTTAATTATTCCTTTAAGTAATTTTTAGAGCAATATTGTTAACATGTTATAGTTCCAACTTCACAAACCTGAGCATTTGTTGCTTTTTATTCTTCTACATTTTACACGTAACATTTAAGCACGGGTAAAATGCAATCATTAAAAACAAAGAAAGGAACAGTTTAAAGAATAATAAAAAGAATCGCTAGTTTATGCCCCATTTGTTTCTTTGTAATTTCATGTCATTTAGAGTCAAAAAAATATTTATCAGAAAATAGTATAACATTTTAAATCGAAATTTGAGGATGACACAATCTGCAAAACCTTTTTTATGTAAAACTAAGCAACCCATATTTCTGAAGATGTAGCTGATTGGAAAATATGGTGCATTTTTCATAGATAAGATAGTTCAAATAAAATGTAATTTTATATTTTAGTTTTAGTTATGATAATTGGAAGCACATGGGTTTTTCAGATGGATTACTATTTTGTCCTGTTTTGTCTGTAGGCCTATTTATCTGTTGTGGCAGGAAAGTTTGGACTGGATTCAGATGCTCTCTGTAGCATGATCAAAATAAAGCTCAAATTAAACTTTCAACAAACAGCAAGACATTAGAAGTTTTTCCTGATTTCCCAATTTTTCAACACTGATGTTTGCAAACCCATATTATTCAGCTGACCAAAGTGCTGTCGAGACATGATTTATAATGCTGCAAGGTCAGCATGGAAGTAGTACGGCCTGGTGTAATTATTTCAAACATTATATCTACAGTGTTATTGGCTAAATTCTATAATTTAATTTTAAGGATCACTATTCTACCAATCACGCATTTAAAGTTACGTAACCTTTTTCCTTACACTTCTTTTTATAATACAATATGTAAAAAAAGAAATCCTTAATATCATGTGTGTTTAATGCCTGCTTGAGGGACTATTTTTACAGTATTTAGCTGCATTAGTGTGGACATGTTCATACTCAGAGGAGAGAAGGAAAGAGCATATATACTCATGCAAACGTGTGGATGCATGCCTGTTTTGTTAGGTCAGATATGAAGGTGAGAGCTGACAACTTTGGAACAAATTGCAAGTCATCCTGCCATGAAGTAGATCTCCTTGTTACTACCTCTTCCTGCTCTGTGTCATATCTTGTCCAGCAGGTAAGGTTTGATGGACAGGAGGAATGCAGGCAGAGGGATTTGTTTTGTAATGGCAGTCCATTCTTTGGGTGTTCTTAAACAAACACGGTGGCACTATGACCTGCTTTTACTGGTTTCACACGTCACTGTTCAAACTCTCAAACAGACTGGTCCCGAAGAGTACATGAAAGAGAGCAAACAATACTTCACTACTCTGACCTTCTGCTAACTTGGTACACATTTGGACACACACATTTGGACACACACATTTGGACACACACATTTGGACACACACACACGCACACACACACACTCACACAAACACTCACACACCTTTAACTACTTCTGTCAAACTGAAAAAGATGTGTGAAATGCTCATTTTAACTTCAGGTATTTGTGGTTTACTTGTTTGGCATCTAGATCAAATTAAGCAATGAAGACAGATCACTTGTCGATGTTATCAAAGTTTTGTTTTTCTTACCAAACTGCCTTAGCCTTAGATGACTAACTTCTGTTTTATTTCAATACATTTCCATTGTCATATATGGAAAGATTTTATTTTTAATACAACAGGTCTCATAAACACGAGTGTTATGTTATGTCATGTTTAAGTAACATACAAGTGCCACATTTCAGGCTTTGTGCATCGCTCTAATTGAGTGCTACTTTATTATTATTAATAAAGGCATGTAAAAATATAGATGCAGAAACATGCAGTGCTCCCTGGTTGGCACACAACTGTGTTTCTCGGGATGATTTAGTTTATGTAAGCTTGTGTGAAGTAGTTAGGTGCGGATGTGTCTGGACTTGTGTGTCAGTGCAGTGTGCCTTTACAGTACTCTCATGCAAACAGAAAGGAAGCAAACAATACATACTACTTCTATAGATCCCTCTGCGATCCCCTCTTTCCGGTTTCTTCTTGTTTTAAATCTGTCTCTGATTTACAAGGCATTCCTTTGTGGTTGTGTAACATGATTTAAGGCGAAAAAAGAGAGAGGGCAAATGAGACAGAAATAAAGAGAGAGAGAGGTTTGTCTTGCTGGATTTCATGTCCTACTGTGCGCTCATATTTCTCAGCTCGCTTCACAGTTGTGGGTAGCTGGCTTATCGTTGGCCTCCTCAGCCCTTTCCGTCATGCGCGGCCGACGATAATCTCTCTTGTGTACTGTAAACCACCTCTAATAACCCTGCACACGATTAAAGCAAACATCTTAATAACGGCCTGCCTCATTATCAACTCACACTGGGAAAATGAGTGGTTCAACCTCACCTCTGTAATTGTGCGTATGTGGCCCAGATTTAAGCCAAAGAACAAAACAACCTGCTTATTTGGTAAATCTAACAGAAAAAAAAAACATAAGCCTGTGGGCTTGACGGATTTCATATTTTGACAATTGGAATTCTAAGCATTTTATGTTAAGTAACTGTTCCTGATGAATCTTAGTACAGTATAACTTTCTTTATTTTTATGAAGAGAGGCAGCAACATAAGAGTGAGGGGCAGGATTGCATGTGGAGTGTTGCTCTAGAGGGTGCTGTTTACTGAGGAAAATGTGCTTTCCTCCCCCCTCCATTTTTCCTCTTACTAATGCTTCAGATCTAGAATCATAATGTCAAAATGTTTAAAACATTATGTACGTATCTTTGATTTATTGCTATAAGCAGATGCTTTTTTATTTTCAAAATGTATTTATCAGATCAGATTTAACTGTCAAGGGAAAGTGAGACACATTGTGTAAAATAAAAACAATAACATTGTTTCTTGAAGAAAAAATGTACAGTCCAAGAAAAAGTGTGTGGTATTGTGCTGCAAGGCTTCTTTGACATGACATTAGACCATTGTAATCCTTCTGTGTGTGTGTCCTCCTCACCTGTGGCTTCTACTATGTACACACACACACACACACACACACACACACACACACACACACACACACACACACACACACACACACACACACACACACACACACACACACACACACACACACACATATAGATACAGACATACAAACACCCTGCAGATATTTACATAAGGTTAGATGAAGAGCTGTCAGTCAGACCTCCACTGGCAGAACGGAGATATGGAAGAATGTGTCCGCGGCGATGGTTACACCTGCGCTGTCTGTGGTTTCCTGCGGCGATATTGCAGGTCGTAATCCCTAACATCGCCTGTGTTTATGCTTGTGTTTTAGTTACAGGCCTTATACTTGCATGCTTTAGAGCTTAGATGGGACTTCTGCTTCTCTTACTTTTCAGCCTGGCCCAGGGGCATCCTCCCCAGCCTCCCGCACACAGGCTCAACCCAGGCATGTATGGAGACAGTAAACAAACACAGTAGCTTGCTACATGTATCATACTTCCTTTGTTCTCTTTATGTACACACGGTCAAACATACGTTCATTTAAACTCGAATCACTTCTTTCTTCAGTTAAAAGTTATTTCGTAAAAGGAAAATCATGCTCAAACTCTAAAAGTCTAAATTTAGAATGAACATGACCATATTTCTCTGTTTATCTGGACTTGTGATGCCATAATAAGATCATTTATAGGGAAATTAGATTGTGGTTGTTTCCTTATGTACTCAGAGTATTTGAGGAGGTCTTTTTTTGTTGTTTTATATGGTTTGTATTTCGTCATGAGTGACGCCGGCTGCGCCACTGAGGTCATAAATGGGGAGGAGAAAGTTACAGTGCCAGCTACTGAACTCACTTTTTATTTTAGTAAATATGCTAAATTTAGAGCTCAGTGGCAGCCAAAACTTCATCCCAAACTCCCTGAATGACACACCTTTCGAGAAGTGACTCTCAACATCTGCTATTTTTATCATCATTTTTATTTTCCACTTGTTTTTGTTCCTTCCTCTCTCTTTTTCTGACACACTGTAAAATAATGTCCTGTTTTTCATTTATAAGATTTGTCGGGTGGATTATTATAGAGAGGATACTAATTCCCACTAAAGGAAAGACATGCTTCAGGAGTGTTTATGAAAACTGTGCTCTGACGTTAGTAGCAGTAAGGAACCAGTAACAAGTCCTCTCTGCTTACACACCCTCCTTACACTGCTGCCCAGTGAAAGGTTTGTTGTAACGGTGGCATTTCAACCCCTCAAAATAAGATGGCCAAATGGATAATGGGATTTGGTTTGCCTTTCTGGGGAGCCAACCAAGCCCTGAAGTTGCAAATGACGGCTTCTGCTGACTGAGACAAAACCTTACACTACAGAAAGTCTAGCCTTTTTAAGTACAGTATTGAAGTGTTGTGGTTCTTAAATCTATATGATGTGACATTGATGAGATCCACCCGTCTGTTATTTTTGTCCCTGACCTATTATTGTCAAGCGGCGCACTGCACCTCTGAAAATGGTCAGTGATTTGGAACCTGGTCCTTTGGGTTGAGGCTTTGAACCATTTTTCCATTTGTACCTCATATTACATGCTCTAACACTGTTTTAACTAAATGAACCCAGCTGAACAAACGGATAGTGAAGAGTTAAGCAGATGGAATATTAGACTTTAGTTGGTGTGTGAAGTGACGTTTGTCTTCTTTTGATTTTTTTTCGCAGTGAAGAAATCCAAATTCTTGGAATGAGATGTCGACCTTTAATTGCCTCCCAGGGATCCTCTGGTGAGTATATAATGTTTCTAAAGACTGCAAATAGTCTCACTGTGCTTGTGGTGTTTCAGTGTTAAAGTTCTCTTCTGTAAACCTGTGCTACGTCTGTAGTCTTAGCTGTGTCCCTTTTTGGCAGGCTTAACTGTCAAAACGTGATGTTATATTCGTTCCTCCAAGCTTTTTGTCCGGTAGTGTTTTACTTTACAGATCTTGTGGCTTTCGCAGATGTGCTGACTGTTTTTACTATCATAAACAAAGCGGACATATGCCAGAGATGCCTTTTAGTGTTACTGTGGTTTAGGCTTATAAAACTGATGCAACACCTACTTTAACTGTTGGTACAACTGGCAGCCAAATGTTAATTATTTAGCTTAACATGAAGAATTTAGACATAATTTACTGGGTGGTATTTGTTGTGGTTTACTTAAGCGATAGTTCTCATCCTCAAAATGACATTTGCAAACAAACTGTTTAAT
Source organism: Eleginops maclovinus (assembly GCF_036324505.1). NCBI lineage: Eukaryota > Metazoa > Chordata > Actinopteri > Perciformes > Eleginopidae > Eleginops > Eleginops maclovinus. Next base: position 14,298,491 of record NC_086364.1, on the reverse strand, counting down.
GACACTGCTTTTTAAAGCCACAGCCATCAATACTGTGTTGTGGCCTGCGGTACTCAATGTACTTAGCCCTTCTCCCACATCCCATCAGCCCCCCTCCCTTTCCACTGGTGCCCCCTCTACCAACCAGTGTGTGCCTGTCAGCATGTCACCCCAGGGTGATGCCCCTCTCTCAGCCCCTTGGGGCCCTTTTGACTCTGCAGCACTCCGTGTTTGCCCAATCATTTGGGAGCCGGATACGGGGATGAATTGTTAACTACAGCAGGTCACCCTGTGCCCCACAACCCCCGGCCCTCTCTGCGCCCCCCGACCTGCTGTTGACTCATCTCCATGGCAATGGGGCAGGAATTTGTTTTCTCTCATGCGTCCGCTGCCAACAAGCTCCCCGCCACCCTCCACCACAACCGCACCACTCTTCTCTTCATCCTCGCCGCCTCTGAGAATCCAATCAGAAGGCAGCTGGAGAGACTCACATGGTCAGGAAATGTTGAGGGTGCATCCCGCTGAAGCCGTGCTGTCACTTTGCTTTGCTTTGCTGGTAAAGAAGGCCTAAAGGAAACATGTGTGTGGTTTGATGGTAGGAAAGTAAGTCCAGTCATGAATGTTTTACTGACACAATCATGTGGATATCTTTGGAGAAATAAACACACACGTGTTGTGAGTAGGCAACACACAGACATGTGGTCTATAATGTCAACTTATCAGAAATCACATTTTGTTTAAGAGTCATCTAACCTCCTCCTGTAGCCATTTTGATTGCCATAATTTGATTTCTGTTTCTTTTTATTCACACCAATAATTTAAGAGGAACAGAGCAGGCTTATACATTATAGTGGTGTACTAAGTGATTTCAACGTTTTACAAAGCACAGTTAAATAGCACAAATAGACAGATCTCCTGCTTTCCTCCTTGGTAGGATTTAGTTAAAACATTACATTTGGCTTTTTGAGCTGAAATCAGGTCCTATTTTTATTCTAGCACAGTTTTGAGCACTTTCCCAACATATCGACAAGATTAAGTGTGGACAAGTGTGTGTTTGCCTCCACACGAGTTATTAGCTTAGGGCAGGTGAGTGTTTGTCTACCCGTCTCCCTTGATGAGGTGAGTGTTTGCTCAAGGAATGCACCACGTCCGATTTGTCATTGAATCTTATTGTTAAGCTCATCCATCTGATGTCTTGAGGTTGAGTTGTGCTGTGCCTCGGCAAGTGAGAAATATGTGCTTTTTTTCTCTTTTTTTTTCTCTTTTGCTCTGCGTATTTGCACATGTTCTTAGATGAAAGTGTGACTTGGTGGAAAAGTATTAAGGAAAGTAAATGCATTCAGATGAAAATAAAAAGTCCAAACTTGCATCAGGCAAAGGGGAAAGTTAATTATTAAACATCATGATCAAGTTAAATGTCAACAAGTTTAGAAAATGTACAAAAGTGATGAAAATCAGCGTTCCTGACCGGCTTCTGCTCCCCATCTGTCACTACATAGAACATTCTTGTTTAGGACTTTGTTCAGTTGAGATAGAAAAAATATAAACATTTCGTCACCCTTCAATTACGCCTCATGCAAAATGATGTGAGAAAAAACGAAAAGGTATGACGTGATTAAGAGGAATGACTTCCATCGAGGCACATCCTGTAGATACATACAGTATGAAATAGCTTTTCCTAGCCTCAACCTATCCTTCCTAGTGCATTTGTGTGGTTAGCAGTGTCATTAAAAATGGTATTTGCAGTTTTCATGCTTGTTTATTTCTACAATCTTTAATATTTAAGGTCCTGATAGCAATTTTTCTCTGTGTTTAAGTCACACATATTTAAGTATGTGGAATTCTGTGGATGTATGTGTAAAGAGATGCATGTACAGTAGGCGCTTGTATGAATGTATAAGTATATTTAATTTGTGCGTCTGTGTGTGATTGTGCGGCCATCGTCCTGTGCCACCATCTGGGTGGTCCTCACGGCTGGTTTGATGGTAATCCCCCTGTCCCATAAATCAGTGTCCGGGCTCGGGCCGGGAGCTGATGCTGTGTGACCATTGGAGCGAGGGGCTTGAGGCACTAAGCCGAGACCCCAGCCGCTGCCCTGGCCTGGCCTAGCCACACGTCAGCTCTCCACACCACCTTTAAAATAACTCGTCATGCATGGCTGCCTTCGGTAAACGGCCTCAGCCACAGTAGAAATAGAGGGTACAATCATTAACTGTAGCACCAGAAAATAAGGTTTCATGACTTAAAACCTGAGCAGGGTGTGACTCCGAAACCTTTTCCTGCATATACATGTGGTCAAAGCTTTTTGATTATTCATATATATTGTTTTTGCTATTGTCAAATATTTTCGAAAGGTTTTGACTAATAATACAATTTGTTTGTTCTGACTGGTGGACAACAACCCGAAGCAACTTCCGATGGCTTTCTAGTGAGCTGCTCTCAGTACAAATGGTTCTGTCTGACTGATAGTGCTAAGATTAAAGCTATATCTTGGTCTTTGTAGGGTCTATACCTCTCTCCGAGAATGAGGAGGGAGGATGAAGGCCTATCTGAGCTGTCTGGCTTGCATACAGCTCTCTGCTGAGCTTTTATCTAGGGAGATTGGTTGCAGCTCTGTCCAGACCCGGCTCCCGGGGAGTGCACAGTCCCGAGACCTGTGGCATTAATAAAGATAATGCTGTTTGGAATAATAACAGTCAATTCAGTCCAAAAGAGGAGAGAGACAACAGAGTGTAGTGGAATACAAAAGAAGCCAAGATGAAAGGCTGAAACATAGGCCTGTGCACCTCTATGGCTCTCTTGTGGGAACTGATGGAACCGTTATCAACATGCTCGCCCACAAACAGCACTGAGAGGGACCCTATGCCGATTTTGACCCTCGGGTGCCATGACGCAGAAATGCAATTTGTTCTTTTGTCTGCCAAGATCACAGAGGGAGAGCAGTGACTTGTCTTTCTTTTATTCGTATTTATTTTTTTCTCCTCTTCCCCTCCTTTTCATTCTCTCTGTTCCCCCTCGCCTTCAGGGAGTGTAATTTAGTTTGATGAGCAGGTGGTCTTTTTTGAATCTCACAGTACGTTTGGTTCCCACCTCTGGCGTGTGGGGCTTTCAGTCGAAGTCAGTCATGTAGGCCAGGATTAGAAAGGGTGGAGGAGAGGAGGAGGAGGAGGTCCAGTTAGAGTCTTAGTGTTGGCGACCTCAGCGCCCTGCAGTCAGAACCATGCAGAGTGCCGATTGAAAGAGTTATTTTGTTGCTGAAGCTCTCAGACGCACCCCAGATGGCTTTTGTGCGGGCCGGGGACATGTTTGGTGACAGGGTTAAAGCAACAGAGTCCTTCAGGCTTGGTGAGTCTCTGGGCTCAGCAGGTATGGCACTGTGGGCCAGACACACTGAGAAGGCAAAACGTTGCCCGCTCGGCACTTTTCCAGCTTGAATCTGAACAGTGGACCGAAACAAAATAAGTGGATTAGAGCAAATAGTAGACATACTTCTGAGCACACCCTTACCACACACACCCATATGCATAGTGAGATTTAATCCTCTGAACATCCACCCAAGTTAAGATTTATAGGAGCATGTCATCTGATGTCACATAGGACAAAAGAGCTGGTAGTGAGGGAAGGCAAGGTGCTGTGTCTGCATTTCCAGTCCAAGCCCTTTCTCCTCTTGCGCAATATTCCCTGTTAGCAGAAAACTGCACCGACCAAATTATAAACTGCTTTCAGTGTTTTACCTTTGATCTCACTTTCATCACACGCTGCTAATTATCCAACCCTGTTCCTACTTAAAGAAACTTATGGACGATTACTTTATCTGTCCAACATTCCTCTGCAATAATCTCCATGGTGACGCCTAGACAAGCAATCAATATTTTGTCAATAATGCTTAACAGGTGTGCTGATCTGCTGTCGTGTAGCAGGTTGTGTCAAATTGGCACATGTTAAGGCCAATAAATAAATCAGGAATATAACTTTGATTTAATTATCCGTTAATCTGCTGATTATTTTAACTTACATTTTTAAGTCTGTAAAATATCAGAACATGATAATACATTTTTCACAGGCTTCATAATGTCTATTCTGTTTGAAGACGAGTCATAAACCCAAACATGTTTTTATAAAAAAAATAACATAGAAAAGAAAAGCATCAAATGGTCATATCTGGGAAGACAGTTGTTTCACTTTTTTTTCTTTGAATTTACTCAATTTATTCTAACTGTTGATGTTTGCTTACAGCCTCATTGTTCACTTAAACATGATGCTTATAGTAGCTATATATGAGTTACTGGAGGGGTCAAATTGTCACCCCACAGTACAGTATATGGCTAATAGGAAGGCAATGTCAGAATAATTGTCTTAGGTCTGAGCTGTAAATCAAAGTGGGAGGAGTGATTGGTCGGACCTCCTGTTCACCATCCTGTGTTTGTCCCCCGAGTGTTTGTCACGGAGGTTTCACAAGTGGCCGCTTCTACTAAACAGCAGGGATTGGATCCAGACCTTGCTGGGTTTGAACTGGAGCCCTGGGGCTTGTAACCACACAGACCGGGAATGTTGGTCATTTGTTTATTATTGGTGATATTTGCCTGCTCCTAATCCCTGGCTGGATTAGCCCTGATGTGCTCCCCATCCCACCTTTTTCCACTGTTAATGGCTTTTCATTAAGACGTTCTGTGCTTTATGTCAATATGTGCATGCGCAAAAAACACACAAACATGAGCAAGCAATGGCGTGCTTTTGGTTTCTGCGTTGGTGCATGAATGTATGTTAAGTGTGTGCCATTTCACGTGTCGCTGAAGGATGTTTATAATCAGAAGGGTTTGACAGATATCTAACCTCCAAATTCTTCCCATGTAACACTGTCATCAATGTCAATCGGAATTACTGTGGCTGATACTTTATTGCATGCCAGGGCGTCTGCCTCTGTGGCCGTGTTTGCAGCTGGGGTGTTTTCAAATCTACCAATTCAGGGCTCTAGAAAGTTTTTTGTCTTAGCTTTTTTTTTTTCTCAAACGGAAACACACAAAAAGCCCCATAGCAACTAATTAATCAAAGACGTTGAATGTCAGCGTGGCGTCATTGGAAATCGGAAATTACTGATGCCATGAGGGAGGAGAAAGTGGTCAGAGTGGTGCTCACAGTACTTGTCTTTACTGTTAGATCATAGATGGAACAAGGTTGACTAAGCAGACCTAACATGTTCAGTGTGACCTTCAAAGAGCTCAGACTACATTCACTTCAAACATGACTATGAACATGCACGTTAACACGCCATTCTTTCTCAACCGCAATGTCTTAATGGGTGAGAAAGTCCATCAAATCTGCACAAACACTTAGGCCCTGCACAATATCGCTCTTCTCTAATTCCTCCCACAAAAGCACAGAAGAAGATACACCAATTCAATACTGACAGACATTTATGACATAGACATGTAATTATCTATGTTTATGTTTGTGGGCTTGAAGGCCATGAAACTTTATACATTTTTCGAATACTTGACTACATTTTTTTGTGTGATAACCTCATGTCACTGGATGGACCACAGTGTACTCCAGTAGACATGATTCAGGGCAAAGCAGACTCAAGTTTCAAGTCATCCAGGGAAAGTTACACATTTTTTCAATACATCATAAAAGATGTAGCATTTTAACATTTAAATTTCCAACCCATGTTGATCATTTTATATAACTAAAACCCTAATATCCATAAGCACAATACTTGTGGGTAAAGCCTAAGAAACACTTTGTGCACACTGTGTGTTTTTAACTTTCGAATCTCAATGCAAGTCTTTAGGCAGGTTTTATTGCAGTCAATTGATAACTTTCCAGACCTGGGTCCAATTTTTTAATTGAATGATGGTCAGTAAACCTTTCTAACAGTGTCAGACCCTTCCCAATACATCTTTTGTTACCCTCAACACAAAGTGTTTTTACTCACTGCACATGGAAGCTGTCCAGCTGAAGCGGTCACAGCTGAGCTTCATGGGGTGTTGGTTAATTGGCAGTTTTTCGAAAGTGCAGTTATGCTCCACTATGCATATCTTCCTCAATGTCCCTTGCACTATTTGCCTTTTTAAAGTGTCCTTTAATTGGCAGCACAGTCACAGTCTCCTGCTTTAACCATCCCCTGTGGTACCTGAATGTGGCCTTTTTGACCCTGAGGCCCTGGGGTGAAAACCCAATATTTTGAGGCCAAAACCAATGACTGGTAACCAGATTTGTTTCCTGCTTTTTTTTTCAGTTTCTTTATTTCTATTTGTATTTCTGTCTTCATTATGAGTTTGGAAGCCAATCTCTTTTTCATGGGGACAGTACTGGGCCTCTGAAAAGCCAAATCCGCTTGTTTCAACACCTCTTCATAAGCCTTTCCTTTCCTGTGTTTTTGTGAGTGTCTGCCAGCCTTAGTCAGGCAATTCTGTCAACATGATAACATGCCTGCCTCCTCAGCCCAAAAGCAAGGCCTCATATTTGGGCTCTAGGGAAACCTGACTAGTACATCTGATAGATCTAGCCACAGCTTCTCCCTAAACACCAGTCAATTCCAACTGGGCTGCATCAGCAGTACTGAAAGACCTGAGAATACTGTGATCCCACCATGGGGTGTATGGCTGTGGCTCCTGCTCCACTACACTTTAATCTCCTTCCCTTTTAACCACAATGGGAAACATCTGCTTACGCTGTGTAGGGTACAGGCCCACCATGGGAGAGGCTGTTTACTTTCACTCTTAAACTAACATTTAACAGCTTCTGTGACCACTCCTGGTTACTTCCACTGGGTTAAAAAGGTGATGGATGATCAATTTGGTGACATCTTTGTTTGTTTCATCACCATTTTTGGTGCTAAAAAGAATTGTCCCTTGACCTTTCCCTTGTAAAATTTCACAAACATATTAGCTATGCTCCCACAGAATTCCCGCAATGGAAAAGGTTGACATTTTGATATCTGTCTTAGTCAAGACCTGCTTTTGTATCCTATCATCAATACCCATAGTCACCCATGTTTTTTGGTAAGAGAACTAAGCACAACTGAGAGGCATGTTTGTCAAAACTATACCCTGTAAAACATAATCCGCCATGTCTTTTGCAGATGTGATAACTTCTTACAATATTTAGCCATGTAGGGTTGAAGTCTTCCTTAAGTTGTGTTCTGTTCTTAGTAGTGAACCAGTTGTTTCTTAACAGACAGGGAGCTACAACAGAGAGATGCAGCAGTATAAAACAGAAACAAGAAACTTGGACAGGAAATGTAATCCAGATGAAGATACTACATTCTGGTTTATTTTACCGGTGTATGTTGTAAGGAATTTGTACTAAAGTACTAACCATATGTCTCTCGAGTTACATCACATCATTTCTATATCCGATTATATTCTGCGCCAGCACCTTTTTTTTTTTTTTTTCCTAATTTCAATAAGGTTTACATTTAACCTTTAGAGACTTGATTCCTGCTTGTCTTGTTTTTGCTTTTTTACACGAGGCACTGCAGCTGTAGACTCACAATTTAATGTAGCAGATGTCAGTGCTGCATGTATATCTATGTGCACTCTCAAATCTGATCCAAAATGGATAACAAGGACATACAAAAAAAAGGTTCACACAATTTTTTACATTAAAAAGCAATTTGGCCTTTACTTTTAAAACCCCAGATGCCTGTAAAGCCATCAAGGGCTTTTCACATAACAATGTAACTTTTACAAAAAAATGTAAAGGATTTGTTAGATCAATTATGAGTCATGTTTTAAGTCACTGAACATTTTGTATCTCCACTGAAATCAATGGAAAACTTACTGCTGCCAGGAATGATTTAAATCGAAAAACTTGGTGTTTTTTGGTTTGGTATGCTTTGGAAAATAGTGGTGGGCAATGTCAAGTAGACACATATTTGTATATTTTAGCCAAAACACATAAAAACCACACCACATTATGAATTGTTCACAGTTGCTGTAGACGTTACCCGACATCAGTTTCCATTGAGTCCAATTTAAGGCTCTAGTGATCAATTCCCAGCTCCTGGCTAGTGGAACTGTGTGACTGAATCGGATCTTGACCTCCACAGGTGTGGCAGGTGATCTGAGGGATGAGTGAGCTCTTCCTGGGGTAACATTAGCTCCCGCCAGCTCCCCCAGTTGCCCTGCCCCAATTTGCCCTTTCCTGTCATTTTACTGAACATCCATTGCAATCTACCTCTGCTCCTCCATTCCACTGGCCGGTCTCCATCGCTAGTCTTCTCAGATATCACTGTGAAGAAAAAATGAACCCTCTTGAGTTGAACTTCAGTTGGGCTGGCTGACAGAGTCCTGACACCTGATTGTAGGCCTAACTGTTTCAGCTTCCTGCCACCCACACCCTCCCACCCTCTTACTCCCATGGTACCAAGGCCAAAACGAGTGTAGACAATTCACTACACAGTTGATCTATTTTGGATTTCTTTCTTTAATGATTAACAAAGAGACAGTATTTTGTTTTTCCGGACTCAATAAAGAAGTAGTTCAAGTTTCCTTAGAAAGTTGCAAAGTCAAATTAGATTTTGTTGTTGTTTAAGCCAGAGGGACATGCTGTAGTTGAGACTTAATGTAGATCCTGTAGGGACAGAAAATTGTACTTGGGCCAAATGTCTGGGTTTAATTCGACCCACCAGTCAGCCAACCAGCTCTTTTTACATTGTCGCTTACAGTAGATTCAAAGCAAACTCAGATAGTTGCCAATCTGATCATTTAAGCTAAAATGTGCAGAGCTGTCAAATGTGTTCAGCACCATATAAGTTAACAGTGTAAAAATATTTGCATGCTCACCATGTATTACCACTCTTACTTTGCTTATTCAACCAGTCATGTCCTTATTTATCAGGTAACTCAATCACTCAATAGAATAATTACTAAAAACACAATAAGGTCATCGACCCAGGAACACTTGACATTCATTTAAGCAGAAGAAACTCCTTAAACACATCACTGTTTGGTTATCTGAATAGGACTTGAATCATTTCTGAATCATCTATCATTTGCATTCCTGCCAAAAGCACTATAAACATGTTTCCACATGTGCTCATTCCATAGCAAAGCTGCCAAACAGCAGTCAAGCACTGCTGAAAGGAAGCTTATCACAGCCCTCCATGATTTTCGTTGACAAATAAATTGTATGTTCTCTTCCTATTCAAGGTAATATGTGGCCTTACTATAGCCACACTCTTTGCAGTTCATTATTATTCCATATATGTTATGTAGAATGCATTGTGTAAGATTATATGCACATTTTGAACCAGTAATTCCAGGCCTGGCTGAAACTTGTATTTGCGTACATTCACAAAGACGAGAGGGTGTGTGGGAAAAAAATCTGATTAATCTGTGTGTGTGTGTGTGTGTGTGTGTGTGTGTGTGTGTGTGTGTGTGTGAGTGATGTGGACGGGAGCGCTGAGCTTTAAAGGTGTGTGTGTACTTGCAGACCTCAGCTAGGAGATGTAATCTGATTTGCAGAAATGAACGGGTTGTTTCACATGACTGGTTTAAAGGACCACTGGCGCAAGGTTGTGCCAGCGTGTGTGTGTGTGTGTGTGTGTTTGACGTGAGTGGAATAGCTATATGCATGTATGCTTGAAAGCCATACACCTACATATATTTATTTGCTTTCTCAAGTGCCATGCAGAAATATGAGCATGTGTTAGTGCAAGCCACTAAACAGTAGAGATAGGAAGGTGTTGAAGTTCACTACGCAATTATTCCATTGTTATTGTTTTTAAATCCGATTTTTGGGGAAAAGATTGCGTGAAAGTAAGGCCGCTGCTAATTAACAGCCCATTACACATCTGGAATAAAGTACAGCTCTGCCTTACACTCTGATGCAGATGCATTTGCAACTTTCTGTTTACACTTCTCTTATAATACACAGCTTTATTTTAAACTAATGGACCATCAGAAATTATATCAAATAATTAAAATCATCTTGTAGCCTCAGCCCTCTTTAGAAGACTACTGAGATTAAATCCCCTGAAAGCTTTGCCTCGGAAACCTCTCTGTTTTAAAACATAGCTGTTGATGTTTTTTTTGGGGTGGAGATTCTCTGCTGGATGTGGTCCATCATGTGATTTTCATTGGACGGTGGCCGGAGGAGACGACCATATTGAAAGTGAGCGTGTGTTTGTGTGTCATCTGGCCTTGTTAATAAAAGCAGGTTGTTTTCCATCTGTGGGTCATCAGTTGTGGTCATCACATACACAAGTGGAAGAGGGGGCCCTATGAGGTGACGCTTGGAGCCTTGTGTGTGCTTGTTGGTGTGTCCGTGTATATATGCTTGTTATACACATAAGCGTGGACCGTACTCACAAGTTGTGTGTGAGATTGCATAGTGTTCATGCCTGTGTTTAGTTGTGTGCTTTCCCTCCCATGTGTGGAGAGTTCATAAGCAAGATGATGCAGTGAGCAGGAAGCTCTGATCCCATCAGGCGTGTCAGCAGGGGCAGTTTTTCATAAAGTAGTAATCTCACCACACAAAGGGGTGTCCAATATAAAAGAGAGCCCCACACCCCTGAGCTAATCAAGACCTGACCAACGCTTCTCCTGGCTTGCCAACCCTCTAAACATTACCTCATCTGGAGGCTTAGCCTAGCCACATGCTGCTCCAGTCTACTGGTCTACATGATAACTCACTTAGCTCAGTACGATAGCTAGAAAAAACAGAAATATAAGAAGGGATATATAAAAGAAATGAGACCAGCACACAACTACCTATGGTGCCTGGTGCCAGGGAAAGGTATTTTAAAAGGGAGAGGAAAGAAAGAATCATTTTACCATGTCCTCAAAAAAACTCTGGGAAGCAATTTGCCAGTATTCAGTTTCTCTCCCCGCTGTCCTGTTATTGCTGTTTTCCCCTCAACTCTTGGAGCCTTCAACCTGAAAGGAGGTTTTTAAGTTCAGGCTTTGTGTCACTCGGAAACAGTGCATTTGTTGCCAAGGTAACAGGTCTGGGACAGTGAAACTAAGAAACCGAGTGCACCTTTGTACGTGAATGGATGAAGAGGGACTGGAGCTGTCATTGGTCCAGAGAGCACAGCTTTAGTCTTAAATGCATCTAAGAAACCTGTGATCAAGACAACCTTCTTCCTCCAAAATCTACCTCAACCTGTTAACCTTATAAAATAAATCCAGCACAATACTACATTTCAAATGAAAAAGCCGCTTTGACTGCTTCCCTTTTCCTGACCTGCCAGTTACTGTCGAGTTTCACTGAAACCTAGATTTACAAAAAACAGAGTTGGGTAATCTTCCTCTACTCAAGATATAGCTTTTGAAGTGTTAAGCCAAGATACTGGAGAAGGTATTGAGTCATGGTGTCATTATAAAACCAGGTTTGGTTGACCAAAAAGCTTAGAGATAAAAAAGGGTCATGTAAAAATAAATGATCCAACATTAGGATTGTCAGAAAATCTTTGACATTATGTGTTGCATACTTGATTTTTGCACTGTTAATTCAATCTTTTTTTATCTTTATATATATGTATAATATGTGTGTGAGTGTAAATGCAAGTCTGGGCAGAGCTGGACTTAATGCCATCTGATTTCTCCATGTTTTTGTCTGTTTGTTTTACTCTGGAATGAGCTCCTCTGTCAATCATTTTTTCCTCCTCCTTATCTTTTTTCAGATGATCTCAGGGGAGCACAGAGAAGAGGCTGAGTAATGGAAACATGATCTCAAGAGATTCAACAGGTAAGGATGACTGTTTTTTTGTTTGATCTTTATTCAGTGGAATATGTGATCACACACAACGCAGCGTTATTATGAAGTGACAGTTGCTATAAACAACCAGAGTGTGGTTCATCCACTGATGAAAGGAAGTAGCAGTTGTTCACATGTAGGGAGACATGATCAGGGTGGTGGCACTGGCTTAATTCCCATGTTCTTGCTTTTTTTATTGTGTAACTCAAGTCATGACAGCATGGTAAAGAATGCAGTGGCACAGAGATATCACTTCAAACACAGCGTCTCTCAGGAGCCTCAGATCCTTTCAGTGAAACTGAAGGAAGATATGCTTTGATGGCCCACCCTAGAGTCGGTGGCCTTCAAACAAATCTGTTGATGGGCTTGTGCGGGGCAGCCAGCAGGCTGAATGAGTGGTACTGTATACGTGTGCCTCTCAGGGTGGCCATGGGTGTTCTCAATGGAGGTCAAACATGCTTGACCCCAACATGAGTAGACTTTTTGTGTAGATTTTAGGCTCGCATTGTCTTTTTTTTCTCCTTCTAACGGGTTCTCTAGGTAAATGGAGGGGAACAGTGTGTGTGGATGGCAGGCTGCCAGCAGACAGGTACAGTAGATGTGCTGATGAGGTAGGGTGATAGGGGCCATTCTCATTCGCGGGCCCCAGGCACAGACAGGCGGACACGGGCAGGCTGAGATTCAGAGGCAGGTTGGGACCTGGATCTGTATGCTGATGCTGCTTTACTGGCTGTGCTCCAAAGTGAGGCATAGGAGAGAAACGTGGGAAGGGAAAAACCTCTAATTGAGGTCAAAGGGAGCAATAGAGAAAATCGCTAAGTGGTGGAGTTGAAAAAACACAACCAAAAATGAGGGTGGATAATAACAGAGAGTGTTAACAAAAAGCAGTAGAGTGGTTGTGACTTAAAGTTAGGGGAAGCAGGCTGGAGAGCGATGATTATGTGTGAGGCCCAGGGGAAGGAGAGAGAGGTGAAGTAGGAGGGAGATGAAGAAAGAGTACGCGAGTGAGGCCACATCCTGTACGCTGGTGGAACGTGACTCCTCACAGGTAAGCCAGCTCAGAGGTGCAGACAGGCAGAAAGAAGATGAGGAACACTGATGGATGACTACTTATCCTCTGACATGCCGTTCCTTCCCCAGGCAATGAACAGGCGGGACAAGCCGGTCCCACCACTTTGGCTGAGTGGATGTTGTGTGGGCACAGACGATGTAATGTCATTTTGTTGGAGGTTGTATGTGCAAGTAAAGCAGACTACTGGTTGTCAAGAGGCCACCTACCTGCATTACCTCACCTCGGGGTGCTCTATGTTGTTGTGAAAAAAGCAGATGTTGTGCACTGATTAACACAACATATTCAACAAACTTTTGTACCTGTTGTACAAAACAATTGTTCTTATCTTCTTCTTAACTGTTCCTGCACTTCTGAGAATTAGTAATTTTATCTATTTGTTTAATCATTGAAATGAGACACTTGCCTAAAGCAATACTAGGTTTGACATATCAACTGTGGTTTTAGACTCAAAAGCAGGTGTTTGCTGCTAGCGCAAGAAGGCTGATTTGTGATTTCTGTCCACGCTTCTGGAGGCAAAACTGTTTTTGCCACCACTCATAATGTGATCATTTCAGCTAATCATGAGGCTCTGGGTGGTTCATCCGCTACTTATTCATTATGTCAGTTTGAAACCTCATGCCCTTTTCTGTGTGGAAAGATGGTAAAAGCAACACAATCTGCTGAAGGCATTATCGGAAAATAACTTTGCATTGATCAATTCTGGATGTTTTATGAATCTCTGGTTGTTTTAAGTAAGGACACTAAACAGTTACTTTAACATTTAAACAGTTACATTTCCAGAAATTATTAAATCCTCTTATTTACTTCACTAAGGGTATGGGAAACATGTGTCACTGTTCAAGCTGGTGTCTTTTCTTCCAAGTGGTTTTTGGCCTCAGTCAATCATTAGTTTGTGTATTATGTTTCTAGGATCATGCTGAATCCTGGTTTGGACTGAGGACCAGCATCCCCTGCAGCAGATGTTTGCTTCTGGCATGTCTGCTAATATCATGAGCTCCATTTCTGACAATCTCGCTCACATGATCCAGCGCCAGCAGCTTGGACTTGGAGATGCTGTAAGACAAACTCTGCATGATAGTGCAGTGTGTTCTGCTGCTCAGACATTAAGGAACAGATCAGTCAACACTGTCTGGAGAGGCTCTCATTCGGAAAGTTAACTTGATGAAAGATGTTTATCGCAGTTACCAAGATGGATCTACACATTGTTTGACTTTTCTAAATTGAACTTGGATTAATATTTTTCCCGTATATGTACATCTGCTTTTGATATTCAATGTTTATTCACGCTGTTGCCCATACACTGCAGTTGTGACATATACTGTGTTATTCTGGATACAGTATCAACAAGCGCTGGAACTGTAAATGGAAAATAATCAAATGGTATTTTCATTTTTAGGTCTGAAATTACAGCACTTGCACAGTGCAGTCACGTACAAAATGTATTTTGCGAAAAGCACAAAAGGTGTGCACAGTATTGTATAAAATACATTTCAACAGATAAGATCAAGATTCCCCAGACAATTACTCATTTATTGGAACTTTTATGTTTTGATATCTTCTAATCGCGATCACAAAGAAGCCATTGTAATCAAGGTGCTTATGAATGCAAACCAGAACCTTCTATATTGACACTGTGTTTCACAGTGACACAATTGGCAGCCTTTGTTGTTTTTGGTTAACCCTGCCAAGCAATTTATTCTGATGATAATTTATAGCTCTATATCTTTTGTTGTGTCTGTGAAACCTACCATAAATAAAGAAAGCGTATCTAAGCTGCTGTCTGTTTGTTTTTGTATTGTAGCTGCAGATCTATGAGATTAACAACCAATAAGATGCTCTAATGATGGTCGTTATGTGTGTGAATATGCGTTTAGTATTACTCATGCTGACTTCATTACTAGCTGGGCAAGTATGTACTAATCGGCTACAAGGAGGACTATCAGGTGATGTATCACTTTTTTTTCCTTTCCTGCTCAGCCAATAAGGAACAGAGAACATGTGAAGTTAAAAGTGAAATTGGAATTATGTGACATTTAAATATTGATCATCTGAACTGCTTATGGAAATCACAGAGTTTTACTTCACTAATATACCAATGTGATAATAGGTCAAGCCTAAGACACGCCTTACATTTTACTGTTCAGGCTCATTTACTTTACTTACTTTTCTAGAAGTAAAAATGGAAAGGGTCTTTGCTGTTGGGTTCAGTTTCTGTAAACCTTTGATGTATGATGTTGTTGGAGAAGTGCTTAATATCACAGTCTAGGTCAAAATGAGTTAAACTGCAGGGAGTTTTCACTACTTTATGCATGAAAATCCCCCCAGCTCTCCTTCAAGGTTCAAGGTTTTTTATTTGTCATATGCACAGCAGATACAGCGTATATGTTGGCAATGAAAATCTTATGTCGCGTGCTCCTCCAACAACTCAACATGCATGGTGCAAAAGATAAATAAAGTAGTGCAAAAGGAGAGAAGAATATTTACAATATTAACAATAAAGATTTGAGGATGTGAAATATATACATATGTGGAATACATTGAAAGTATTTAAATACTTTACACTGTTGAATGAGGAGGTATGGACAGATGCATATATTATGTATAGCAGATGTATATGGCAGATATGTACAATATATAGATATGTGTACTATAAACAGATATGTATGGCAGATGTGTATAATATATATGTATGTGTGTACTATAAACAGATGTGAGTAGACATTCACAGAGCTCAGGAGTTCAGTAGTCTTATAGCCTGTGGTATAAAACTGTCTCTGAGTCTGGTGGTCTTGGTCCGGATGCTGCGGTACCGTCTGCCAGACGGCAGCAGACAGAACAGATTGTTGCTGGGGTGATGGGGGTCCTTTAATATCCTACCGGCCTTCTTCCTACACCGCTGGGTGTAGAGGTCCTCCATGGATGGCAGCTCCGTCCTGGTGATGTGCTGAGCAGTTTTCACCACCCTCTGTAGAGTCTTACGGTTGAGGGCGGTGCAACTGCCATACCAGGCGGTGATGCAGCCAGTCAGGATACTCTCGATGGTGCACCTGTAGAAGTTGCAGAGTATCCTGGAGTCCATGTTGAACTTCCGCAGCCTGCGGAGGAAGAAGAGCCGCTGTCGAGCCGTCTTGGATATGACCCTGGTGTGATGTGTCCATGTCAGGTCCTCACTGATGTTTACCCCGAGGAACCTGAAGCTGCTGACTCTCTCCACAGGAGTCCCGTCGATGGTGATGGGTGTGTGTGCCTCTCTCTGCCTCTTCCTGTAGTCCACAATCAGCTCCTTTGTTTTGCTGACGTTGAGATGGAGGTTGTTGTCCTGGCACCAAGATGTCAGGGCTTCAGAAAGACATTCCAGCGTACACTACAAATGCATTTATTGTTTTCAATCACTTGAAGTGAGTTTAACATTTTAGCACTGACTTCCCATTCAACTGTCTTTCACTGTCAATTTCAGCTGTGATTCAATAAGGTTCGGCTCAGGAGGGGGGAGCTACAGGCCCTGCGGGGGATGGGACGTGGGTGCGGGAGCGCGGGGAAGCATAGTTGCTAAGGGGGTAATTATTCCTCGAGGGGTTGCTTATTGTTGTCTTTCTCTCTGCCATAAAACAAAGCGGCCCGGGTTAGGCTCCTATAGCAGTGTGCTCAGGCTTTTATTCTGGCGCTTGACAATGTTCTGACAAGTTGTTCCGAGCATCATAGGGATCATATTAAGAATCAAATTTGTGGGGGCCAAGGTCATCTCCATCTGTAAAAGAAAAGGGGTGTGAAGGCCCCGGCGCTGATGTTTTGAAAGTTGAGCTTCATGACATCTTTATGGCCCTGCTTATGGTCAACACCATTAGCATGTCCACAATGGACTTCCCTACTTGCCTGCCTCCCCCCTCTTTTATTTTTTTCCCCCCTGCTTTTTCTCACACACATACACAGCTCCGGGGAAAAATGACCTCTCTGCAGCTCTCAATTCACCGCACTTCTATAGCCCTGAATGGACCGGCTCAACAAAAGGTGACATAATTTTCTCAGGGTTTGATTGGCCCCCTCCATGCCACAGGATGACATCATGCAGACCCCCTCCCTCTCCAGCGCATCACAACCAGCACCAGCACACCAACCCTCCCCTTCATGTTCTTGGATGCTGGGTTCCCAAGACAACAGAGTTAGGCCCTGGCTGAGGGGCAGGACTTGGCAGTATATTGCAGTTTGAATGTCTATAATGAGCTCAGGCGGCGTTGCTCTTGTGTTTGTGGTAAACAATCTTAAGGAATGATAGAAGGAGACGGGAACAAGGGAAACGATGGGATGAGGATAACTGTCTACATATATTTATATGATGGCGGATTCTATATTCTTTTCACCTTCCCTTTAAAGGGACCATTGATGAAATCTTCTACAATAACACATGTATTACAGCAAGAAGTGTCAAGCCACAAACCTTTAATGTCAAGCAGGAACTTTTTGTCGGCTGCTGAGCTCTCACTTGAAGCTCGGCGAATTTTTGGTACGAGTTTCATTGTTTCTCACTTTCAAGTAGGATGTGTGTGCGTTTCTGTGTTTGTTGCATGCAAGAGGGGGGCATTAGAAGAGGGAATAGTTAATTGAGACAAGTTTCCTCATTTTCCTTAAATAGAGTTTTATTTACATCCTTATCCATCTTTTCAAGGGAGTCTGCTCTGATTCATTTAAAATTATGTTAGTATTTCACCTTTAATACTTTTAAAAATCAAATAAAAACTATTCATGAGAGAGATTAACTTTTACCCTCTATTTAACAATATACCCACAATCTGATAAAGTACAGTAATTGGGGTGTTACTCAGTGTATGATGTCAAGTAATAAGTTCAGGGTATTGGCTGACTTACTCAGCTCGGTACAACCTGTGACCCTGACTAATAAATGTCACTTTTCAAGCTGGTTTTGCATCCAGGAATATTAAAAGCACTGTACACCAGAGAATCACATGCATACAAATGGCCATTTCCCCTGGGAATTGTTGTTAATGAGGATAATTTAAAGTGAGGTTGACATGCAGATCCAGTGCCAAACCTTATTGGTTCCAAAGACTCCTGCAGCATAGACGCCTTGAAGCACACTCCAAACCATTTCCTCAAATTGGAGCTGTATCCCAAGAAAAAAACTACACAATTACTTCTTGGTCTTGGGATATGTCCACCATTTTTGTTGAACGTTACATTTAGTATTACTCATGTATGGTCGTGCTTATACATACTGGTTTCAATGGGAAAAAAAGATCATTTTCTATTTTGGCTGTTCCCGTACAGTCTTCTGTCTTTATCTTGTCCATCATGCCAAGTCTCTATTCCCTTTAAAGTGCACCTCTTTATAGTTTTCATGCTTTCCTTTTCCTTATCCTTGTGGTGTGTTGTGATTAACTGTGGTGTGGCGGGTTGGCCCATCCTTGGACTTTGTTGGAAGAGAGCATAGCTTTAGTGGGTTTGCGAGTTTGGATGAGCGCTGACTGGGTATCGGTTACCTCTGGCATGTTAGGAGTGCGTGGGCTCCCATAGCCTATGACGTTGATTCGCTCAGCTCTCCATGCACAGGAGAAATGGTGGGAATCCACTTCTTTCCTTATTCTCTATATTTTCCACGATTGTTCTTTATTGAGGTTACCTTTTTTCCAGCGCTTTTGTAATTTGTCATGGGATTTACCTTGAGTTTATTATGACAATATTTAGCCAAGTAAAAAGTTACAACAATAAATCCGGAGCAAATTGATAGGGACAATAAAGTTATGTACTTTCCAAAAATCATAAAAAACGCAGCGGTCTTTGTGGTTTATTCATGGTGACAGCCTTGATTGGCAAGATGACATAGAGGAGGCAGTTGCATGGGAAACCATCCCTCAGTCTGGGCACCCTCTCCATCCCGCGCCTCTCTCTCTCTCTCTTAATCCCCATTGAGAAGGGGAAGGGGAGACTCGGGAAGCAGGAGAGGATGAAGAGGAGGAGGGGAGCAACAGAGCAGGCCAAAGGCTTCACTGACATCCATGGGAATCTGCAGATCCATTCAGTCGTAATTATTAGCATCAATGCAGAGAGGCAGTGGCAAGGCGAGGGGCGGGGGCAAGGGGGTGTGGGAGAGTTTTGGGGGTGCGGTTGGGCGGGATGAGGGGGTGTCAGTCCAAGATGGAAATCAATCACCAGAGGAACCAAGAGGTTGTAATGAGAGGAAAAGAGAGAGAGGTGTTGAACAGGGTAACTTTCCATTATAGCAAAGACGATGTGAGCAGCATTTGTCACTGCAGCATTTCCCTTTCCTTGGTGTCTGGTCTCTGGAGAAGTGATTACGAGAAAGGAAATATTTATAGACAGAGGAACTAAACAGTATATCATCAAATATGAAGCCAGCAATCATGAACATTTGATCTCTGAGTAAGCCGTTTTGTCATTTGGTTTTTATCTTGTAGGTCACATATGACTCTGAGTAACGTTTAATCAGTTACAGTCAATGCTGACAACTTTTTTAAAGGCATTATTGTTGATTTATTTCCCTACTATGACACTTTTGTCAGGCAGTTATATCAGATTTTTTTCTTTTGGATGTGTGAGAGTAAATCATTCATGGGCTTGTGTGATTCCTTCCTGTCTGCATGAAATGAAGCAACATAGTTCAGGGATGCCAGCCCTCTGTCCCCTCTACATCATTCATCACCCTGACAGGCTATTTCACTCCTGGATTCAGAATTCCTCCTGATCGACCACCTCAAACACTTTGGGTTGTCCCTGCTTGGTGAGAACGTCACTCCCAGCTCACTGAACACCACATTTGTACTTTTGCCATCTAGCCACTGACACAAGCCTGCCTGATGGAATTATGACTAATATTTTTTTTTATTTTCTCCCTTTCTTCACTTGAAAATGTAAAAAATTTCCAGCCGAGGGTAATTCAGCACAGCGGCTTTAGTGGCCTGTCTGACCTTTCACTGATTGTCAAAGAGGAAGGATCCGATTTAAATGGAAGACACCACCAATTTTAGAGGTGCGTTTTGAGTGTTGCTCATTGCTTCTCACTGTGAAAGAAAGGTCATGTCAAAGGTCGGGTCAGCACTTGTCCTCTTCCTTAGAAGGTCTGGTGATACTCTGGAGTTTACCTTGGGAAAAACAGTCAGATAGAGATGTCTCATTTTGCCTCTGGTGAATTTAGACAGAGGGTGTCAACATGTCAGCTTCAGGATAACAGATTTCTTCATGTGAAGCTGTCAGAAAGAAATGTTAGCTACATTATTTGTGCATGCAACATAACAGGCTCTAAAAACCAAGATAAACAAACATATATTATATTCAGAAACCTCAAATGATAACTAATGTGTTAAAAACAAATTCCAGTTAATCCTTCCTTTAACTAGATCATCATGAAATCCCCTTAAAAATGCCCGGAAAACCCATACTTATATTTAATTGTATGACATCTACAATACATGTCATACATTCCTAAAAAGTTCTTCAAAGTAATTGCATATGCTCAAATATCTTTTGTTTTCTCTTCTTTTTCATAAATGTAACTTATTTTTCTTTAGTTCACCTGCCTTGTTGAACATCTTTTAAATCAAGGATGCAAAAACAGTTTTTAGATGCTCTTTAGAAAGCAGGTAAAGCTCCTTGACTCTTTTTTCGGACCACACATGGCACATACTCATAAACAAAATAAATCCCATATAGTTTACAGTATTGAACAGTTCCCAATAAAAAATACAAGGCCTCTAGTACCAATATAACTCATGCTAGATATGGTTGGGTTTTTTGTAATGCTCTTTAAAGCCTGCATTTTGAACTCAAGTAGGTATGTGTTGTGTTTTAAATAACTCCCAATGTAATTTGCCTTTCTTAGAGTAATAATGTCTGATTTCAATGTATGTCAGGATCTCATAATTTTCTCTTGGCAGATCTAGCCTTTCTCTGCCTCCCACGCTGCAGGAATCCTCTGGTCAGAGAAAAGAGTGACCTCTTGACCCACACACACAAAGTTCCTTTTTACATACAGCACTTGAATTTCGTCTCCTGATGTGTAGATCTGGCATAGGGGTGAGGAACAACGAAAACTCACACGCTCATCTATCACAATCATAGCATGGACAAGATGGTGGTGGTGTGTCACACATTCAGTGACACAACGTGAATGTTTCTCCTTATCTTCCTGTACAAAGTATGAACCGTTTGAACTGAGAGCATTAAGGTATTGCACAAACACACAATCATAGACTTGAATCTTACAAATTCCTGGATATGGTACGGTTGATAGCCATCAGCTCTAAGGGTAGCCAGGTCCTGTTTACAAAGCCAGCGAGGCCCCAACACACACACTACTGATTCAGCTGCCTCAACCCCGTCACACATGTACGTATACTGGGATAACTATCTCCCCTCCATTTGCACACAGCCAAGGACATAACAAATATATGGACAAATCGACACCATCTACACCTTTCCCACCTTCTGTCAGGGACAATGGCATACAGATATATAAAAACAATCTTTATACTGAAAAGTGAATAAGCAACAGGACGCATTATAAATTCAAACTGCTACTTTGATTATAATGAGTTTATATTTATGCTGCTAATGGTTGATAACAACACCAAAAGGCTAAAGGTTAAACCTAGCATTCATCCTGTAGTCGAAAACCGGTGGAAGCCAAGACACAATCGGGGCCTGCTTTTTTATCTTGAAACTCGGGGTGATCAAAATACTGCAGACTCAGGTTTTTTTTTGCACTTGCGTTTGTATTTCAAAGGCGGCTTTGTCTTCCTGTTCATCCTGTTGGAAATGTAGCCCAGAAAGTTGACAATTTGTGATCTTATCAGTGAGCCCCTTGAATGTTCTTGTCCTCGCAAGAAATTCAAAACGCTTTCTACTTCATCTCAGCTCTGGGGTCAAAACAGTCATAATTCTTTAGGGTATATCATGTTAAATCCATTTTAGATGGTTTGACATGTTACATAATTATCGCATTCACAAGTTATTTATTCTTTCAATAGATGGAAATTGACCAGTTCTGAGATCTCAAAGTCCGTTTAATTTTTATTCTTTTGTTACTTTTTTAGTTTTCCGCTTCTTAATGTCACGTTATTAGATATGTTGAATATAATACATGATTGTATCTGGTTAAAAGCTACCAACATTGGTGAATTAAGTTAAGTATAACTCTGGTCTAGCTTTTTTTAAACACAGAGTTTCTGTTTACATTCAATGTTACTTTCAATAAATATGTGTCTCATAAAAGATACTAAATGTGATGGATGTATTTCATTCCTCACAATAAAAGGCCTTTTGAAAGAAAACATTGGAAATCTGCATTTTTTTGTATTCCTGTTTGCTTGGTTGTTATTTCTTCTTCCCTTTGTGCCTTTTTTGGCACATTGCTTCTTACATTCTCTCCACCTATAGGCTCATGAAATAGTGTGTAGGCTTGGCATCCCCCACATGATGTATGTGCCTGTGCTCTGTGATAGTTAGAACAACAACGGTAATAACAAAATCAGGATCCATCTACTTAAAACATTGCCGTTTTTAGTGAAGTACAGCGTTAAGTTTTTTGCGAATATGGTAAAGCAAAATGAAAGGAGATTTGTTATTGGTAATTTCTTCAATGGTGACACTTTAATGACCTCCGATGATGATGCTAATTTTAAAGTAAATCAAATCATAAATTATTTTATGGATATTGTGTAAACATCTCTAGAGTTTTTCTAGAAATTAAGCTCTGTACGTTTTAGCAGTTCAGAAGTGTCTGGACACGACTCAGAAAGTCCATTTCCTAAAACAACACAGTAATTGCGCAACACTTTCCCCCTGAGTTTCTTTCACTTTGCTCAGAAACAAACATGAATTCACTCATTTGAGGGGATTTTATTTGGATAGAGAATTGTTTTGGCCTTTTTCCCATCGAAGACAGTTCTGAAATAAAGTTCAGCGGTAGCGTCTGTTAGTGGCAACAGATGACGCAAAATACAACCTGATCAGGAAAGGTGGAGCAGTAAAATTCCCCCTTTTCAGTCCTAAAAGCTAGACCCTTTGAATATGGATGTGTTGTGTGACACTTGCATATGCTGTGGCACGTTTGTTTTTTTTGCGGCTTTTATGAACACACATCAATTGCTGACAGTGAGTGTGGTTTTAGGTTGGTTGCCTGACGTTACTAAGTCAAGACTGTGCAACATTTTCCAGCAGTTGACTGTCCCCTCTCGGGGGACATGTCCACCCAGCCTCTTCGGGAATTGGGTTGATAGACTCCTGTGCCATAATGATGCCTACACTGACTGCTGACTCGGTATGTTGTTTAGCTTGAGAAACAGCAGAAACTTCTATACTTGCGAATTTGTTGCTTTTTTGTGTGCTTCTGTCAGGCGTGTTTAATATAACTTTTTAACAAATGCCTGTATGATTCAGCTCTTGCTGCAAAAGCATAGTTTCATTGTTCTCACTGCTGGATAAAAAGTGTTCCCACGTTGAATCCTCCTGTGAGTGGCCATTAGCAAATAGTCCCATCCACACCTGCAGCAGTTTTAATGACATTGTCATCTTTGCAGGTGAGTGTAATTTGATCCCTGCTGGGATCAGGCCCATTTTCTCGTGGGAGAGAAACCAAATATATTCGTGTCTAATTAGAAATCACACTTAGCGAATAAAGGGAACATAACTGAAAAAGTTAAGCAAACATTGTTCACAAGGGACCTTACTAAAATCAATCAGATCACACTGTGCTTACCCTTGACATTTACTGAGAATCAGTAATATAGAAATATAATAAATGCTCCTTACTCAAGTCAAGCTGTCTACTTGTTTTGATGCTTCTTCTCAAATGTAACACCATGCAATGATTTAAGGCACCTGGGAATTCCCCTGAAAGAAGGAAAGCAAGAGCGGGACTTATTCAGTATAACGGACAGAAGTAAATGACAGGGATTTTGTGGTGATGACTGGGGAAATACTCAGCTCAGCTATCTAAAGAATCCCTCCAGCATAGCTACATTCTTGTTTATGTGTTTACAACCAGGACACAGCGCTGATAGACGGGTGTGAGGCTGCGGCTTCACAACTGGAGCCAAGCTTTGCATATCACATGATTAAGAGCTCATGCGATGGCCATAATGACAGCGGTGGTGGTGGGGTTATCGAGAGGTTACGACCGGCTGAGGAAGAGCAAAAGTTTATTGCCACTGGGGGGACCAATTAACTGTGACACCACAATATATTTTCCGGGTTTCATATTCAGAACTTACTAAGAAATTGGTGTAATTTAATTCCATTTAAAGGCATTTTTTTATTTTATATTGCTGTGAGACTACACAAAAAGGGGAAAACTGTTTTAAATAAACATAGAAAGTGCTTAGTATGATTGATTACAATCATTTTGGGATGGATAGATGCAAGTGAAAAAGTATGTCTTGGATTATAGCACATCCTGTCAGCTGAGCTCCCTCTCTACCTCTCCCTCGCTCCCTCTGTTGCTCCTCTTAACAGCTGGTGCTCCCAACTGCATGATGGTTGATGTGTGGGTTGAAGGGGTCTCTCCTCGGGGTGTCCAGATGAATCTGGGCTCGGCATTTTGACCCCTTAGTTAACCTCTCAACTTCATCTGTCCCCAGGGCCAAACACATAGCCATACTGAACGCATTAACCCACTGACCCCCCTCTGTCCTGCTTATTGATACACATGGCACTTCATCCTCGCTCAGTAGTAACAATAGCTATCATCTGCCTCAAGACACTAATTTGCAAATAATATGAAACCAAAAATAAGGGGTATGACATGAAGTATTTGAAGTGATCACGAAAGGAGGCCCTACATGCTCCGAACATGCAACTGCTGAGTGGACAGGGGCAGTTTAGGACACAGTCACGCTGACAGCATGCTCAAAGTCTGTTTAGCCAGACTTAGCCAAAACTGTTCAGCAGCTCCTGATCGGAGTTGAAGGCTGAGTCTCTGGGCCTGCAGGCTGCAGGACTGCCAGGCTGGTCAGGTGGAAGGCTCGGGGCTGGGTGACTGCCACGGGGTAGCACCACTCCTCCCTCAGTCCCTGATCTGCCCAGCGTGCACAGGACTTAGGGCAAAATCTGGGGATTATCTCCGCTGCACTTCCACCCCTACCACCCACTGCCTCCTCGCAACGCAACACCAGGCAGTACTCCACTTCCTCCCTTCTTCAATTTCTGTCCTGCACTTGCACCACAACATAGGACAGGACACACACAACACAAACACATCTATTTAAATGACTGAGGAGTTGAAGTCCTCTATCACTCAAAAACACACTTATATACAGTATCTCCGCTTTTGTATGAGCAGTCTCCACGGTCAAATACTTTCTGTGAAATGAATGGATGTTTGCCAAAGGTGCATGAATGGAAATGCTTTATTGTTTTAAACATAAAACTGTCAAGTGACAGATGGGTAACATAACTTGTTTTTCATGTTCTTCCGCAGTGATTACTCACCCACAGCGTCTGTCATCACTCACTAATCAACTCAGCAACTCTGACACTATTTTTACTATTTGTTTGGCTTTTTTACATTTACATAAATTAAATATAACCTCACACTTAACTCTTCAGGTACAAACATTTCTTTAGTCTTGGTGTAGCCATAAAGTAATTTTAATTAAAGTGTTTGAGATAAGTGGTGCAGCCTTTAAAAGTGGTTTGCATGATTACACATATCTTTGTATTTGTTAAGGATTTAGGATGAATACTTGCTGTGAAAGAGATCATAGAGGGCACCAAAGGCCTCTACCTTACTCTC
This sequence comes from Eleginops maclovinus, assembly GCF_036324505.1. Lineage (NCBI taxonomy): Eukaryota > Metazoa > Chordata > Actinopteri > Perciformes > Eleginopidae > Eleginops > Eleginops maclovinus. Next base: position 14,272,971 of record NC_086364.1, on the reverse strand, counting down.
CGTACGGCTTCTCTCCACAGGACATGTCTTTAAAAGGGATCTTGTGTTTCATATCCCCATAACTTATGGCCTACTGTGTGCTCTACCCCTCCTGTTTCTGTCACTGCTTTGCTTCCTGTCTTCTACTAAATAACACCCCTCACCTGTGCTAATGTGCTGCCTTCACTTATGATGTCATGTGTGAGTGTGTGAGCGTTGACGACAATCTTGTCTTTTTGTCGGTTAAAAAAGCAAACAGTAGCTGAATAAGATGACTACTGATAGAGACACTGCAAAAAACTAATCAGCCTTCCACAATCAGATGACATCAGCTAGCCTTTAGCTGACCCTGCAAAGCAACAACGAAACGCCACAGAGAGAGAGAAAAAAAAACAAGCGGATTCATATAACAGTTAAGATAAAGTGATTTAGATCTGGTTAACAAAGAAACGCATAACAAGATGAAAGGTATTACTTCATCATGTTGGAATTGAAATGTGTCTAATTCAATTATATTCTCATTCTGAGAGTTTGCACCTTCAATTGTGTGTCTCTAAAACAGGCCTAGAGCTGCAGCGTTGCAGCTGTGGGGTGGGATCTACTTGGCACAGTGACATAAGTTTTTGTGTTAAAGCTGAAGTCAAAGAGATGTATACGATTCGTTGTGCATTTCATTGCATGGTGTTGATATTGCATATCAAAATGTCGTATTGAAAGTCAAACATATTAGAGTTTTGTAATGTCTCCTATGCTCAGGCTTGGACAAGCTAAACAAGCTAAAATGTCCTCCAAGAAAAAGGGATGTGTGGGGACATGTTCTCATGGCGCTGCCTGCTGCAGGCTTTGGCTCAGACTCCAGGCTAGAAGTGGCATTGTGTGCATGCATGTGTGTACGTACATTCTCCTGTATATTCATGGGGCAATGGGGGGAGTGGCAGGGATCACAGACAACAAATCATGGGCCAGGGGAGATAATGACACTGGTGAAAAGGATTTGGGGTAATTGGGGTGCTAGAAGCTGTGGAAAAAATGATGTCATCAAGTCGTTTTGGCTGCTATCTAGAACCACTGGTTTCATGGAAGGTGGCAGCTTTAACTTGAGTGGAAGAAAGGGGGAAGAAGGAGAGATAAGATGTTGGAAGGGGCTCAAGGAGGATGTAGGCGAAGTGGAGGGGGAAGGGAGTTTACACAAGTTCGTACACACAGGGAGGCCTGTGATGGATGTGATATGGAGGGGATTACGTGTTATTTAGTTTGTTCTTGGTATGCTCAAGTGCACAAGGTGTATGGCATATCTATATGCAGAGCATGGTGGCAGAACCTTGTGGATTGTAAAGACATTCATCCTCTCTGACTGCAACCCCCTTCCCTTTCCTCTTAGCCTGGCCCCTTTTATAAAAAATATTTTGTAGGCACGTAGCCATTGCACTTCCTCCTCCACATTGCCCTCAAACACTGCTGGCATAAGGCAATGAAGGCAATGTGCAGATCATGATTGAATGCATTGCCGAATACACACCACACCTGACAGACAACTTGCATTACTTTTCAACAGCAAATTAAAGCACAGTCATCTCTGGATCCAGGTTACTTCTCTGAGTAAAAATATAAGATAACATAAGACGAGCAATGCTGGTTAGGTCTGCGGTTTGATTTTTATCAACCAGAAACATACAGTACACCTCAAACAAAAACAGGAAGTATTGAAGGTAATACAGGAAGTTCAGATAAAGACCTTAACTCTGGTGGTTCAGCGAAATCAGGATTTTAAAAAAAGACAGCAAACATATCTAGGTTTGAAAGAGTGTGCTTGGTTACAGGTTTTGCATGCTTTAATCTTTTATTTGCTGCTCTGCTGTTTGCAGGGAACATTGAGCAATCCCTTTTGTTCAAAGCTTACAGAGGACTTAAGAAGAACAAACAACCTTAGTCCATAGAACTTAGAAATTTGATAGAGATTCCCAGTGCATTATGGAAAAGCAGATATATTTGAGAAGGATCATTTGACATGATTACCTTTGCACCTTACATGTGCACCTTCATGGTGTCATTTGGATCTTAAAATTGAGGTCTGCCTGCAGTTTGAGGGTAAACCCAAGGCCTTAAAGTGTAGGTGGGACTACTGTGTTAGCCTAGCTGTGACTGCACATGGGACTGGTTAGCATCCTGGCTAGAGTGAAAAAGAGCTGCTGGACAAAGTTAAGTTCTGTGGGATAGGAATAAAAGTTACAAAGAGAAGAAGAGCTTTCTTATTTAAGCATGACGTGAATGCTGCCACACGTCTTGTAGACATTCTCAAAACCTACAAATGCAGTCACACATGCTCAGCCTAATCTCTGTTGTACTACATCATACACAGTAGGCACAGATGGCCCACACTCAAGACCACATTTCATTTACATTAACAAGTCCATTGCATACAGCTTTGCAAATGGAGCAAACAATATAAAACACATTGGTGAGAAAAGAGAGTACAACATAGCTTTAATTGACAGGCTAATTTAATAGGGCAAACAATGCTAATGTTTATATACCATTACTACTGGATTAGATTGCAAATATCAGACATTAATGAATCTGCTTATTTTTTGTGCATTTAACAAACTCACATTATCAACTTCACCAGAATTGAATCAAGCAGTTGGTAAACAGAAAATGGGACCAAAACGACATATGTCTGTAGAATGATGTCTTTACTTGTTATCAAAAAGAGTTCAGGGTGTGTTAAGAACAGGTTTTAAAATCAAATCACCTTTTCCTTCTTATTTATCTCTCATTTTTTCTGCATTGGGATGTATTCCATCTCCACTGCAATGTATTAACAAAGGCTACTGTGCCCTAATCCCCGAATGGACCTTCCCCTTGCTCTTACATACAGCCCTACTTTTCACATTATTGCAGGTTTAGAGTGGCTCTACCTCCATTGCCAGTTGGCTGTGATCCTTGTTCCGGCTTCAGCATCTGCACCAGTACAGAGAATGGTTGCTCAGTCTAAAGGGGTGGCCTGGGTCAGAGAGAGGGGCTTCTCTGTTGTGACGCAGTTATTACAAAAGCAGGGTGAGCCTTTTTTACTAAATGGATTGGCCGATGTTCTACCCTGGCCAGGGTTGACCTGACTAGACGACCACAAGCACTTGGCTGGCTCCGGCTCATTTTTGGGCTGTCAGCCAACCTCCATGTTCTGTGCTCCATTTGGGCTTTCTTGATCCGTCCCAAACAAAACCACAAAAGTGAAGGAGCTAATGCACTGAGGTTGCAGAGCAGTGAGGTCATAGACTGTATGCCCCAGCCTAATGTTTGGCATGATGCATGGGAACTGTCTTTCAATCTCTCTCAGCACCCTAACCTCCTATCCCCTCTACTTTTCCTTCTCCATCCATCTCTTCCCTTTCCTACACTCTATCACCTACCTTTCTGAGTGTCGAGGATCTGACTTCCCAGCACCTCATCATCCTTCAACATAGGAACATGTGGTATCTATATCATGGTCATATATTAGTCTTCTTTGAATCTCTTAAGATCTCATCGACCAATAGTGAGCCAGCTTTCCCACACAGCACAAATCATTACATTTTACATCTTGGCATTACAAATGATTCTATGACGTGATATGTTAGAATAAAGTCGGTGCTGCCAAATCAGGGCTATATGGTAAGGCAGACAGGATTTCATATTCAGATACTATTACACATCACATAAGGGTATCAACTCTTGAGCCAAACTTACAGCTTTCTCAGAAGGCAACATATCACTTTCATTTTCTAATTGCTGTGTTGTGAAACTGGGTATAAAGTATTTTTTATGAGACAGGCATAAAGACACAGAGATTTACTGATGATGGTTAAGGTATTGGTTTACATTTTCAGAGACATATGGACTTCTCTCTAGGGACAAGAGGAAGCTAAAAAAGTGGCAATGGGGTGAGATAAAATAGCTGAATACAAATAGATATCCTGCATGCTGGATCCTGCTTTCTAGTATTTTGTCCACCAATGTTGCCAGGCACAACAACATAAAGCCTACCAAGCAATTGTAAATAGGAAAGAGGAGAACTTGAGATTTCCTCTCGCGCCTGCTCTGCAATGACTTGCACACAGAAGACTGTAACACTTCCACAGCTCGATTACTGCCTGGGCAAGCTCCAAATGCAATTTTGTTGTACCATACAGTGTTGAATGGTAATATGCCTCTGTTTTTCAAACTGTGCTGCACTTTTATACATGATGAGACATGCACGGCATGAGAACATATTGCTTGTCAGTCATACATCACCTTGTTCTAACACCTTCACAGACACAAAGGTGCCAGCATTGTTTCTATAATGCTCCCTCTTCCCAGGGTTTAATTCTTTATATTACAGTGGTAAAAAAAAAAACTCACTTCCTGCATCAGAACGTGTCATGTTTCTGTCTCACACAAACAGCTCCTTGTCTCGCAGTGCAATTTACCTATCCCATAGCCATGAGGGCTGTTGTTCCCCTTCGCTTCGTCAGGGCACAGAGCACAGTTCACTGGGAGGACAGGCCTTTATAGATGTTGTCTTGGTGATACACATCCACTCGAGAATGAGACAGGGTTCAAATTATGGGATGTCATCTCTGTCTGTGTGAGGGAATGGTGCAGTTCTTTTTTGTTGAAACGTCCTCAGTTACTTATGCTAGTGTATGCCTACTAAGCTTTAAAAAATGCACGATTCAGGTATTTTTTGTCAGGGAGCTTGAACCGAAGGGTGCGTGAACCTTTACCTACATGCACAAAAAAATACAGAGCTGTTAAATATCAATGGTTAAGAATCGGATTGGCTTAGACAAAGTACTCATATATGTGCTTACTATAAAAGAGTCCACTGTTTAACTACCAACAGTTTGAGTATTGTGCTGCCTTGCCAGGTCATGGTACCACAGAAAAAGGTACATGAGCCCCACCCTACTGCGACTGCCTACTGCGCCGAAGGCCCCAGGCCAAGGGTAATGAGAAGTGTATGAATATGCGCTGCTCAGACTTGTTTTGCCTGTCACTGTAGCTGGAGAATATCAGTCCAAAGGAACTGTCAGCAGCTCTGTATCTGTTGTCTCTTTGCGTGTGTGTGCGTGTGCGTGTTTGCACATTTGTGTGTGTGCGCGTGTTTGCACATTCACGTATGTGAGCTGGGTGAGAGAGCAAAGGTGAGCTATTAAGAGGAATAAAGTATGTGAATTGCCCTGTATTTAAATCTTGGCACAACAACACATACTTCTCCTCGTCCGGTACTTTGAAAGTTGTGGCTCGTTAACAGATTGGATACAGAAAGGTTTCCAAACTCCATTCATTCATTGAAATGTAACAATTTCACTGTGCGTCACATGAAAATCTTTTTTTGTAAATTCACCATGAATCTGTCATCATTTTGCAGTCTTTCCAAATCTTACTTGCTACTTTATAAACCACACGCCTCTAAGAATTAAGAGGAAAATTAAGGGGGAAGAAGAAAATGAGACGAAAAAACTTGATATTATCCTGCTTGTAAATGCAAAATGGCGATGATTTCACATGGGAAAACCATTCATAAATCACGTAGCTGCACTTGGACACATTTCTCAAGGCTCCATTTTGCATGATTATGATTTGCAAATAGATCAGGGAGTCAAAACTGATTAAAAAAAATATGTCAGTTTGGCAGGATTTACAGAGGAAGATGCGGATGTTTCTGCAACCATTATTCCAGAAAGATGGCGAAGAAGCACAGCTGCAGCACATTGCCCAGCATGGCTAGAGTGTCGAGCAGCAGGTTCAACAGGATACACATACCTGTGTTTTCCAGAAAATCATAGTATATCATATATCATATTTCATATCACAAAATTGACATCCATTCAACAAGCACACATGAACATGTGAACACGGTGTTGTGATCAGCCACAACGGATCACAGATAGATAAGCAGCTTATAAAGATGCATTGTTTGTACAGGTTTGACAAGCTCTGCTCTTAATCCCCACATATGCATCAATCATAATGCTGTCTGACTGAAGGAAATTTGTCTGTAGGGCTGTTGGAAGCATCATATGTTTTGAGGAATATAATCCAGACTGAGCCCACTCAACTATTCTTCCACCTTCACTTATAGACTAAGCAGCTGGCCCACTAAGAGGGGGTGGAGATTCAAATGTTAAGTGAGTTGACACATCAACACATTACTAAAGGTGCTATGTATCAACCATGTTTTCCTATGCATTGTTGTAAATAGAAAACACTTTGATTCAAGCGAAACAATAATCCTTAGCTTCTGTTCTTAACCTGGTGTTTTTCCACATTTATATTTTCATGTATTTGCATGATTCAAAATATAACCAAAAGGGAGAACACCTCGCAAACAATGCTGTGAGGCGACACTAATAAAGACCCAGGCTTCTTTACACTGACTACATGTTGCTTTTAGACTCGATTTAGGTTTATATTAATTATTATATCCTTACCAGCACCTTGATCCTCAGATGTGTCACTTCAAGTCATTCCAAGTTGCAAATACATTCACAAAGTGAAATAAGACTTTACAGTTTATATCAATTCAAACAAAACTCACTATCAAGCATAAATAATAACAACAGCCGGGAAAGATAAGACATGTACATTTAATTAAAATAACACTATGTTTTGATATACAACATTAAGGTAAATGGAAATACTATCTCAATTGAATATCATCAAGTGTGAGAAGATAAGATGAGACACTGAATGATATCTGGGAGATGTTGCCTTTAAATCATGTCTCAAGTAATTCAAGTCATGTTAGTTGATTTGTTTAAGTTAAATGTTCTTGTCACTGACCGTACTTTGAACCTCGTTTTTCATTTAATCATTTCTTTTATTCGAACATGACAGTAGTTATTCTTCAGCACATTCGTTTACCTGTATCTATGCAAACAGGCCACTAATCAGAAAATCTGACTCATGCAGAACACATAAGCCGACAGATTGTGCCCAGTAAACTATGCTGGCAGGGTGAACCTGCCTCAAGCATCTCAAGCCACCATTATTTGCCTACTCTAAAAATGTTACAGTGACTGACAGTGTAAATGTTGAGTTATACCTGACCAGATTAACTCTGCACTGAGGGAAGGCGACCTATGTGTCCTCTACTGACTTTTTGTTTGTTGTGCTTTTTAAAGCACCTTTAATCCATCCTTCAATTTCACAGAACATCACCCACTCTACACTATCAGGTGTGTTTGCATGAGTACAGTTGTACATCTGTGTTACTTTCATGCAAAAACTTGTTTCGCTTGTTTTGAATCTATAGAGACCTGTGGAAATGACAGCTCTGTTTAGTGTGAAATACTGGGACTTTATGATACATATGAAGACATCTTAGTTGCCTGGGGTAGAGTGTGATAACTGAGGCAGCTCTACCTGCCGCTGCCTGTCTCTCAAGAACTAATTGAGGATCTTGTGTGATTGTGTGTGTGTATGGACAGAGGAAGGTGCAGTGAAAACTAACAGTATACAGTATGTAGGGGTAGGAGAGTATATATGGTATTAGAGAAAGCTTCAGTGGTTTCACAAAAGAAATGTCAAGTGGGGTAGAGAGATGGAGTGATCCTTAATGGTCGGGTGGAAATTCTGTTCTGACACAGGCTTGTCAGCACTCCCAGCAGCCATCTCAGAGTGTTGCCATTGCTATGGTGACTGTTGAATGTTTTCTTTAATAATAGGCAACTTTGAGCCCGTGAGCATCCCCGTGTACAGATACACTTACTCATACTTTAATGACACCTGTCAGAGCAGCCATCTGCTGCAAACCTGATGAGCTCAACAGCTACTGCAAGGAAGTGTTCATGCTTATGTACAGTATGGCTATGCGCGCACACACACACACACACACACACACACACACACACACACACACACACACACACACACACACACACACACACACACACACACACACACACACACACACACACACACACACACATCCTTTGCAGATGAGTGGAGTCTTCAGTGCAGTCAACAGATTGGAAGTCAAACTCTTCATGAAAGACGCCTGAAGGTAAAGAGTTTTGACAGGAATCTGTCTCGCTGTCTCTGCTTGAAAAAAACAAAAGTTTGCGTACACTCTGGGGAAGTAAAAAGAGGAACAAATTAGCAATATTGTTTGCAGAGGGATGTTTTTGGGCCTGCATCTGATGCTATCACTACCCCCTGATGGTATCTCACCTTGCAGTGATCCTGGTAGATGCACCAGGGAGGAAGGCTTTGTCACGTCTCATTGCTGTGAGCTTGATAACATGCGGCTGTTTACAGAATTGAAATCCCAGAGATGGGTCCTATGTTGCGTCTGCTCACTTTTATTTTATTTTATCATTGCAAGGAAGTTCCCTCACTTCCGATGCATCACACCTCACAACCCTGTTTTGTACTGTGTTGAGATAAATATGATAGCTGAAAGACAAGATTTACTCACTACCATGTCAACTATGCTGCCATTATCAAAGTATAATACTTCCAGTGACTGACTGCACGTTTGCAATAGAATAACAAGCATTTTTTCACGTTCCTGTAAGTAACACACTCGGATAATAGCCTATGATTCTACTTGTTAACCTTGAATGCAGAAGGTGCTCATTAAAACTGAAATTGATATGGCCCTCTTCTCCAGTTGCTTGATGCTTTTGTTCAGTATGGGAATGGCACTTTACCCCGAGTACTTGGCAGTGGAGCAGGGGGTCATTCTGGCTCTGCGGCCTGTTGTGTCTTTGTCAATCACCTGGGCCTGGGAGGAAATGGCTGTCTGTGATTGCATGGGCCAGCAACATCCTGGCAGGCACCTAGGACAGCTGAAACCATGGGAATGTCTATCGATTTGAAACTCAGGGCATTTCTATTATTGCACTCACCAGTATTACTGTGATTACAGTGTTGAAGCGGTTTTCTTATGGGAAAGGGTAACCTAATTGAGCTGTCTTTGGTTAATGAATTGAACACGATTGCTTGCAGGATTTATGGATTATTTTGATGACGGCTATTATCGTTTGTTCTTCCTAATCATCTGTTGTTGGACAGTGAGGCTGACAGTGTAAACCTCATTTGTCCTCGTATTACATGCATTGATAAAGTCAGAAACATCATGCTGCATTTACAGCTGCGCATCAGGAACTATCCAGTTTCCAGCCAAAACTATGGAGAGAGAGAGAAAGAAAGAAAGAAAGAAAGAAAGAAAGAAAGAAAGAAAGAAAGAAAGAAAGAAAGAAAGAAAGAAAGAAAGAAAGAAAGAAAGAAAGAAAGAAAGAAAGAAAGAAAGAAAGAAAGAAAGAAAGAAAGAAAGAAAGAAAGAAAGAAAGAAAGAAAGAAAGAAAGAAAGAAAGAAAGAAAGAAAGAAAGAAAGGAAGGAAGGAAGGAAGAAGGAAGTCCCTCAGATTTAAAATATTATGACAATGTACTTGTTTGGAGTCATCTTAATTGAATATGTTTAGCTACATGACATATTATATAGCTTTTTATGAATAAACTACTAAGATTAAAATAGTGTCTTTATCGAAATGGTATCGAGACGGTACCACAGCATCCGGACCAAGACCACCAGACTCAGAGACAGTTTTATACCACAGACTGCTGAACTCCTGAGCTCTGTGAATGTCTACTCACATCAGTTTATAGTACACACATACATATATATATATATATATATATTATACACATCTGCCATACATATCTGTTTATAGAACCCGTATCTATATATTATACATATCTGCCATATACATCTGTTATACATAATATATGCATCTGTCCATACCTTTATTGGTGTTATTGTAAATATTCTTCTCTCTTTTTACACTATTTTATTTATCTTATTTGCACCATGTATGTTGAGTTGTTGGAGGAGCATGGGATATAAGATTTTCATTGCCAACATATACGTTGTATATGCTGTGCATATGACCAATAACACCTTGAAACCTTGAAACCTTGAAATGGTCGCCCCTCTGAACTTCCCTTAATACAATACATCTGTCATGACTGTCAGCTGGCATTTTCTTGCAGGCTATAATAATTTTTCAACAACTAAAGTCAGGTTTTTAGCAACGTGCATGTGTGAGTCTGTATATTTTGGAGGGTGTTAGTTTTCATGTATCAGCACCTGATTGTATGTAGCTTCTAAGTTCATATGGAGGGGAAAATAATGTACATATTTGTTTAAGGAAATATAGGGTAATCTGGTTGGTAACAAGAAACAAGTGGCCAAGTACAACTCTAGCTGTTTGGTTTAAAAATACTTTCCAAATGATTTTATTATGAAAAACATTTGTTGTAGATTCAGTTGCAGCTTCTCAGGGCCGGTAGCTCATTGGACACTGAAAGATCATTCCCTTAGGGTCGATGCCTTTAGATATTAGTTAAAACAATCAAAACTTTGCATATCCTTTCTTTTAAACTTGAGCTACAGTATATGACTATACGGCAGTAAGCCAGCAACATAGCAAAAATATGGCTGGCTCAGGAAGAACGCATTAAGGGGAGAATCCATGTAGTTTGTCATCATTTGAGGTAAAGCTCAGTCATGATCCTGTAATCACTCTGAACCCATATAACAAAGAACAGACCATGCAAGCAAATCTGATTCAAAGCAATTTGTTCAATTATAGGGAGCTGGAAAGTGGAAACTGATACCCGGTAAGAGAATTTCGTTCCACTGCATTCAGGAAAGGGTGCTGCAAACATTTGGCCACAACTTCTGCATTTTTCTTGTAGCACTGTGCAGAGTTGCTTTTGCAGCAGTGCCTCAGTCTGTAGGGACCTCGGCTTTGAATCGAAGGGTCGCCGGTTCACGTCCCGAGCGGAAAAAAAAATACGGAGTGTGGACTGGTACTGGAGAGGTGTCAGTTCATCTCCTGGGCCCTGCCAAGGTGCCTTTGAGCAAGGCACCGAACTCCCAGCTCCCTGGCGCCGGCGAGACTGGCAGCCTTCACTCTGTCACCGCTCCAGATGCATGTGCATGTGTGCAACCTACAAAGAACTGTATACTGTGTATAAATTGTGTGTGTGCTAAAAATGCATGTGCATGTTTGCACCTACCTGTTTACCGTCAAGGAAAACCTGATGTCATCAGTTCAGCGTTAAGTAAGGGGTTGGTAATAGTAAGAAAAAATGTGTTACACTATTATACATCACCCTATGTTATTTCCAAGTTATGTTTCACATGATGCAGAACTTTTAAGCTAGGTCAGATTGCTTCATGAGACACTTTGACATCATCGGCTGAAGACAATTAATATGGAATTTCACTTCTCTCTGTTTTGTCATGTCTGTCTGACACTGGTGATATCATGCGGACACATTTTCATTTTCATACTCTGAAGGGGAAGTTAAGCTTTGTGTGTTTAAACAAACCGTCATGTCCGTCATTCCCACTGTGTGATGACGTGAATATTTCAGTGTAGTAATCTCTTATAACCTCTGTGGTTTGCTGCTTCCCTTTTCCTCCAAGATGGCGTCCAGGGGTACATTCCCTGTGTTACAAAACACACACATGTCCAGCTGTAGCCATCTGCGGAGGGGATTCACAGTTTCTGTATCAGCAAGCTAACTCCCTTGTTCTCATGCCCAACCTATGGCTGTGGTTTTATGTTGCCCATGCCTTGGCGTGTTCTAAATCCCAGTAGCCTTTCAAAATTGCAGTTAATGTGTTTTTTTTTTTTAATGCTGCAGTAAAAGTGTGTGTCATGCTAAAGGTCAGGGATTTGACAAGAGCAGAACTGAAAGCTTTCCCGTAAACTACAAAAACTTTTAAACATCAAAATGTCCCAGGTTATTATGGAAATTCCAAAACCCTTCTAAGATTTAAAGGTTTGTGGGCAACATGTATCAATAAGTCGAAAGAGGAAAATAACGCACATAACCTCTATGCATGTGAATCCAATAACCACATATGCACATATGCAAGGAGTCACAAAACAAGTAGTATTTCAACCATTGTGAGTTGCTGCTCTGGGTGCTAAATTTATGGTGAGAACACAGCAGAGAGCAAACAAGCACGGAAGTGCAGGATGCTTCATGAATACTAATTTTAGTGCTATTAGCCGAAGGGTTACCACATGAGACAGCTGGAAAATGCCTGATAGCAGAATCTGTTAAACAGGGGGGAAATTGTTGTTTGAGCAACATCACAGACCTTTATTCAATTTTTGTCTAAAATCGCGTGCTTTTACCACCAATATTAGCATATCACAGACAATACAGCATTGTGAGACTGTTGTGTGAGATGGTGACCCCACTGGCAAAGCACTGCTGTTGTGGGTGGAAATAACAGGCAGTAACCGCCTCACTGAGTAGAGCCAGGACCCTGACATCTCAGGTACCCACACTAGCTTGATGTGCCAAGCTCTGACTTCACTCCTACTCCTCACTGTGTGTGGGGGCGTGTGTGGTTGCGCACGTCACAAGGGTGTCAAGAGGACATCTGTGACAGAAACGTTCACAGGTCTCCCCTTTTAATAATCCGGTCCTTATTTTCCTAGTTTTTTGTAATCCTGTGCCCCTGGGGATTGAACGAGTTGGGATTAAAGCATAGTTAATGGATATGTTGGATATGCCCACGGCTTCCATGTTTCAAAGCCAGACTATATGAACTGGGTCAACTGCCAAGAGGAGGTGATTAAGGTTTATCTGTTTGACAGGCACCCAAAGCCTGACAAAGGGAGGTAAACTTAACTCAGGCTCCTTATTTTTCATGAAGATGAAAGATGAAGGCACCCACCCAAAACCTGTAGAACTGCAACGGTGGTGTACCCCCACCCCCCCCCCTCCTTCTCTGAGCATATCCAGGCACATGACCTGCAGCTTTGCAGTTATCCAAAACTATTACTTTCATCTAGGACCTATCCTTTTTACTTTATTATTACCACTTTTGACCAAACTGCATTTTAATGGTAAAGACGCAGACAATAAAGACTTATCTGTAGATTTCAGCTCTGGAGCAAGGGGTGCAAGATGAGCTAGGGGTTTTACCAATGTCATTCGTTCCCCCTTTTCACTGGTGGTGTCTTAGGTGATTGCCGGGTCTCAAAATGTCTCACAGATGCAAAAGCATGAACTTATCTGTCCAGTAAAAGTCAACAGGCACACTGCTGCAGCAAGCCTGGCTACGCCTGGCTGACACTGCTGGGACTGTTGTGCACTGGGTTGGCTGCAGATGGCTGCAGCTGCCAGATAGCTGCGTCAGAAGCAAGCAATAGACAGAGAGAAGTGGATAAACAAAATCAGTCCAGTATGTTTAGAAACAAAATCGAAAATATGTTGATTCAGAATTAAATACCCAAGTGTTGATGAAAGTAAACAATATATTGATGTATAACTTTAATGAGTTATGTTCTCATAGCTATCCAGACAGATGGCTTGTGGTGACCTGTTACGGTTTTGGCAGGAGATTGTGTTTAGATTGTAGTTTAGTGTAGGTTTAGATTATCCTTCCTTGTGGTCTATATGCAGCTCTGATATTTTATGTTCCCGTTTGGCAATATGTGTCAAGTACGTGACTTCAGAGCAGATATGCTGCAATTATATTGCAATGCTTAATGGTTAAACTTCATGGTTCATGGTTTACTGTTGCTTTTGCTTTGCCTGTAATGCAAAACAGGTGAGGGAGGCAGTGCCACTGAAGCACGGCCTGAGAGGCTCACCCGATGGATTGGGCAGCCCATGCCCATATATTCTTTTTGCATTAACCCCCCCATGCAATGTCCCTACCCTCACCCCTTTTCAACTAGACCTGGTCCATTAATGATATCCATTTTAGGAGGCGGTAGGAGAGGTCCTTTTAAGTGGCAGCGATTAAATAGCTTTTTGCCTATGCTTAGCAATGGTGCTGCTCTGAGCAGTAGACCATTACATGAAAATAAACCTAATTATTTTCTGTGCCACTGCGACTCTGGTCCCCAGACTCCAGCTGCAATCTCAGACTATTGCTCTGGCTTTGGCTCCTGGTCCTCATGAAGCTCAGCTTGCCTATGTCTGTAAAGCTAACCCTAAAAGTATTTTTGATTCACTTAACCAATAACTGGAACAATGTTTTACTCTAAAATCATAACCATCATCAGATTCTGTCTAGTACTAGGTGTCCTCTTTTAGTGCATTAACTCCAACTTGACGTAAGCGGGTTTGAAAAAAGAAAACTCCAGGGAATATATCTGGTAAATCTTAATCTAATAATTCCCATTTGGGCATGAATACATATGTAAATGAGGCTGGAGGGGTTGCTTAAACAGAGCAAATGGTGTAAGTCTGACATGCTACAAACATGAACCATATGTGTTTCGCTCTTTGTCTATAAATGCAGTCAGATGGCTTTGTTCTTGCAGTACCCCCTAGGAGAAGGCTCTGTTCAACCCAGATCTCAACAGTTTCCCCCCTGTCCCCTTCCCAGTTCACCCTAGGTCCCTTGAGGCAGCCACAGACCTCTAAAGCCTGCCGGAGCATCGTTTCCTGGAAGATCCTCCTCCAAGTGTCCCCTTGCCAGATTGTGTGTGTGTGTGTGTGTGTGTGTGTGTGTGTGTGTGTGTGTGTGTGTGTGTGTGTGTGTGTGTGTGTGTGTGTGTGTGTGTGTGTGTGTGTGTGTGTGTGTGTGTGTGTGTGTGTGTGTGTGTGTGTGTGTGTGTGTGTGTGTGTGTGTGTGTGTGTGTGTGTGTGTGTGTGTGTGTGTGTGTGTGTGTGTGTGTGTGTGTGTGTGTGATGTGGACGGGAGCGCTGAGCTTTAAAGGTGTGTGTGTGTGTGTGTGTGGCTAGAATAACTCTAAATATCTGTGACCAAGCCCAGAATAACTGCATTATGGAGGGGAGGTGGGCCGGAGGAGCCAGAAGGCAGGAGAAACCACATTTACAAAAGAAAAAAGTATAGGAAATAGATGTAAATCCACTGCACGATATTTTGAGTCTAAAGTCTCAGAAACTAAGGCATGGCCAGGTGGCACGCTGCACAGGCCGACAAACTAGGAAGTGCCTTTCACAGTGGGAAATTGGGTTCATTGCTTGGCAGCTCATATGTACCGCTGGGAATGTGACAATGAAAAAAAGAGCATTGCCTACAAGACTTAATAATGCCAATAATAATCGCTTTGCGCTCTGTCTAGACGAGGAACGGTTAAATTGAGTGTGTGAGGGTGTTTGGGCGCGGGGGGCGGCCACTGCTGGAATGGGTGAGTAAAGTGAGCATTCTATTGAGGTCTTAGTTTGGCTAATCTCCCCCATGTGACAGCACAGCCAGATTTGCTGCCATGGAATGCCACAGGCTGTTGTGCTCGGGACAAAAAGAGACAGAGGCTTAAACTGCAGGGGGGCAACACTCCGTGGTGCTGGAGAGCAGCGCAGCTATGCCAAGAGAAAAAAAAGTTCTCAGGGTTTCCACACACACCCCTTCCTCTCCTGCCATCCGCTCCCCCCCATACATCCCTCCGCCTCGAACAGTCATCACAAGCAGCGCGCGTAACCCACTAACCGTATGACACACGTGTGCACACGCACAGTTCTCACCCGCTGTTGGGGGGGTCTGACATTTGACCACTCTGCCTCGCCCATCACCCCTCTTCCCCCGTCTTTCTCCAGTGCTTACAGTGGTCCCTGTCCTGCCCCACAGTAAGCTATGGAACACATCTGGTCTACAGTCGTACAGGGTACACAAAGTGTTCCCATGAATGCCAGAACCGTGGCGAGGACAAACAATACAGATCCTGAGGGCGGATCGCTCATCTACCCCAACATTCAATGTTTATCTGCCTTCCCTTTTTGTGGCGCACATCATCTCAGGGGAATAGAAACCAGCAGAAACTGCCTTCTTTTCACCCTGTAGTTACAGACGGTCATCACAGCTATCAATCGTGTGCTAGTTTGTTGTGAGTGCTTCCAGTTCAGCTCAAAGTTATCCCATTCAATCCATCTTCTTTGGGGTTTTGGGTTTTCCAATTAACATGCAATCATAAACATAATATGTTGTGAATAGTGTTGAGTTACATTTTGTAATTGTGAGGTAATTTGACCTCCAGCTTAAAAGTAAAAGAGAAAGAGCACAACAGTCATAACCTCAGATAGACACTGAACATTGCAGAGTGCCATTTGAATAAAGCCGATACATGCACTTCAATGGATAGGCAGCTTTCTTTTGCAGCGACTTGTAACTTGTTTGGGGCTTAGATACAATTATAACCTCTCAGGCGATATAGGTGACCTGTGTCGCAGATTCAAAGGCTCAGCCTCAATCCCCTAACCCAACCAGCCTTTCACAAACCAGCCAAATCCCCCAGAGCCCCTGATCTCTAGTCTGGGACGGACGTGAGAATCCTTGTCTAGTATGGGTAAGGACATGCATTTCTGTCAGTGTCAACTCCACCCTTTTCTCCCCTCTTGCCCCCCTCTGATGCTTTAATTAAAGAAATAATCAGGATTTGCATCACAATGGCGCCCAGGGCTCTTACCATTAGTGGCCTGTTTGCCATCAGAAGTCTAATGAAAATGTAACATCACCTAAGCCCTCCTTCACAGATTCTCAGATTAGCCATAGCAGACTAGAAGAGAAAGCTTGGACCTTGAGTTGGTTTAATTCTTTTGTATGATAAGCATCGGCACCCTAAATCCGGCCCTGCCAAATCCTTTTGAGAGGGGCTAAGTGGCAGAGCTGAGTGAAGAGAGAAAAGGAAAGAAGAGAAGAGGATAGGACAGGAGAGCAGAGAGGAGAGCGGACATGAGTGGAGAGGAGAGCAGAGGAGAGCAGAGGACGGGACAGGACAGGAGAGGACAGGAGAGGACAGGATGGGCGGTAGCCAAGGCAGCCATACCAGGCTCAGGCTAGGCAAGATCCCTCCTCCCTTGCCTGCCTCCGCCCCATTGCCCTCCCTCCTCAGCTGTCCTTGGCCACAATAGGCTGAGCATCTTTTGTGGCATTAACGGTTTGTAGGAGCAGGAGAACAATGTATGAGAAGTGAGGAGCGCGGGGTTCCCACACACAGGGCCGACATGTCCTCAAACCCCCACCCTGCCACCCCTCAAAGACGGCAACCTGCACACAGCTGATCGCGGCGCCCCTCTGTGCCCCCCTTTTCAAACAAAACACACTTTCCTCAACATGCATGTACAAACACACTCTTACAAAGCAAACACTCACGCACGTAAATATGCATTGCTGGTTTTGACACAGATATTTGCTCATGTTTAATGCATGGCAAAGAATTTATGACATGTTGTTGATATAGCTGCAAATAGGCATGCGCACATGCACTTGCAGTTTAATTGCCCGGTGAGGCCATAGAAGGCCGGGGAAAATCCTTTTGTTGCATGAAGGGTGAGGTTTTGTCTGCGATCTTGATTAATTTGTACTGTCATATGTGGGAGGAGTCTTTCACCGGGGGGTGCAGGGTGGGAATGTCACTTACTCCGGGTTTCTCCCTGTCAAATGGACTGACAGTGAAATGGGGTGTCCATGAGTGAGTTCTGAAACGTTTGGCTTAAGCAGTTAATCAGCATTGAATGAAATGTGCACAAACGACTTACCTGCAGCCGGAAAATACAACAGTGTAAATCGGTGTATTAAGTCATGGTAAACAAAATGTTTAGTTTGAGCACAGGCCAACAACATGTATAGCGAGTATTTTCCATGAAAATGTCCTGCCCTTAATCAAGTTTTCACTAACAATGATAAGATAGGTGGACTTAAATCTGTATCCTGGAGGAAATATTGCCTACACAAGTTGATCAATTATGAGAGAGAAAGTAATCAATTGAACATGCAGAAACATGTTTTCCGCTTTACAGTGTTGAAACATTTTTGTCAATTTTGTGCCAATGAATTTCTTCCAAGCCAACGTTGATGAGAACCTTGTAAGAACCTAAATATCCTATCCTAGTTTTTTTTCATTCTTGTTATTGAGTTTTATTTTTTCACTTCCTTTTTTTCATTTAGCTGCAACTCTCTGGGCCTGCAGGAATGGTTGGTCACATGTTAAGGCCAAGCAGTGGCCGCTTTGCCACACTTTTGCGTGCAGTCAGCCTTAGGTGAAATTAGTGTGACTGCAAGCTCAGCAATTGTGTTTTTGTGCATGAAAGTAAGCCTGCAAGTGCGTGTGTTTATGCATGCATGAGTCGCTGATATTCAAACTAAACCAGAGCATTTAGTCTCCTAATAGCTCAACATGCCCCTGAATTGTTAACCCTGAACAGTTTAATTGCCTCGGGCTGTTGTATAATTAAATGAGATACAGACACATGCCAAATATGAATTTTGAGTAAGTCTTCACATGCCATCTGTCAAAGTGTCTTTCTCATTTATCTTGTGTTATGTGTGCATGCATTTTGGAGTGAGTCCTAGTCACCCTGTCAAAATGTCATTGTGATAATGTGAAGTATCCCCCCTCCTCTATGCTCTTCTGCTGCTCTCTTACCCTCCCATCATCCAATTTAGCTGTGTGTGGCACTCAGTAGATTCCCACACTCCACTGCTCTTGTGCTGTCAGGCCCAATCAGAGGCCGGATCTGTATTGATTTTCAGCCACCTGTGCCAGGCGCCTTGCTGCTACAGGGACTCCCCACTCCCTTCCTCCTCTGTGCTCCTTCCCTGCCCCAAGTCCGCCACCGTCTCCAGGGGCAACTGACGCACAGTGTGCAGTGCAGTCCATTTGTCACCAATTGTCAGCATTTAGCAGGGCAATGATGTGTGGCAAGATGGGGGAGGAAGGGAGGGGAGCAAGGAGATGTGGGGGCAGGTGGAGGGGGGAGGAAGAGCTCCCTCCAATGGGATGAGAACCACCACCCTGTGTGTGTGTGCGTGCGCGCGTGCGTGCGTGCTGTGCGTATTTTCTTCTTTGCTCCTCCTTCCAGTAGCTGGAGTCTCTAAGTCAGGTAGGCACACTGCCTTCCTGCACACACTCCTGCCTATTATCAAACCTACAGCTGTCTCCTTCATTCACAGCATTAATGCTGGGCTCCACTCGCTGTACATTCCAAATCACCATAACCTGATTTGATTTTCATCAGGGGACTATTGAGTTGCACCAGCAATCTACCGGATTGCCTGGGGACAGTATTTGTTAGCACAGAAAGTGAGTGAGTCCGATGTCCTTGTTTGTTTTCCTTAATAACCAGAGACTTTTTAAGAATGTCAAGGGCTGGATGTCATTAGCGGGGTGCGGCTGGTCCCTAGTGAGACAAGGCCTGATTTCAGCTTACTCACTTCCAGCTCTGAGTCAACAGAGAAGGGGCAGTTTTCCGACATCACAGCGCCCATCGCTAAGCCCAGACCCTGAACTCAGTCAGGACTGAGAGAGGTGCCCCAATTGGAGAGGAGATACCAGTGTCCTATAATGGATCTGTTTTCATTCCAGGGGAAGTGGTTATTTAAGTATACTATGGGGAGAGCCCCCTTCTCCAAACATCCAAAGAGGGGTTTATACCCTGAGGTGAATTGGTGTTTTGATTAGAGGAAAGGCTATCAAGGAGTTTTCTTTCTTTCACTGCTGATGAAATCATAACCTCTTGAAGGAACATCAAATAAATGATCAACGTCTCATTCATGTTCATTGTTCAGACTTCTCTGTCACACTGTTAGATTGTCCAATATCACTATGATGAATCTCCTAGACTGCATAATTCACCTGCAAACCAATCAGTCCAAACTGTTCCAAATTTCACATTTTCTTTCAGAGCACAAAGTTCTAAGTACTGTTGCAATGACTAGTACCAGTCTTCAGTATACCTGCCAGAGTTTGTCATTGAATCTTAAGAGACTTTAGACTTCCACTTTGTTAAAATGATTTGACACCTTCTTCAGCCCAAGGTTGACAAAGCAGCTCAGATCCTTTAAGGGTGCCATCTGAATGTGACACCCTGACATTTCTTACATTTTCAGAAGCAAACACGGATGAAATGCTTTTGATATACAATCCACATAAATGGCCCTTTTCATAGGCTGCGAGTAAAAAGTGTTGACTTGGCCTTGACTCTAGGTGCCTCCGACAATTATGAAAATATGATGGGTGTAATCTTTAAAAGTGCTTGGTGTGTGTTTAAGTCTATGTTTATAAGTGCATATGGAGCTGGGGTGTTTTTGGCAGGTTGCTGCTCTGTTTAGTGCCACTGTGCAGTCTAAATTAATGGACCTGCAGTAGGGGTTGTTCTGATTGCTCAAGCGCCTTTCGTCTGCTCTCCTCCCGTGCTGCACTGCCAGTGAATGAGTCTCGGGACACGTTTTAAGGATCAGCTCATGTAAACACAGACTGACCGTTCCTCGATCCATATGGAAGAGATCATTACGTGGAGGGTGGCTTGACTCCTCTCATAGTGGGGCCATGGGATCACATATATCCCCACCCTTTCCCCTAAAAATCTCCCCGGTCCTCTTCTTCTGGACAGCCCTTCACACCAAAAATACATTCTAATCTGTCAACAGATCTTGCAACCTGGAAAGCTCTTTGGTCTTCCAAGTCAATGACTGAAGTCCTGGCCCCCTTGTGTTGGCTTGTGGATGCTATGAGCACTAATTATCAGTTATCAAACCTCCTTTACAATATAAAAGATCATCAATATCAAACACATCTTGCTCTCCTGTGTCCTGAAACGTAGAGGTTAATGAGCAGCAGTGTAATTACTGTGCTGAGGACTTGCTTCTTCTCATCATGGATGACTGGCTTGGGATTAACTCATTACCCCCTGTCCTGACCGTGCAATTAGGCCTTGCACCACAATTAAGTCTCCATGTTACGCCTCACCAAGCACTAGACACAGTGATTGCTGCCAGCGCACCATCACTTCAACCTCTCATCCCCACTCTGTGGATGATCGCTGAGCTACAGCTAGTCATTGTAATGACAGCTATTGTTTAGGACTGTCTGTTGTATGGTATCGATTAGGTCTGGTGTGTGCTATGAATCCCAAAGATTGTAGATGGACAGGCACAGATGCAGAGGTTGTGAGTTGTCTGTTGGTCTCGCAGAGTCTTCCAGACGTCTGCCAGGGTGGCCCAGGAACAATGCTGCCCATCTGGAAACAGCTCCTTCTGGGTCTGTGCAATCTGATGGATGGGGAGATCTTTCTAGGATGTCCAGCTGAGCCTGCTGACAGCGACCCAATCAATCACCCCGCTCCTGTCCCGTATGAGGGGGAACCCACCTCAACTAAGACCCATAGGTCAAGGGTTTTGTCAAAGCATCTTCAGCTCCTTACTCATGTCCCTTTACCAGACGAATAATTTGATCATGTTGAGTGTTTCTTTATGCTATACGTGTTTATTTTGCACAAATCAAATTCAGATTATAGTAGTATCTTTGACATGGTTATACTTGTGCTCACTTTTTCCTTTGTTTTTCTAATGAACTGCTACACATGGTGTTTAGTTTCTATTACTTCATGCAAAAGGAATTAATCTTGGTAGCTTCTTGAGAAAAGGTAAGCAACTGATTAAACGTGGTGTGATATGCAGATGTCACAAAGACCAAAGTTATGTTGTAAAATAAATCATCACATCCTGTGATTTGCAAAATCCTTTCTCAGCTCTAATGGAAACCACAATAAATGATTATCTTCTATCAGCAACAGTAGTTGTAGCAGTAAATCATTTACAGTAGCTGCACTGTCTGGAAAGCCTTGGATCTACGATCAATAAATCTCCACAATCAGGCTATTTTGACAGCTTCACAATCTATTATCTTGTCAAGAACTCTATCCAGAATGTTAGTGAAACGCAGGACTTTCAACCAATCTCCTGTGCTGTGATTGATGGGGTTTTAGACTAAGTTTCATTTGCTCTGGAGACTTCACTTGTCAAGAGACATCTCAGATGTCTGGTAATAGTCCTCAGTTGCAGTTTTAGACATATGTAGAACCACTTACAGAATGGAAATATGGAAAGTGATTGATAATAAAAATATGTTTATGCATTTATTTTGGGTAGCATTCAATGACAACCAAGTCTGGGATTCTTTATACACTGAGAGGTTAAAAAGAAAAGAAAGAGAAAGGTGAAGAGATAGATACAACTATTTAAAGGGCCAATGGGAGACCTTTCCTCCCGTCACTCAGTTGGCCCACCTCGGCACTTGTCAGTCATAATGACAAATGGCAGCGCTTCATGAAACAGAGGGGTTACATTATCACTTCCCTAATGAGGCAGCTCCCAGCAGGAGGGGGAAAGAGGGAGCAAGACAGGCAGTATGGAGGGAGAGAAGGACAAAAAGGAAGAGGGGATACCGCTTTACTTTTGCCAAATACCCATGGCTGCCCAGAAAGTTTATCAATGAACTGAATTTTGGATTACTGTGGAGTACTGAAACTGTGATCAGTTATATAAGAGCATCTCAAAGAATTTCCTTTGCATTAAAATGTCATTAAAGAGTTGGTACTTACTTAGCACAGATTTTGGAGCTTATCCATCTATATTTGAAACTCACTTATGGTCATAAAGTGGGAAAGAGGTTATGAGATTTGTTGAAATAATTCCTTGTTATTCACAAGCTCTGTGGTTAGTGGGGCGTTTGTTGTGAATGTAGCATGGTAGCATCAGCAGTATCCAGGCCAAAGGATGCTCCCTGTGGCACTGTGTCGCTCCTTGTCTTTATGGCTGGATCTGGACTTGGCGCTTGAGTCCGAGGGGGAGATTATCTCAGCTGTCTGCCTTCAGGAGCTCTCAGGGTTTGTGTCTTTGTGCAGCATTTGAGCTGGCTGGGATTGCGCCCACCGAGAGAGGGGAAATATGTTTGACATACGCTCAGCGCACATGGTCGGAGAGGCTGGAACAGCAGGATACGATTAATGACCACAGAATAAGATTGCTACAATATGGCATCCCTCAGCCCCACCTTCTTCACCGTGGGGCTGTCATATTTCATGGACTTGCCTGCCTCTGTGTGTTTGTAGTGTGTTTTTGTGTGTGTGTGTGTGTGACTATGTTAGGAAGGGGCCCTTTTATCCTCTCTTTTTGTTGTCTCTTTGTCTCTCTCTCTCTCCTTCTCCCTCTCTTTCTTTCTCACTCTCTCTTTCTTTCTGTCTCTCTCCGTTGATGTGGGTCATTGATATGCAACAGTGCATTCCTGGATCTTACAGGAGAGCCTTTTCTCATGGTTATTGTCGAGTGCTTTGGCAGATTAGACACAGGGACACAGGTCCTTGGACTTTTGTCATGGTCTACGTTTAACATAAAACCTGTAATGTAGAGGTTAACAGACCCTTGAATTAGCAGATGTAAAACTGAAAGGAGACAAAAAAACAAAAAAAAATGTAGTGCAACAAGTTTTTGCAATGTGTGCCCAATCCTATGAATTTGTGATTCTGTGGTGATGAGGTTGTGTTTAAACTCTATTATAATAATAATTATTATTATTATAGACAATAATAGCAGTAATAACAGGGTTTAGCTGACACACTGGTTGCTTATCAATTAGCTTTTTTTAAATTAGGGTGGCTTTTAAAGGTGGTTAATGGGGAAAACTCCTTTGAGTTGGCTTCTTTAAGTGATCCTCTGAGTTCTGGGGTCAGTGCCCGAAGCACTGGAAGGAGAAAGGAGGCAGGAAGAAGGAGAGGAAAACCTTAACAAGGTGTCAAACAGGCCTGTTGGATCTTTGCACATGAGCACACGCATAGCTGAACCTGTGCTGTGATGTTTGTTGACACGTCTAGGAGAGAATTTAGAAGTTTTCACAGCTATCATAAATCAGGAGAGGGCATGATTTTTCCCAGGGTTAGGAGCTTCATCTTACTTGCCTTTGGATAATGCCAATTGGGCCATCGAGGCCCAACATACACCAGCAGGCTGTATTACCATGACAACCAGTGTGGGTTCTTCCGCAGTTCGAAAGCTTCTCCCTGTCATCTGTTATAGGTCAATCTTAATATTGATGAGAAACATGGACTGTTAAAGAGAGCCGACACAAAAAAAAGTTACGTTTCTGTTGCAAGAACAATTATTTTTAAGTAATGTAATCTTGCTTTTTTTGGAAGTTTGCTTTAGTGCGCATGAAAATCAATTGCCAGCCTCCGGATTCTTCTTTTCCTGACGTCTCCTTGGAATTTCACAGCAAGTTACAGAAAGTGACTTGAGAAATCAGCTTTTTTCTCAAGAGACAGAGAAAGGGAAAGAGACGGAGAATTAGGGAGAGAGAAACCCGGCAGCTTTGACTCTGTATTTGGGCAGGGCACTCATTTATTGACATCCCACTTGTGATCTGGAAAGATCCACATTTTTTTTCATCAACATAATAAGCCTGATGGTTTAACACTTTTTCCACCGTCTCTTCCTCCACATTTATTGGCTAGTTTCCTAATTTACAAAAAAAAAGAAGATAGGCCTAACAAATAGCTCCAATAAGGAGACATCATTCTCTGCACTAATGTTTTGTTTTATGCATTTAACATGTGGCAGACTTCATCACCCTTGCCATGTGCTCACCACACACACCTGTTCACCACAGCTGCTGCTGCAAGGCACTCTGGGACATCATACTAATACCATTTTCTCTGAGCCCCTGGCAGAGAAAAAGCATATGGAAATGATTACTTCTTTAACAGCTGCCAAATTAGGATAAGTTTTAAATCATCTATAAACTGGGCCTCAGAGAGCTCAATCCACTGCAAATGAAGAAAGCACAAGCAAATAAAGAAACATCTTCACCATTGTGACAACACGGGAAAACATCACTTTTACAAGACATGCACGGGATTCAGTAGAAATGCTGCAAGAATCTCAATAAAATGGAAACTGTTCAGAAATATTCCCTGTACATTGCAAGATGTTGTGCATGTGTCCTCACATCGTATAAATTTTTGTGTCGTCATGATTTTCTTCTTAATTTGCAGTGTTGAGCTCTCGGGCACTGTACATGGAGCTTTACTTTACGATAACCTGCCAGAAAAGAGACATGACCATTAACCAGATAACACTCTCTGAGTAGAATGGGCATCTGTAATAACAACCGTTCTCTAAAATTGGAGTTGAATAAAATCTTCCTGCACCTTGTTTCAAAGTATTCCCTTCTGCACGAGGCCAAAACTGCTGATGCTTCAGAGGTAGTTGGAAAGCACTAAACTGCCTGTGGAGAAAATAATAGGAGCACACAGCAGAACAAACTATAGCCCTGCCCAACCCCCATCCCAAAACTGCTACCAATTAATGCACTAAAGAGGCAGCACACATAACTTTGTGAAAGTTGCAGGACAGAAACAAGAGCGTGTGATTCTATTCTCTTTTCCAAAAATCCATCAGATTAGGTTTCTAATTATTACTTTTCTGCAGATATTTGTTTTAAAGCCAATGCAGATTTAACTTTGGTTATGTGAGCAGTCAGCTGTCTTGCCGCAGTAATCTACCCTGCAAAACTAAAGCGGCAAATCACAAGACACTTGTCTTCTTAGCCTCTTTACTCCAATTGAGTTGCTGCTTCTGTATATTAAAGTTCAGCAACATTTGCTGTATATAAGGGAACTCGATACAGTCTGCTTCTTCCTGTGCTGTCAGCATCAGGCCTGGGGGGTCTTCCTAGCACTCTCTGACAGAGCTCAGCATGAAGGAAATTAGGCTAGTGAAGACCCCATTGACCGTAAGGCATTCTGCCCATATTTCACTAAGCTCCTCTCCCAAAGGAAAAGGCAGCAGAGGCGAACCATATCAGAACACATGCCCGGGTATCGGGGGGGGGGGGGGGGTTCAGAAACCCAAATACACACACGCATGTATAAACACACACATTAACACCGAGAGGGATGCGAAGTGGAGGAATTTTGTTAAAAAAGCGAAAACACAGAAAAACAACAGTTTTTTCATTTCCTCCTTTGGTTAGTGTGTGACTCAGTGAGAAAGAGCCTACAGAAGAGTCTACAGGGTTGTGTGTGTGTGTGTGTTTGTGGGTGTGTGTGTGTCTCTTTATGTCTCAATGACAAACTGGGTCACTGTGTGTAATTAATTGGTTTACTGCCAGGTTAGGCACCGTCTGTCTCAGGAATCTGCATCGGGCCCTGAACTTTACTTTTACATGTTAGTTGAGGTATTAACTTATTTGGACAAGGGATTAGGTCTCACTGGTTGTCCTGTAGATGGAATGGACAAACATAGGGGAGGTTTGTTTGAGATACTGGGCCCTGTAAGCAAAGAGATGGCTAACGACAATACTCTGGAGTCTAGCTTACTGTAGTCACAGCGACAAGTAGTAACTAATAACTCAGCACCCCCGAAAAACACACACAAATACACTCACACATTACTAATACATACACTCGCACAGCAGATAAGACCCTTCCCATTCTCGCTTTGAAGTCTTCTATTGACATTGTTTTTAACGCTGTTATCCAGTAGAGGACGAACATGAACGATAATTATAACCCAAAGCAAAGAGAAACTTTACAAGAGTCCTCTTGTTTAGAAGTCAGAAGCTGAACAAATAAAATAAAAAGTTTAGAATTCTTGGCAGAAAATAAGATCACAACTGTGGTCACAATTTAAAGGAATGAAACAACACAGAAACTCTGCTGCATTCCTATTTGGCACGTCACATAATCTCTCCATATGTGTTACAGCTACGGGTTTTGCTTTAAGGATCAACTGCCAGAGCCCGGCTTACGTTCAGCTTCCATGCCCTGTGAGAATAGTATCAGTTTTGCTGACATGTCGATTTGCATCCTTTCAAACATTTGCCCAATGGGCATCTGCACTGCAAAACGATATGGTCTGTGGAGATTTACCAGGTACAGACAAGGGAATTAGCAAAGACAAACTACTGTATCCGTGGTTGGTTGGACAGACCAAACTTTTCTCGCTATGTTTTAATTGGAAACAAATGCAGTGTTGGATGGAAATCTCATTTTTTTAAGAGAATCCTTTTCTAAGGCAAGGGGGATACTAAAGATAAGGATGAGAAAGCTTGATTATGTAAAGCTTGAAGACAAACTTACTCGATCCATCCTCTTGTTTGGGCCTTTTGCTTGAGTTGTGGAGAGTTGGCTTTATTTTTGGCACATTTATATGTTCTTTAAATGTAGTTTCTTCTTTATGCAGTATATGTTTGTCATAGAAAATGTTGTGTACAATGTTGAAATAAGGCCTACAGTAATATCTGAGTTTATAATAGATCTTTACATTATTTGCCAACAAAGTCAAATTGGCTAAGCTTTAAAGTGCAGGTAAGCCACAATCTCATAGTATCCCCTGAGTTCTTTAGGCACAAACCCACCCACTGCCAGCCCTAACCTACCTTCTTCCCAGACTGAGCTGGAGCTCATGAGGCCTCAGACACACTTAATGGGATTATGGTAATATCATTTTGTGACGCTGACCTCGGGCCGGTGCCATGTTTCTTCCACATCCTTAGACAAAGGCAGGGAGCTCACCAAGGGTTCCAGCAGCCTGGCCCAGCTCGGCCTCTTGGCACAGGCTGATGTCCTCATGGGCCCAAAGTAAGATGGATGGCTGGGGGGCAAAGTCTCACTTCCTAAGTCTACTCAAACAGGGAGCAAAATCAAACAGTGGCAAGTGGGATTGTAAACTTAAATAAATAAAATTCCCCCGAGAGTTAGTCAACACTGATGACTGTTGTTCAGGTAACTCTTCTGTTTTAATGTATACAATAATCAAAATGCTTCAGGATGTAGGAAATGTGCCCTCCCTATACTCCCAACTTGAATTAGCACATGGCAGTTTTTCAGCTGAGGGTGTAGCGTCCATGGAAACGGCCTTGTGGTCAGCTTGTCTTTTCTCTGTGATTTAGCAAGGGTTTCCTCCACTGGATGTTTTTTATTGCTATAAGAAAGGATTTTATGGACTGGACAATTTAAAAGCAACTCAGTGTGGTGGTCAATTGGAACTGTCCCTGCAGCTAATCTAAACAGAGGAATATTAACATTTGAACCAAAACACAAAGTATAATAAACTTGACCAAATATTTATGAGATTATGTTTGAAATAATGTATTTTTGCCTTGATATAAACAGTTTTTTGTTGTTATACTGCAAAAGGCAACACATACACACTCGACAGTCTACACATTAGTGTTGATTTAGCTTGCAATATGTCAGACTGCTGTTTGCCTCTTCATCTTATTTTACTTTGTTGTGTATTTTATTGTTGTCCAGTCTCAGTGGGTGTATCACCACATTTTTCCCCTTTTTCTTTTCTTTTCCTCTTCCTTTTGCCTTCAGAAAGACCACCCATAGGGTTCGGAGGGGGCAGACGTCTCTGTGGAATAATAATGGGGTCGTCCTGGGAAAATTGCCCATGGAAAGGCCTGTCTGAAAAAAAAAAAAGAAAGAAAAATGTGGTCTTGTTTCCGATCCCTCTTGGAAACATTCATCAGGGCACTCCTGCTGTTCGGAGGGGAGCAGTCCCAATCATAGCCCCCAGCCACTCATTGGCTGGGTCACTCCGCCACTGCCAAGACTTTGCAAGTATAAGTCAGAAATCTGTGGCACATGGTTTAGAAAGGATGCTTTTTATTTGTCCTGCCTGGTTTTATCTTTAAAACAGATTTACAGCAATGGCCTATAGTGGGTGTCTTCCAGAATACACAGATGTTTTAAAATCATGGGTTAAATTTTAAGCAAAGTGACATCTCTTGTTATTGCTGTACACATTACCATTACTCTTCATCAGCTGCTGTGTGGAACAAATTAAATGTATCGTTGTGTTTGGGCTGCTGTTGGGCAAGGCTGTCGGCACAGAAAAGCCCAACAAATGAGTCACCATGGTCTCACACAAGAAAAGCTTCAATCCTGATGTCATTCCCTGTTTGGGTGATACACGTGACACTATTCTGATGAAACACGATGAAAGTGGCCAACACCTCACAAGTATTTTCAAAGGTTGGTTCAGAAACTATAACTTTATTTCAACAAACTCAATAAAATGTTATACCAAGCAAACACTTTCAAGTTGTGGAAGTAAATGTAAACACAGTCATCTTATGTGTTTTTAATTTACATTTAAAGCAGTAGCAAATTTAGAATCAATGTTTGTCCAACAATAATTTATATAATTTCGAGGACTGATTCTTCCCAAAAGCGATAAGATTACCTGATTTTATTAAATTATTACTCTTTTTTTGAAGGGTTGGACATGTAAACTTTTCAAACTTCTCCATTTACCCAGGCCAACAACCTGAGTATGAAACAATTGAGCAGAAATGTTCTGGTCATTCTCTGTAGCTGGAGGAGACATGGACCTGTGTTTACAAAAGTCAACTTTTTTCCTTGTTTGCTGAACAGAAATGTTGGCTCTAGTTCACCTCTCAGGCAACATATTCCATCAGGAGCCAATCATGTCCTAAACAGTGTGTTACTTTGCTCGGATAACATCGGGATATGTGGAGGACGATTGCCAATGGTTTGAGTCGGATAAGAACTCCTCCTAACAACTGTCCATGTTTGTGTCAAATCAACTCAATAATGCCATTCAAATAGTTTCTCTCACAGTCTGTAGTGTTTCAGTTTTGAATAATCTATCCTACTTTAAACTATTCTGAAATAAAACAAAAGACCCTTCAACTTAATATCTCAGTCAATAATTCCTTAGTGTAGAAGAAAAAAGGTGGCTTAATAAGTTTATTTTCCTTGTGATCCCCGTGCTACAACATTCTGCTCTCCCCCAACCCATCACTAACTGGCCTCCCTTTGCCCTGTTAAGCCCTGAGGCCCTGCTGCCCTGCTCCAGGTCTGAGCTGCGGGGGATCTAGTGATGGATGTGCCTCAGGGGGGCTCTATGTGGGGGGTGGGCTCACACACTCTGTCTGCTCCTCACCATCAGAGGGGAAGATGTCAGCCCTCATTCTTAACCAGGGACAGTCGAAGCCTGTGGTAAGATCACTGTCGTAATATTAATGTGTTTTATTTGTATTTATTTTTTACTGGTTTATGTAACACGATACTGTTAATCAGCAGCTTGAGGAAAAGTTTCAGAAGAAGCCAGAGCAGAGTTAACAAAAACAAAGAAAAACATAATAAACAAATTCTGACATTTAATGTACCAGGATTACAAAATAATCATTACATCATTGGACTGGCTTTAAATCAAAGTTCATATTGTAGATATACTTTTACTAACACCTGTCACCAGTCAGTGAACGTCATGTCCCTAGCTGAAGTATGCATCTTTATATTTATATTGAAAAGAGTTGTTACACAGCATTACTTTAACAAACATGTTTCAAACATATTTAAATCTGTTCTGGTAAATTCAAATATACAACTATCTATATATATATTAGTATGGTAAACAACTTGTCAAGGAGTCTTTCATTTATTCTTCATGTGGCCATGAGAACTCATTAGGGCATTTCAGAGGACTTCCTAACGTTTTGGACATAACCATATAATTATCTTTTTTGATTAAGTTGCCCGACTGGTATTAGTACAATATAGTTTAACAACAGTTAAGGGAATTTTTGTAAAACTGTCCAGTCATCATGGTGAGATGAGGAGCAGTGGTGGGTGGCAGACAGAGGTTCAGTTGAGTTGATGTGAGGAAAGAGACGTCATCTGTGAATGAGCCTCAAATTTCAACACAAAGCTATAGTACCTGATTGTGTTTACACTGCAGCTGATTTATTAAGGTCAGCTCTATTCCTATATTACTTGGCAAGTAATGAATAAACAATATTCAATGTCTAGTTTGTTTCTTTAAGCTGTCCTGTATACAGGCGGGTGGAGGGGTGTGGACATACGTCTTCTCGATAGGCTGTGGTAATAAGGGAACTGTGACCTCATGGTCTGAGCAGCCAGAACAAAACCACTGTTCCCAGTACCATAATAATAATAATAATAATAATAATAATAATAATAATAATAATAATAACCAGACTGATTTTTTTTCACTTTACATTGGTTTACTTTACAACCTATGCTGATTCATGCAGGAATTGGATTATCTGTCACATTAAAACACAATCTTCTTATTTTCTATCATTTTATAAGAATAAGAGTTAAATATGAGTTTTTATCTGACAAATACTACAACACAGGTAAAACAGTATAAAACAGACTCAGAATTAACGGCACAAGACGATCATATATTTCTCAGGGTTTTGTTTTTATTGCAAACCATATAATACAAAAGATAAGCTTTTAAAACAATGCCGTGTTTACCTACGGAAACTGCATTAAGGAGATGACAAAATGGGAACTAATGATACAGAATATAAAATAAGGAACACAACTTTTTTTGAAAAACAAAAAGTATCTTGTTGATTCCAGCAAATTCTTAACAAAAAAAAAAACGCCGCAACTTCCATACTCATTAATTCATTTGTTAGAAAGAAAAGGAGAAAACTTTTTCTTTTTGTATAGAAAGACTTATTGTGTAATTATATACGTAATCTGTACAATAACTCAATCCTTAATAAAAGAAACCTTTATACGGAAACATTTACAAATGATAAATAAACCAATTTGTACCACATATAACAGCAAACTAATCCACTGAGGAACTTTTTGTCCCAGTTACCTGCTGCTGAATTGAAAGATAATTGCAAATAGTTATTTCCAAATAAAATTAATGCTAAAGAATAAATTAGGAAAAAGGTTAGAAAAAAGTATGGAGCTGTAGGAATAATAAAAGCACGCCAGACTCAGACCTGCTGGCTGCTGAGGAGAATCAGGTCAAAGGTCACTTCCTTCAACCCCTCAATCAGGAAGTCAGAACTATGCTGTGGTTTTGACACTGCGATGCCAGAGGAAAGAGTCTCTCCACTGTGGGTCCAGAGGCACCAATGGTATCAAGGCAGTACCCAGATAAAAGCAAGCATTGCTCAGTTACATGAAGCAACACAGTAAGGCCCCTAGTAGAATAGCATGGCACCTGCTATAGCGTTTCCAACACAATACTTTGAGCTAAAACAAAGAATAAGAAGTAGAACATTTAACTAATTCACTGATGACACTGTCATATCAAGGCCAAAAAATGTAAATCTATTTCGAACCTGCATTTCTCAATCCTCCATCTCATGGAAATAACAATAAAATATGTACAGTACAAAAATTCAAAGAAAAATGTAAGCTTTAAGTATATTAAGACGGCAGTGTCAGTAAACTGATGCATCTTACTTTTGTACAAAAAATACATTAGTGAGAAGTAAGGCCACTGAGGGTGTTTTTACCCGGCATTCCCGCTCTTTCAGATGTGTTAAATCTTCGAAACGTGATGATGAGGATGCTGATGACACTGATTAAGATGATAAGAACAGAACACATACACAGTACATACTAAAATATTTATAACCAATATATCCTCACAGAGGATTTCACTTTTTTTAAACATTATATCTAAAAAAATATAATCACAAATCCAACCAATACAAAAGGCACTGTTGTGAGCCAATCCAAAGATATATTTTCAGTACTATAAAAAAAAAGTCCTTTTCATGTTTTTCTGTTGGCAATGAAGGGTGTAGCATGGTGGCACAAAGGACCCGGCAGAAAAAATTCTATGCATGTGATGGGTGTTGTACAGTCAGTGCTGAGGGCCGCCTCATGGCCTGGACAGCTGTGTATAAATGGGCTGCTGCTCCCACTGCTGCGGACTGTGGGTCTGGGGAACAGAGGGCACCCCGGTGGTGTCTGCAATCGGGGTGTACATCGGCCTCTGGCTGGGACTCATGTAGCTGAAGGTGGAGTACAGGCCGGAGCCTTGGCCAGCTGCGTGGCTGTAGTAGGAGTTGGCACCACCTTGGTGGTCTGAATAGTCATACTGTGCTCTGGTGATGGAGGGGTAAGAAGAGCTACTGTAGTGCTGCAGATTGAAGGACCCATAGGTGATGTGCTGTGGGGAGCCCTGTTGCTCACTGTAGTGGCTGGGGCTCAGCTGCTCTGTCTTGATCTGAGTCGTTCTCTGTTGGCCCGGCTGGCCTTGCTCTCCTCCTCCACCCAGGGTGGTCAGAGAGTGCTGCTGCTGCTTGGCCATCCAGGCGTGGGCCCCGACATTGCCCGCCTGGCTGACAGAGGAGCTGCTGATGCCGTAGCCGTTGGTGTAGCCAGCCTGCGCTGCTCCATTCACCCCAGCATGACTGTGAGGAGGCAGATACTGATCAAACTCATCGACATCAAAGCTCCCCATGTTGGAGATGACCTCGCTGCTCAGTTCCCCAATGTCCACAGCGCCAAAGTCGATGTTGAGCTGGCGACTGGTGCCCTCCTGCATGGGGCGCCCCTCACGCTTCAAGTCAACTTTGCTGGTGGGTAGGTCTGTCTTGGGGGTGGTTGGGGGTGTTGGTGGGCCCTGGGACTGACCTGGGTAGAGGAAAGTAACAGTTAGCTTTACAGTCAAAATTAAAATCACATTTACCTGCATGATGGGCTGGTTATGAAGTTAAATACCAGGAGAAATTTAAATGATTTTATGAAGGACGCGTTTGTTGGCACTAAACTGACAGGTGTATATGCATGATGGCTTTATTACATTAATCATTAACAGCTGTCTGCAAAAGGATTTTAAATATTGACTACACAGTTCATTTCAACTGTGTCACAATGATCCTCGTTTTTTAAAATAAAAAATACATCTTTTTATTTTTCTTGAATTCCTTATTTGATATATGTATTTGTTTCCTTACCTGAGTGATCTCCTGGAGAATGCACCTCTCCCATACTAGAGGCTGGAGAATCGGCCTGCTGCAGCGCCTTAAAGATCGCGTTTGGAGAGATGTGGGTTTGCTCGCCGTCCTCCGGGTCGTTTGGGCCGTTCTTCACAGACTTTCTCCGCCTTGGTTGATATTTGTAGTCGGGGTGGTCCTTCTTATGCTGCACTCTCAAACGCTCAGCTTCTTCCACAAACGGGCGCTTCTCTGTTTCGTTGAGCAATCTGAAAATATTACGGAGAATTGTAAATTAAAATGACCAATTAACGACAAGCCCTTCAAATGCTTTGTACATTCATAGATGTACACTTTACGGAATAATTGCATCCATTGTTTCAATATAAATAATCAGATAAAAAGCACGTAGGAAATGTGCGCATTGTTGGCCGTTCATGCACTCAAATGTAGAATGAGGAAGTGTATCAACAATTACATTTAACACTCAGTTATAGACATAAATATAATTTAAATTGCATTAAGTAAATTCCTAGACTGTAAAGCACTACGTGAAACAAAAGACAGGTGTTGCATTTCATCGAAGGAACCGTGCACTGCGCACAGAGGCGCGTACAGCTAGCTGCAAAAGTGATTGAGAATGCAAAGCGAACCTACCTCCAAAGTTTGCCCAGGGTTTTGCTGAGTTCCGCGTTGTGCAGATGAGGGTATTGATCAGCCAGCTTCCTACGTGCAGCTTGAGCCCAGACCATGAATGCGTTCATGGGTCTCTTGACGTGAGGTTTATTTTTACTTGAGCCATTTACGCGCACCGGCATGGGCACCAGCGTCCAGTCGTAACCCTTCAACACCTGGGACACCGCATCTCTGATACATACGGGAAACTTTTCTTCTTCTCCCTCTTTCTTGTACTCTGGACCCAAGAGGAGGTGGTTGTCAGACGGCCGGGTGTTCTCCGTGTCCGAGCCGGAGCCGGACGGGCACGGTGAGCCTGCGGAGTCATCAGACATGCAGGGGCTGGGAGCGTCAGAGTGACACTTCTCCTGTTCTTCTGTCATCTTCAGGTAAGGGTCGAGTAGATTCATGCGAAACAATTAAAGAATAACTTCTCGCAGTGAAAAAAGGAGAAAATCCTTCTTTCTAAATCCAAGTGCTGTGCCCAAAGACTGCAGTGACAGGCTGTGAGGGCGCACAGCTTCACTGGCAGAGTTGAATCCTTTCAAATAAAAAACAAAAGTAAAACAATTAAAGTTGTTGACGCTCCTTCGAGTTTTCACAATTTGCAGGTAAAAAGGCAAATTGAAAATTAACGCTATGTTTTGGTCAACTTTGCAATTGTGACTTAAGAGAGAACTGTGACTGAGGTCTACTCTTGGAGGATTGCTGAAGAGTTTAGAGACACAGGAGGCGAAGCCTGGATTTATGTTTGACGGCAAGGGAAAGGATTGGGGGAAACTTTTGGTAGGCGGAGACGTAACATGACTCTCCCCTGAAGAACTCTTGCAGTCAACAACGGTGAAAAACCAGCTCGAGTTGGAAAAAGGTGTTTTTCCCCTTATAATCTTGGTTTCATTTCAATTTGAGGTATACTTTTTTTCTTTCAAAACGTAATACCTAGAGCCTAGAGCTAAAATGACAAATTATGACTACAACAGTTTACCTTAGGGTTATTTCATAGTTTCACTATAGTGTTATAGCAATATTAAAGGAATTAAAATACATTTTCTAGATATTATTATCATTAACCCTACGATAGGTCTAATCTGTAGAAGTGCATACTTATTGTACTTTTTTATTAACTTTTTTTTTATATAGTAGCTACTTTGTCATTGACTTATTTTATTAAATGTAACAATAATGACACGGTTCATTTGCGATTGAATGCAACTCCCCAGTTTTACAGATACCTTGCTTTACAAGCTGAATGTCAAACATCGTGATTCTATGTTTGTTATCTGCAGGCAGTAGTCAGCTGCTTTCTTGATGTATTTATAAGATACACTGTTTGGTTAATTTATGAATAAAACCAGTTGTCTTGTCAAACTGTGGATGTTTTTTAACGAACCCAATATTTGTAGAACTCTGTTTTCGTTCTGAATAAGCGCGTGCAGTTGAGCTGTTGCACAGAGACAGTGGAGTCTGCAGGAAGCGCTCTGCACGGTGAGCACATAGACCAATAGGGGGAGACAACAGTCCAGAAACTTGGGAGGCAGCCTCGCTCCATTTAGAGTGGCTGAAATCATTAAAACAAAGTAAAAGCGTGATACAGAAAATATTTCAAAATCTCTAAGTTCCTACTTTAAATGTATATTTGAAGACAGTTGAACTTTTATTTGGGATAGACCAGATTGCAAACACATTTTTTTAATTAAAATGTTACTTATCACAAAGAATCAACAAGAGACTGTATCTCCTACTAAAACCATAAAGATTAACATAACATATTTTAATAAATATAAATTACAATTTTGATGATAAATAATATGAATACTTTCATTTATAAAATAATATTGTTGATGATGACCATGATTTAATCACTTTACAATGAATATGCCAGTGCATACAAATATAGAATGTACTGTTATATGTAAACGTTTTTTTAAAACAATTTTGTTAAAGTCTGACAAAAAGTGTATCAAATCAAATGTGTCTACTTTGCTGGATTTGCTCCAACGCTTGTTTTCTGCAGACAAAGAACACCTTGTTGAGAGTTCAGTCACCATAATCCATGTATTCAATTTTAGAAACCAAATCCGCTGTTATATGAGTCGGCCTATAGTCATGAAACGTTTTAAAGTTTTCTATTTTTATCACAACGTTATGATTTAGAAATTGTATTAGTTAAGTAAATCTTAGCAATATCAAGCCTCTCACCCATTGAAGACTGCTCACCCTTTTTTTCTCAAATCCATTCTCTTATTATTTCTTTATTAATTATAGAATAGGTCATCAAACAAAGCTGATGAGCTAAACTCTACAACTGCAGTAAACGTTGTTAAATTAATTGAAGATTGTGCAAATGATCTTCAAAATATAAAGAATATATTCCAAATAGTAGATATAATAAATCATTTCTTTTTGAACATCATCTAAATTAAGTCTAAATATTTATGCTTCAAACTTATCATATACTTCTTACTGTTTTAGAGAAAGTGTGATCAGTGATTGTCTTTGTCAGTAGGCAGTGCCTTTCATTGCTAATAATATACATTTTGCTCTGAATATCATATTTCTTTATAAAGAGTGCAGCGTTTCAAGGTTTCCTGGTAAAGCCTTCAGTCTGGCTTGACCCTGACATTTTCATTAAAAACAGCCTAATATCCCTGTCAGATAATTCTGCTTTTTCTGCCCCTTGTCTTATTGGTTGACTACATTCTGTGGCTGGCTGCCCTGTCAGCTACCCTGCATACAATTGGAAAACATACACTTTAGAAATGTTGTTCTTCCAAAGTAAATGTGAAATAGAGTGGATTTGAAAAACTAAAAGGGCTGTAAGTTGTTTTTGTATCATAGGCACTTAAAATGTATAATTATGTTGATTTTGTAACACTTCAAAGTAATCTGATTCTCTGTACTTGGACTGAAATCCTTGATCCATTTCCCTCAATGAAAAGTTATTTTTTGAGATGACTCTCAGGGTTGCAGCTCATGTGAAATGATACTCTTACCGTAAGTTAGTACAAAATAACATATGTCTCATTAGAGGGTAAACATTTCATGTCATTTCATTTTAGTTTTCTGGCTGAACTGCTGGCATTTGATATTGTTGAGCTTGAGAGAAGACTGTTCTCAACATGTAGAGGAGGAAACCTAGTGCTGGCTAACACAGAGGCATCAGAGGTGTGGTGGGGCATGTTCGCGCCCCCGTAGTGCTGACTGCAGAGGGTTTGAGTTGCCCTAAAGACTGACTTACAGTCGGTCAGGGGGATGGGGGCACAGATCCTCAGGGGCCGGGCACACAGCTGGAGTGCCCGCCTGCAGGCCGAGCAGGTCTTGGGAAACTTCTCAGCTTGATTTCGAGCCATGGCGTCAAAACTTTGAGGCAAACACTGGGGGTAAACTGCCAAATCATGTCTTCCACCTCTCCGAGCTAGCTCAGATTCCACTGCAAATGTTTGAAGAGGCCGCCTCTTTTTGTAAACTTTCTCTGTGTGTGTTTGGTGTGTGTGTGTGTGTGTGTGTTACTACATTAGACAGTATAAGTGTTGCGTTGTTGCCTTTGAAGAGTATTTTGTCAAACAATATAATCATTAAAGGCAAGCATCTGTTGCATGTTTTCTGCATTTCATTTTTGGAGGGATGGATTTGATTCAGTGTAATATTCATAGAACTAAATATAATACTATAGTATAATATTATAGACCTTCTGAAATGCTGACATCCAATAGACATGTTCCACTAGCGAGAGTTGCATTTACGCATTTTCAGTGTTTATATTATGTTACATTAAAACCCATTCAAAATACGAAGACTTCACTGAGTAAAAAATCTTGTGGTAGAGGCAGAGGTGGCTTCAACCACTAAATACCGACATAACACCTGTCTGAGACTTTCCACAACTAGGGCCAACTGCCCTAGACATGGCAGAGGGAAATCTGAAAAAATCCTGATGGTGAACCATCTGAACTTTCCTTTTCCAGCTGCCCTGTGGAAATGGCAGTTTGTTTATTCCTGAAATACTAAAGGCAAGGCAGGGATGGACCCGCTGCCTCAGGTGTTTGCCTAACCAGATCAAAGAACTGTGGTCACGGGTGACTGTTGACACATTTAGCAAAGGGTGGTTTAGTTTAAACAGGACTTATCACAGCCCTGACACCCTCAGAAGGATGGGCCTATTTTCCCTGCTCTGACTCTCTCGCACCTTCCTGATAGCCTGCCTAGAACCACAACAGCAACCAGTAAGTCTGAGGGGTGAAAGCATGCAGACACTTTCACAAGGCATATTTCCAGATTCCTTCAATTGTTCTGGAAAACACTTACATAATACTCGATTACAAATTTACAATCTAAATACTACGCATAACAGCCATATAAATAATATGGTTAAGCTTGCACTGATAAACATTAAATTATTAATCAACCTGGTAGTTTGCACCTCCATCATCATGTCAGATTACTCATTGGCAATGCGGCTAAGGAACTCCAACTAGGAAACAAATGTATGCTGGCCTTCACCCCTGTGACCAGCAGTGTTTTGCAATTGCTGCTGCACGCTTTCTTGTATATCTTCTGCTTTCTCCGGCATTCTCCGGCGATACTGCCACTGTAATCTCAGCCTTATCTGCTCCTGGCTTTTAGTAAACTGAAACACCTTGGGCACTCATTGATAGTGTATCAGCAGGGAAGGAAATGCACGCTGATGTGGGTATGCAGTGAAACAAAAATATCTTGATAACCATCATCAATGTTGGATAGGTGCCATGACCCATACCTTTATCATTAAACAAAAAATGCGACAAAACAACATAATTTCACGAGTGACAATATTTCTCTTCATTTAATTTATTTGTTGTCTTTTTAAAACTTTGAGAAGCTGCTTGCCTGAAATCCTTATATACACTGTTTTTGCTATTCTGACAGCACACCTGAAATGCACAACCAATATTGAACTCTGCTGAGTGACTACATAATATTACCCTGAATGCCTTCAGGTGGCGTGACCTCTGGGTTGTTTCAAATGACAATGAAATGGTATTATAGCAGAGTGTGATCTCTGCAGGTCACTCTCCTGCATTTCTAATAATGGAGCCTGACCTGTTATTATTTCTGAATGACAATGGCTCTTTCTTGAAGTGGTGACAAAATGTCATGGCATTACCTGGGTCTTTACACAGGCTAATCATGGGCTTGTATCCTCAACAGGGGTGCTTTTCACAGAGAACAGGTGACGAGTTGAAAGGGTGAATTAAACTAACACTCATCTCCTACTGTTGCTGTTATTTGCAAATGCTTCATGATTGCTGAATCTCAAGTAAAAAAAAATCCTCCCTGTTTCCAAGCAAAATTCATAAAACATATACTCTTGCTTAACTCAGACGCAAATATTAGCAGTAGCGTCTTTTTTCTGTCTTTCTTTATGTTATAGCAACTCATTAATTTCACTGAGAAAGACTGTTTCATGTGGTTGAAAACTCCAGAAAAAGCAACTGATTACACCTTAATTTATAATTTCCTTTTTCTTAAAATACAGATTAAAAATTAAGAATGTCCTTTACACCCTAACATGATGTTGTTTAAGCGAAACCCTGAGTTGTAAAATATCATTGTGGTGTAATATAATGGTCCATAGCCGCCGTTCTTGCTTTAAAATGTTATCCAATTGTTAATACAATCAACTTGCTCACCACTACAATCAAAAGGTTACTAATAAAATACTTCAAACTTTATTTACCAATTTTAACTGCTTTATAATCTTCAAGTTTCATCATGACTTATCTTACCCGTATTTTTTGATAATAATACATATTTTCAATTAGTCCTCTGACTACAAAAGAAAAGCCAATGTTATGGAAATGTACTTCTCCCTCAGTGCCCAGACGTCATGTTAAGGTGGTTTTCAGCAGAAATGCGGTGTAAGTTGTGAAACTCTCTTCCGTAATGGATTCTTGCACTGTCGTGTCTGGAGCGTAGCGCTGACTCAGGCTGGCTGACAGTACTATAGCAGCTCCCTGGCACCGCTACACATGAAAAGTCCCATCCGCAGCTCTGGATGATGTCAGTGTGGCACCTCTGCCTGCACACAGAGACACCTTTCACAAAGAACCTGTATTTCCTCTGGTCTGGTCTACGTAATGGAATATTCAGCCCTCCTCCCCTACCTGTTTCTATGATCAGGTGTAAATGAGACTGTTGTTGTTGCCTGTGGTTTCATAAACTAAAAATAAACTTATATGTGTTTCCCCATTTCCCCTTCTCATTCCTGTCATCTTACCTTGCTTACATCC
Organism: Eleginops maclovinus; assembly: GCF_036324505.1. Taxonomy (NCBI): domain Eukaryota; kingdom Metazoa; phylum Chordata; class Actinopteri; order Perciformes; family Eleginopidae; genus Eleginops; species Eleginops maclovinus. The sequence continues at coordinate 14,232,542 of NC_086364.1, read as the reverse complement.
TTTTTTATTCATTCATACAGTATTTCACACAATAACATTTTTATCTCTGAAAGCCCATTTTAAATTATCGAAGTGATACTAAAGTGTCCTGTTCAAGCAACTTTAATACAAAAACTGAAGTACTTATATTTAGAAAACACCCACATTGCACTGTTTCACAAATCCCTGGTGTTATGTTTTTGTCACATTTCTCTCCCCCCCCCCCCCCGTTTCTCTTGTTTCATTATCCTCCCACCTTAACCTGGTCCTTTCAGCAGGGCTCATTAGTTGGTACGACCGATGAAAAGGGCCATTCTTTCTACACAGTCACCGTGATACTAGAAATTCTGAGGTAATGAAAGAGTGATGATATCTAATCACCTTCCAGGGGATAGCACCTGCATCAGAGCCAGTCCCCCAACCTTTGCTGAATGCTCACGAGTGGATGGCCTACAGTAGTACTTCCTTTTAGCTGTTCAGCAGTGACCACAGTTCTTCCTTTGATATCACTTGTTGCAGTGGAAATGGGAATATCTTGTGTGGTCGTGCAGATCCAGTCCTCTTAGGTGTTTCCATTGGGGATTTCAGCATTAGACCATGGCAATGGGATTAATACGTTTAGAAAGGGCAAGGGTGAAATGAACAATGGCATACTTCAAGGGCTTTAAACAGTGTCTTATTTCAATGTGGAAAGCCAAGACTATTCTTGATAAAATATTATTTTAGGGCAAAAGAAAAGGAGAAGGTCAAATAAATGCATTCAATATTGTCGAATTTTGCAACTCATCATTGAAGTGTATTCTTAGTTTGGGACTAGTTGCTTCAACATGGAAGTCTACAGTACAATATCATTCATGTTTAGAAACAAAAATGCCATTTATTTCAAAATGTTATGTCTAAAATAATCCAAGTCCAATCCATTAGTCCAAGAATCAACAGTTGTTAAATGTGGTTTGTACAAAGCCTCATGGAACCCTGAAGTTGCTATTTAATGAATTGTACTCCACCCAGGATCACTTTTTACGATGGGAGTCAGACTTAGTAATTAGGAATCAAACTTTTCAAAAAATGTCCAGTTAGGTTGACTCACCAGTGAATTCTGTCAATTTTATTGTATTTGCATCTTTTCCTTTTTGTCAATGAGACCCACAAAGAAAAAAATATAGATTCCTTAATATATTAACATTTGAGAAAACTGAGATAGCTGTCTTGCACAGCAGTAGGAGCTTTGTCTTTACTCTCCCAAACGTGAGATGTTTTCATCTCTGTATTTCCTCTTTCTTTTTTCTTTTTGCTGTCTTATGATTACTTTGCTGCACATTCAGGGGCCAGAAGTGTAGACAGGGAGAGACGTTAGGCGGAATATGTGCCAAGTATAACAGAGCACTCAGAGCTGTGTGAGCGTCTGTCTCTCCTCACCCCTTCCACTATTTCTTCCTCTAGCTCTTTTCTGGTTCTCCTGTGTCCAGACTGGCTCGGCCACAGCAGGGAAGCTCCATCTAATTGGAGCGGTCCAACTGTGGTGGCCCCAAATCTCCGGCAGCCAGGCTTGTGCATTCTTATGTTACGCTTGAAGGAAATTGTCCTCCACTATTTCCGGAGATCTAATATTTGAGCGGCTTGGTTACCATTCTTGGTGGGAGAAAGAAAACTGCAACTGGTTTATTAGATTTGCAGCAGAGCCCAATGTTGTCCTGCCTGCAGTAGCTTGCTGTGTCTTGGCACCGCAGGTAAGCTAGCTGGCACACCACTTGGTTATTGGATCGGTGTTATGATAAATGCAGCGACGCTTTAAGGAGTGTAAATATGGATAAAAGAGATCATTGAGAAAACAAGAGAAAGAGAGTCTTGAATGGAAACAAAGAATGTTAAAAGTGTTCTAAAAGATCAACTAAACGTATATTCTTATTGAATTAAATGATTGAGCCCAACTCAAAGTGATCCAGTGGAAATATGCAGGGTTGTTCAGCAGATTTAAAGCAGACCAATTGAATAACCAAAAAAATAACTGCAAGCTCGTATTCATGGTAGATTACTTCATAACGTAAATGGGTAAATCCACGTTTCGCAATCATTGACACATTGGTAAAATGACTTTAAGGCTGTACAATGTCCCATAGTGTTTTATTTTGATATCTGATAAACCTAAAAATGCAGAGAGGTGATTTTCAAACTAGACTTCCTGGAGTGAATTTCCTCTTCTCAATGATACTTGTAGCACAACACGGACGCGAGTGTCCTGCTATTTTTAGCCTGAATTCCCTCAAATAATGTGGTTTAATAAACTAGTAGACAGGCAACAGAGGAAATGTCAATCTCTTAAAAAAATCAACCATGTTCTCATTGTTTCCTTTGGATATGTTGTTGTATTGAGCTGAGGTAGACTATAAATAGTGACTCAAGTGTGTGATTTCAACGATCTGAGGTGAAAGCAGATGGCAGATCTTATTTTGAGTCGATAGGAAGTTCAAAGAGACGTATTTACACAAAGATGAGGTTTTGTACGGTTCTCACAGCTCTGGCTCAGTAAAGGCGACAAACAGCCTCTGACTCACCAAACAGGTTATCAGGAAGCTGTGACCCTCTTATCGCACCGCCATACACACTCTGTAATTAAAAATCTAGAGTTACCCAGCACCTACACCTCAGCGCACTGCTGTGGCTGAAACTGTGGATTCAGCGCACCTGAATTTAGTTGAAGTTGCTCACTGAGGCCTAACTCTTTAATAATGGTAGGGTGCACAGGCAGATGGCAGACCCCGAGAAGGAGAAGATCCAAGTCCGATGGATAAACCCAGTGTGGTGCGCGTGTGGGGGAGTGGAAAGTTTTGTCAGTAAGCCCAAATTAAGTCCCTCGTGTCAGCACTTAAATTTGTGCATGGAACAGGAAGAAAAAGGAACACCTCTGTATGTTTCTCACCAGCCTAAAGATCACAAGCTCAGGGAGGGAGAAAGTGCGACACAAGGGGTGTGTAGTCCCACCAGGGGCTAGAATTTACTGTTGAAGGTTATGGCTAATAGTAAGGAATAACAACGACATGGAAAAAATGAAGTATAATATGAGATGGATGGGAAAGGAGAGCAGTATTTTACATAAAGTGTGGGAAAACAATTTAAGTATCGTATTAAAATCATGTTTATCTGTCATGTGGCCTCGAAGTGACATTTGGTTTTAAGTGGCTCCTTCTAAAGTTTGTAAGTTGGTAGCCAAAATGTTATGTGAGCATGAAGGTAGAAAATCCCTGTTTTAAGCATGACTAGGGAGACTCTTTGTCCTTGGCGGTGACAGGATATACACAGGCACCTCCTCAACAGGCGCCAGCTGATTTTTATCGCTTTTGAAAACTGACTCCACTTCCCCAACCTCTCTCTGGGGTTCTGCATACATTTCTTATTGACACGAATGATAACAGGTAATTCTATATTCGCTCAGTCTTAGTTATGAATATCATTACTTTTCTACCATGTTGTTTTTCTAAAAAGTTTATTTAACTTGATGGCACGTACAAAGGGATATTTATTATTCGAATTTCCAACAAAAAAGATAATTAAATAAATAAAACTGAGTATTGTCCATTTAACTTGGGATTTTATATAATGCCATGTCAACTTACATGCAGTGATCTAATTTAAATTTGTAATGTTTGTAATTAATATTAATTATTTAATAATGTTTCCAACTGACCTAAGGGATGTTCATAGATATTCTTCCAGGATTATTCATGGTGAGATACACGTTAATCCTCAACATAGTGATTAGGTAGTTTATTTACTATGGAAACCATGTTTTGTTTTTTTAACATGTAATCCCTTTACTGTACTAGCATGGTGTCCTGTAGTGCTTAGTGAAATCTGGATGCCATCAAGCATTGTGTAGTGCATTACAGGGTGCCAGTGTGTGATGCCTGCTTTCAAACATTGGGAGAGACAGCTAAGGCTGAGTCAATTACATAATAATGATTTCATCCATGTGTAGACATCCCAAATGACAGTCAGTCTGTTTCTCTGATACTATCACCTCAGGAAACATGGAATGGGTTGGCATTATTATCCTCCTGGGAACCTGAGGGAAAAAAAGTGTCTTCCAATTTTCTTTTCTTTTACTGCAAATTGCTTGGATGTGAACATGAGTGTCTCAAATGGAGCTGCACAAGGACTCTGTCAACAGGGCAGTTAGCAATTCCAGTTTAACTTTGAACTATTTATTCTTTGGAGTTTGTCATCTGCCTAAAACCCATCGCAAAGACGATACACGTGGCATACTCTTTCGCTTTGTTTTAATGATAAAACTTATTTTGATGTTTGAAGCATACTGTATATGAATTAGAATAAATGTGGCTTTTAACTCATAGCTTATTGTAAAATGGTCATGTTTACATAGGATTATTTTGAAAAGTTTTCATATGCAAGATATTTTTTAAGATCATAAGAGTTAAAATACTATATGGTTTGAGTTTTAAACAAAATGACGTGATAACTCGGGCATCTAAATGGTCTGTGAAATTATGAAACTCTATATTTTTCAGCTCTGTTGATTTTCACAGAAGGGGGTTGATCTAGAGACGTCTGTAATCAAGAGAAATACACACACAGACTGACGTCTCAGTCCCTGTCTATGCCAGCTTTCTGAGCCAAGAACAGGGGAAACAAAGCAGGGCACAGAACAACGATGAGGTGCACGAGGCTGGAGCAGACAGCAGCCAGATGAAGTTTACTTAACTGATCCGACCATAAAATCCAGAGTTTGATTAGCAAGGCAGCCTGAAGCAGTCACATTAGCCAAAGGAAGCCTAATCATCATCATTGCTGGACTCTTCATTTCACCTCCCTGTTTTGCTGGACACAGTGCCTTGGCCCTATTCCATTCCTGTTTTTTTAATTTAGGCAACATCACTTTACAAGTGATGTAGTGTCCCTCCCAAATCAAAGTCTCCCAGTGGCCCTTGCCTCCAATGCTCTGCACCATTTCTTTCCTGTTCTCCCTCCACCCCCACCGCCCTAAAGCTGTCAGCCTCCATGGCTGTTGCCCTAAGGGAAAAATCCAGCCTATGAAAGCTCAGAGCCAGTCACTCAGTCAGACAACTGCAGGCTGGAAAACCTGCACGTTTATCATGCTGTCTTAAGGTTTCTATAACACTCAACAACTGATCACCATTTTACAGTTGTCTTGCCAATTATTGCTTGTCCTTTTCAAAATGTGAGGGATTGCATATGAAATAGTACAATACTCTTAAACCAGCAACAGATGTGTGTGCATGGGCTGTCTGGCTAAGATATGTCAGTGAAGTTGCCACTGCACATGTAGCAGGATGCCTGAGGAGAGACCTTTAAGACTTTGAAATAAATATTCTTGCTGCCAAAAAAACATGAAGGCTAAGTTTGAAGCACTCTGCATCTTTTTACTAACATGTGGGTTTGTTTTGATCCTGAGCAGTCATTTGCCTCTCACGCTTGTTGTTTTGTTGGACGTAATAATACCAAAAAGTAGACCTAGAAACTTCAATATAGAGAGGACTTGGGGGAAAATGATGGAGGATAACACCAAAATGGAAATAATCTGTAGTTTTTCTATAAGGTTAAGGTTTGGCAAATAAAACACTTGTGGTTTAGTGAAAAAAGGGGGGAAAAAAGCATTACAGGTCTGTGAGGGGATGCCAATACTTATCCTCCGCATGAAGGACAGCCATTACCCTCCACCATCATAAGCTCAATACTTCCTACATTGGCATTGGATGAACATTGGGAGGTTCGTCTAATTTCAACTTACTTCCAAGGGAAACCCTGACAGCTGCATATGGACACACACACATTGCTTTGCTTTAAAAGACAAGGTGTATTTTAAATATTTGTTAACAGCAATGCCAACTTTTGTTTAAAGACCTTAAGTAAAGGAAATGCTAACCATTGTTGTTGACATAATTTGGCTCAGTTACACTCCCTTGCAGCAAATCAGATTCACTTAAAGCCAACAGAGACCAGGCTCCAGTAGCTAATTTCTTCGTCTAACCCCCTCCACCCAAGTCCGTCCCTTGCCTCAGTAGGCACTTATATTCAATTTGTCAGCGGCTCTCGTTTAACACGCAGAATAGAGAGGCCTTCCACTCTACATTTCACTGGCACAGCTAAACAGGTCAGAGTTCATCTGAGGACGGCTTTCAGTATTCCTTCTTGTTTTCAGATAGTATGGTGCAGACTAGAGAACACAAGGAATATTTTGCTTGGCCAGTCAAAGTTGAACACTACCAGTGTGCATTTTGACTAGAAAGAAAATAGATGCTACACACATTTTCTGAGCTTTGAAATCTGATCCCAACAACTATGTATATAACTATGCTTTATTTCTACACTCACTAAGGATCTCGTTCTCTAATAAGGTTTGACATCATCAGCCTTGGATTTAAGTATGCAACTAGAACATCTACTTAGGCACTGTTGTTAAATTTGACATTTAAACACAGTTATGTGTTTGCAAATCTGCTACTAATGAAATTATTTCATTAGAAGCAGATTGAAATTATTTCATTAGAAGCAGATTGTCTGACGTTTCACAGTCATTTGAATGCTCACTTTTGTTATTTCATCTATGGTTTTGCAGTGTTGCTCTTTTATTTAGACTTTTCCACAATTCCTGATCTATTTTATTATTAAGTTCCAAGTATTGACCTCAACTTGCATGTTTGAATCATTGTAAGCACAAAGAAGGGCCACTGCATGCAGGGTTGCATATGGATGTGGTCATAGAAGCCACTTGTGAAGTTAATATGTCCTGTAAAAACACTGAAAAGGATATTTATTACATCTTTATGCATTAGAGGACTTTATTTTATGAGGGTTTTATGCTTCCTTCGGGTGACTATAACCTTTACCTTTATTTTTAGGGTAGCTTTTATTTGTATTTGCACAGTCTTTACCAGCAACTATCCCTTCTCTTCCCTCAAACATCATTTACAATTATGTGTGTGGCTGCTTTCTAATTTGTATTATTGAGCTGTTGGTTGTAGAATCGGCGTGGAGTGGCAGACAAAGAGACGCTTTTGCTTTGCAGCTTTTACACTCCTTTCTCAGCTAATTTTCAGGCTTGCAGGCATCCTCATGCAGAGAGGTTTGAGCTGTAATGCATGTGCTTGGCAGTCATTGCTCCATTTGCGTCCAGATGTTGCTTGGCTGATGCACAGCACACTTGTCAAATGAAACCTGGTGACGTTTCAATGGCAATTATTCTCTTTATGCTCAAGTGGAACTACACACATTTAAATACGCACAGAAACACCCACACACACATACACACTTAGGAAAAGATCTGCCAACAAATCTTCATTTGCCAGGAAGTAATTGCTTCCATGTAGCTCTACAAAATGTAAAACTTAACAGATTTTTCTTTGCTAACAGTCCGAAATCAATTCAAATGCACATTGGGTACATACATTATGTATAAAACCTGTTGGATGACAATGTTCCATGAATACTTTAATCTTTATATATTATTTCTTTATACGGCCCTCCTGAGTTTATTCTGCTCCTCCTTGAAATGATTGGATGAGTATAATTTCATAGTTTTCTTGGTGAATTAGTGAAGTTTGATCTTGTCAGATATTGTTTATTTCTTTTAAATACGGCGGAACGATGTCAGCAGCCGAGAGGAGTTGAAGTTAGCGGCAGAGGAAAAGGGTGGTGTGATGAACGGGAGAGGCGCTTTGGTCCGATATCCAACTCCTCAGCACACTCACTTGTCGGTGATGTTTACCTCGTCTCTGCATGGCAGCTGGTCATAAAAGTGTCCAGTCACCCTTTCTTTAGTTCATTATTGGGACATTCTGAACAATGCACACTCAGTTCAGGTTATTATTTGACTAGCACGTTATAAAATGATCTGTCCTTGTTATATTGATAACACTGCACTTCAGACAATCACTACTACTCCAGTTTGTTTTAGAAATCAGATGCATTAAACATGCTTTGCAGCATGTGTTATGACCTTTGATCTTCATCAAATAAATTGCCTAATATGAATCCGGAATTGTGATCAATTGATTCAATATCATACTGTGTACATCTTGTGTATCAATTTCTTCACACAGAGGACACATAGAGAGTAGGAATGAGCCCAGTAGTGGTTTTATGGCTCCTGGTTTTATAAGACAAGGTTGGGATGGTGGAGGTGAGGGGGAGTCAGTGAGCTTTAACAGGCACTTGGGGCTTGATTGCTGCTGAGGAGCTACTTGAGGAGTTGTGTCATTTTACAGCTGGGGTTATAGAGGCGAGGGGCTAAGTTACATCCAGGACCTCAGCTGTGTTTGAGGCTGACTGGGCTGCCAGATAGAAATGTGAGTCACACAGATGATGCCGTCCTCCTGTTGTGTAGGACAGGGCTGGAGCTGGGCTGTTGATGTAGTCGTGCGTGTCAAACCCTAAATAAACCTACTGTGGGTTTTAGAAAGGGAAATACAAACACCTGTCACTGAGGTGTCAAACAGCAGCAATCAATTAGACACTTCTGGAAAAAAAGAAATATAATACAATTATTTTTACAACTCCTGGAAATAGTTGGATATATTGTCTGATGTTTTATTCTCGACTTTCAAAATCCAAGCAAGCTTTAATTTAAGTAAAATAAATATGTAATAAAACTGCACTGTAACTAGCTCATTACATACAAAAGGTTGAGACTAAACAAGTACTTGATCATTTTTATTTAAAAAACTCCAAAATACAGAATTATTGCCGGCCTCAAAAACCAAAGACATGCACCTTCTCACTTAGCACTTGTGTTTCTAAGTAATAAATATGTTTGTTTGTTCTGAGTACACACCCCAAGTCTAAAAAGAAAGGGACTCCTACACTCTTCTCTCTATTTGATGGTAGGGGAGGTGCTGGAACGTGCTGATCAACCTTCTTGAAGCAGGCTTTGAATAGAAAGAAACCACCTATAAAAGGTCCTTCTGTCTTTGCATAAAGAGCTATTGATTGCCACCAAGTGTCAACTTTAATATTTTCATCTGTGTTTATAGGATCTCTTTCTCGAGTCGTGTTAATGTGCATAGGACTGTGCCACAGACAAATTATCACCAGTCGCAGCACAGAGTAGTTGTCCAAGCTGTAAACCACCAGGAGCTTAGTGCCTAGTTAGAGGTCAGGGGTTAATGTGCTGCTAGAGGCACTACAAGACACTGTCCTAAATAGATCTTAGACAATAGACCAATGTTTCTTATCAGAACATATACATACAGACAGAAGAAGCAATTGCAGCTAATTATTGACCTTGTAGCACACAGCCCAGCAGTGCTTTCGAGAGTAGCAACACTTTTCTGGGTCTCGAGAAAAGCTGGTCTACAGCAGAGAAAAATGTCAGAGGCCATGTCCCGTGAGTTAAGCAGCTCTACATGCAGACCACCTTAACTGCTGTGAAATGCTGGCCTGATCAGGCCTTCCTGTTTCCCTCTGTATGAGCATGCATGGCTCAGTGCAAAGCAAGCAGAGAGATGCTACGTGTTAGGACTGCTTCAGGTCCCGCAGTTAGCCATCTGTGTTGAGACAGATTACGCTTTTGCTCGGCCCTGACATCTCGGGGCGTCTGTGTCTTGCCAAGCAGCCTTCAGAGACGAGGAGGGAAAGGAACTGCCCGGTGAGCCTGTCTCCTCTCAGCGTCCACCCGCTAAGGCCTGCTTTCCGGCCAGGGCTCTTAATTGTGTCTCTGGGTGAAGTGGTGGTGGCCCAGTGGTGGGGAGGGGGCATGTGTGTGTGATGTGAATAAGACCTCACACACAACCACATGTATTCACAAATATGCATATTCACACACATGCCATAATCCTATGGCCCAAAGGAATGACCATCACAGTGGTCATTATAAATGAATATTTTTGGGATATTACAGAACTTCAAGTCAATGTTACACACAGGGGCCTAAAAGCAGGAAGAACATATCATTAGTCCTGGTTTGGCTAATGACTGGATGGTTTTACTTCACGCCAGGGGCAGATACCTTAATAACATGGTTCATCTTAATTCAAAAGTAATGCCCAGCATTATATCTAAGACAGTTTTCAACTTCTACTTTCTAACTTTAATTCAACCCATGTGCCGCATTTGTCCAATGTTCACAGAACAGTGTAACCTATTTTATTTTTCTATCCCAGAAATAGATTAACAGGAAGTCTCCTCCTTGTCGCCTTCGTCAGAAGACTATCCCACAACAGTGATGTCACCAAGTCTTCCTCACACCTATCTGAAAGCATTCAGAACTGGCTCAGGCTCACCGCAGTCTGGCCAGCTTCCTGTCTGACCATCGCTGGCAAACAAAGAAAGACGGGCAGCAAACAAGGGTGCATCCACCTGTTAACAGAGCCAGGTCACAGGGGCTACAGACAGGAGAGGGAGAGGTGTGTCCTGTCGGGCAAAAGTGAAAATGTTTTTCACATCATGGTTCTAAAGTCTTAAGAAAATTACAACAGTAGCATAGTAGCCTTAAAATACCATCTACAGATTTTTTACTTGTGTTCTTGTTTTGGCTCTCACAGCTTTGTTTAATATGATTTTAACCATTTCACAATGAAATAGAGTTATAATGAATGACGATAGAGCAGTGGACTCTCCAAAGCATGCCCAGACCGGTTACTGCTCAGGGGTTTTATAGCGTTTGGCTCAAACTGAACATTTTTCAGTTTGTCTCCAGTTGTCAGATTCTTTAATTGGGGAAGTCTGACCACCTACGTAAATTTATCTTATGCGTGTGCATGCAGCCGCCCGGCCATCGTGTTTATGTAGTGGTAATTGGTGGACAGGTGGGATGGAGGCCTGCTGTTTTGCTTAACCTTCTCTGTGGTAATTCAGAACCCGGCTAACTAGACCTTGCTTAACCCCCTGACTTTAGCCCCAATCAACACATGGATATTAGGCACCGTGTAACCTCTGCCTTTGTGTATCTGAGAACTGGTTTGTGGTAAAAACCTGTCAAAATATCCCACTCTCATTTCTGTTCGGCGACAGCAACAAGACCTCTACAGTAATTTCCAGAAATCTGTCCAAATTGCTTAAGTCTTAAATTATGTATAATTGGCCCCTGCGTTGGGTTACTGGGGGTAGCCTCCAATCATGGGGTGGGAAGCAGAAAGGGCCCTAGTCACTTCCAGCTGGTTAATGATGGCCAAACGGGTGCTTACCAACATCACGCCAGTTGCCAAAGGTTACCACGGATGAATATTAGCTCCATGTGAGGTTTATTTTACTAAATGGCACCAGCACTTATGCGTGGCAAGCTGCTCTCAATGACTATGAATGATTTCACTCCAGGTACAATGATGACTTGTCTGAATTTCTCTTGAATGACAGATTGCCTCATCATCTCACCTTTGTGGAAAAAAACACCTTTCTTTTTTTAGAATCCAACTTGATTTCTGATTTGAAATTGAAAATTCACTCAAGTGGATGTTGTCAGTTTTCTTCCTAAGTTAACCCCCAAAGCTTGGTCTCTTCTGTGTCAGTATTATCTTTTTAGTACCTGACTCACCTGTAACCTGAACTCTCTAAATAGCAATGATAACAGGCTTCTCTGCATGGGGTCACACTGCATTAGGGGTCAGGGTGAAACAGACTCTGTCTTTGTGCTTTGCCAATGAAGTTTAGGACCAGGCCTAATCAGGGGGGCGAAAGCGTACACCATTCCAAATCAGCTCCAGCTAGGCCAGCTGAATTTATCTCAAACTTATTAACTTTGCTCAGGGCTCAAATTGAAACCAGCTCGGGTGCTCACGCTCTAGAGGTGCTGAGTGTGAGAAGTGACAGTATGATTTACAGGGGGAACCATGCCGCAGATGCTGCGTAGCGAAGAACTGGTCAGGAGTGAGGGAGGGGTTAAGTGAAGCGTTTTCATCAGACAGGAAACCCTGTAACTCTGGAAAGTGATTGTTCAGTAAGTTTTGAAGTGACAAAAAAAACAAACAGCAGAACTACAGAAGTCAACTCATGAGCATTATGAGTTTGTACGAGTGTTGGTACCAAACTCATAAAAAGTTGGTTGGACTGGTGGAAAAGCCATGTAGACAGAGTGACATGTGAATCACATTACACAATTGCCTTATTTCCTTGTGCGAAAATGTCAAACATTTTTATTTTTATTTCTCTATGATTTATTTGCCTTCAGCTTGGTGGCAGATATAAACTTAACTGGCTCTATGAAGCTTGTTGATTTCGACCAGAGCAAAGTAGAACTACCTTAACTGTTCTGCGTGGGCTTAAAACCGATGTTGACCCATTATTTTACAAAAAGGCCATCAAAACTCATGGTTACCTCAAACAACATTTTCTCATCTCACACATACATTTCAGGCACACATTTTATGTCCTGTTCAGCCTCCTTTTTCCTTTAGCCTTAATAAAGAAGTGTGTTTGTGTTTCTTTGTGGAGTTACAGATGGCACATTCTCTCAACTGACACATAAAGTTTCACTGGCGGACAATACTTTTTATTGTTCCTGACCCAGGCTTCACAAGAGAGTTTCAAAACATATATATCCTACGTGATCTTCTCCAGTGTGCTTTCAATGTCCTCCTATATTTAGATTTTGCATTTACCAATGTTTAGGATGAGCCTGCAGATGGCCTTAAAATAAAATGCTTATGAATCCTCTCTTGTTGATGTTATACCAGTGGTAGTCAGATAGTGTATGTTTGTGTGGTTTTGTGGGAGCATGCCTATGTGCATGCTCATCCCTCCCCTCTTCCTGGGCTTTGTTGGGCCAGGTGTGCCTTTTCTCAGTGCAGTGCCCGGGGAGCCGTGAGAACGCAATCGCTGGCCCTTCTCTCCCTCCTCTATCTGATTTATTTCAGCCTCTATGGCATTTCAGCAAACAAAAGTACCGCTCAATATTGATCTGGATCTCTCCCATTTCCCCTCTCTGCTGCCTTTGTTCTGCTCAGGTCTAGGGTGGCTGCTTTAAATCAGACCTTCTTGACATTTGCTTAATGTCTAATTAGCCATGGGTGGGCATGGCCTTTGATTATAGGAAGTGCCTGGAGGTGGGGCTGCAAAGACGACTGAATTTTGACAAAACACCCCCAACTGATCAATCATGACCTGACACATTGTTTTGTCCTTAATTTTAGAGGGCTTCGTTTAGGGATATGTCCTCTTGGTCACCTTATTCTGGGTTCAAATAATGCAATTTCCTCTCATTAGCCCATTGCCACTTTTCCAGGGCCATGGTGCGTGTCTGTAGATCCACTTACATTGACTTCAGGGTGTTCTGTGATCGACTCATCAATATGGAGAGCGCTGAGTTGATACAGATAGATAAGTGTTGGTTTTATTGTTGCAAGTGTTTTTAACAAATGAAACCTTCAATGGCACATCCTGATAACCTCTGTGTCTGCTAATATTTTGTCAACAAATAGGTATATATTTTAATAGTGTAGTTTGATCAATTTAATTAACTGTTTTTGGATACATAATTAAAACATTTATTTAGATTTTATGCTTCTCAAAAAGGACTTTCATGAGTTTAGATTTGCTAAGAGCTTTTGGATGCATAACCTTTAAATAAAGCTTTCTCACTCCGGCTTTTCCAGCCTTCAAGGCTTCCTCCCTCTATCCTAAACATTGGCCAGATGGCCGGAAAGTTGACTTTATTTAAATCTGGTAATTCTGGCTCCTTTCCTACCCCCCTTCAACACACTGCTCCCACCCCACCACCACTCCTCCGCCTCTCTATCTTCTCTCTGAAGACCATGGTAGTGGTGTGCCAGCAGGTAACAGCCTCAGCTTAGAGTGGACATGTGACAATGACACAGTGATGACATGCTTCTGCGGAAGGGATTAGAGAGTAGGTTCACAGAGAGAAGAGTGATTTACTCCTGAAGTAAGTAATGAATAAAGAAACTTTTTAAATGATCAACATGATTCTGTTTTATTTATCAGAATACACATTAACATATCATGATCATAATAGATGATGATTATTTCATTTCTCAGTGTGAAAAAGTTAAAAACATAATTAAGACAAAGGATCTGTTAAAAAAAGCATCATTTGTACAGACCCTTTTATCGATACATTGCCTAATGCAGTACTGTAAGATATCATTACTGCACCTGCATATTGTCAATTTAAACTGGTCGTCCCACCTGCAGCCCACACTTCAGTGGGTACCTTTCATCTTGCCATTCTCTTTTGAGCGAGACCCCACACTGACAGAGTAATGTCTCTTATTAATGCCCTCATTAAAATGAGAGTCATGGGTCAACCAGAAGGCCACAGGACAACAGGCTGTCATTAAGGCTAATTTTGGCTTGTGATCATCCTCTTTCCTTGTTTTATACCCCACATTGCTTTTTTTAATTGACATTTTTCATCATTAACATATGTTCATTTTGTTGTTATAAGAATGCTTGAAGAGATCAGGTCAGCTCAATCAAGTGGAGAGTCCAAATTTACAACAAAACCTCTGACATCACTTCTGTGTGCCCGTGTGCTCTGCGTCTATCCCAGCTCTTCCTGTGTCACCCTTTCAGTACTCCTCACCTTAACAGGTCTGTCTTTTAAGCGACCCCTGTTCTGAAAAGAAAGTAGCCCACTTCAGTGGTCCTCCACTGTGTTGCCATCTGAGAAGGAAACTGAATATAAATCCCTAACAATGGGCAGGGTGCTGGGGGAATAGTCCGAAACAGCCATTTAGCAGGTGCACCTTCGTGGCCTCCACACAGTTCCCACACATATCACCGAGACCGGTGGCCTGCCCTAGAGAGTACCCCTGAATCACCATCCAAGATCAAGTAGCGATCAATTAATGGGAGAACAAGGCGTCCGCTGGGGGGATGTCCAGTGTCCCACCCTCCCCTGCTTTGACTCAAAGAAGTGCCCATTTGCAATTCTATCTGTGTGGCTGCTCCATGTCAATGTGTGTGAGGCAGGGGGACAGAGATATTATCGGGGTGACTGTGAGAACCGGCACTGGCATTTTCACCAGGCCGACCTTTGTTTGCGTGAGTGAGGGCTGATTGGCGGTGCTGTGATGAGGTCACCTGGCAAAGCAGCAGGGGGTCCCGTATCTATTGTTCACATAAAACAGTGGGGTGAGAACTGGGGTGGGGTGACAAACAGTCTCTGCCGCTTACTGAATGCACATAGGACAGGTGACTTCATCAAGGTTTCGGTCAGACTACATGGGAAATGATTATTATTTTCCTCTTACATAACATCAGTCCAACATATGAAGCCAACTATTTGGACTTCAGGTCATATTTGACATTCCTTTCCTATCGGTTCAAGAGAAAAACATGTTTGCTCATGAGTTACTGCTAGCGATATGCCAGCATTGATCAGTGAGTGTGACTCTGCTAATTGCATTCTTGTCCATAAGCAAACAGACTTAATCCTGGGCACTGATAAAGGCTGATGAAGGCAAATCATACCAGTAAAACACTCTCTGCTAGTTTAAATCCATGCTGCACTGATACTTTACAACCAATACATAATGAGAGTTAAGATTTGATCATATACACCATGGGCTTGCTTATTCCTAAAATATTCTCTTCCTGTGTTAAAGTAACGCTTGGGTAGGTATATATCTTTAGGTTTTGCAGTTTGCTCCCAGAACACATGCTGACAAGTTTGTGTCCATATTGAGGGTTTTCTTTATAAGGCTGTGAATGTGGTAAAAGGGTATTCATAGCTTTTCCAACTCAGGCAGCTCCCTAGTGGCAGTAAAGCCACCTCTGAAAGCCCCAGCAGTGAAGAAAGCTGTAAGTTATAAACAGCCTTATATAACTTCACACCCTCAAATATCATTGGAACATTTTCTTTACTTTTAGGTAACCAGTGAGCCTCATTAACTCAATGATTGATGGCTAAACTGTTCTCTCAAGGATACTTTTTTAAACACAGAGACAAATCATAGTGATTCTTCCCATATAGAAAAAAACAAGGACACATAACACACATAATGGTTGTTCTGTAAGCATTCCTGGCACATTATATTATCTAAAAGCAACACATATTTCTTGGCATTCAAGGCAAGGTGCGGAGCCCATTCATACAAATTGAATTCCCCTCTTCACCTGGTTGATTAAATAGATCCTTTCTTTTCTGTGCCTTGTGTTCTCCTTTCCCTTCAACAACAGCAGACCACTGAGTGATGGACAACTAACCTGCAATTACTGTGACCAGACAACCCCAACAAACTGGCCTGTAATCACCATTATCAACCAAAGCGGGAAGGGGAAAAGGGTCCAAGAAGGAACCTGCACCCCCAACCTAAGACCAAAGGAGTACTGCGAAAGGTATCCTGCATCAGTAAACAAGGGAGGTCTTCAGGTCTTTGGGGGGGTTCCCTCTGTGTTCCATAGAATCAAATTATGTTAGGAGCTCACACAAGCTCTGCCCTTGGCTGTTATGACAGCAAGGTAGATACTCTCTCAAATCACCTGTGACACTGAGCCCAAACACAACCTTTTAACCTTAAGTCACATTCACTATACCCCATCAAAACCATGACACAAGATCTGCCTCTTTTAATCATGTTTTTTAAAATTGTATCTGAAAAATGAGTCCCGATGAACAATGTTTTAAGATATTCTAACTATGATACATGTTAAGTATTTGCAGACCACACATCCAAATAAGGTTTGTGAGTTTTAATCCATTCATATCCTTTACAGTCGTACGCCTAATATACAGTGTTTAACTTTATGTTTTTCTTTGGGGAGCAAACCTGATTTTTTGGTTCATTACAATTTATAAGAGTCAAGCAAATGGAATATACATATATGTAGACTTTTTTAGGAACGGCAGCTTCATGGCAACAAAAACAGAATCTGTGGTCTGAACAGTCCAGGTCTGATGCTAACGCCTGTGGAACCTTTTATGCAACCTGGTCCAGGAGATTTATAAAAATATTTTGCTTTCCACCCTTTTGAGCCTTTTAGCCCTTTCTAAAGGAAAAGTGCTAGCTCCAAAAAAACACACCGAAAACCAAAAAATCCACAGGGTCAAATGTCCTGAGTGGGCCATTTGCCAGGTCTGTTCCACAAGCAGGATGCTCACACACACAGAGTAGCTCCAGCCTCCTGCTCCTGCAGAAACATATGAAAACAGAAGCAAATCCCACCACGAGGGCCAGCACCAGTGGCCCACGAGAATAAAAGAGGCTGTTTTAGTGCAGGAACACCGTAGATCGCCCAAGAAGATTAGCCTCTGTTCTACAGGGTCTTGTGTAAATCTCCTTCTAATTGGCAAGGGAATTTGATTTGACTCATGCACTGTGAGGGGCCAGCGCTCATTATTGCTGCCCAGTTAATGCATAAACAGAGGTCTCAGCAGGTCCTCTCTAAGTGGTTGCAATGATCAGATAGCAGCTTCTTGGTCTGAGAGCTTTTACAGAAGTTAATTGTTCGTATTGCAATAAGCTCAATCTGTCAACTTTTTGAAACCCTTATTTTATGCTAAATTCTTTATTTCTGTGAAAGTTATTTGGAAGCATTTGGCATCTTTAATAATTTGATATTTTTGTACAGTTCTTTAGCCTTATTACGTGAAAGAACAACAAAAGTCAAATTCATAAAAAAAAAAAAGAAACACTACAAACACACATCAAAACATGTGAAGTGTTGGACTCTGAAAGCATACATAGGCTCGATAAATCAGTATTCTGATTATTTTAAATAATATATGATGTGCTAGATTATTACATTATCTATGAAGTATTTTAGATTTGAAAATTAAAATGTTGTTTCTATTAAAACCATGAGGCCTTTTAAGCCAGTAATAATGCCAATGCGTGCCTAAATCAATATATAATGTGTTTTTTACTCTTTCAATTGAACATCAATTCTCAAGAAAAGGAGAGAGTATAATTTGAATTTTGAAAGACATTATCTGCTCTGTCTTTCTGTAAGAAGTGATTGAGAACTTTAGAAAATATGATTATCTTGGTGTGGATTCAAAACACATCCTGAGAGACTTCCTTCCTGTCTTAAGCTGTAAGACTGTTATCAGCAGGATGAGTGGGAGTGCTTTTGTTCCTGTCTGTCCACCTGCAGTGGGCGAAACAGGTCCCTCACTGCTCTCAACGTGATTATGGGTACTCTCAAAGAACAAGGGTTAAGATTGGTTACTAATTTGACAAAATTGAGGCAAGTAAGTAGCATGACACAGCAGGCTCTGACCCTCTGGTTAGTAGCTATCATGCTGAGCCTGCCCACAGGCAACAGCAAAGGTCACAAGGGAAGACGTAGGCAGCTTCTGAGACTGTCGTGGAGCCAACCACCCACCCTTGGGCTCCGTGGGGTGGAGGGACGAGGGCACAATAATCCAGGACCCATTAAAGTGTGACTGATGCCATTCTTTTTTGGGGTCTTATGACTGGATATCTTGCCTATGGCAGCCTGGGGATAGTTTGCTTATAATGTGGGGCAGACAGACCCACAGCAGGCCGCTAGAGATCCAGCTCCTGGCCCTCAGACACTGACCTCACAGTGGAATCTACTTAGCTGCCAAATTAATTTTTCCATTGCACTAATGGGCGATCGCAGAATATAGCAATAACTTATTTAATATGACAGCTTGTCAGGATTGCAAATGAAAGTCAAACTTGGGAGCTCAATCAAATATCGACACACCCCGCTATGAGCTGCAATATATGTGTTAAGAGATATTATTGTGTGTGTGTGTGTGTGTGTGTGTGTGTGTTGTGTGTGTGTGTGTGTATGTGTATGTGTGTGTTGTTTTGCATTCCTGAATAAGCTATCTGGAATGAACTATTTCTAAGTATAAGTAGAGTGTATAGCATAAATCATGCAGTTTATTTGAGAAGTGTAAACAAACAGGATTTGATGGTGCCGCTGCTTGTGGTATGAACTGCTCATGATTAAATCTGTAACTAACAGTGGGTGGTATATCCCACCTTTCATCACCGGACAATATTCTATGTCTGGCTCCAGATTTGGCCTAAGATGAGGGGTGAAAGGAATCAGGATAAGAGTTGATGACCACTAGAGTGAGGACAAGGTCCGTTAAAGCTCAATGACATGTTGGAAACCAAACCCTGGCGATGATCTTATAAAATTAAGACATTTGGACAAGTTGAGTGGTTCGGAATAAAGCAAAAAAATAAATCAAATGATTTAAAATACCTAAAGAAATCTAGCATTATTTATTTACATCTTACAGCAACTAACTTGTATAGTACCATAAAATGTATTATGTTTTGTAACTCTAAATTGACTGCCTGCTCTTTCCTAACGTCTTTACTTTTATAAGAATTCCTCCCAGCAGAATTACAGCTCAGGGATCTGCTTAAGCAGCTGTATGGTCTCATCCTTGTAAGCCCTGATAAAGGGGTTTCTCTTCACAAATCCTGTTTAGCCCTTGCTGTGCTTGCCCCAGATGATCATTTCAAGCCCTGAGGAAACCGACAGGTCTGCTCTATCCCCAGCCGGTCAGCAGAAGTGTCTCTGTAATGGTTAATGTGCCCACCTGTGGTGCCCCAGCTTGAGCCAATTGCTCCGGACCTGGTCATGTTGAGTGGTTGGCTGGTGGGAAGCGTTTCCTCGGGCTATGGCTGCTGTACAGGGCTGTGATCCCCTCTACCAGAGGTGTGGCGCCCCACTGATCCAAGTCTAACTGGCTTTAAACAATAAAGCAGAGACACTAATTGATTGAATATGCATCACATGAAAGTCACACTAGTGATTTATGCTTCTCTCCTGTGTTGGTACAGAATGAGGATAACAGTGTATGACTTGGACTCTGTAAGAGAGACCTCTTTTGAGATAGTTCTGATAGTTTCGAGAGTAACTCTAGTAGTCTGATCACATCATTAGGCGCTGACCCTCCTGACCCCAGACACTACAAGACTGAGCTGTAACCAAGGGAACTGATGCAATGATGAGAACCTGTGGCAGACCCAGTCTGAGAGCTGAAGCCACTGGTGTAGATAATGCTAATGAACAGTCATGCAGTGAAACAAAATGGCTTAATTGTACTGGATTCATCTCGTGCTGAGCCACAAAGGCTTGGGGGAGGTTACGCTTCCAAACGTAGATTATTGTAATCCTCCAGTAATTACTGAGCCACATCTTCTCATGGGAGCCGTGGGGCACATGAGAGGAGTGGACTCTGCACTCTTATTCCTTGTGTCATCCACCGGTGACAGACTGCTGCAACCAAAAGCTGCACAGAACACATTTTGTGTCACTCAGACAATGCATATTTATGTGTTCCATACAGAGCCTGCTGAGGAGATAGGCAACTGTTTAAGTCCATGTCAATGGAGCTGAAAGCACTGACTCCTTTATGAGACTGGTTTGAATCTTGGAAAGTTAGAGCTATAATGTGTTTTTATAATGCTTATGCCACAATGGCCTTCGTTTTAGGCCCATTCAATGCTTTAAAAATTGTACGCTTCTATTCTCCCTCTGAAGCCACAGAAAGCGCACTTGGCTGGGCCAGCCCTTTCTGGCTTTTGACAGGAAGCTCATGATTTTAAATGTACGGCTCATGCATAATGAATGAGACTGCACAGGATGTGAGAGCAGTGCATCCAGAGAGCACCTGGGCCAAACAAAGATGCCCTTTCTGCCATGGGATTTGTGCCCTGGTACCCGCTGTCACCAGCGCCCGGCTCGCACCCAGCTGCGAAGCATTCAAGCTCACCACGCACATTCATCTCATCAAAGTTGACTCCAAAAAGTGACACTGTCCACTCAGACATAAAGAGCTCTTTATGGGGTTATTAATGATGGACTGAAAGCTGTGGACAAATGTTTTGGGAACAAGTTTGTTACTGTGGCTGAGCATCGCTTTGTTTTAATCCATGCCCGCTGAGTCGGGGTGCATTCCAATGTGATGGTTGTTCTGTCTTGTGGGCGCTAAATATGTCAGAGGTTAGAAAGCACGTCTGATTGTCAAAGTGTTGCAGTATGTGTAGTATCTGTTTGTCTCTATTTCAAAAGTTACTGCACAAAAACTTTATCTTCTGCAGAGTTGCAAGGACGAGGAATAACTTCGTATTGTGCAGGCTGCTGACCTTTAGTGACAAGTGATCATAAAAATGACTCTTGGATTTGACCCTTGCACATGACACAATCTTGTCTGGTTAAGTTCTGTAGACAATGCCAATGAGACTGAAAGGAATAATTAGCATCGTCTGGGCTTTCATTTAGCCTTAGACAGAGCCGATGATAAATGATTAATATATGCATCCCACAAGACAAAAAACAAAAACGCCTTGGTGGATACAAACAACCCCACACAACAACAATTTATTTGTTAGCATGTGGGTGCGTGCGTGTGTATGCATGTGCAGCAGACCCAGCCGACTTGGCATAGAATGACCCAGTGGCATTGTTGCAGTGTTTGCAGCCTCAAGCATGGCAAGATTTATGCCGATGGGGGTGTGTTGGAATCCAGGCTCTCTCATCCAGCCCAGCTGCATGGAGAACAAAACCAAAGGCCCAGCTGCAGATATTAGCATGGGCACTCTCTCGCTCTCTCTCTCTTTCTCTCTCATTCTCTCTTTCTCTCTCTCTCTCCTTCTCTTTCCCTCTCCTTCTCTCTCCCTCTCTCCCTGTCCATGTGCCCCCATCCCACAACTCTGTCACATGCGCATAGGGCTTTTGTGCCTCACTCTGTTGTTATGGTAATGACTCAGCCCACAAGAGAGAAGAAAAAGCAGAGATGTTAAAAGTTGATTGCAGACAAAAATGAAAGAGAGAAAACCAATAGGAAACAAAGAGGGGACAACTTATAAAAGAATTCTTAATTAATTATTGAGTTCCGCTTAGAAAGTCAAGTCAGTGTTACTGAACAAAAGCACTAGCACACTAGCATTAACACACACACACTCACACAAAGCCCCCCATGCAAACAACTCTTTCCTGCCAGTATGACTTACATGAGGACTGACTGGACCTGTTCAAATACAAATAGTATTAAATGTGAATAGGTTATGTACTTGTGCGGGGATGCTGGCTTTCTTTATTCTACTGCAAAGTCCTACCCTACCTGGCTGTGTTTTGTGAACCTGTAGCAAAGATTGCAAGTGGCACTGACCATATGGCATCAGTTAGCAGAGAAAACGTAAAGAGAACCCTAATAAAAATGTTTTACATTTTCCTTCTTTTTCAGAGCATTGTCAGCTGTGACAAGGTCCAGTAAGTAGCATTAAAACACAGAATTTGTAACAGGAGTTGAAAAGTTTAGTATCAATTTAGCAAAACTGTCAAAGAGATATTAAGTAAATGAAATGCACTCCCACTATTATTATCATTCCCACCTTTTCACTGTGTTTTTGTCTAGCCTCAAAGACCATGATTCCACTGGTGCTTTACATGGTAAAAGCTGCCACATACTTGGCATGTGTGTGTATGCATGTTTGAGGGTAAAAGGCAAGGTCTCCTTCAGGTCTGGAAGCTCTCACAACAGTTCCCCACACTCTGTGGTCTAACACATAATGTTGGCTTTGCTGGAGAGCAGGTCTCTCTGAGTGAATGATAATCCGAAATCTCCTCATTCCCTTATAAGAATCAGGATCATGTTTATTGCCAGCTACGTTTACACATATACAATAAATCTGCTTTGGTGTCTGCTGGTGCGAACATAATCAATCTGACAAAATGAGATGCAAAAGTAGGTTAACCTATTTAGCATTAAAAACGAAATGCAAAAGTCAAGTATTAACCCCAATATACATTTAAATTTACAAAAATACTTAGGACAATGAATATATCGCAATATATAGCAGACTACAATGAATTATATTGTGTCTTTACACTTGCAATGCGTTCTTCTCAAAGCATAAGCAATGTAATGCTACCAGCTCAACCAAGCACATGTCTGTCTTCTCGCCACACACACTTACACACAGTTATTGCTTTTTCCACTGCCCAATCCCCTGCTGTTAGTTGGCAGGTTGGACAACTTACTTGTGCCACTGCAGCCTTGCTGTATTACAACCATCAGACAGATGGCTGTATGAAAGGGGACTCCCTCTGTGTGGCCCAAAAAGTCCGGGCAACTGAAAACTGCTAGATGTCATGATGGTGAAGGGACTTTTAGTCAGTCAGTCTCCTGACCTCACTTATAGTAAATGTATGCAAAGTGTCAAATGAATGTGATGTATATGCACCTTCGCCCAGACATGAGTTAAGATTTCCCATTTGTTCAGTCTGACCTTTTCACCAGACTGAGTGCATTTGAATGCATGTTCACAGTCCTAAAAACATTTTCTCAAGCAAGCATGCTATATTGTTTGTGGCAGAGGCACGTAAACACACTTATGCATTGATGTATGCATGCACACATAGTACATTTACATAAGAATACTTTCCTGTACTGTTTTGGTGTCTTAAGTGTTTCGACAGCATATGTATTTTCAATGTTGCCCAGTTTTCTCTCTTTCTTTCTATTGGATTTGGTAATCCCCTACACTTTAATTAACACTTAAATAAACATGTTCTTACACTTCTTCTCAGCTCACTGTTTGGCCTTAATGTACAGTAGTCAGACATTTTAACTAACACAATTAGATTAAGCAATTACATGTGTCACTCATTGACTGTTTATTGACCTTAAATAGGCCACAAGGATAGGGAGAAATCCATGTTCTAAAAGCATACCTGGGCTAAATTCAATCCATTTCCTAATTCAGAGGTATTTATCTGTTGGCGTCAGTCAGGGACACTTAAGTCTTGTGGGGCAACGTTTGTCAAAATAAATGTTCCCATGCATGGCTAGTGGAGAGTGACAAGTGTGTATTTAATAAACCCTGATTTGTTTACCGACTGAGCACTTAAGAGCATAGGCTCCCTGAGCAATGACAGCTCGGACAACAGTCAAATGCATGTTGGGATGCAATGTTACTCTTTGTGTGTACATTGGAATAATGAGTCACTCCTGAACATTCATTATAATATGTGTAGGTTTTGCAAGTGGGAGAATATGTGACTCCAGTCGGCAATCAGATGATGCAAGACCAGCCACATTTTGAGAAGTAGAGGTTATGTTGGTTTCATATTCACAGTGCCTTCCCCTCTCCCTTTGTTTCACAGTAATACAGCTCTGACTTTGGACTCACACTGCTGCCGTTCTTTAGACTCTCAGGCCATGGCACGAGCCTTATTTCAGTGTTTCAAGGACTGATAAGTTTTCCATCATTGATGCAGTTGTAAAATAGCAGATCAATTCTGAGATAAATACCACATGTGCTGTTTGCATAAAAGGTTAGTGGTATTTATTTGTGGCTTTTGAATTATTCTATGTATTTAACTAAAGAATTCTCTAATTAGAAATTTCCCATTCTGAAAGAGAAAGTAATTAGTAAATGCAATGGGAATCATTTGACCTGCTTTTTGCTATCTTTTTAAATACTTTTTAAGAAAGCTGCATTGTGTTTTAAAGCTGGTTGGTTTCAGAACTGAAAATGTATAGTGGTGTGCATAGGAAATAAATATCCTTCATTTTAAACGTATTTGCAACTTCCGTAAAAAGAGAAGTATGGGTACAGACCATTAGATACTGGAACATTATTATTGACATTTAAAACGGTTCTACTAAAAGCACAGTTATTCCTTTCCTTACTAATCTTAAACTTGCTGATTTAAATTGTTCTAATCATCCACATTTTTTAAAAGTCAACTACAGCACGTAATGCTTCCAGATCGTGAAATATAATTCCAGACTTTGCAAATACAAGTCTTTCCACAAAGCCCAGTTAAAGACGGATTCTATTCAGAAACATATGTTGGGCTGACCATTAAGCTGCCCTTTCACTCCGGAGAACAGACAAACAGGGGGAGATTTACTGCGCTAATCAAAGCCCTGCCGGCTGCTGGAAATCAACCGTGAATGACATCATCAACCTGTCCTAGCACTGATGGTTTGATTTATAAACTATGCCTGAGAAAGTAAAAAGGAGTACTTTTACAGTCCTACACACAAAATGTGCAATGTGAATATTCGGACCTTGTGTTTTACTCTAAATGATTAAGTCGTCCAACAGTCTATGTGATTCTCAGCTGAATTTCTTGTGTGTTGGTATGAAATACTGTTTCCTAACACTAACCTCTGTCAAATTAGGTCCTGTTTTCTACTCTAATCACATTTTATATACAGAGCAAAGAGGTAAACAAACATATCAGCATCCTATTAATCTGCCCTAGTTTTGTGAAAGCCAAAAACATTTACAACTACAATGGCACTTGGAGAGTGCAAACGTCTGCCAAGGGCAATCCAGTCAAAAATTTTAATGGATTCTTCCTTGGAACATGCTACACCCTTCCACTAAGTTTCATATAAATCGTGAAAGTAATTTTTCCATACTCCGTAAAAACAAACCAAACAACAAATGAACCAAAGTGAAAACTGATAACCTCCTTGGCACAGGTAATATAGACGCTCCTGGAAATCTGGTAGAAGAAATTAGACATGGACTTCTTGTTGGTAACAGACTCTAAACACAGCACTTGATATTTGATCAATCTTTGGCTAAAAATGCTAAGAGGTGTTTCAGTATTTATATAGCACTGTCTCCACGTATGAGGTACAGCGAGTAGCATCTGTGTGCCCTGCATGGAATGATGATGATGATGATCATGATGATGATGATGATGGTGGTGTTTACATGGTGTCTGTGCAACATCAAATACAGGCTCTCGGAACACCTTTATCCCCTCTGAGCATACAGGAAGCCCAGTATACTCTGTCTTTAGGTCCCTGGATGGAAGAAGACTAATTTTGTTACTTGGTATGGAATGATGGATGGATTGTGGTTAGTTTGTAAAAACAGTCACGCTTTGGGGATTTAATAAACAACTTAAGCCCTGGAGGATATTCCAGAGAAATGCTTGAGAAGCCATATATAAGACGGGCCCTTTTTTGCCCAATGCAAGCAGCGTCTTGGAATCCAAGATTTTTAAATTGATTTGAAAACTATGAGTGTGAAATTAGGGATTTGTTGGTTCCTGTATTACCCATCATAAAGTAAACTCTCACAAGGCATAACATTCTCACAAATTAAAACTGTGCTTTCTGAACACTTGGAGCAACACTCAAAGATGTCCTGAGGTGGTAATGAAAGGAATGTAAATGGATAATGTTTTTATGAGGCTGTAGTTGTGTTGGACTCAGAGCAAACCAAACACTGGCCAAGTTTTCCTGGCAGGAAACTTTTATTGGTATTCAATGATAATTAAAAACCCTGACTTATGCATGGCATACTTTTTCTTTTAGAGAGAAGTAAAGTCGAAGTGTAAATAAAGGAACATTAATTAAATGTTAAGGAGTTTAGTGTGGCGCCATGGAAAGAGTACACAACTTCAAAACATGCCAAATTCTAGATGAATCCAGTCTGGGTGATCTGTCATATATTGCCTGGTTTTGACAGGACATATACAGTTTCAGTGACGTGGCTGAGCAATTGAGACAAATTGGGCAAACTTCTCAAAGTAAACACAGGAGAGTCTCAGGACATTTTTCGTTGTTTTTGTTTTTAAATCTGTACATTGCCAAGTAAGTTGACATGTACTTTCTGTAAACAAAGGGTTTCATGTGAGAGCTCATATGGAGTCCTGCTTTTAAAAGAGGATGTCTTTACAGGGAAGCTAGCCATCATGGTGCCTATGTGCTTAGTACACTGCAGGTCATGTCAGCACTGAAGAACAAACATCAGACACATTTTATAAGGATATATCATTCAAACTGTATTTTGTCTCTGTTCTTTAGCTCTATATCATCAAGGTTAAGTGGATTTCTTAGCATGATACATCTTTGAATATCATTAGCATATCGCACCAACAGGTGCAGTACATGTGAGAAGTATCGTTACAGCATTACTGTATATTTCAAATGGTATTGTAAAATGTGTAACTTGGCACGTCGAACATATAAAATCCAGCAAATACAAAAATGTTTTAGCTTAAATGACTGTCAACTTCTAGCAATGTAATCAAAAGTGTGTTTAATTATAATAATATTATACATCATATGTATATATTTACAAATAGTGCCATTTGCATCAGAAATGTAAGAAATAAAGTGGTAAGAGGACTTTTGGGTAGAAGTGTCTGATTAGGCACTCAACAATGATTGTGGTCTGAATGGTTTCACAAAGCCCAGAGCCAGTTTGTTTAAACCAAACTAATCCAAGCGTGGAGGCAGGACACTGAAATTGCAGGCCTCCTGAAAGGTGATCTGGCGGCAGAGCAACAGTCTAAGAGCTGAAGTTTACATGGGATGAATACAAATAATAAAAATCAAAATAACAGTGATGCTTGCCACGTAACCAATTCACTTGTCAATCTCTTTTGTTTTCATGTTAATGCATTGATCTGTCGTATACCACTTGTGAATTACCATTTCAAATACACAACAATTTTATTTTGAAATACTAGATTTTCATTCCTAAAATAAAGCCATGAAACAAATAAGTAAAGTTTGAATCTTCAAATATAACAATTATAAGCATTCTTGAAATAAGATAAACAAATATTGCATAGGAGTAGCAACACATTAATTAAAGCTTGAAAGAAATACAACTCTCTAGGAATTTTTCATCATTTGTGTGACTTTACTCTCTGTCCATTATACAATTAGACCTGACAACCTTGTCCTGCACGTCTGCACCAGCAGTGTGGTAATCAGCAGTGTCTGTGCAAACCACAGTATGGATTTCAACCTAAGACTGCTGAGGACTTCCATTGCTCACATGTGGCGCAGAACACCTCTGCCAGGCCTGTCAGTTCATGTTCCAGGCCACTGCTGCCTAAATGGATCCTGATTGGCTATTTAGTTAGAGAATTGTGCAAAAGGTTGACATATGAATCACTGTTGCTCCGTATATTTCACACTGTAAAGAGAAACAATTGGGGGGGGGGATGCTATCTATGTAAGCTACATGAAATCCAATCTGCCTTAGTTGACCTTTTTTCTCATGTTTAATCAGTAATGATACATGAGATGATTAATCTTTGTTTCTATCATGGATTATTATGACACTTATTATGATCAATGCTACTGAGAGCTGGGAAATTGGGCTGTTTTGTCTGAATGTTTTTACTGTTAAGTCTGATGTGTGATGGATGGGTTTTGACATAATGACTTCACCTCAACCTTTAGAGAGTTTTGTCTACCTGGCATCCCAACTACTGACATACAGCAGCCATAAAGGCACACGCGTGCAGGAGCAATTTCTGCATAAGCAATGTGCAGTCAATGGAAATATGACTCTGACTTTACGTGGTAGATTTGCTTTTGGCTGTCAGCAGGGCAGTATTACAGATTTAATATCTATTTGCTATGTTGACTTAGAGGCATCCTGTGTTGTATTGTTGAAAGAAGCATCAACCCCTAGCCTTCTAAATGGTATCATCCATGCAACGGCTGCCAGTGAGCTATCTAAGAGCTGTGTGCACCACAATAAGTGGTGAGACAACTATTTTGTTGGTCACATTAATACTCTGATTTAGTTGCAAGGACTTTTCTAATCTTTTTTTCATTAACAGATTGCAGAACTGCCACTCAGCAATTTGACAGTGCGGAATATGTTTTATCCAGAGAAGGGCACATGCTCTTCAATTTCTAGGAAACAAGTGAGAAAAAAAGTATGTCCCGACTTGCGCTGAAGATGCCGCACCTCAGAAAACAGTTTATTACCTCATGTATTATCGTTAAGAAGTTGGAAGACTAAGCTGGAAAAGATTGACACCTAGGAGGAGAAAAGCAAAAAATAACACCAAATCCATTAAAGCATTGGCACAGGAAATGGGTGGCCAGTAATGGCAATATGTGGAAGACAAAGAAAACATGATTTAATGTCTACTTCTGCATGTCAGCTGAGCCTGGTGAGTCACAAGTGTGAGAGAGAGGATGCATGGTTGGCACGATCAAGGCAAAAATGATCTTAAACAATTGCAAAGACTGTGGATTGGTTGACTTTCTAAAAAAAACGTTGGCAGTGTTGGGTGGTGTGCAGGCGAGTTCCCATCAGTGCGTTGGTGGAAACATGATCTGAGAAAAATGACGTCTTCACATGGATGTGTTTTTCAGGAGTTTCCTCAAGTTTAAGCGTCCTCCGCTGACCTTCCATGCACAGTTTCCCAAAACACAGGATCAACAGGTTCACGACATGCAGACAGGACACTAGCTGACTGGGCAGGTATTGATACAATGTAAGATTAATTTAGTTACAAACATTTCATAGACACTTTACCTGTGTATTGGTCTGGAGACATTGAAAACTTGCATTCTTGTGTGAACATGTGCAAGGTCAAGGGAGTAGAGCAGGGGCAGATAACAAATGAAACAACATAAGCTTTCTGTTAAAAACTGACACAGACCGAATCATTTATTTCGCGCAATGTTTGTTTTAGCATTTTGTATTTATCAAACCAAATAATTAACTACACATTATTGTTACATTTTTGCACTGAAACAGATTCAGGTGCATTATAAATTGTAAACGTGGAACCAACGTTAGTTTTCTAAATCCTTTTCAGTGCAAGGCTTTGCTACAGTATGCTCACAGAGTGATTTGTGGGACTAATCTCGTACCAATCAGAGAACATATTCATTAATTTATTTGTTTACAGTCGGTACACCAAAAGGGTGCCCCATGATAATTAGCCACTTTCCAACAACATTTATTTTAATGAAGCATCCATCCACTAGTGTTCTTCGGGCTACTACTTATTTCATTTCTTCATTGTAATGAAACTCAGATGCCTCATGTTTACACCAGCAGAAGTCATTGAATGTTTTATTTATTTGCTTCAGCTCGAGGTAAAGTAAACCATATATGTTTATACTGTTGTTCCACTGGAATCATTAAGATGTTGTTCCTGTAATTATGCTGAAAAATGAAGTTTCCAATTATGCCGTGTCCACTTAATGTACAGTTAATGTCACAATGCACAGTGGTGATGACAGTGACAACTAATTGTAATGAGAAACAGTCCGTGAGTTGATGGTGGTTTCATTAGTGTGGTCTTGTGCACAAATACAATTCTAGATTTGTATTCTTTTCAGGTTCAACATTTAGAATATATTAGTGTGGGTGTGAAATATATTTAATGTTATTCTGTAACATAGATGTAAGAGGTTGGGATTTCTTGCTCTAGTCTTTGTCAGTAGATTTGAGGGACCTCTCTGACTTCCTGCCACCAACACTGGTCGGGTTACGCCAAGGGGCGTATGAAGATTGTTATCATCCGGTGATCCGTCAGAGTAAATAGGACATCTTCTATACACAGGAAATGCATGCATTCCACATGAACTGAGCAGTTAAAACGTCCAGGACAGCTGAGGATAAGTGGTCCATTCTATGAATGGAGAAATGAGGGAAAGTGAACAAGTATTGTTTAGTCTGCAATCTGTCTTCGAGAGAGACAATGCCTCTTTGATTGTAGTCTCTGTGGCCCCTAGATTCAAGTTCAATGCCAAGGAATCAATAGGCTGTGGCACAGGGGCCCCAGTTGTCAGAGGTCAAATGAGTGGGAGGGTGCGTTGGTTGTGAGGGGGGAAATGGGAAGTAGATGTGTTTTAAGGTCAGACAGAGAGATTTTCCTCTGAAGAAAGAACACCAGAAAGCAGTTGAATGGTGTAAGTTTTATTTCACCTTTGACCCCAATCATGAAATATGCCTGTGACAATATTCAGTTTTGAGGACAGGTTCAATTAACATCAAAAGCCAAATAGTAGCACAATCAGGTGCGGTTCTGCCGTAAAGACACACCGACTTTTGATATTTTCCAAAATTTCCTCCGGCATTGAAACATTACCTTTATGTTTTAATTGATCTACGCCCTTTGATGGCCACTTTCTATCGTTTCTGCCTACTTACTTTAGTTTCTCATTAATGAGCATGTACAGTCGCACAGCCTTCTCTGCACTGATTAGATAATGCAGCAATGTTCTTTCTGATACACATTGTGAGCTTCCTTTGTCTGTCTGACCAGGTGTCCTCTATCAGTCTCACTCACTGTTACTTTGTCAAATTTAGTGAGGATTATTACTTTGTTTCATGTGTTGTGCTACCTATAACAAACTGATTCACTGTAACGGCCAGTCCACACGGTTCCGTTGCGTAGATGCTTGACGCTCTTTCCGATTCACTTTGAATGTGGTGACGTCAAGCTCTGCCGAACTGCATTGTGGTTCCGTTGCTTCGCTTTGGTTCCGTTGCTCGCGGTGAAAGTTGAGAAAAGTTCAACTTTTCAAGCGTCGACGGAAGCGCCAGCCAATCAAATCCCGCGTATGCAAATATGCCAGTACAAGTGCTAGCCAATCAAACCCCGCGTATGCAAATATGCCAGTACAAGTGCTAGCCAATCAAACCGCGTGTATGTGTGTCAGGGGCGGGGGGTGAATGTGATTGGTTGTTGGTCGCGTTAACCCCAAGCTCCAGACACGTCGACCGGCAAGCGTCAACGCAACGGAACCGTGTGTACGCTGCGTAACAAAGGAAAGCATCTTCAAAAAACCTGATTGTTGCAAAGTATTAAAAATTCAATGCTGACTTTGCCTGCCTATTATAGTCGTTATATGGGCCTTTGTTTTGTATCAATAGTTTGATACAGTAAAGGGTCTGAGACAGCCAGGGCCGGTTCAGGTGGGGTAGCAAAGGGAGCAATTGCACCCGGGCCGGTCTGGAGGGGAGCCCAAAAAAAAAATAAAAAAATTAAGATGTCTCTCTGATCCTGCATTAAGTGTATCGCCGAGTGTGTCTCACTTAACAGCACAAAGAGACCCTGTATGTTTGCTTCTGGCAGTTTCCTTATTGGCTGTCAACGATGTATTTTTAAAAATGTATCAAAAGTCCCCCCTCCCCCCAGTGGGAGTAATCGCAGACAGCCTATAAGAATGAATCACTCCTGGTCTAAAGGATGTCTCGTCTGAGTGTTAGCTGAGACAGCAGCCTTATACCTTCTCTGTCTGAGGTTGTTGGCTTCCTGCCAATGCATTGTCTAAAGGACAAAATCAGAAAGGAAGTTATTATTTTCTTTTATTGTTATGCACTGGACATATATTTCTATATTATCTTTGAGGAAAAAAACAAAACTACAACTTCCAAAAAAGATTCATGTAATTTTTTCAGTCAGTGTACACAACTAGAAAACACAGATCTTTAACTTGGATGTTAAAACTTATAACATGTATTTATTTATGCTTTCCATGGACAAAGGGGTCTGATTATATTAAAATATGATTAATCCCTGCTATGAACGGTACTTTCTTCCATTATTAAAGTTGACAGGTGAGGGCTCTAATTGCACCCACTTACTGTACAGACGAAGGTATGTGGAAGGGTGTGTACATTCATAACACAGGTATAATTATAGTGTGTGTGTTTAATAGTATGTCTATTCATATGCAGTGTAAATGCAAGGACTAGCCTACGGGGAAATTAGCTATTTTTTTAACATGTTGTGTGATGTGTGACAGGAAGGATTTGCGGCAGGAAACAGCCAGGGGATTAAATGTGTGCCGGGTAAAAATACAGGGTAAATTTTATATTTTCCCTTAAACATGGTTCCAAATGAGAGTGTTGCCACAAAGGAAGCCACAGTATATACTAAGCACACCCACCTTGTAACTAAACGCCGGGTCAGACTGTAAGTCTCAGCTGAGGCAATGGCTGTATCAAAGGCTGATTCTGTTGACGTTACAGCCCAAAGACATACATGACAAACTGAGTCATGAGACGCACAGTGAATCAGCAGCCAATCACCTGAGAATGGCAAATATTTGTTTTTGGCTGTGTTTATTTTTTCCTATAACTATGAATTCAATGTTAAATACATCGGTTTGTCACACATTTGGTCAAGCTTACAGTAAGTCACTCTGTCTGCCCATTTCTACACAAGCACTCTTAGTTGTGTATCGTCTGATCAGCAGATACTCAGATAAAAGGTTTAACCTCCAAACCACACCTGAACAAACTCTGCAGGAGTCATGGAGGAATGCCTTATTGCAGTGTCATCTGAAAGAGGAAATGTAAAACACATGAGACATGAAAAGGCTGTAATTATTGTCTAAGAGCTGTGGTGAGGTTGAGGAAGGTACACTTTGTGTTAGTGGTGAAGCATATTACATGTTCTGAACCCTCTAGGTTCAGTGGTTGGATTAGGGAATAAGCATTAATTTGGTAATTTGTTGATCAAATGAAACAACACTTCTCAGTGTGATATACTGTCATTTCTTAACATTATGTTGCTTTTATATCAATGACATGGTATAAACTTGGCCTGAAATAACCCATTCATAAACATTTCATTGTAAATTATTTTTTTCCAGTCGCTTACCTAACAGAGTAGATTAATGGCTTAGTCCTTGTGCTGACATGTTAATTATACCAAAAGGAAAACATAACTTGCATTGGCACCTAATGTGGAGAAAGCTGTGAGTTTCTAAGCAGGAAAGTCAATTTATGGACTTCCTAGATCAAAATGTGACCCTGTCTAATGTGACATTAGACATGATAGTAGTAAATTGATTGAGCAAACTTTTAAAATGGTGCAATATTTCGTTATTTGGAATCAGGACCAAAACTTGCAGAAATGTTTAAAGGATAATTCCCTCATGTACACATGTACTGTTCTGAATGCATGTGCTTTCAAACAGTTTCTTTATCTGACTCACCCTAGCCAGGAATGCAGAGTCATTTCGTCAGAGGCGGTGGACACCAAAAGCTGTCTGAAGTTCATGTAAAGGAGCTCTGTTAGTTTAAACCTGTGAACCAAAGGCTGTTAGAAGGAGAACTACTGTGGTGTCAGGCAGGAAAACAATTTGTATCTTTTCCACTTTTACAATGTAAAGGGAAGTCACTTTAAATGAACCATTAGATACTTTTTTCTCATGCGGATCATCATTCAATCAACCACAGGTTGGTTACTCTCTCAATGATATGCACATGTTTTTATCTAATCTTAATCATAATAGGTCTTTTAATGGTCTAGCCAGAGTTATCAATGCTAGGTTCCACAGAGTATTATCAGCAATGCTCCACTGCTGATAAACAGGGTCATCACTACTGCACCAAAGGAGGGAAAAAGAACAGTTATGACAGCACAGTCTCAGAAGAGGGGTCAATAAATAAGAACCAATAAATGGAGGGAATGTAAGACCTATTTGGTTACTTGGGTATAGTTCAGCCCCCATCCAGAACAGCTCTTCTTTTTGAGGTCACTCGGTTGGCATTCCTTATGGACTCCAGGATACTCTGCAACTTCTACAGGTGCACCATCGAGAGTATCCTGACTGGCTGCATCACCGCCTGGTATGGCAGTTGCACCGCCCTCAACCGTAAGACTCTACAGAGGGTGGTGAAAACTGCTCAGCACATCACCAGGAGGGAGCTGCCATCCATGGAGGACCTCTACACCCAGCAGTGTAGGAAGAAGGCCAGTAGGATATTAAAGGACCCCCATCACCCCAGCAACAATCTGTTCTGTCTGCTGCCATGTGGCAGACGGTACCGCAGCATCCAGACCAAGACCACCAGACTCAGGGACAGTTTTATACCACAGGCTATAAGACTGCTGAACTCCTGAGCTCTGTGAATGTCTACTCACATCTGTTTATAGTACACATATATATATATACAGTATATTATACACGTCTGCCATACATATCTGTTTGTAGTACACATATATATATATATATATATATATATATATTATACATATCTGCCATATACATCTGTTTATACGTAATATATGCATCTGTCCATACCTCCTCATTCAACAGTGTAAAGTATTTAAATAATTTCAATGTATTCCACATATGTATATATTTTACATCCTTAAATCTCTATTGTTGTTATTGTAAATATTCTTCTCTCTTTTTGCACTATTTTATTTATCTTATTTACACCATGTATGTTGAGTTGTTGGAGGAGCATGGGATATAAGATTTTCATTGTCAACTTATACGTTGTATATGCTGTGCATATGACCAATAACACCTTGAAACCTTGAAACCTTGTGCACAGGAATGTGCCTCATAAAAAACGTTACTGATTGCTCAACTTTGTCACAGGACGTTCACTTTAATGTAGTAATACTGGTACTTTTAAATTGGTTGTAATCCTTTAATGCTGGCAATTAGTTCGATGGTCATTCTGTTTGACCATGTAACAAGGCGTACATTACCAACTTCATTACTGTTTAATATTACTAACTACCTTTGTATTGTTTTTTACAGTATCAAAGAAAATTGATAGTTTTTTTTATAATTCTTTAGTATGAACCTAATAATTGCCAAAAATACTTCCAAGTCTACTGCACCTTTGAAGTATGAGGGTATTTTATGTTTTGCTTTTGTAACCCAAAATGTATTTGTATGTAAACAATCATTTTACATTTTTATTATGGTAGTTTACAAAATCACTATAAGTACTAAAATGTGTCAAATATATGAAAGCACATATTTGACAATTTTAGTCTGGGAAGACTGATGGTTTAATATTACTATCTGTTTAATCCTAGCTGAGGATCCATGCAGGTGATACAATCTGCACATCATGACAGACAGGTAACATATCAATAGGATCTGAGGGGCCCCTTAGATCAGAGTAGAGCAGATGAGCTATAATCCAGGGATCAAAGAGCCACATTCCAGCCTGACCTGTCTGCAGACACGCTCTCTGACCATCCTCTATCCTGACCAGAGAGGCCAGCCACCTGCCTGCCGTATTTATGTCAACATTTGGCGAGTTGTCCTGTGTATAATTCAATTTAAATTTGAAATGAAGGATATACAGTTAAACCTATGGTACTTTATCTCCAACTCTGTGCATGGTCATTTATGTAGCTATTTCCTTTAATGCTTTAAATCCTTTTAAAGGCCTTGTAATTGAATTGGCTTTATCTTATACAATGTTTTAGAGATTTATATGTGACCTGGATCATTTGCTGCGTACAATCTATTCAAATGTTTTCTATATCACACCGGTGTATCCTTCAAACAACGTGTTATAGAAACAATTTGCGAAATTATCTGTGGTAATAAATAGAAATATGGAAATGTAATACTAAAATACAAAGATATGATCACTATCTATTCACCAGTATAAAGTTAGTGGCCACAAAAAAATGTAAAGCATAAGGATGAACAACTTTGATGAGATATATAAGTTAGAAAGTTTATTAAGAAAACACCTTCTTTTTCTTTACTAAAGAGATCAAGCAATTGCTTTGCTTTGCTTGCTGGTAAAAAGGAAAGTTGGATTCATCTACTTTGATAGCTGATGTTGAAAAATATAGTTTGGATCGTAAAGTGTGCAGGTATCAAAACGCAGGTGCAGAGAAATGCCTGTTGACTGTTCCCCGTATCTGTTGGTTTAAATAAGCAAAACAGCATATATCATCCAAGTCCTCTCCTGGCTTTGAGCTCAGAGTTAGCCACTGTAATATATTTGCATAGCTTCAAATCAAATAAGGATGTTAACTGTGTTTGCACTGTTCTAGGTATTTTAACACCATGTTTTTCCTTGTTTTATGAAAACCATTGAATGCCTTTCTTCTTCTAGAAAACATTCCATTTAACAATGTTGCTAAGCCAGTTTGTGTATGATAAACACAAACTGGTTTATTAGTTTACATCTTAAAAAAGGATTAATATATGAGTGTTTAAGATTTGATTAAACAATTGCATGTGAATGTTTAAACATTAACAACACCATTACACTTTTCCATGTAGATGAAAAAAAAAATTAACGGAAAAATACATCGTATGCCAAACCGACTGTTATTTACATATACAAACAAGGGTGGCAAACAAATCATGCACCTGTTTCTACATTGTCTCCGCGACTCAAAAATATCTGGAAAAGTAATAGCCTTTCATATTCTGGCTGTTGACTGGTTTCCAGTTTAATTCAATCTCTACACAGTGGAAGAATTATGAGTTGGCTGCTGCATCAGCTCTCGAAGCTGATGATCCCTCCCTAAGGTCATCTATCATTCTTGTTGTACATGATAAGTAGGCCCAGGAGAGCTGGAAGCAGGCAACAAGGTGAAAGTCAACACTAAAAACATTTTGGGGAGGGAACCTGAAACTCACCTGACACCAAAGCGGAGTGGACTTCCTCATTTATCCTTCCAAAACCTGCTCCCCACGTTGGGGATGACAAACGCCTTCAGGCCGTAATGCTTTGATACTTCTAATCTGAAAGCCAGTTCTGGATAAGGTCATGGTACTTTGTTTATTTTATTATTTTATTTATAATATTTTCTCCTTTTCGACCCCCTGAAAAATCATTAGTGTCAGGGTTGTCTTCCTCTTGCACATTTCTCTTTTCCCCAATGTAACGTAAAAAGCTTTTCTGGCTGAGCATTTTGTCGTAGTGAGAGATGAGCGCCTTTTAACTTTAGATTTATCTGACAATTAATATGTTTACAGGAAGTTACGGTTTTTTTTCTCCCATTATGACTGTCAATATACTTTTTAAAAGTATATAGCATAAAGCCTCCTAAAGTAAAATATATGGCATATCCCATCACATTATCATATCATTTCAGAATTTAACTCATATTTTTTCATACAGTTTATGCAAGTCACAACAAAGAACTAAAACATTTGAACAAGAACAAGTCTTTTTTTTATGAAGAGCAGTGCACATGATACATTTGAAAATCCAGTTGCAAGTGCTCACTGGTGATCAGAAATATAATAAATGTTTCAAAATTATCTCACAACTGTTTTATATTCCTGTGCCGTACTTTCTTATGGACTTATCAGCCAATATACATCAGTTTTAATATATATATATACAAAAAGCTCATCACGATCGACAGACACTGGCTTGGCAAATGTATTGGTCTTGCTCTAAAACAAACACATACACACGTATACACACAGAGGACCTTCGTTCTACACTAACATACAGTTTTACAGCAGCTACCATCTGAGTCAAACAAGACAAAGACTTTAAAGATTCGGGGATTCACTGCTGTTACTCACCCAGTGTGACTTGTATTTCAACTCCTACACAAAGATCTTTTCTCAACTCATCTAAGGATGTTTGCTGATGTTTACACTCTATCAGCACCATTCACTCATTGCTCACCAAGTCAACAGATCATGAAGATAGCAGTTTTTTGTCATGGTTGATTGGTTGAGTTTATGTGTACCTGTGTAATTCTTTAGCTATCATGCAAATTTAGCTTTGACAGACGAGGGGGATTCACCTTGGTTCAGTTATGGTACCTAATATCAAACAAACAGTTTGGTATTAGGGTTACTTCCTAGCCTTGGGCCGTAATCTCTCAAAATATTTTAGTATAATTTCTTCGAATTGCATTTATAAACTCATTCACAGGATTAAAAATGTGTTCCTGTTTTCTTCTTGGCATCAGTGCCGTCATTTGCACTTCCAAAAATGCATAATAAGTTACGCTAAGAGTTCGGAGTTTATCATGTGGCATCAGTCCTTAAATACATTTATTTCCTTCATCAGCCTGCTTTTCCTGTTCATTAAATCTGGAATTGGGCTTGTTTATTTACAACTGGTGAAAAAACAACACACACAGCTTGG
The DNA here is from genome assembly GCF_036324505.1 of Eleginops maclovinus. Lineage (NCBI taxonomy): Eukaryota > Metazoa > Chordata > Actinopteri > Perciformes > Eleginopidae > Eleginops > Eleginops maclovinus. Next base: position 14,194,047 of record NC_086364.1, on the reverse strand, counting down.
CAACTCCCTCCCAGCTATGAGAGCAAGATGCAGCCTGCCTCGGCCCATGTGAAAGGTCTTTTGAGTCCCAGTCGAGCTGTTTTGGATCCCTTTTTCATTCCCTCCTTCTAATATTTAGATGGATTGACAAAGCTGTTTACTCTATGCTGCACGCTTGACGTAAGCTTTAGTCCAAAGGGCACTTAAGAAGCCACACCAGTAAAACCAGTCTGACCACAGATGTCCAAGGTAAATCAATAGAGTCATCTGGAGGGCATGATGGCGGCCGAGGGCCCAATGAATGTCAGCTGACAGGGGTACTTGTGCTCATTGACACAGAGCTCGGCCTCATCATCACCCCTTGAAACAAGAGCAGTGAGCATGACCCCATTTCTAAAAGGCACACCTGCTACAGATAATGAAAAAAGCAGGAAAGATAGAACACCATGCCTACGCTCTCCTGGAGTGGGAGGAGAGGCTGCTTGTCCGAGGGAACAGCAGACAGGATGCCTCGGTGCTCCAAAAGTGTTTGCAAAGATGTTTAAAGTCTGCATAGCTTGTATCAGGATGAACTCAGAAACCTCTGTTTCAGTGACTGTTTGGTGCTTTGGGCTTTCTACTAATAAGGTGCTTAACTTAAACACTGCAAGCTAAGGATTTTGCCGCTGTCAAAAGTTGCTGGGTTGATCATGAAAATAATTGGGTATTTACGGTTTTCTATATTTTCAAAGGAACCACAAGATACCTGTGTGCTGTATATTTTAGTGGAAGTTTAAATTGAGTTGATATATTTGTATTCTATCTAATGGTAACTAAGTAGCTGCAGTGCCTAACATGCATGAGGAGTGAGGCCCTGGCCCCAGGGCGTTAAGATTTGGAAGAGGTGTTGGTCCCACCTGTCAGCTGGCATCTGTCACCAAGCGGTCAGCTACTGTACAGCTTGGCCATTATATACACGCGGCTCTAACCCGCAGAGGCCTGCAAAGTACACATTGTCGTGCAGTACAAACAGCCCACATCCTACAGCACCTCACCTACTGCATTGCTGTACCATCTACTTTGATTTACAACAGTGTTATATACTGTAAGATATTATGTAACGGTTACTGTATCACAGTTAATATAAAGACAACCAGCATTTTCAATGAGGAGCCACTGGATATTACCAAAGATTAGGGTTAAAAAGAAAAACAAATATAATTAAAATAATCAAACATATCGGATTTTATTTCGACAAATTCTATAAAAATAAATAACTTATCCCCCAGCTGTTTTCTAGCCTTTCGAGTTTCATAATTAATAATATTGCTCTATTGCGTTAAAATATATATTTGTTTAAATTACATATACACCCAAAAAATATCCAAGATCCAGGACCTGATGCAAGCATTTTACTTTAATTATTTAAAAGATACAATTTAGATCCATATACAATTTGGTGGGTAAAACCTGGAAAGACATTTGATCGCAGCACCAACTTTTATAAAACCTATTAAATTTGTGTAATGTTTGTTTACATCAGTGATGGTTTTAAACAAAGGTGAAAGTGTATTTTGAAACAAGATTATGAGAAACACAAAAAATCTTGTTGCTACAATTTTTTGGAATGCAAGTAAATGTTCCTGTATTTTATATGGTCAAATATGACTAAATAACAGAGCCCTTTAAGCCGAATCGTGTGTGCCTGTGTGTGTTTCTTCATGCATGTCACAGCACCAAGCAGCTTACTCACAGTGGGAGTGTGTGTGTGTGGTCCGCTACATTGGTGTTTACAGTCTCTGGTCAGAGTGAAGGATGTCAGTGGTGAAGAGTGTGCAGCACGGCACTGGGTGTGGGCTCAAAGGGTGCCAGTGCCACAGTGCCAGAATCTGTGCCACGAGACATGCATTAGTGCCAACCACAGACATGCAGGAATCCATAGTGCAGCCTGGGAAGAATATCATATTCAGATAATCTAAGCAGAAAGAAAGAAAGCACAGAAAGCTGTTAACATATTTTGGCACCTGCTGGACAGCCATATTTCTGTGCTTTCTTGTTGTTGTCTGAACATATTTTAGAGGATTCAGGATCAGGGAGGCTGCAAACTTGTCTCCCTCTCTGTCAGCTCTGCAGTCACAACATACTGAGACCCACCCGTGCTAGAGAAATATGTGACATTAGGGGGAAAGGGGAGAAAGTGGTGTCTGGCCCATACTCTTGTTCATGTCCAGGGCTGTCTCAGTGTACTTCAGCAGCGTGGCAGGACAGACTGTTTCTTGGCAGCATTGCGGGTACACGCTTTCAAGCAGCAAACCTGTTCAAACTGCAAACTATTATGATCCCCGTTGCTCATGTTGTTTGAGTTTAGCGACAGGAAAAGCTAGAAAGGGTGTGTATGTGTGTTTTTAAAGGGGTGGGGTGTAAGGGGATGTCAAATAATCTCTGATAATTGCAGGTCCTACCTAAGTGTACTCTGCAGAGGAACCATTAGGCCAGTTTCATTTTTAAAATAGCAAATGAAGGGAGCGGGCAATATAGCAGAAGTCATTTTACCAGAATCAACACCTGTGTTTAAACAGTGAGGAGGAAACTACTTTTTTATCAAAAGGACATTTGTCTTCAGGTGAGCTTGTTTGCAAAACTCTGGAAAAACACTGTTACCTCTGTTCGTTCACAGACAGATCAGTACAATGATAAAGAATTTGTAATAAAACAGGGTTAATTACACATGTAAAAGAGGTATTTTTACAGCGCGGAGAACTGTGCACTCTGTTCAGCAGATATTCAAATGAGTAATGGTGGTAAACTGATGTGACAGGCCTCATAAACATAAACATTTCATTATGAATGGCAAAGGGTCATCCCTGTTTCACTGATGATTGCAACACAGTTCAATTCTCTACATAAGAACTGAAAGATCATCAATGACAGCTCTTTATGTTTTTAGCAGATATTATTTGCATATCCAAAAGCTAAGGTGCTTTTTTGTTCTGAGCCCATATGGTCTACTGTTTCATAACTCACAGTCTCCAGTGGCTTTAATAAGTCAAATCACCTAAGGAAAGACGCTTGTTTTGCCATATCCATAAAATTGGTCAGGGATTTTGTTGTTTTTCCAAGACTCTCTCTGGCCAGTTCAATACTTTGGGGAAACCCTAAGGTACTATTACTACCACGTTTACACATTTGCCTCACAAGTGATGTGGGTTGAATTAAATTGCAACATTATATCTTCAACATACTGCTTGGCTAATATAATGGGGAGACCGTTACTGGCATTTTCAGACTCCTCAATCAGAGTAATAAATTGTGTCTGATGGCTAATTTTAGCTGCAATCCAATCCTCCACAATAAGTTACAAGTCTTGGGGGACCTTTAAGTCAAACTATGTCTGGCACTGCCACAGTTGAAAAGAGCCCTTTAAATTAATCTATTTTCCCAAAAATGTCATGTTTTCAAAGCAGTGCTCTCTTAAGATACAGGGGTCACATATAAAGTGAAGCTTGCCGTGTCTAACACCTTTGTTGATTTGTACATTTAGGGTCACGTCATTTGCAGTCTGAATGTTATTCACTACACTGCTGTTCAATTACACATCAAATTATTTTGTATTCATTATCACAGCGTAGTTCTTGAAGGTTCCCCTGTCCTTGTTGCCCCCGTCCTCTGAGGAGACAAGCGTCTAGCTCAGTGTGATTTCACTCTATGGCCCTCAGTCATAGGCCCTGCATTAGCAGTGACGTGATCATGATTAATGTTAATCATGCCGGATTTACTGTGTGTTTATTTTATGGCGCGGCAGAGTGGAGCTCGGCCCATCTACGAGAGCTCCTGCTGGCAGCAGGGGAAGGTGGACTCAGGGATTTGGGCAATGTTTGCCTTAATATTGGACTGTAACGTTGGCTTCTCTGAGGACCTTGTGGCTGAACAGAGGGTGTGTTGTCCGTCAGGAGTGACTGCACACATTTCCTGTTTGCTGAAAACTCTGATTTCTCTAAAAGGCTACCTCATTTGATATGGAGAAATGATTAAATCTTACATGTTTAACCCTTCCACTATCTTCTGAACTCAAATCGAAAAGTTTCCTAAATCTACAGCACAACTAGGCTGGCATGTGCAAAAAACTGTACATCATGATTTTGTTGAATCAGCCTGTTTATCCACGTGGCTTTTAGATAATGAGCAGCACTGTCTCCAGCTGCTTGGTACTGGGTGGCACCGAAGGCTTGAGGTGTGCCAAAGACAGTGCAACACTGCCACCATGTTGAACATGTGTACTACAGTGTCACAACAACCCTTTGACAACATACTTTTGGGATCAAATTTTAAGAAGCAACATATTTCTTACCATAGTTTGCTTAAAAATAAGGAGTTCAAAGTAAACTTTTCACCCTAACGCATATCAGTGTAGTATCTGTAGAGATCCAATAGTGAGTAGTGATAGGGTTTGATGTTTAGTAAAGCAGTATTTGAGAAAAACATAGGTTTGTTTAGGTTGAAGACTCTGGTCAAATGGCCTGTATTTCATTTCACCAATTTCAGTCTAACACATGTACACTCCAATATTTGCTCCAGCCCTGCCCTTAAAAAACATAGAATAACAGAAAAGCCTCAGATAAAATCCCAGTGTGCATTGTATCTGCCTTGTTTACACTGACGGATTCCCTTACCACTTGTGTTAAATGTAGCCCTCCGTGTTATTCTACCAAGCAAGAAAGAAAACAATTACTGAAAATAAGGCTGAGTTGAGAGGAGGCCTGTGTGTAAAATAACAAAGACGTGCGACTGTTTGGATCTGATAAGCCCTGTCGAGTGTTTCCTCTAATGCCTCTGAAAATAAACAGCTGGGTTGATGAGGTGAATGGAGGCTTGGTTTGGGTCCTAACCGCTGCTGCAGCCCAGGAGCTTGTTTTAGGGGCTGGACCCGCAAAGGAGCAGTAAAGGGCCCCCATCAGTGGCTCAGGCGCCGAGTGAGTTAAACAGGTTAGTGTGTTGACCGTCTGAACATGCTGTGACACATGCTCTTTCGCAGAAATACTATACATGTAGGACACACACACTTATAGAAACACATGTATATGCAGATAAAACAAAAACACAGAGCGGCATCCCCAGAGCTCCCAGCTGTTGACTGTAAAGTTTAGTCTGTCATCAACAAAAGGTTAAAATGCCTCGCTGCTCTCGTGTACAGTATGACTGACAAACAGTGTGGTGGCCTGCTTCATGACACAAGAAATGCAGGCCTAAAAATACATCATTTGGACATGCTTACATTATTTCTGTAGATATATCTGACATGTTCTGTTTGCCTGACTTTGATATCAAGTGATAAAGATAATTTACAAATCTATTGGAATGAAGCCCTACATTTATTTTGGTCTACTTCAGCTTATCTGCTCCATAAATCTTGTTCAGTTCTCCCTTGAGAAAACATCAGAAACCAAAATATCAATATTTATTATTATTTAATATTCAATGCTGTGAACTCCTAGGTTTACATTCATTTTGTGGATATAGATGGAGACCTTATTTAGTAACAGCCAACCTAATGTTGCAAAAAGCATTTAGTCAGGATTTTTAATTACACAGAAAATGTCTAAAATGTGATTTCAGTTTAACTTTAAATCCTTGTAAAAAAATATCATTGTAATTGAAAGTTGGTAGATGGATGGACTTTGCAACCATAACTGTATGTTTAACATCTTGGTTGTTTGATTATTTACACAATACTTAAAATAAATATTTGTCTTTAGCATTTTCTTTTTTAATGCTAAATTGTTTCTTAAAAATACTTTCTTTTTATTATCGTTATATTTCTGACCTGCTTTTACAACTTATTGTCTTGCTTGTTCATGTTCGCACCACCAGACACCAAATCAAATGTGTAAACATACCTAAACTTGATTCTGATTCTGATTAAAGCTATGCTGCGTATGGTAAAAGAAAGTCATGCCACTGACCGGGTTTCTGACAAGCCAGACCAGGTTTCACAAGTTAGTGCCACTGAATAACCCTGAGCTGTGTGCTTTGTTTAACGCAGCATATTCTGACCTCATCTCACTTTTGAATGTTTCTAAAAATAGTATTTTAACTTGTCTGTTCTCCCACACCCACTTCGGTCCCACACCCAGCTACTGTCACACCTGTGTGTCACACTTGGGCAGATACAATCACATCCCTTTAAACCTGTTTGAGCTATGTTTGTTTAAAGATTATCATCATTTACACAGTGTCATGGAGAATAGAGTTGTTTGTAGAATATTGTAACAATAGAAAGTCTTTTGGTGTTCAATAATGAGATGTATTTTTTGTAATTTCACCATTTTGAGTAGACTAAATAAAAACACTCATATGATCCAACTTCCTTGACATTATCTGCTCATCCTAGCGAATGATGTGAGCAAGACAGAGAGAATGTGGGATTTCACCGTCCAACAGGTGCAGACAAGACTGGGCTGCCAGCACACAGGAACATGGATTAATTCATAGAAACCACAGAAAGCCAAACATGCTTTATCATCCAGACATGTCGTATCTCTCAACCTGTTCTGATTACTTGTCTCTCTTTATTCTCAATGTGCAGGCTTCTGAAGTCTTAAAGTAGGGCAGATTTAATAATAATAATCTAGACAAATTAAAAGGTTGTGTTATTTTGTAAACTTACACAAACTACTGTATATACTACAGGGTTACAGCCACGATAGCACATCAGAACAATGAAATGAGGCCACCGCAGACGTCTGGATTTAGGCCAAGAAACAGAATGTCCCAGATCTGTTGGTATACAATATATCAGAACAAGACACTACTATCATTATACAAAAATCTGCATTAGCATGTTCAATAATAATGTATTATTATTATAAATACATTATTATTATTATTATTATACTAAAAATAATAATAATTAAGATAATAATAATAATAATAATAATAATAATGATGACAAAAATTTAGTTCAGTTGTAGTTATATAACTAAGTAAGAACCAAGATTTAGCTATAACTTAGATTGTTTTGTTTTCTAAATGTAATGTCAAAGTATCCCCTTGCTACAAAACAATATTACTTCAAAACAAAGGCTCAATATCTTATATATTTAATTGCAAAGTTGGTAGCTGTATTGAATCTAGGAAGTGGAGGATAATGTGCAGCACCAGCTGACAGGAGAGAAATGATGATGTCGGTCAGAAACACTCTTCAGAGCTTCCAGCAAAATGATTTTGAGGAAGTTTGGAGCCTTGGTTTGGCTCTGATTGCTCGTTTGAGTTGATGGGCTTAAATAAAGACACTTAATCACAGAGTGCTCAGTGGAGTTTTTCCCGGACTGTGCAGGACTTTGCCAAGACCTCAGGCAGTCACATCTCAGGATTGAAGGAAAACTATTCCCCTTGGATTACTGCATGACTCACAAAAACAACTGCCTGGAGAGAAATATAATACACATATCAATTAGATTTTAACATAACATGGCATTTATGCCAGATTTTAGTCAGGCCCAAGTCACCTTACTACATGTGTTAAAGGCACTTCCATTCACTGCTGTAATTAAAAAGTGTGCCAGCAAAACCTCAAACAAAGAAAATACATGTGGAAAACACGATGGAAATGTTCATTTGTAATCTTCCTATCAGTCAACACATGTTTATGTTTTTAGTGTGCCTATAATTATTTATCTCAGCCAGATTAAAGCGTTAGTCAGATCTTTTTTTCCATTGTCCTTTGTTATGTTTTGTCATGAAACATCATCTTTTCCACATCATCTTAAACATGATTATGCAATATTTGGTATCAGATGTTACACATTTAAAAAAAGAAACACTTAATCCCAAAACTGTCTGAGTTGAATGGCTGATCAGCACTCATGAATAGAAGTTAATGAAATCTCAAAACTAATTTCTGGTGGTCCTTTTTTATCATCCTGACACATTCTACATGACTGTTTACAGGGTGGGCAAGGCTGTCTGCCCACACCATATAAAAGTGGCTTAACGCACCTGGAAAATAAAATGCCGCTGGAAAGCGCTTGTCTTCCAGTGCAACATAAAATTCGCCACCTCTACTCATGACTAATTGGCTGTAAACACTGTTTTAACAAACCTGAGCTGGAGCGTCACACCAATGTGCAAATGAACAGGCATATATGGAAGAGAAATAAGCCAGTGTTGGCAGAAACCAGTTGAGTGTGGGTCTGGAGTGGAGCTGTATTTATTTTATAATGCCTTCTAACTCAGGATAGCATTTAAAACACATTTCAGCATCATATTTCATTGATAGTAATCTGTACATCATGCACACCTAACTGAGTCTGTACACCATGTTCAGGTAGGTGTTATATTTCTCGTGTTCTGCAATTTCAGATATTTCACAATGGGTATTAAATGACAGCAAACATAGTGATATTAAGGTCGATAAAGGTAATACAACATAATAATAAAACTACAATTAAAATTCTGATCATTATGTTAAAGCTTTGAACTGATTTTTAATGTTTGTTTAGATATTTTTCTTTAGACGTCATATTTCTTAGTTTTTTTGTGTTGACAAATTCACACATCTCTCACTGTCAGCTTGTAAGGTAGTACATTGACCAGCTGTATATAATGTCCGACGTACAGTAGTGTGTAATGGCAGCATGTACTGCTAAGTCTGAATTAAAACAGGTTTCTACAGGTCTGCTCGGCACAGTGCTGACGTGTCTGCTCCGATCTAAATAATGTACAGTATGTGCAACAACTCCACTTGTGGCCTCCACGAAACAATTTCAATACGTTGTAAAACAGAAAGCAGGCAAATAAGAGAAACATGTTTTCATTTCTTCTTGTAAACGGTGACAGAACAAGTTCTAGGAAGAGAAGGGTAAGTCACATTCTTTAAAGGGAATTCACCATGTCAGGAAGCTGGCCAACAGACAAGCTTCTTAGTTTTCACCAGGGCGTCTAACAAAGTGGTCCAACCGGTGGCTGTCTACAGTTAACATGGTCTAATGTTACAAGGTAATTACAGGGCATTATTATTATTTTCTGTCTGATATACAACATAATTTACACTTCAATATATCACAAAACATGTTTTTAATGACCCCAAAGTTATAATTTAACAAGATGACAGATTTCAAGATTAAACACATGACATTATTAGGTAATACGTCTTGATGATCTGGCTACTGTAGTGTACTGTAACCATGAATTTCTGAACATCTAAAAGGGATATCGGTGCACAGTGTGTTTGGCAGTCAGCTTGCTTTTCCTCCTTTACCCCCCATGGGTCATTGGGGGTGTGAATATCACTCTAAATTGAAGAACTGCCGTCTGAATAAAACATTAAATGATCCATCTGATTTATCTGAAGTGTAAAACTGTCTTTAATGACATGTCTGGTCATTTCCTTTGAAAGGCTGTTTCAGTTATTCATTTTAAAGAAACCTTTATGCAGTGTGAAAGATATTTATCACCGTGGAACAATGTTATCTTTTACCATGTAAAAGGTTGAACCAGTTGGTTACAGCGTTTTTGAAACAAAGGGTCTTTTAAGATATGCAAAGGGGCAGGTGACCAACTTGTGTCCAAGTCATGTGGCTGGCTGTCAGGCTCCAACCTGATGTCTGGCTGATTGTTAACACCCCACAGCGAGACCTGTTGCCCTGGGCTATTAGTCATCCTGACAAGCATGGCGTATGTGCCACTCTCTGGTCATGACACACTTGTTTCCACCTTCTCTCCACCTTCTCCCCACCTTCACACACCGCTCCCGTTCTGATATATTCCTAACACATAGTGGCAAGAGTGACACAACTCCACTGAACCAAAACAAGCACCTATCAATTACTGATGAAAGAGGCCTTTTACCTATTTTTTAAAGCATGTTCAGAGTAAGGCACAGATGGGACTTAGAGCAATGTCAGAGCTGAAGGAAAAAGAGCTTCAAAATAGTAAGACAAGAATGAAAAAATTCAGCATTTTTGCAATATGATATCAAATAAAGACAATTGGGAATTAGGCACATATTTCTTTTTGTTTCAAATACCATAACTGAAAGATATTTTATCATAAAGCATATTAGTTCATTTTGAATGATTGATAAAGAAGTAATACATTAATATGATCTTTTCAAAATATCAAGAAGGCAGCTCTTTCAAATAATTGAACTTTTGCTCTTCTAAACTTACAATGCGTGGCTTGTCTATGATCGCCAACCTGCTCACACAAAGGACATATCAAGCATGTGGATTCATCTTTAACTTTGTGAGAGGAGGAGATCCCACTATTAAAAAGAAATCAAACTGATTTATACTGCCATTGATACACCTCATTTACAGATCCTAAGTCTTAAAACAGCCTCGGGGCTATTGTTTTTTGTTCTTTGCATGTCACGCTTAAAAGTTGACCTCCTAAGGGCAACTGCATTAAAGTAAAAAAAATAGTCCCGACCTTGACATGTAATGTGGAATTCAGTCCTCGGCGTTACTCAAACTAGGGCCATGCAACAATATTAATATGCCCATTCAGGCACACACTGGTGCACTAATGTTGACTTATTTTGAAGTTTAATATGCGTTTCTTCTGAAAGCTTCTGTTTGAGTCGAGATTAAAGGCTTAGCCAGCTGTAAAAAATATAAGCAGTGATTTAATAATAGACCTTGCATGGATTCAGTACACTGTTATAGCCATTAAGAGCTTTCTTTTCTCTTTCATCATATCCAGAAAAGAAGGACTCACATCACAAGCTACTAGGAGGAGATGGTGATCAGTGGATCACATTTGAGGCCATAGATAGTGTATAAGGTTTCTTAATCTTATCCTGTACTGCTCCTGAGGTGACAAGCAAAGCTGCACTCAGAAACTCTGAGGTGTAATCAGCAATCAGAAAAAGGAAGTCGAATGTCAGGCCTTTATAAATGGTTTCCTCAGAGGAGTTTGATTTACTGTCCTGAGCAGAGCACAGTTGAACTTACTGTGTGTGTGTGTGTGTGTGTGTGTGTGTGTGTGTGTGTGTGTGTGTGTGTGTGTGTGTGTGTGTGTGTGTGTGTGTGTGTGTGTGTGTGCGTGGTGTGTGTGTGTGTGTGTGTGTGTGAAGCGATGAATGGGAGGTAATGGGATTGCTTATAAAGCCTGGTGATCGCAGATTTACAAATTACATTTCAAAGAACAATAACCCCAAAATCAACTTAAATATTTTCACGTCTGGGGAATCGATTCATTCCTGGTTTATCCAGTACAAACCATCACAAATACTTGAGGACTTGCACTCTGACCTTACTATTTCCTTAAAGAAAATCTGCAGTGAGAACGGGGTGAGCCGAGTTCTTGTTGAAACATATAAAGCACATTTTATTTTATATTTATTTAAACCTTGACACCTGCAGAAATAATAGCTACCTTTTATTCATACCTTTTGAAATATAAAGTTTCTTTCTCAGCATTTAGCTTTTATTTGTAATTATAGATATAATTATGTATGGAGGCTTGGCTTTTGATACTCTAGCTGTGTTTGTACTGTTTTTATGTGCCTGTCTGTCCATACAATTACTGTATAAACATGTCCTCATGACAACACTGGCAGAAGCATTGGGTTCTCTTGATTTTGGATGAGCTGTCTCCTGACCCATGCAGACCATTCTGTATGAATTTAATTGGGCCTAAAGCAGCTACTGTATATAGGGTTTACAGTTTGACCTTAGTGAAAACAGAAAAGATGACATGGATGACAGTCTTAAATGAAACGGACCGTGACACTGGAAGGTAAAGTATTTCATTATTGTTTAAAGGAAAGAAAATCAGAAAGCAAATAAAACACCAAAATAAGTGAGGTTTCCAAAGTTTCAGATTTTAGAGAATATAAGTGATTTTTCATTGTCATACAAAACAAACATGATATCCAAATTTTGAAGCAACTGATAATTTGAAAAGTTAGTTATTTTTTATCCAGCCCAGAACAATGCCACACAGTCTCCAGATGTGCACTTGTGCCTGCATATATATGAGACACCACACATGCCAGAAATGATAGCTTTAACGTAAGAGTTTTCCAATTTCCTGACTCTTCAACACAGCCATGTCTTTCTAACAGGATGCTTATTAGTCAGGGGGTCAAATGCTGTCCTCATTAAGATGTTGGTCTTTTCAACTGAACTGCAATAAACAAATCCCAGTAACTCTAGAAACACATTTGAAGATAACTTATTGGTCTGGATGTCACAGCGTACTCACTTATCCCAACATCCTCCCTGAGGGACATACACCAAAATAGAAAAGGGGCACATTACTCATATTTATGGAAATTATCTTGGAGAGCTCTCCCATGATGTTCAGGACTCTCAGCGGGTGCCATGCAAACGCAGACGATGACTCCAGCAGCTGCCTAACAGGACAGACCTGGGATTCCCATCAAAAGGCCACTGTAGGGTTCCCAAAACAAAACGAAGCAAACAGTGTTTGATCATTTCTGTTTGGATCTCTGCTGATAAAATGTGGCATAATTTAGGGATATTTTGATAGTTTTTTTTCACTACAGCAAAAGCCATCTGAGTTTAGAGGTTGAAAAAGGGGCAATAGATTCACTTTAATGTAATCAAACCCTGGCCCTTATTTGACCTCGGAGTATTTCTTTAAAAAAGCATGACATGTTATTAAAGATTAGGATTTTTAAAAGATACTTTTAATACAGTCAAGTGCAGTTACAAATAACAGATAATTTATATTTCTGATTTGGATGACACTATTCTCATTTATTAAAAATAATACGAAGTGTGTTTTTAAGCTTACAATGACTGTCTAATGCATGCATTGCATCACATTCTTATGCATCCATTTGCATCTAATCTGAACTACAACGTTAACATTTCTTGCTTTTTGTTTGATTTTGTCTGCGTTTGTTTCAGTTATTTCATTTTTTAATATCTTTTCTTCTCAACGTAACGTTAAGTTGAATAATCATACAGTTTTTCGGATGTGACCCAGACTTTACTGTACAAGGTTTTTCAACTGTTTCAGTGTGTTCATACTATATCAGGTTTCCTTTAGCAAGCAGCTTATCATAGGCAAAGATAAAAGTGACTAATGTCGTTATGTCTTTAGTCTTCTGATTGTGATTGATGGCTCATTTTGTCTGAAATCACTTAACCGAAACTAAATTGAGATTTTTCTGCTGTCAGTTTATTCTTGGTTAATCGTCTGGCAGTCATTCCAGATAGTGACAGAATAATCTGCCTAAGCCTAATGTAAAGCTTGAATATTACACATCTAATATTAAGTAAGGTTCAAATTATTGAAGAAACAGCTTGCCAAATACTTAATTTGACATTCGATTTTTGTTAAAGGATGGCAATATGTTAACATGTATAGTTATAAAATAGAAATATTCTCTCAAGATGAATTTCAAGAAAGATAGGTGTTTATTCTGTACAAAAATGAATTAATGAACCGCAGAAAACCCAGACAGACCCTATAGGATGACGGCAAGTCACCCTTACTCTGGAAAAGTCATGAGACGCAACCGAAAGACAACAGCCAAAAAGAATATTTACCCAAAGGCCGTGAATCAGGCAGTTTTGTGTGGGTTCGCCGGAGGAAGGTTAGTCTTCATGTGCTTAAATCAAAAGCACAGGTAATAAAATATGTATCCAACTCATGACCTTTTAACTTTCAACAATGAGCCGGCCCACAACGAGCATATCACAAATGTTGATGAGTTTTATTTATTTTATCTTCTGCTACAGTGTTACAAAAGGAAATGATGTGTCATGCTGGGAACAATTTAGAGTACATCAGCCAAAGCCCAAGGATATAGCTGTCACGATCCACTCACATTCCTACTGAAGCCAGGATGGATCTTTGTCTTGTGTTCACATTTCTCCCTTCTGAAAGTATACCAGTCTAGACTCAGGTGGCCTCTTAACTTATTTTTGATGGCCTGGTGTGTGAGCGTTTAAATATCAGCCATCTCACCTTTTTCAGGCTTGGCGCGGAGAGCAGGCGCCGATGGAAATGCAGGGCGGGTGCCACTGACCGTCATGCCATAGCGCTCTGGCCTCTCTCCTCTACCAGCAGGCAGACAGGAAGGGTAAAAACTGGGCCCTCACTACTATGGACAAATGCTGTTTCAGCCTGTGGAACCTGAGTGCCAAGGGAGAACGCTGTATGAATGACAGAGATTTCATTTCTGTTTGCATGTATTAATCACAGACTCTCACTCTTCCCAAGTGTTCTGCTATTTCTCAATTTTATCCGCTGCAAATGTATTAAAATCAACAGGGAAGAAATGCTGCTTACAGGGATTTAAAGGAAGTTGAGCAGTAATTTAAGAAAAATATCAAGAAAAGGAAGGAGATCCAGCTTCCCTTGGCATTTTGCAAGTGCTCAAGAAATTGCATGATGATTTTGGAAAGGTTGTTCAGTTTGCTGTTTTCTTTTTTCTTCAGTTACATGTGCCTTCCCAATGTTCAGATTCTGGCAACCACAAACCTTCCCTGTGGACATGCTGGAACTATAATCCATCAGATGACCACCGAAACTCAGCACAGTACCAGTTAAAAACATGGCCAAGGATGACGCCTCACTGACAGGTAAAGTACACAACACTATGTTAGCCTTCTTCTTTCATTTAATCGGTAGAGAGAAAAAATGCATCCTGAAAGCATGTAATAATATAATACAGTAATGAAAGGTTATGTAAAATAAAATCACTATACAGTCTTCATTATATTTTTATGACTTTTAAAGTGGAAACAAGACGTTGTGTCATATAACAAAAAAATGGCGATAATGGATATTTTTGGTTCAATTAATTATCAATCATCAACAAGTAAAATGTAATCAGGTTATTCCCACAGATATCAAATAATTTATTTGCAATTAATGACATTTGTAAAGTGTTGAACTGGTCACAATGGTGCAGAAGCAATGCAAAGAGACAATCTTAGGGATTTAAAAACTATTCGTTCTTTTGGCGTGTTTTTCTTCCACTATGCTCATTTATACTATATATCATTGTTTTGTCTTTCACATTAACCTAATTGATGTTAAGGTGATGAGCCCTGGTTGACTTAAAGGGAAACTTCATGTCTGTAATACTATCTACAAATTACATAATGTCTGGTTGTTACAGGGGGAGTGTGAGACTGGTACAATATCAGACAGTATCATCCTGTCTCCTGTATCTGATCCCTATGGAGTTGCTCCCTCTAGTGGGGCATTAAGTGCATGTTTAATCAATCCAGGGATATAATCAATATTACGTGCTTTTTTACAGTACAGCTACAGATTGGTGTAAAGAAAACTTCTAGTGTAACCCCCTCAATAAAACACTAAAACTGACCAGGGGTCTAGATTAAAAAAACCTTATCCTTGTGGAAGACTTTAAGGAGCTCGTATGAGTCTTTGCCCTGAACGCCTGTGTTTATATGTGTTATCATGTAAACACGAGTAATAAAAACAGTACTCTGGCATAATAACGTCTGAGGCCTATTAAGTTAATTTGAATTTAATTGTTGCATCTGGGGAATCATTAATTACTCAATCAATCGCCTGCTGCTGTGACATGGCGCCTGTGCTGTAGGGCGCGATGGAAACCACAGCTGGCCATATGTAAATGGTAATTAATTAGCAAGCTTACGTTTCAGCGCCCGTATTTGGACTGAAAACATTCTCAGGAGTCCGAGCCAGGGCAAGAGAGTCTCCACAAGCCTGCTGTGGTCACATCCCATCTCTGTCGGACAGAATAATTTCACCTCATTACCTCTGCCATGTATAAATAGAACTCTTTCCACCCACCAGCTCTTTAACAACATGTGCTCTTTAAACACCTACAATTAACCCCTTGTGACTAGGGCCTTGTGTCTACCCCCATGTAGGCCAGTACTCTCCAAACTGAGCGTAGTCCCAGTGGATTACACCCCCACTCCGGCTGAACCCGTACACCCCATTCAGCCTCAGTCCAGTCCACTACACCTTCACCTCAGCCCGGGATCATTAAACAGCCATATATCTTGTGTTGTGTTTTCCCTCCAGCTGGATTTATTGGGTGACTGATAGAGTTTACAATGTGTCTTGAACAGCACGAAACACGTCATGACACTCTGTACACGCATCGTGCTTACCGTTTTTCTCCACCAAAACATGCCACACGTATGTCAGCCCACCCTCACACCAACCCACCACACACACACACGCACACACACACACACACACACACACACACACACACACACACACACACACACACACACACACACACACACACACACACACACACACACACACACACATTACATGTCAAGTGTATGGTTTTGAATCTACTGTAGCATACATAAGGCAGTTCTGTCTGAGATGAGAGGAAAAAAAGAAGCTCAAAGTTGGTGATACAGCTCCCTGGAGCCCACTTGGTAGAAGTTATTTGTGGCAGGTATCCAGCTGATGGACTGTAACGTGCTTGACATTATAGCTCTTTGGATAGAAAGATATAGTTTTTCCAAACCCACAGGCACTCCCCACATCTCCATCCCTCCATCATGGAGATTTGCATTGAGGGTCTCTGCTGGTACACATGAGGTAACCGTAATCATACACAATGGCTCCATTGGTGTGTGTGGATGATAGTTTATTTCCCTTCAAAAGGTCCCTTAGCAGTGAAGCAAAGTGAGTGACATCTAGAGATTTGATTACTAAAAATCTCCCCATCATTTCACAGTAAATGTTTGTAAAAAAAAAAAGGACCCATTTTAACAAATAGTAACTTATAGTTTGTTTCTCTAGGTATTTATTAAAGAATTGTCTGTTCAAACAAATGAACACACTTTGAAAATGATAAACACATATGTGAATACATCCTTAACACCCAGGCCTTTCCACACTGCCATATGGCTGAGATACAGCTCTTAGTAACAGACTGGGGATTCGCTCGCTTCCTCCCTACGGTAAATAATTCAGTCAAGAGCTACCTTAGAAAAGGTGAAGCTCACAATGGATTTCTCAGATATTCAGCACGAAAACCGCAGCTTTCCTCACCAAGGGCACCACCTATAATCACTGTGTCAGACACCAGCTCTGCGTCGACCTCAGACAAGTTGTTCTTGGACAGGTACCACACCAGTGGCGGGAGTCGCCAGTGCTAAAACTGGCAGAGTAAAGGACATTTGTCCAGACTGATGTAAGAAAAAAAACACCCTTGCTATCAATTTTAACAGGTCATAATGAATGTTTTGGTTGCTGACGTGTGCCCCATTTGTCATGTTTGTCATATTAGGAAATGACCAAATAACTGCAGTTTTCCTCCCTTAATATGTGATGAAGACCAAGAAGAGAATGGTTAATACCTAACTGGTGTATGCTTTGGGGTTGTCAGAGAACCTGTAGAAGTACCTGACATATTTGTTGTTACTAAAATATATACAGATGTTTCTTAGAACTTTTCTCTCTCTATATATATATTTACACATTACACACTTTAATTACATTGACCTATTTTTCTAACGTCAATTCCCAGTCAATGTCTAGAGATAATGACATTACCATGTCTATTGTGGTATGCTTCATGAATACGATTGTTTGTTTGAACCTGTGCTTTAGGGCAGACATGATGGAATGCAAATGGTGAAATATTTTATATTCTTGTCAGATCCCCTATAAATGAAGATCATAACTTAGCAGTGTTTAATTTTGTGGTTGTTAACCTGGCCCAGGGTTCAGATTTTGGTATCATGCGTTTAGCTATTTTTTATTTTTAGATACATTTACAGTTTTGGAAGATATTTTATTAAATGTATCGGAATTTGTTGGATTATTGTGACTTTCATCCAAAACTCATGTATTTCTTTGCATTGCAGTGGCTACAATTTGACCAAATCATTTGTTCCAATTTGAAGGCTACTCTCAGTCAGAAGCAAGACTCATCTCCTGGGATTGTTTTTTACTATTGTCCTCATCTCCTTGTTTTGCAACACTTTCTTCATATATTTTTCTGACTCTTATCGAGGAGTCTGATCATGTTGCATGAAAGATAGGTGGTCAAACCTCCTTCTGATATGATGAGTTCTACAAACAATCCAGTTTATTATGACAAGCCTGGTCATGGGGCAGAAAGACCTTACCGGGATATAGCCATGTTCACGCAACGCATGTGCTGAATATTTACATCGTAATTACCATTGCATGCGACATGGGATGCAACCAAGGAAATTACTTTGGCCTGTGCTAATTGGAGTCTAACTGCTCTCCAGACTTGTGGCTGGTTAGGCATAATTTGGCAACGGCAGTCTGATCAATGTCAGCCCGCTACATTTTAAACACAGCCAGATAAGAAAAACAGAGGGAGTCTCACACAGAGGTGCTCACATTGGAATATATGTTCACATACAGTATGATGTGCTCATGTTGAAGCTTTTTTTTTATAGTTTTGGTGAGATTGATATCAACGACTGATAAACCAAGGTTAGGAAAATACTGTAGATGAAACCTGATGTGACCACCACAAGTTTCATGTTATGTCTTAGATACAGTATATTGGATTACATATATTAGATTAGAGTAAAAAAAATCGTATACTACATGCATACATAAACGGTTTAATGAAAAATCTTTTACCAGTCTGCCCTGAGATACACCATTTCAGTTAAAGTGTTAGCTTCGTCAATATGAATGCAAGCTAATTTTGAATATTGTATAAGGTTGGCTACAGTTTCTTTAAACAAGACTAAAAACCAGCTTTTTCTTCAGTGTTTTTACAGTCTTACATCCTGCCAGTCTAACACTGCCTCTCAGTTTCTCATGTCAGACGTTGGTCGGGACCATGAAGATATTAGCCCAAGGTTTCAACTGCAAAAGATGTGGTTGATTTAAAACATTTAAAGGAAGCACATAACCATTGCAGCATTGGCTATGCCTTGGATAAATAAAAGGATATGGTTTCTGCAGCAGTGACAGACTCACATTATATATACTGTAAATGTGTCATCGTGCCCCCGCCTGTGCCCCAGAATCATAGTTCACCCGAACTGATGGAAATTAATGGTGATGTGTCACTGTATCCAAGGGTCTTTTGGTTTATATATTTTGACTTCTGATTACGGCCTGCATAATCACAACCTTTTCTTGATTCCCTCCCAACCTGTAGCACGCGTTCATGTTGACTTTGTGGTTTCCCTAAATTGGACTCTGGCTCCAGTTGGCTGAGTTTCTATAGCAACCTCTAGCCTTATCTGCTACTGGTGAGGACAAACAATGAGGTCTTTCACTTTCTCAACTCTTTCTTTATTTTTCAGCAACTTGGAGTGAAACGACTATTTATGTGAACATTAAATTTTTTTAAAAAAGAGCGAACAATGTCATTCATTACAAATAGCTCATACCTTGAATATTGGTTATATATTGGTTTTATGAGCACTTTTTAAATCCTGCTCATAAAATCCATGCATGAATTCCTTTGTTGTAAAAATGTTACATTTCACTTAAACATAATTAAGTTTGTAGTTTGTACCTTTCCTAAACATTAACATACAATTTAAATCTTCACTGTGTAGAAATGTACTTTAAAATACATTTTATTTGTTGCTTCTTAGGTAAGAATCTGTAAAAAAGTTGACTCTTTTTCAGTATGGACCAGAGCCTCCTTCATTTATTTTATTACTGTTATTACAACTGTCTCTGGCAACACGGACCACATTTACTTTTAAAGGTAAAAGGGAAAAAAAGATGACTTTGCCACAATATATTGCTTTTTCTCTCCACTGGATTTAACCTCCTAATTGAGCTTAGTTTAGGAGAGACATTTCCTCAGATGCTGTAATGATCAACTGACTTAATGTATAGCTTCTCTGATGGATGAAGCTGTGGCTTTACTCCATTGAGCTGAGCCAACTGCTAAAGCACATAAGGGAGGAGATGTGGAGTGTTTTCCTTGGTTTAACTCCTAGGTCAGTAGATCTGTTCAATGCTAAACATCCTCAAAAATATAAAGACAGAAGCCAGCTGTTAAGGCATTCTTCTAATAAAGGACTTGATACTGTATTTACCACTTTGACCCTAGGTTAAATGGCAAATTCTGCAAACTCAAAGGTTTTGTTTCTTCCTTGTAACCCACGCTGTGGTTACCCAACATTTCCAAAGACTTTCATTTCTATGATGTGATGTTAATAACATGCGGATTTTTCAAGACTTAGTGACCTTCAAGCTAGAGTCTATTGCCTCCTGGGAGTCATGCCAATACATGGGGCGGCAGTGGCTCAGTCAGTAGGGACTTGGTCTTGGGACCGAAGGGTCGCCGGTTCACGTCCCGATCGGACCAAAAAAAATATGGAGTGAGCTGGTAGCTGTGTTTTTAATGTGTATCAACCATAGACTGTATGGTATCAACACAACAGAGTAGAGAAAGCAATTTCCCTGTAAGGGATTAATAAAAGTATGTCTTCTTCATTTGGTTAAACAGGTAACACACTTGTCTGTGTACACAGGTTGCTGCAACATGAGGCATACACAGCCAAAAAGAAAAAATAAAGGACAGGTGTAAGAAACATTGTTTATTCAGTTTAGTAAATGTTCTCTCATATTGCAGAAACTCAAGCTAATAATTAAAAACTGTACTTTTAATAGCACATACTTTACACTTGTCGTAATTTGCTACGTTGAACCTTGATATCCTTTAAACAATTCAAATGACTGCTACGTTTTTAAGAATATAAATAATTGGTTATTTAACGTTACCATTTTCAGATACAACAGCAGGTTATACTTAAGCTTGACTTTATCAAGTTTTCTACAAACTGATATCTTTTTTTAAAAAAAAACGAGTGAGGGCTAACATCTCCACATACCTACCTATACCTGCCACATGTAACAGTGGGGCAGATTCACTGGGTCCTTTTACATGCACTACAATGACAACTCTCACCATTGCAATTCCCACCCAACTGCTGCTGTAATAATATTCAGTCTGTGTCAGCACAGCAGTGTGAAAACAAATTAGGAACATGATTAATGAACACTTCTTACAGCTCCCAGAATGACCACAGTGATGGGACTCCCAGAAAAGACTGCCTCCTGCCCTCAGAGCTGACGTTAAACCCTTCAGGATCAACACTGATGCTCCCTTGACTCTCATCAATCCAGCGCTGACAACTGTACAACTCATTCTCCCTATCAGCACATAATAGGGCTCCACTTTGAGGGTGCCTGACTTCTGTAAGGCAATAAAAAGAACAGAATAGGAGAAACGATTTAATTATTAATGTCTTAAGGAAAGTGTTGGTTTTCTTCGTTTTTCACGTCCTCTTAAAAGGATGTTATTAAAATGTCTTGTACCCTTTGGGATATATTTAGCTTTGTTGTTAACTGACAGGGTTTCATTCACTCAACATGGGAACTTGCTAACACATAAATAATCACTACACATAAACATCCTCGAGCAGGATCCACGCGTACCAACGTACAGCATTTATTTATATTGTATAACTAGTGTTGACAATCCTTCAGCACTTAAATTCAATCATTGAGTGTGTTTCAATATCAGCTAAAAGACATCTTTGTCTGCTCTATAACTCTTTGTCTCTTGGTCACCTCAGCAGATACTGTACAATACCAGCTAGCAGTAGGGGAGAATTGGCTGGCAAGGATGGTTTGCTCTGCGCTGACAGCCATGTATGAGTTGATAGACATGATGTGTCAGCACCCTGAGTGCCCTCAGAGAGCCATGACGGTGGCCTTTACAAGGATGTCTTTCTGCAAATCACTAACTGGACAAATATACAAAACTGCTAGTTGCCCGGCAAACTGGTTGTCGATGCTCTATCCCTCTGAGGAATTTTAGTAAAAAACCTAAGAGATCCATTTGATTTGCAAAGGACATATTTTTTTTGCCTGGACCTACTTCCTGTTTCTTGTGCATCTCTCATCACACACTAGCATCCATGTAGGGAAGGTGTTGCTGTAATTGAATCCCTAGCGGTCTGGTGTCGCACACCTGTTTAACATCAACACCATATACTTATTCATGATATTGACTGGAACTCAAACTGAAAAACAAGTGGAACAAATAGAGACCTTTTCAAACATTAGTCTGTGATTGTGAAAACCAAATCATTAAACAGTGTGAAGCTTTAGGGGGTGAAGTATATTGCTTACCATTCAAGGTAATTACTCACATTCATCACTAGTTTTAAATGGAAATGTTTCCCTCCTCAGGGCAAGCTGTTAAATAATAAAAACATTTACCCATAACCCAGCTACTTTATTAGTATAAAACACATCATATTTGCTCAACCTGCAGCTCTTTTCGAAGCATGTATTATGCAGTAATCTCCCTATTTTACAGTAATAGGTTTTAAATGTAATAAAGAAACACCAAGGGCACGTTTTGCTGCATGGGAAAAGTCATAAATCACAGTGTGTCTGCAGAGTGGCAAATTACTGATGTCATCAACACGGCATGCCAAAAACTGAATTTCAGCGACGGCTGGTGCACGCTATAGACCTATAGGCTGACACCGCCTACAGCATGCTGGTAAGACTGAGTGGGCAAAAGCACAATCCCTAAAATGTTGGTAAGTATGGACAATAAAATTCAATGAATTGAAGCTGATAATGTACAAGTTTGTATTTATATGACGTTTAAAGATAAAAGTCAACACAAAAGCTTGTAATAGCAGTGTTTTTAATGATAGTATTTCATTTATATAATTTAAATAAAAAAACATTACACAACTGACATTGGTGACACTTTGTAATGTATTACATTTTCTGTATGGCATTGTTTTATATAGAATTACTTTTCTGTAAAGCATTAGATATATGAACAGTAATATACACAGATTCCTCTCTGACACTCTGACATTAATAGTCCGTCTAAACCTGCAAAACCACCAGTAGAAGAAGAAATGCTCTTAATTTATTCATTGGGAAAGGGAATATTGAAATGAGCAATCCCACCCTGGTCGATGGTCACAAATGACGAAAAACCGCTGGACACATTTCCACTCAGCACTCTACCTGCACAAGTGTGACTACTGTACGGATCAGAAATTATACAGAGACAAAAGTAAACATCTCTAAGCAACGTTTACTTTACAGCACACCTCATTTACCATGAAAAAAAGTGTACTGAATTAAGCAAAGACACGGTGGGAATGGGAAGTGGCGAAAGGTAAGGAAAGCTAAAAGCAAGAGACGTAGGGCAAAGGAGAAATACTGAACATCATGTCTGCATACATGAATTAATCCTTTAAGATTTATTTAAGAAAGTGTGCGTTTGTATTCCCTGGCAGCGACCCACATCAATCATACAGGTGTGAGATCTGATCTACCGTATGCATGCTCACCCACGGCTCCTCTCTGCCACAATGTTCAGACATGTTTATTTGGACACATGCCATAAATCCCAAGTTTCTGGGGAGGCTGGCTGGTTATGGTGCAGGAGGCCTGTCCTGCTCCAATGATAATTTGTGGTTAGGTGCATGTTCGACGGCCTACAAAGAGGCCTCAGACTGCCACTGGCTGGCTTCACCTACGGCCACGTCCACTACAAATAAGCCAAGGAACCTTATTCTGTAGAAGGAAATATTTGTATAATATAAAATTATTTTCCTGAATTTACCTTCAGACATACTGGGAAACTGT
Source organism: Eleginops maclovinus (assembly GCF_036324505.1). NCBI lineage: Eukaryota > Metazoa > Chordata > Actinopteri > Perciformes > Eleginopidae > Eleginops > Eleginops maclovinus. The sequence goes on along the minus strand of NC_086364.1, from coordinate 14,170,491 downwards.
TTAAATTTTAGAGGTGTATAAATACACACTTAATAATTTCAGTAAGAGTATGACAGTAGGAAAGAAAATATTCGGCTAACAAACTCGTCTATGAAACAACTACAGTGACACCACAGCAATTTATATCAAACAAAATTAAAGCTTTATTATAAATGTTAAGTGATTTTTTTAACACTACTTGGATAATCATTGGCTGTAAATTATTCCTTTTCATGAATGATGTCCATGATGACCTCTCAAACATATTTTAGGTCATGTACCTCTTAACCTCTGCTCTCTCCCCGGTCAACACACTCTGGACAAAGTCAATTTCCTACCAACACTCCCTCATCCACTCGCAGTGTTTATAAACCTCCCTCTATAGAGAAGGGCCGCTAATTTAAAGCTATGCTTGTGTCACCTGGTGAACCTCATGCCCCAGGACCCCGATCGGAACTGCTATGGGTCAGAGGTGACTGTCTGGCCCCCAGCTTATCAAAGCTATGTTTATTTAAAGTCTATGTGCAGCAATGGAAGACAACAAACAGAAGGACCACAGGCAATGGGGCAATTTGGAGGCAAATCCCACTTAGGAATACAGATTAGAGAGTATTGCTGGTGAAATGTCAGCATTGTCACTCTCAATACTGGTGACGATGACTTGCTTTGCTCTGGAATACTGTAAGGTGAATGTGCCTCGGCACCTTGTGACATTCACAGAGAACCTGCAGAGGGGTTGAACTCGGGAGCATGTTTACATGCTTTCCTTGGATAAACAGTCTCCCTTGATTGGCACTTTCTTGAGTACACATTAAAAATCTGATTTACTATTAATCTACATTCATTTAAACCTGGATTGTTCGATCTTATCATTTCATGATCAGAATTTACTTTTAAAATGAGAGTCCATCTAGTTTCTCTAACATTCTCCCAATGCACAGTTTCATTACACTTCTTGCACCGTTAATACCACAATTTAAAAAATGATGGAAACAGTTGTAATACTAGCCTATACGTAGTGTAACAAACAGCTAAATAAAGGCTGCAGGGCCTGCTATAATGTATTTAACTGATGACCAAAGCACTGCATAAGTAAATAGACAAGAAAAAAATGACAGAATTAGTCGTTTTAGCAAAAACCCTCGTAAGGACATATGTTTTCTATCAATGTGACAGGGAAGAACGATGGTGGAAGGTTGGGGTCGACAAACATCAGCCGGGAGAGCTCTGTTCTTTTGTTGTTTACCCCATAACTAGATCAATTCCTAGCCTTATACAAGTTTATTTATTGTAACTGTGACAACAAACCTTCCCTAACATTAACGCCAAGTACTTTTTCACCCAAACCATGATCTTTACCTTAACTTTGCTTGATAGCATTTCATCCTTTAACGTTTACTCTAGTAATGGTGGATCATAAAACAATTATTACATGGAATAATCAGCTTTTTATAAATCCTTTGGTTAAACACCAGTCTGTTAAACATGAGCATACTTAAATAAACATTATTTATTATTGCATGCTTTGGCTTTAAATTGTAAAAACACCACAAAGTAGCAACTAGTTAAAACTTGTCAATTGTAAATGAGTTTTTGACCCCTCCACATGAATATAAAACATATTATAATATTACTTTGGTCAAGATTCTTTTAGTAGATCAATCTCTGGTGTCCACCAAACACTACCATAAAAGCATCCGTAAAAAAAGTTGAGGCGTTAATCACGCTTGACCCAGCTTTGTTTTCCCACCAGTCTGCGCTGTGTGTAGCCACACATGGTGTCAGGGATGGCTCCCCTGGTTTATTTACTCTCATCTCTGGATCTCTGGGAGCTGTGTGTGGCCTCCATGCTCCTGTGTTGTAAAGGCACTGCCAGAGGAAACGTAACCTTTTACAGTACTCCCTTCTGGTGACAGATCCAACACACGTGGCCGGTGGAGCTCAGACACAATGTGTGAGACGGATTTCAGACTTCAGATGGGACCACAGATGAGAGAGGTTTCCAAAGTTCAGGGCTGTAAGTTAAAAGACTCAGATACCAACACACATTTTTGGCCAGATTAGCAGATTATTTTCCATAGATAAATGACCTACACCAGTGTTATAGAGTGAGACATCTGCCTGACAAGAAGTCTAAACTCTCCTTTTAATAATGAACAGATCCATGTGGAGCTCTGCTGCTCTCACATTATATGAGAGGTGGAAGTGAGTGTCCCCCTTTGTGCTTTACTTGCTGCCGGCAGTATCAGGACGCTTCTGTGGGATTGATTTTAGATGATCTCTCCTTCCCGGCCTACTGTGATTGTTTGGCAATGGAGGCAGGTTTTTATTATGCAGTGGCAGGACCTGAATCCGTCTCATTATGAAGGGCAGGGGGGGAAGAAGGAGGGGAGGTTAGGGCGAGGGCGGACTGGGATAAGTTCCCCTTTGTGTACACACAAGGAGGTAAAAGGCAGACTGTATGTGGTGGCTAGGGGATCACTTGAGTGGCTCCACGGGTCCTGTCGCGTGGCCCTGAGGCTTTCCTTTGGTTAGCACGCTTAGGCCCCACCCTGTTCACGGCCTCGTGCGATACAGTATGGCCACCCATTGCTCTGCCTCTCACTAACACTCTGCTATTGAGAGAAGAAAGAGTAATACCAGCCTTCGTTAAACGAAAACAGTAATAATGAAAGCGGGCAAGTTTACTGTACTTCAACATTCTGGGGCTTATCAGCTTATGGGGAGGTCATGGAAAGATCATGGTCCATGCTGATTTATGTGTTTAAAATCCATACCGGTAATAAAGCAAGGTTAAAAGCTAATTGTGTTTGGATTTCTCTCCTGTTTTATTTTTGATAGAATAAAGGCATTTCCAATTGGGAGTATCTTTGAATTTTGCATTACATTTTGTGTAAAATACATCCATTTTCAATCCTTAATCTTTATTGAACATTAGGGATGAACATTCAATAAGTAATGGATGACTTTAGGAAATAAATGAGTGGTCCTGCTTCTGGCTATGGAAGCAGCATAATTGTTTTCACCTACTATTATTGTTTGTACACAGAGGAAAAAATGGATTTATGAAGAAGTACATTAAATAAAGTTACACATAGTAAAGTTGCTGTATGCTAAGAATGGTAAGTGGTGTTAAGCCCTCTTAACATTCAGTTTATTATTATTTTGTTAGGATGCTGAAGAACTTTAAAGGGAACACAATTTGGACATTTCTTGCAGAGCATTTATGATTCAGAGCTTTGCAGATGCAAGGCAGTCGTGTTTTACAAGCTCAGCAGCTGAAAATAATATAAGTTGGTAGTGAATCTGTTTCCTTACTGCATTTTTTCCTAATTCCTAAACTGAAGAAACCAAATGTAAGTGTTTTGACTGACTGTGTTTTACATTCCCTGTTAACTGTCTCAGACATTCACCTCTTCCTATTCAGGAGGGCTTGTGTGGGCACATGTGGTCTAAATTATGATGTTACATGATGCAAAAACACTGTGGCACACAGAATCAATGATGTATGAAACTTTGCCATGTCTACTTTGCAATCCCATCATTCACTCCAGGAAACTGGGCAGAATGCAACTTTTTCATGCCTTCCTCAGCACACACCACTTCCTGTATTTGACTGTAAATGCTTAATGAGTGGTTAGATGCATATAATAACCAAGATTGACCGTTGTCCTTTAAAGAGGTTACATCGGTGTCGGGCACACAGATTCCACATTTGCATTAGATGTGGAATCACTTTACCTTATCATATCACTTTCTTGCAAAAGTATTTACTAATCTTACCACACAGCAGAGGCAATGAACTTGTAATGCCATGCCTTACCTTTGTCTATGAGCTTTGGTAAATGACGCCCAGCATGATAGTGGTGCTCCTTGCAGACCTGCCACCCTCAGCCTGCCTTTCAGCACCTTCTGGCCCACAGAAAGGGCCTCTTTGTTCAGCCTTGTGCTTGTGACGTTCACTCAAGACCATGCTTCCATTAGCAACAGCCTGCCAAATAACCAGGGATTGTGATGGAGCCTAATACCCACTGCATATGTAGTATTTACTTAAGGAGGAATAGAAAATTGTGCCTCCCATAGCGTCCAGACAGAAGACCACTATTTTAACACACCCTGGTCACACTTGCTGGCTTGCTAGATGACTTGCTGGCTACATGGATGATTGACTGATAGATTTTACTGCCCTTTTTACAGCAAAGTTGAGTATTTTTACTTAATCATCATCATCCTCACTGGGATAATAATTGTTCCAATGTGAGAGTGTTAGAAAAACCAAGTAGTTGCCGTCGTCTTTTTCAATTGCATGAATCTAGAGATCATTATGAATAATATCCCATGGATGAACAGCAGTACCTTTATAATTTAAAAACATAAGTCAATTTGTAAAATCTCCAATGTAGGCAGAATTTTAGTTGTGCCAGCAGACTTTGCAATGCACATTCAACAATTTCATATTTTAACCTGAAGGGTGTTTTATTGCACCTGAAACACAATCCTGTAAAAACATAATGAAAAGTAAACTTAAAATTTCCCAAAACGTCTTGGAAGACTTCAGAAGTGACAACCTGGATTTGATTTGACCTGCGGTATTTTTCCAGTTGGGCAGGCCTGATATTCGATGATCAGGTTCAAAAATAAAGTATGCCAGTCTTTTGCTTATTTTACTTGGATACAGTGACACAGATTCTCTTATCACTGCTTTCCTTTTACTCACATTGTCCTGGTATAGACTCCTACAGTACGTGAATTGAATCCAGGCTCTCAATTCAAACATGTCTCCAAGACAGACTCACCTGCTGAGCCAAGTCTACAAGTATATGGAAATAAAACAATATTCAAACATCTCTTTTAAAATAAACATTTGCACTTGGTCGACATAGCTGGCAAATGCTCTTCTACGCTGTTTCTATTTAAGGAAATCTAATACATATGTCTTTTCATATTTTCATACATTATAATGATGGCCATGCAACATCAAATCATCGTGTCATAAGCGCTATGAACTCACTGGTTTGTATTTAGAATCAAAAACAATCTTTTTTTAACCCTATTCCTTCTGCCTCACCAAATATGTAAGTCCCTAGCTCTGCACGGGCTAAACACACAAAGACAGCAGTTTGGTTTGGTTTACTGTTTTGTTGTCTCACACAGGAAAGGTTGACTGGATTTGCAGTGACTAAATATAAACTTGACCCAAGTGAATAAGAACAGTGAGGCCTACACTCAAGGCTTTGCTCTTGACTTTTCCATTAGAAGATGACTCCTAACAACCAAGAGAAAAACAGGGATCATAGCTGTATATACATAATGACTCAGGGTGTCATCTTTGTTGATGACAAAAACCCGTTTGTTTTACACTTCTACCATTTTTGTTTGCTAGACTAACCTGAACTTTATTGAATTTAAAGGGATAACATGCTGAAGGAGCCTCATGAAGGGGCGTTTCTTAACATGTCTTTTAATTGAAAAAAAATGGGTAATTTGTTTGTTTCTCTGTTTGAGACATAACAACCAGTTTTATAAAACACTCACTCTTTTAGACTTACTCTTTTCAGTTAAAAAATGCAGTACAAATATAGGCATATTGTGGTTAACAGTTTATGGTTTAACAATAACTGCCTTATTTAAACTTAGAGGCCAGTGTGTTTGTATATTAGTGGTAAATGCTTGGTAACAAACTGTAAGATGCTGAAATTAAGACTTGTTTTACATGTTTCATTTAAGTCTGAGCATTTACTTGAGCCAAAAAACTTGGTTATAAATCTTGCAGGTACTAGAGAGAGATGCCATGCATGCATTAATTTTTCAGGCCCACCACACACCTTTCCACAGGCCTAAGTGATGTGTGGTCAGTTTTTCCAGTCCGGCCTAATTAAAGGGGAGGAATATGAAACATGTGTCCTGTGCTTACAAAGGGCTGTGGCAACCAAATGCATCACCAAGATCAACACTTTTTTCAACAACCAACAGCCGTGTCATTGTTTACAGAGAACGATTTATTACAATGAAGAAATGCTATACTATCAAAACAAAATAGAAATTCAGGTTGGATTAAGCAAGAGGCATGCACATTGATGATCTTATTTAATTGTGTATAATACTATTGATTCTGTTGTATTTTTCCATAAATCTTCATGGGTAAGTTGAAATTATTGTATCATTGCATTAAAAACACTCACATGTGTGATTGTATGTGAATAAAACAAATGGCTGAACCAACACTCAAACCATATCCCTACATGGTTACAGCTAAAACATTGTAATGTTAACCAGGGGTCAGACTTAGCAAAAAGCCTCCTGTATGTGTATACACACAGCTGTATAACATGTTTTATTGCAGGCAAGAGGTCCATTTCTGAAGCAACAGGGGATGCTGTATGTGGTGTCACTTGTGGTAATTCTTTGATGTACTCTTCTGGAGCAGTGGTTGAGCTACTTGTATAATAAGTCTATTCACACAATAATTGCTGCATGCACCTTAGTAAACTAGTCAAGAAGTATCAAAAACAATCGGGTGGTCGCACTCAATCCCTGCCTCACCAAGAGCAATTTGGAACAAAGGTGCTCAGTGAGAGTTTCAGTCCTATCTGCCAGAGAGCCCATCAGGACCTGGAAACCGCACTGCTTTCTCTAGCAGAAAGAGCAATGAAAAGTGTGATGGCGCCTGGGAGGTTGTGGCATGACCCGGCTTACTTCTGCTCATCTCAGCTTACCCTTTCAATACGTTTTATAAAAACGTTTTTTTCGTAATTCAGCTGACAGAGAAACAGACAAAACAAGCTAAAAACACAAACTCCTTGGTGAGGCTAGTAGGGTTTTGGAGAACATTTTTGTTTCGGGATATTGTTTGAGAAGAATAACAATAACTACTATTACCTGAGGAGAATTGGAGGCTTAGTCTGTCTTTTTATAGAAACACTGAAAGACACTGAATATGGATTATGTGAAAAGGGTTAGGATGCTCTTTTGAAAGCTGAGTCATATTGGGAGTGCCATTCCTGTGTTTCCCCCGTAACACCCTTGGAAAGAGTGGTCAAATCATATTTGAGCCCCGCTGTGAAGTGAGCAGTATCCCATATTCATGATGAATGAGGCTCCTAGCAGGACGGTGGCAAGGAGGACAGCTCCAATGTTATCGCACAGCGCGTTGAAGCACTACTCTTCTGAGGGCCCGCTCACCTTGGAGGGCCCAGCACATTAGGGCCTTCATCAATCACACCTAGGCCAGTTTCCACAGGCACAAGCATGGACAGCTTGACACAGCATTAGTTGAGTGCTCCCAAAATATAACTGGCAACTTCATGTTCTGACCAGGATCTTCTTATGTAATAGCGTTAGTATCACTGTCATATAGATAAGAAAGAAACTTGCAAAACACAAAAGCAAGGGAACATTTACCATTATTTGTATTATCTAGAAAAAATTGCATTAATGTCAAAGAAACACTTTCTTGTTATGATAATCTGGAGGTCAATAGGAATTGTTACTCAAACAAGATTTCTCATAATTCAAATTGGAGAAATGTGGATTTTATACAAGGCACACCTTTAAACCTTTACAAACTTACTTGTCTGTGCCATAATTAGTCTTCGGGGACTCCCTATGCCATTTAATAGAGTCATATTATCCCTGCCGTTGCCGGACGTTTTCAAAGCTTGAGCAATCAATGCAGAGTTAATGAACCCAGTCCTGGGGCTCCTGTTGCCAAGTCGAGGCACACGTTGAGAGGCCCCTATACCTGAGAGATCTATTTAAGAGTGAGATATGCCAAGCGGAAAAGCCTATTGGTAGCCAGGCCACGGTTTATAGGGGTCAGAACAATTGGGAGAAAAGCACACCAAATCTTTCAGGGGTCCACATGCGCAGTAACACTGTCAACACACAAGGGAGAGCAGGACCCCTGAGGGTCGGTCATGGGGTAGAGCCTATGCCAGAACCTCTCACCTTCTCTCATAAATCCTTACAATCTGAACTCCTGCTGAATGTTGTGGGAAGGTCAGGTGTTTGGTGCTCTCTCTGGAGAGGCCAGAGTTGTCCTGTGCAAGCCTATTACTGCAGCAAGACTCTTCAAACTCTTGACCTTTTCAACTGCATGCTACTGGTTTCATTTGATACTTTAAACAATGAGGATTGCTCCTAAAGGGCAGTTTCAATAAATGCACAAGTTGAAAACTGATCCAGACTACAAAATAGGAATATGTAAGAAAAGAAACACTGATGGAAGCTGCCGGCAAGCTTTTGTTAAAAAAAACATGGGTTAAATTCTTATTTGGACTGTTACTTTTTCTAATACAACCATCCACCAAATGGCCAACGTTGTCCAATGAGGCTTCCAGCACAGTGTGGTTGATTGTGGTAGACTGTTATGTACTGCTAGCAAGGTGTGCTGTGGTATCTGGCCTCTGTTTTGTCTAAGAGGTGGAGCGTGCCTGTCTGCTGGTCCGGCTCTCAGGCTGTGGGAGAAAAGGAGGGTAAGCAGCTATTTGGATTGGCATAAACAGGACATGTGTACTGCACTACAGTTTGCTGGATAGGTGGATGTGGGCTCTCGAAGTTGGCATTGTGCATACATACTCATTACACACACAGGCTACACCACACAGACAGACTGACACTCACACACACAACACCGCTGGTGGATCCATTCCCAGAATATTTTGGAACTAAACCAGCTGCATGTACTGTATAGTGTGCATGCAGGTTGGCCGTTTGGTTTGGCATTGCCAATTAACTGGAAACATGTCATGTGACTTCTGGAAAAAGTGGTTCCCACCAGACTTATGTCTACATGCCAAACTGAGACATGGGCGATAGAATGTAGCACAGTCTGAGACTTTTACAAGTTCGAAAAACAAGGTTAGTAATTTAAGATACCCGACACAAGGTAGGTATGTTAATCTGTATGTTTAGAAAAACTATCAGAGTATTAATCATTTTGTATCATTATATGTATTATTTCGCTTTTATTCAAATTGTACCTTTATATTACTAAATATTTACAATACTCATATTGTACACACTTTTAGACCTGCAGCTTGAGTGAGTTAAAACAGATTACACTCTTGAGAAACATGTCGCGAACAGGCCAATAGCTTATTAGGTGACCCAGCAAGGTGGCAGTTCACCTGAGCTGATAAACAGGTCCACAGAAACACAAGTATATTGCCTTTAGAGGGATTTTAACCAGTAGACATGCAGGGGCCTACACTGACACTGACAGCTTTATAGAAGCATGACACTGGCAGGACTGAAGCAGTAAAAACACTACGACAACATACACCTTCGGAAATAATGATTCCACCAGCATGTACGGTAAGTTTGCTTGTGTGTGTTAGTGTATGCACAGTGCAGTGTGTGAGAGACACAATTTGGCATACAAATACACAAAAACCCAGGACTACATGCTTGTGTTAATGCAAATCTTAAACCACCTGGCATCCAGAAAGCAACTTCTCTGTTCACTCAGGGTCAAGTGAGCGAATAATTATAGGAGGTGGCCGGGGTCTGTTTATAGCTCTTGTAAGGTAGAGTGTCAGTGGCAGAAAATGTAATGCTAACTTCATAAATACAATACCACTTTGCTGTTCTGAAGTGAGCTAAGAGCAGGGAAAAACCTTTAAGGGACTCCAATGCTTCTACGGAAGCACACACACTTATAAAGCTAAAGCCCAACAAGACCAACTATCATCCACATCCAAACTCATAATCAAAAACAGAGGGAGACAAGTACTTGCAAGCACACATGAAAATACAAACAAGGTGATGAAAAAAAGAGGCTGATGTCAGAGTCACCAGCACGTTTGCACTGACACCTCCTGGGTAACACACTGTTCGGTAGCCAGTAGTGCACTGTTAGCAGGTTATGGTACTGAGGACAAAGACAGCCTTCATGTGGTGTTCACTCAGCCCTGGAGACTACTTCTAGTTTTGTGTGTCTGGAAATGAGAATGTGAGGTGGCAGTAAGACCACATCGACCCAAAATCAGGCACAAGAGTTATTTACACACTTGACATTAACTGCAGTTACGCTGTCTTTCTTTCCCACTGCTGCTCCAGTATAGGCCTACTATACATTTCCTATCCTTTCAATTTAGGATGGAATAATTGGAAAGGAGCAAAGCTACATTGTGATTTCTCCAACAAACAAACACTGATTTCCCTCAGTGGGACATGGTTTTAGTTTTCAATAATTTCTATAATGACAAAGACAAGGCCATCACTGAGGTAACTCCCAATTTCAACAAGTAACGGGTTCAATTTCTGATACACAAAACCACTTTCCATCCTCAACACCACTGAGGAGGAAATATTAGTTCCTTAAAAAAACATAATTTTGTCTGGAGGCTGAGCCTTGAGGCCCTATGAAAACAGATGTTGTCTTGTCATGTTAGCAAGACCATGCGTGAGTTCGGGATCTATTTCATTCTGTTTTCATAATGAGACGATTTCTCCCTCTCCGTCCGCTGTCTCTAACTTCAGTTTGTCTTGAAAATGGAGCCGCATTCCACACACACTGTCACCTAAATTTGCCAGCCTGATTTGAGGCCTGTTCTTGAGATGACAATATTAATTAAGGGCTAATTAAAGTTATGCAAACAAAAGCTCATATTCATATTTTCTCTACAAAGGTAACCATATTAAATCAGATGAAGGAAAGGGCTGGCCTCATGGGCAGGCAGGAGTTGTAAGCTGTACGTAATTAAATAACGTGACACCTCTTGGCCTGCTAGCTCACCGTAGGAAACCCTCCACAACATGAGACGCATTCCACCACATACGTTTGTGTGTCTTGGAGTCAGTCAGCCCTCATTGTTAAAGCGTGACCAGGCCACCAGAGTAGGGGAGGAATAATACAAATGTCCAAATATATGACGTGACTGACAAGAGGGATTCTCCTGCTCAGTGTGTTTGGATCATATTGGCAGAATTTTCAATTTGATGGGATCGTGTGTGAACTGGATTGACACTGGTTTTAAAACTTCAACATACATTTATTGTAAAGAAAGTGTGTCAACTTATTGTCTGACTGGACCTGACTGACAGCCAAGCACCAATGAGGGGACTGCTATGGATGTTATGCTGTTTTTCATTGCTCCACTGCATTTTAACAATGCAAGATCCTGCTGGCTGGGCACCTCAGACTAAACATACAGTCATCTTTTGTTTCTACAGTGGGCAATGACTCAAAGGCCAAAGGCTAAAACCAAATCTAATAAAGTCTGTTCATATTTGTGAAGAAAGACCCAAAAGACAATGCAATGCGTTGGTCGAAAACAAAAAATGAAAATAGCTAAAGATGCTTTGACAGATCTTTTGTTGTTGAGACACTGTGAGGTACAGAATTACATTGACTCGACCAAAGGGGTTGCCTTTTGCAGCTATCTCTCTCTTTGAAGTGATTCCCCACGAGTAGTTTGAGACCCGTCAAAGCTCTTCCGCTTCTCTCTTCCTATTTCTTTGATGTGAGTCCAGCTGAGACATCTCTCTTTCTTCCTCCGGAAGTGATAGGGGAGGGAGGGGGTGGAAGCTGCTGTCCTGACTGCAGCAGAGACAAGCTCCACAGTGTTGAAATGCTGTCTGAGCTAGTGCAGGGTTCAACTGTGGAAACACCAAATGTACTAAATAAAGAGAAGTTGCAGGCCTCTGGCTGTCCACCCACATACATCAGTACAGGCTGCACCACTGACAGGCATAGGAACAATTTAAAGTGATAAGTCGCCCATGTCCCCACTGACTTCCTGAATAAGGCTTTATCGTGTCAGTATAACAACCCCAGAGTACTGTTTAGATTACTGATGGATTCAATTAAATTCAAGATGATCAGATGTTTTTTGTAAATGCGAAAAAAGTCCATGTCCAAAGCCAAAACTAGAATTTTAGGAGTAAAATACAGTACAGTGTATCTGCACTCTCTAGTGCCCATTGGCAGGATATTGCAGGGTGTAGAGATTTAACTCAGCCTTGCTGACAGGTGAGGCATAAATTAACACACTAAACTTAATGGACCTCTTTTCTGTCCATCGTCCTCAGCGTTTCATCAGGTCCACAGTTCATGTTATGCTTAATTAGTGCATGGCAACAAAATCACAACACAAGCAGTATCAGGTTCCTGCCCAACATGTTTATTTCTGAAACAAACTGTTGCTGGGAAAGTAAAGTTTTTGAAACGGTGGTGTGACGGTGGCAGTATTATGGTGGGCGGTGTTTGGCAGTCATGCAGCCCTGTGGGTTCTGAGGTCCCTTATGTTTATGCTTTTGTCAGACACTGTGTTGGCCCCCGGGCCAGGCCCCTGGGGGACCCCTCCTGACTGCTGTTCTCGCTCCTGTCTGCTTGCAGTGACTGCTCCATAATAAATAAGCAGCAGTAGGCATAGACTTGCGCTCTGCATAATCTCACACACCCTACTGTAAATGAGAGGGGAAGCTGCCCCAGCCCGGCACTTCACACACTTACAGCCGCCACACTCACTGTCTTACACAGAGTTGCATTAAGCAACATTAGCCTTGCTATGTGAATCATATACTGAACATAGGGCGCCCTCCACAAATGGATTGCAATTCCATGTTGCCTGTCCTCATCCTCGTGTTTTCACTCATTTTAATAGATTGCAAAACAAATTTAAAATTTAAAATCACAACACAGCTGCTGACAGAAAACTCAGTTAAGTGATCACTAATTAATAATCTACTGAAATAAACAGGCAACTGTGATTCACAAATAAGCTCTAATGGAATTTGTTGGGTGGGACAGCCCATGCGGGGTCAGAAACCAAGAACCAAAAGTATCTGCAGTGGACTTTCATTTAGAAGCTTCTAAAATAGTTATTAATGGTAATGGAAATAAGTTATTTTTTATTCAGGAAAAGTTCCTATGAATGAAACGGGCATCTGGGAAGAGCACTGAATAAAGCAAAATATAGATGGACATAAAACCTCTAAACGAAGAATAACAGCATGAAAGAGCACTGCCTTCTGGACCCATTCACAGATCACTGCAACATATATTGTGGTTTCAACACTTTTCTCAAGATCATTAAGCTGCAGAATTCTCCATTTTCTAAAAGCTTATTTTAGATGCCATGGGTATACTTGCACAATGTTCAGAGGGAGGCTTCCCTAGACCCTATCAGAGCAAGGTAGCTGGAGGGTACTTCCACGCTTCAGAGAAGTATCAAAACCTTTATTTCAGCATAGGAGCCTCAGTCACAGCACTGAGTCTGGCCTTTTCTGACAGATATAAACACACAGATATAAGTTGGCTCCTCACAGTCAGGGGTTCATTTTCAGGGAAGGCCCGCAGTTGGCTGAAACCACAAAGCGGTCATATAATGCATATAGAGCGTAAAAGCCAGTCAAATGGGCCCTGCAAGCACCTTGGGTATGATTCCCTTTCAGCTGAAGCCTAGAAAACTCTGGCAATTAGGATAGCTGTGGGGCTAGCCTGGGCTTACAAGAGGCCCTGATGACAGATCTCAAGTTTTTCTGTGATATATTAAATAGCCATATTCTTCAAAGCTATGCAATTAACAGTATATTTTAAATGATTTCATCACGGTTCAGGTTGATATTAATGCTGAGTTTAAGTTGCCTGAGAAGTGAAAGGAAAAATGGGAAAAACTTTAGAGAATATTTCCGTCCCTGTGTGCACTGAAATAAATATCATTCTTGCATTTCAACTCTTAACAGAGCAGCCCCCTAAGAAGAAGCTGGTGGAAGTGTTTTTCGAGGATGGAGGTAAAAATTGCTCAAGTCCTTAGTCTCAAGAAAGACAGATTTAAAAGACCTTCCAAAATCTGCCCACTCACAGCCACATACGCACTTTCTCTGGCATGCAGTGTGAATCTGAAATGCAAAGCAAACTTTGGACATGGTGAGCATCATTAAAACGTTACCACTTGTTATTGCACGAACCAAATGCCTCCAGCTGCCTCGCTTATTACATAACATCGGAATTCTGTCTGCTCCTCCATGGTATTTTAGATGTTTTCATGGTAAATGAGAACAGAATTTCACTGCAAACATTCATTCTGACAATAAGCCTGTATCTCTAAGTGTTTGTTTCTGCAAACCTGACCTGACAGTGCAGACATATTATCGTGCCAGATGTCTTAGAGTTAGCCAACGCAGCCTGCACTGGGGCTCAGGGGACAGACCCGACTTGGCTGTTTGATGGCCAGAAGGAAGAACCCTGTGGGGCTCTGAATCCCTTCTTGCTTCCATGAACATCTTTAAAGTTGGCTTTAAAGACAGCTAAGGTGTGGTGCTTTTTCAGGAAAATATTAAATCCAAATTAAAAATACATCCTCCTGACAAGCAGATTTTTGTCAGAATAGTTGGTTGGCTTGCACTAGGAAATAATTCAAAGTGACCGTAGCCACTTTTGTTCCTTTGTGAATCTAAAAGTTTCTTTCAACTTCTTAAACTCAGCATGTGGACTTTGCAACTCAACATCTGGTGCTTAATCAGCTGGGAGACGCATGCTTGTGTATGGTGTATGTGTGTTTTCTTGCATGCGTGTGTGTGTGTGTGTGTGTGTGTGTGTGTGTGTGTGTGTGTGTGTGTGTGTGTGTATATTCTTGCAGCCTGTGAGTATTTACATGTGTACACTGGAGGAAGCAGGGCCTCCAGGAATTTGATACACCATCCCTCTCAGGAAGAGAATCCAAGTCGCACAGCAGATAACACTTCACTGGATGTTTGGTTAAAGCCACATGCATTATGCATGCCCTCTCACTGTAAAAGTACACATGTGTCAAAAGGCTCCCATCATCATCACTCCACTCGACAGATCCGCTTCCATGGTAAAGGGGTCCCTCAAGGAGACCCGGGCTCAATATTGGAGGGGAAATCAGTCATGACACTAATGAGGCCCAAAAAAAATGCTCTGAGATCCAGTCAAATTCTCCTTATCCCTTATATTCTGCTGGGAGGTTATTTCAGATTGATTTAATCTGTCAAACAAACATGTCAGGTTTTTTTCAGAGAATGCGTTTTATTGGAAAAACAGTATATTGTCAAGACAACAATCATGTGCTGAATCCTTTCTATTGCATGCTGTAACTTCTTATAAAGCCAATGAGACAGAGCTTGGTATCTTTTCTTCCATCTGCTCAGTTCCTCCTGGGCTCAGCTGATGGTTATACATTCCCTGCTTGTGTCTGAGCTTGTTTTTAGTGAACACAAGCTCCTTTGCATCAACTCAACTCAACTTACAAGATTGTATCTGCTATGGCGTCTTCTGATGCACAATACTTGTCACTGCTCTTCCTTCATGTAGGTTTCCCGAGTGAATTCAGCAGTTGTGCTGGGAATCACCTCGCCATGCAGGCCGTCGCCTTTGACCTGCAAATAGCAGGAAGAGGAGGAAGAAGCCGAGGTTTGACCCTCAGGGGGCCATTCCCAGACAGAGAATCTAGAGCACTGAAGGAACATGTGTGGTTTTGATATCCGCTATGCTGCAGAACAGGAAACAGAGGTGAATGGCATGGGAAATCATCTGTTGATCATCTGGGATATTTGGCTGAATTGGCTCCACCTGTATCCTATAGAAAAACATCCTATAACAGTTTTACAAAATCAAAATAATTATATATTAAAAAATCTTGTTGAAATATGTTTTTTGCTACAGAAGACTTCAACAAAGAGTTGCAACAACAATAACTGACTGTGACTTTGTGACTGGCACGTGTATGATCTTTCACCATCAGAACTAAACCATTAAACAGGCTGAAGAAAGAGGCAATAAACATATGGAACATTAAA
Source organism: Eleginops maclovinus (assembly GCF_036324505.1). Classification (NCBI taxonomy): domain Eukaryota; kingdom Metazoa; phylum Chordata; class Actinopteri; order Perciformes; family Eleginopidae; genus Eleginops; species Eleginops maclovinus. Next base: position 14,154,747 of record NC_086364.1, on the reverse strand, counting down.
CAATCTTTAATTAAGTTTGCCCAACATTCTGTACTTGTGCTTCTGGAAAAAAAAACTAAATCAGATTTGTTGCAAAAATGATGGATGTGCTGCAAACCCTTTGAATATTCAGATTTTTATATGCTAGCTGTGAAGCCATTTCTCGGTGTGAGGTTGCTTCTATTTTAGTAGCAGTCGGGAAAACTGGTGGGCTGCAGCAGACACTGTGGCGCTGCAAGTCCCAAGCAATGTTAGCCTGGCTGTGCTGCTCCAGGGGTTTTACACCTGAATGTGAGAGGGCCTAAGGATGTCAGAACCTTGTAAGCCAGAAGACCCCCTACAGCGCCTGTCCCAGCTTCAACTGTGTCGGCCTGCAGAACGCCTGTCAAAACAAGGATTTCTTTTGGTGAAGGGGCTTTAAGCGAGTCATGGCTCTGACAGTGATAAATTGCCTTGTACATCGAATACGAATTTGCGGCCACAAAAATTACAAAGCAAGATAACTTTATTTGTACAACGACTGAAGGTCGAGCTGACGAAAAATTCTAGTTCAACACCTGATGAATTGGCACATAAATGATCTGAACTCTGTATGAAAAATCTCCTGTGGCAAATGAAACAGAAACAGAGTGCTTTTCTGGTATAGAATAGCCTGTTTGCTTTCAGTCTCTTCGAGAGTGATTAGCGTTCTCTATGATAACAAAAACTTATCTGTCACTTGCAAAACAATCTCGCCATACAGTCATGTAACACGACCTGTTGACCCAATGGGCTGCAAACAGCGGCTTTATTTATTCTTTGGAGGTTGGTTAATATTGTCACATTAAAAGCAGCACATTGTATCTGTTTCCAACAAGTCCAGTCATGCGAGCTAAAGTAAACAAATTGAAAGAACGATAGTTTGCAGGGGGTGGGGTCATGTTGTAGCTTGTGACACATTCAGATCTTGTCAGCATCAGGAGACGCATGTTGGGTTGATGACAAGGCAGAGGTAGTCAGGAAAATCTGATCTCTTTCCTCAGGGAGGACCAGTGTACTGTAGCTTCCTGTTTAGCGGGACAAAGCCACGGTGTACCTCTAGACGCTGTATCACCTCTACCATCCCACGTCAAGCCACATCACCTCCCACTCCACCCCATCCAACCCCACCTCCACACAAGCTTTGATTTCCAGCCAAAGCAAACAGCAAACTGCTGGCAGCCGCAGTCCCCGTTCCCATGGCGACAGCGCACAAGGGCACAGCGTTGGCCTTAATGATTTGGATCTGCAGGAACGGACAAAGAGGCCAATTCAGAGCCAGTCGAGTGATTTGGATGCAGGCAGAGCGTTCTGGTGGACACTTGGCCTGAATACACAAGAAAAAAAACTTGGCAGTGTGCAAGACTTATCGCATCCAATCAACCAGGTGATATTAACACATCCTGTCACTTGAATACCTGCTGAACAAAGATGGTGCTTGTCAAGGTTGGATGGGACCAGTATTAAGGGTGTAATGGGGAAGGATGCAACTTCCCTGTATTTAAAAGCATAGAGGGGCTGAAATTGTGCAAACTTTTATTGGATTTAAAGAGATCTGTATGATAGAAGTTAGACATTTTAGCATTTTTGGAAAGTTATGCCTCTCTAAGAAGATTTTATTGATTAAAATTGACACAAAGGTGCACATAAGATGTCTCTAATATCAAAATATCTTTGAGATTTGAGAAGAAATATTAGTTTACAGATGTGGACAACATTATTAAAATGATTCACCTGTCAGAATTACTTGCATGAAGGTGCTTCTGACATTATTATAAATCCTTTTTTCCTGGAATCATATAACATGATCAACACACTACAATTTACAGAAAGAATAATATAATGATTACTTGAATTATATTTAATGGGAGTTATGAAATATGATAATAGCTGAAATATAATATCAATCTTCTTGGGATACTTTCTATGGAACATCCATCAGATCTGCATTTTTTTTCTTCAAATTCCTTAATACCTGTTAGTTTAAGTCTGAAGTTAGTCTGTGAGAGTTCTCAAAAATTATGTATAACTTGAATGTCATTTTTAGAATCAAAGCAGCCACTTTAGAAACTAGCATCCTGCACAGGTGAAATAATTTTTTTGCAATTAAGCACTTTCTATTAATGCCTCGGGGGAAAGGGGCTATGTGATCTTTAACTTAGAAAATTTGTGCCAAATAAAACCAAAATAAATGAAAGCCATATTTCAGCATTGCCTCACTGAGATGTAAATCTGGGGCTCAGAAAGGCGCTGTGGCCTCGCCCTGGGACTGAAGGTAGAGTGTTTTTGTTGATTAAAATGGATTATGACTGAGATTACAGTCTGTCTCCTCCCAAAGTCCGCTCTAAACTAGCCCAGCGCCAGAAAGCCAGGTCACTCTGAAGAAATAGACTTGGTGAGAGAGGCTCTTACAAAGAAGTCTGTCTGACTGAGTGTGGTTTCAGTGTCACAGTGGCTTTTTTTTTTTTATTCAACCACTGAGGGATAGGGGTTGATTGAGAGAGAAGGAGAGAAGAAAGAGAGAGGGTGTGTTTGTCCGAAAAGTAGAGTGAAATAGGAACCCAAAACAGAGGGAGTGACGGTCAACATGTGCCTGTGACCTCTACAGATCGACAGCTCCTGTCTGCTGGTGGGCAGCGAGTTTGCGACTGTAGCGGTGGGGACCAGACAGCTTTGACTTTGATGGAGGTGCTCCATCAGTGTATAAAACAGCTTAAAAAGCTCCCATGATATTCATTTATGAATGAAAGGTACGTATTACAAGACTTCGAGTGGCATGTTCGGCATATTGATTTAGAAAGTTGAATGTCATTAGCTTTAGCTCAGGTAAAAACAAGCAACAAAGTTACTACAGTTCATTCTGATCGGCACAATCATATATCACAAACCATCTGTAGTCAACGCTGCACATTGAAAATACAGTTCTTCAGATGGGTCAATGTAAAGTTGCTATTAATTCCATTCTTAAACTTATTTTCAGCTTTTAGTATTTAGATGAATGTCCTGACAGTCTAACAGTAGCCTTTGGTTCACTGCTAACAGCTCCACCCTGAGAGGGAGATTAAAGGTTTTGAAGTATAAACAAGCTGAACTGAATGGTTGCATAAACAGGACTGTTTTTAAGACACAACTTTCTCTTAATGTTAAGATTATTTCCCGTAATGGTGCAACACTGACAACGTTTCTAATTAAACACCCTCTTAATTATTATCAAAGCTACATCCGTGTTACCAAAACTACATGAAGAATGTAATCATTGTACATGATGTTTATACTTTTCATAATGTTTGTATTGCCTGGTTATATATTTAACACTATTTCACTGCACAGGTACTTACTGTGTGTAATGGCAAGACGTTTAGTCTAATATTTCTCACAGTGCATACAAATATTAATATCGGATGATACTTAATAAAAGTGCTGCTAGATGTTGCAGTTAAGAGAAATGTTTAAATAAACCATAATTGCTGCAGCTATCACACACACCAACAACGTATGCACTGATTCTTTATTGCTGGACGGTAAATGCTAATATCGCAGTGTTTAGCTCTAACGTCAGCCTTTGTCAAATGTGTTTCCCAATACTGAATTAGCTTTTTGAGTCTTCTGTGACTGCTGCATATCTCTGTATATTTTGAAAAGGTAGCGACATTTATGGTCCAATTAACATAACAAGCGTAAGTTCATAAAAAGACACACTCTGCCATTGCCATGATTACCGTGGTTTAGCTAGAAAACATCTTGAGGAGAAGGCTTAAGTGTGTGTAACAACCAGGGTGGATTTGTTGTCATAGGGCAATATTTATTTCTACTTTTAATTAAGGAAAATGATTCCCATCTGTTAAAAGGTTATTGTTTTGCCCATAATAAAAGGTTTCAGAGGAACAGTTGATTAATTGAGCATGTCTCCAGTGCTGAACTCGAGCTGTAGCTGACCAACCAATTATCATAATCCAGGCTGTTTATTTTTTCTCCGCTGCCAGTCATGACGGCCAACTCAAACGGTGGTTTTACTCTGCGAGGCCTGGTGACAGGAGATGCTCAGAGGCCAGTGAGACAGAGGGAGAGGCAGGACAGCGTCTGTTCAGTCTGCCAGTCATTTAAAATGTTGTAACGACTGAAAGTTGATCAGCCTAGGTTGGCTCAGCAAGGTATAGGCAACTGACAGAGATGAACAAAACACTGCCACATTCAAATCACATTAGTGCTGAACTCATTTACTTTATCAGCTTCGTGTTTCTTATTTTTGGGTTAATTATGGGGATTTAAAATCCACAGGCCACACAGTGAGTGCCAAAGACAAGTAGTATTGTTCTTAAAGTACAAAGTATTAATTAACAAGCAATAGAGAGGAAAAGTTAAGTATTTGCATTAGTTGGAAAAAAACTGTTGGAATTGTTCAATTGGCTAAAATAGTAATACATACACTATACTGGCCAGGAATCAAAGAGTAAGGCTCGGACAAGGCTTTTATGTCACTTTGCAAGCCACTATGTTTAGATGACACATTTTCTGTCTCCTGGTCCAACCAAGTGAGCTTAGTCACATTTGGTGACAAACGTTGATGCGGCATGTCAACAAATGTCCAGTGCATTAATCAAGCTTTGCACTGAATTGTTTTGTTTTCCAACTAAATGAAGTATTAACTGTATGTCTATTTTAGTTTTTGGCAAGAGAAAGTAAATGTCAGAGTTAATAAGAGGTTATCGGGATGGAAAAAGTAATTAAACTCCCTCCCCTCAGAATGAGTCCTTTTACAGTACATGCTGGCAGATAATTCTGCCTTTTCCTCTGTCTAGACATGCAGGGCAGGACTGCGGCATACTGCACAAAGGGCCATACAGGTCTCTAGAGAACTGTGAAGGCCAATCCAACATTTTAGACTTTTCTGACCTTGGTTATAGACGTGAAAGAAACTGGGGAAACTACCTTGTTTACTACTTGTTTATCAGGGTGCTTAAAAATGCCATAACTTCAATTTTTGTAACGGGGTAACTGCAACAGAAGCCACAAATGACTGACTTCAAGAGTGATATTACAGTGGTGGAGCCCCATCAACACAAATTTGACCTGGTAGTCAGGTACTTTTAGGCTACTGTGAAGGTAGCCAACAGTAGTTTAACAGTGGCCAGTAAGGAAATTCAATTTCCTTTCCAGCTCTACAGGTTTGATAACGGCCTCTTGCAGAAACCTGCTGCCTCCTGACCTTTGCTTCCACCTGTTATAGTCATGGTCTGCCTCATGTCACTCACCTCATAACGTTGACAACACCACTGCGCTGGGCGTTAATTGCTACATTCACTACTTCACTAATCCTGGACAGTAATCCTTGACGCATGGCAGCGTGCATGCCCTCACATTAAACCAGTGGCACAACTAGTATCTCTGTGTTGAAGTTAACGACAGCAGATGTGATCATTTTACCGGCACCTATTTTTTATTGAAAGAAAAAACAGATTTCCAGGTCAACAGAATCAGTAATGGACGCTTGTAAAGTTTTTTCTCAGGAGGAAAACAATATATTGTTTGTTTCCTTTTAGCTTGGAACGAAGTTGTGGGAACTTGGAGCATTCAAGTGTGAATGCAACCATTGTACCAATATCAGAAGGGCCTGTTTAGCTTGCAAATAAAAAAATGTGTTTCAAATAAGGTATGACATTTTCAATTTGTAAATCTGAAATCGTGTGACGTGTAAAAATCATATTGCGTTAGTTCATGGCAAATACATACAAAATCTGACCTGTCTGTAGTCTGAAAGGTTGGCCTGTCGTGTAAATTGAAGGTTCAGTCATCCGAGGCTGTGACCCCTCATATTGTCGTTTCACATTGGAATGTAGGCTCCTGAAAGCATCATTAATTGTCAAGTCACACAGAGACCCTAAACATCAGCGGCCCTAAAGACTTCCCATGGATTCCCATCAGCAATGATGAAAAATGTAGTGTATGTTAAAGTCAAACATTTTATATTTTCATTATATTTTACCCTAAAAAAACTTTTCCTAGCGTTTTTCTAGTAAAATAATATCTGTCAAGTTGTTTTAGGTATATCAGCAGTTTGGTTTTTACAGCATAAGATAAACACAAGCACGTTCTAAGATATCGTGTTACGATTTAAAATATCTGTTGAAGTGCCACATTCAGCAGCTCATTAAATAACTACACTGTACCCTCTCGGCCAAGAGACTCTATTTTTCTTATCATGTACAGTATCAGACTGTGAAAGTGGAGCAATAACATCCTTGAGTTTCCCTGGCCAGGGCAGCAGCAGCCGTCTGCGGAGGAAATTAAAGTGAAATACAATGCCCTGCCTGGCTCTTGCACTTCACACACCTATAAAGCACTCCTCTGCGATTGTCATCTTTACAGCCTACACATCATTTAAGGAGATTTTCCAAGTGGCTGAATAAATCAATGTTTATATATTTGAGATCTGCCTAGCAACAAATAGAGAAAGCAATGCTGTCAGTAAAAATGGGGGTTTGGTGTGTGTTATTCAATGAGCAATTTGCATTAATGCCAGAAAGAGTGGGGTGAGGACATAAAGTTTATGATTTAAACAATGGTTAAATAAAGTAAAATGTTTTTAGTGTTTGTGTCTGAAGCTCAGGTTGGTCATGACTCGCCTGCACTCGCACTGAAAGGACCTTTTCATCCATTACAGAATTAATCAGACGCATAATTTGGAGAAAGCTGCTGACAGAAAATCAGTTAGGAAAATATTTGGACGTTCATACGCTCCCCCAAACACATCATATGTTAAAAATACAGAAGTCCCTGCACATGCGTGCGAGATGCAGGAGTCGGGGCGCCTGGCCGCCTTCTGGTCTCACTCCATCCGCCCCACACGCTCTGTAAATATCCCATCATCCCCAGGTGGTGGAGACACTCGTCAAGGCCAGGAAACTGCCAGCATGACAGACACATGTCTTACACTACTACCCCCTTAACCTCCATCTCCCCTCCCATAAGCAAACTGCGGACCCCATCTTGAGTCATCAAACCCTTAAGATGAAATAGACGCATAGGAGGAAATCCTGGTTCATTTCACCCTCAAGTATTTCTTATGAAAGAGGGCGATTGTGGGTCATGCTTACACTCTACAACACTTATCTCTGTATGCAGTCTGACATTAAGTTGGGTTACATCATTTGCTATCTTTTATCTTAATACTACTAAACTAAATGCCTGAAACACACTGTTGCCAAGCAAACTAAATGAGATCATGAGTTCACAATTCCCAAAAGTTGTTTAAAAGTCAAATGGTTCATTTCCTGGCAGACAGATTAAAGTACATGAATTTAGAACAAAGTAACTCTAACCCTTAATTTCACCGACCAGTGGTGATGAATCATAAAAATCACTATTCTTTCAGCCATAATCACAAGGAAAACATTTACGATGTAATAAAGAAACAAAACAGAAACATCTGTTCGCCCAGCTATTTTCAAAACAGATAAGTATCTTATCTGTTTAAATAAACAACAATAACTATGCAGGGTCATTTTTCTGTTACCTAATTTAACTGCAAGTTATTATATATATATATACATGCAAATAGACATAAAAAAACATTAACGGAGTATATATGTTGCTACAAAGAAGACATATTGTAACTACTAAATCTCGAGTCTTAAACATAAAAATGATATCTTTGTATTTTAGAATAAGATCTTCTGTCCCTCTGTTTCATTTGTGCTGACAGGGATACAATAAAAGGACTGAAGCTAGAGATAAAAACGTTTGCACATTCAGAGAAGTCTGTTTTTTTTTACTGATGCACTGGGACTGTATACAGTAAGGCTGCCATGGTCCATAAATGTAAATCAGCATGGCTTTTCTAAGAGAAATATATGGTCTGGTTTCAGCAGAGGCCTCAGAGGATTGGCTTCACTCTAGAAGCATCTCTCAAGATGATGCAACAGGTCGGTAGTCAGGCACTGTTTGCGGTCTGAGCTCTGCTAAGAAGTAAAGTTAGGAAAGAAATATGATTTTAAATAATTTTAAGTGGATCTTTTTCTGCAGTTTGCTACTGACTGTAAAGAGCATTTACAATAAAATGCTTTCCTACAGAAGCTTATTTGGCTCTCATGAGAGATACCCCCGAAGCAATGCATCACACTCATTTTAACGCTTAAAAGACTCAGAGGAAAAGAAGTGTTCACTGTGGACCTGGGACTGAAAGCAATGAACCATTAACCTCTGTGTGTGTGTGTGTGTGTGTGTGTGTGTGTGTGTGTGTGTGTGTGTGTGTGTGTGTGTGTGTGTGTGTGTGTGTGTGTGTGTGTGTGTGTGTGTGTTTGTCCTCCTCTTCTCCTCCATGATTTCTAGAATGTTGCTACTGTTTATAAAAAAACAGAACACCATGCATTTTATATATTTGCATATCTTGAGATAATTCCATAGGTAATTTAAAGACCTAGTGGCCTGAGATGAAATCACTGAAGTATTTGGAATCTAAGATCAGATAGTTATAGTTTGTGATATGGTTGCTGGCAAGGTTTTTAGCTCATGAATTACAGAAAACAATGTTTGAACGCACAAATCTGATCTCTAACCACCTTGTGCAAATGGACTGCAAACATGCAAGATAAACATCACGGAGATACCGAACAAATTATTTGAACTGTGGATGAAATAGCCAGTTCAGCTATTAACAAAACAGGCTACATTTATGTGCTATTAGGACCATTTATTTTCAAAGACATGGAAACAACAAGCTGATTAGTTTGACATTGCACCACACTCATTTCAATCTACAGTGGAGGGCCTGTGTTTGTGTGTTCGGCCAAACTGAGAGAGAAAATATTCTTGTTTTAGATTGGATAATAACATTGCACATCTGATAAATTCAATCTTACTCATAGCCTTTTGGATCCGGTAAATTTAACACTGAAAAATGGTCATTTAGTTTCGACCAACCGATTGGGGGCACTCAAAGGTTTTTCATAGTAGTTTACAGGATGAGTCCAAACATGTTTTTCTTAACACAGACTATATTTTGTAGACATGTTGCTCTTTTAAATAAGAAATGACAAGCACGTAATGAAACGTTACGTCACTTACTCATTGCATAAAGTTATTTATAACACTTTATATTATACTTACCGTTACATGTTGAATATTTTGTACCATATGAACTACACTGTGTGTGGTTGTGTATCTCTCGTTTTGCTGTGTTCATAAGAATTCCTGAAGGATAATCCCATAATTGGAGCAGATAGCACAGGAAGTTTATTCAGGTAGGCTTTTGAAAACAGGCCTGTCTACTTTCTATACTGTATGAGAGACAGCCAAGCATAAAAGCCTCAAAAGGAGGGTGTTTAGGTGCTTTCCACTGGTACACAACCATAACATCTGTGGCTCAACACATTAAGATTCAGGTTTCATCACCAAATTACTGCTTCCATCACTTACATTTGAATCCACAAAAATGACTCTCAAAAGAAATCAAAATCAACATTTGGCTTGTGCTAAACATACAACAAAATCAGGGCAGTACTTTTGGACACTCAAATCAAACTCTCCCTGAGTCAGGGACAGGAAGCAGATGGCCTTTCTTCACTCTCCATGTGGGATCATATACTCTCCATAAGCCCATTAACACCTACCATACAGTAGCAGTACTGCTGTACTGTGCATACACCGTGGTTGCACATATTTAATTTGGTCTTCACTGTTGTCTTTCTTGTCAAACACAAACAAAGTTTAATTGAGGCTGCATAGAGCCATTTGTTGTAAATTGCCAAGAACAGTGTGAAAACCCAGTTGAAACCATGTGGTTTTAAACTGCCTCCTCCTCGCCATGTTTCTGGAATCACTTCCAGCTGCTTCACAGCCACTAATGGCACCTTGGGCCCATATTGCCGTTTTAACCCTGGCCAAGTCCAGCCCCCTCCTGCCCGCTACAATCCAAGGAGGTTTTCAACTACTGTTGAACAAATGATTTTTAACCATATTACGAGCAATAAAAGGACATCCTGCTGAGTGTCCTGAACATTGCGTTAATGCACATTAGCAGATCCTAGTATTTAACAGTAGTTTAAATTGTTTATTTTGAAATTGTGCCACTTCAATGAGGTTAAGGAAATACTAATAATCAAATAAAAGCTTTTAGATAGTTTTAATGTGCATGCTTTGTTTAAAACTTAACTACGTACAGCCATAGAAGCTTGTTTGTGTAAAAGCATGTTCAGTTTAGTTGTGTTTTACAAAATGCATTGTCAGTTTAAAAAGTTACAGCTAAAACACTCAAACAAACCAAGGTGTTGTGTGGACAGAGAGGGCAGTTGTTCTGTGACAGTTTGGAGAAGGATGAGCAGTTAAAGGATACTTTGAGAGAGATATCATCTTGTTTGAGGGGTGGTCTCTTTAAACATTATGTAAATAAGCACATCGCAAACAAAGATACAGATTTACTGAATGGGGAAACGCATAAATGTGTGTCAGGGCTGGGATATGTTTTCAATTTGTGTTTATGTTGAAACTCATCATCTCAGAGGGGAGGCTATCACTGATAACCTTTGACCTCACATGCTGCAATAAGTTATGATAACAGCCAAGGTTTACAACTGTGTGTGTGTGTCTGTGTGTGTGTGAAAAAACTGGAGACCAGAGGCTTAGAAATGTGTACTGTAATCCAATTCCTATTAGTTTGTAGTATTGTTGTGTTAAATTATATTCTGTTGAAAGAGGTTTCTTATATTTAATTTCCATGTGTATCTAAATAGGAGTAAATCTCATTATGATCTGAAATCATAAAAGGAAATTAGATAATGTAATGTTTTATTTATTAATGTACCCAGGACTCCCACACACATTACTTTGTCAAAGGTCATTTTTAACAAGTGTATACTGTTGCTTCTCTTCATATAATTCAAATGTATAAATGCATTGTACTCACATTACAAAACTAATTTACTAGATCTTTTAATGTAATTCTTCCCATTATTTTATTGGTCTCTTTTTAATATCATCGTCTATTATTGAAATATGCAAGCCCAACGCTACAGAAACACATGTGTGTTAACATACAGGTAAGTATTCATATGTGCATGTGTCAATGACTGCTTATGAACCATGTTGGCTGGTCGACCGGCCAATTAGAGCTTGAAACTTTTTGCTCTAGCTCGAGAACAGGTCCAGGGCACATCTGGTGTCAATACATCTTAATAACTTATTGTAATTCTCCTTTTGCTTGACTGAACATGCTGGGACAGAGGCCCATTTAAAAAGTGTCAAGCCGTGTAAGCGTACCTGTTTGAATGGAGCCAGATTGCCATCACTAGATCAGCAAGGGTACTGCAGCAGAGACACATTACCTATTTCATTTTACAACAAGGCAGTAAAGCTGGGACTCAACTTTTTATCGTAGTTTAAATCACACCTTTTGTGAATGGAAAGAGAGACATTTAGGGGTTTGTGCATATACACTGGCAAACAGATTTATGGCAAATGTATTTATTTAATGTGGCTACTAATCCAAAGTCCAAAAGGTACGAGTCCAAAACGAGCACATTAATCATACAGTGTGTAATCAGATTTTTTCACCCCTCTATTCACCCCTAAAGAACATGCGCACAACTGCTGGGAAATACAATGAATTGCATGCTGATTACAGATATTCAGTCATAATCATTTTCAATGTATATTATTGTTACATTTCATAGGCAGGATAGAGATGACTGTTGTGCTCCTTCTGCTTGTAGACACAAGTGAAACAGTTGTGGTGTTACAGTTTTGCCTCAAGGCCCAATTTCCTACATTCTTTCTGTCACTCAAACATTCTAGTAACAAGAAAAATAGCATGAGGTTAATTAATGTTCACTGCATTTGTTTTGTTTCTGGGAGGTGTTTAATTGATGTTTTAACAGAGCAATTATTTGTTGTTGCTGGGCCCACAGCTTTTGCTTTGCACATATTATTATTTCCTCCATAGGAAAGCAAAGCAAATTAACCTGTGCAGCCAATACAATGATCAAGGTCAGTTTAAAATACTTTTGAAGGGTGGGGGGGGGGATACTTTTCCCCCCCACCAACAAATATTCTTTTTTTTGTACCTGTCTCTTTTGCAATAGTTAGAAATCAACAGTTAATACTGTAGATAAGGGATTGGAGAAGGTACATTTATCCACCATGCAATGTAATAATGTATGAATGTCAACAGTCTTAGCTAAATCCAAATTACTCATTAATAGTAAATAAAATAAAACCAGACATTGACGTCAAGGACACCAACAGTCATGGAGAAAGAAGAAGAAAAAGCAAAAAAAAAGTAATACTTGGTATAACTGGCCCCTGCTGAGTCAAAGAGTTCCCTAGATGACAGATTACTTCATTCTGTCCCATGCTGAGACAGCAGGCATGCCATCATGCCCTGGCGCCTTCAAGCTTCCTCAGGATGATGTGATGATTAGCATGGCTGACGTACCAATATACCACCAGCAGTTTTCATGGCAAAAAAAAAAATCCAGATGCTTTTCAATAAATGTAACAATGTCTGTAGTCAGATCCAGTGGCCAAAAATCACTCGGACTGCAGCTTAAGTATTATGCAACAGTGTACTTGGTATACAAAAAATTATAATCATATTCCAGAATGTGCTGTCTCAAAGGTTATGAATAATTCATACAGCATGCATTGGAGATCAATCTCACATGTATCCAACCTTCCTTCTCAAGCATTGCTTTATTATTGTTTTGGTTCAGACCACTAGCCTGTAAAGCATACGGCCAAAATGTTATTTATAGTCATAACGAGAAGTGTATTACTTAAGACTAAAGGAGCTAAGGGCCATGGACCACAATCTGTTCAGGATAGAGCTCAAGTTGCTGTTCTGTTAGGTCAGCCAGTGCAGTAGATAATATGGCACGGCCAATCCAAAACCGCAAGTTTTTTTTTTTTGTCATATTACCAAAATCTGCTAAAAACCCACAGCTTCTCGTGGCTGACACGAAGGAAGTCAAGTTGGCTTTTCCAATAGCCTGCAACACAACCGCCGTCACAGTTAACTGACTCATATTATTTATTTCTTTTTCGCAAGCTTTCCTGTAGCGAAGTTGCACACACCCGCATTTAGAAGCAGAATATAGCTGACATATTGCTTCACTACTGTATATGGAGACCCTGAAGAGCTGCTGCGCTGACAGAAAATAGAGGGAGGGATACATGGCTTCCTCCCCTCCAAGTATAATCCCACCATCCTACCATTAGGATAGGCCTACATACGTACACCGTCTCCCTGCAGCTGTTGAACATATGCATTTCCATGCAGCTCAGCTAAATACATCAAAATGGTGAAACATTCACACCTGTTAGCACCGGCCAACTCTGACTGACAACTTCCCTCTGGCCATCATCACCTCTCAATCGCAGGTGAACTGTCCAAGCAAACAGTCCATCAGCGGCGCGTCGGAAGGCTCTGCCGTACAGAATTAGTATCAACAACCTTTCCACATCTCTGCTGATTACTGGACAAAGGCTCTGAAAAAACAAGACAAAAGGTCTTTTTGGTTTGTTAATAGAAGCTCGTTTACTGGAATCTGAGCCACCGTTTGGGAATAACTAGTGTGTGTGCGCAACAGGACACAAATTCCTGCTGTTTTGTGTTTGTGTGTGTGCTGCCTGTGTGTAAGGTAACGCATTAACTGCTATACTGTTGGCATCTGGGGTCGAACGAGTAAGTTATTATAGTGTGTAGAGGAGGCATGAAGTTAGCTTTATTTCATCAACTCTACGATGATGTTAAAATTGTATTTGATAAATTCTGCCACTAAAATCATCAAATTCGAAAGATTACGTGAAGTTTGAGAAGGTTTACAACATTAGATGTACAAGAAAGGTTTCTACACAAAATAAAACTGAAAATTATTTTCATATTTTCAGTTCCACAGCTTTCAGACTAGAAATTCACAGGGGTGAATCAAAAGGATCTCTAATCATTATCAAAAAGTATGTCTTTGATTTTGAGTCATTTTTCTGCTGCTCATAACAGAGTCATACATTTACCTGTGTTTGTTTGAAACTTAACAGAGCTGTGAGGCTTATTTAATGTGCTGGGAGTAATGGGTCCTGTCAGTAAAAAAATGGGGAGATTCATTGTCTGTTATCATAGATAAAGATCATAAGGAGTGCAGGGAGAAGATGTATGGATAGGCATAAATCTCCTCTGAACTCAGAGAAGCATCCCAAATGGGAACATTTTGTTGAATTATTAGTGTTAGTTTTTTTTTCGAAAAATAGATTTACATGCTCGCAACGTAGGAACAGATCAACAGAATGTCTTTTGTCAGAACGAGGGCCATGGTGGGTATAAATCTTGTAAGCATGAGAAATGACATAGCCCCTTATCTCTATGTGTCCCTCCTTATGACTTAATGGGAGCACTTTGTCTGCAGTGATGAAGGTGGTATGTTAAACACTTCTTTGGCATGAACTTTAATCCCTCATTGTCTGCCTATCTGCACTAAAGACCTACAGATGGATGAGTCCAAAAGGAGGATGAAGGCTGTGTGGTAAAGTCATCACATGGGGATGTAAAGCAGGCGCACGCCGGGGCTTCTCCACTTCAAGTTCAAAAGGAAATGAAATTCTTATATGATTTCTGTTTCACTTTTTGCCCCAAGTCCCCCCATCCTGACCATTACCAGATTTATTGATGTTATTCTTGAGATTGTCTGCATAACTTATGTAAGAGATTTAAATGGCTGATCATATTTTGGACCAGTGTCAAAGTCTGACATAGTAAGACTGACTCAGAGAGCTGCTGGGTCCTTAGTTTGACCCAGAGGATTGAAAAGGATCTACCAATGTGTCTACATGTCCATAAATTGACAAACTGCTGGTCTCCTCCCTGTGGAATCTTAAAGTTGTTTTCACTTTCATGCACAAAGCACCAGTATATTTTTACAATGATAAACTGTAAATATATACAGTATTTTAAGGTCCATCTAACATTGACTAACAGATCTGATGGCTTCAAAGAGGAACTATTTTGTCCGTAATTTCCATTCGATAAAAAAAAAAAAGACTTTGATCCGGTTCATCTTGTTATGAAGTCATGAATGTAAACATATCATCTGTTTGTCAGAAAATACATACTCTAAATCAATATCAGGACCATGCGCTTAAGTATGCGTTTATTCAGAGTACATGGGCTTGAATAAATCACACAACAGTCAATACCAAATTAATACTTATTCAAAGTTGCTCATCTTGCTCGAACTTCAAAGTTGACTTCCACATAAGCTGACCTTGGTTATCGCTGAGTTAGGAGCGAGCTGTGTGATATCTGCGTGGGCGAGAGGCCTTTCTAGTTTATCACCTGTGCCTCCTCCACCGCTGCTTATCCTCTCCGCCTTGAAGAGTCTAACGGTTTGCATAGAGGCCCAGGCCGACTGATAAAGTCTATTCAATTAGTCAAAGGGGGTAAAGTCACAAACTACAATATGACCTTCATTTCCATCTGCTCAGAGATAACCATTAACAGACATGACGTGTATCCATAATCAGTTGTTCAACTCAAGAGTATTTTTGCTCCTTTCTTAATTACAGGACCCCCAGTTGCTCTAGCTTTAGAAATGAATAAAACTAACAAAAGAATAGTGTACCTTTCAGAAGTTTCAGAATGTATGTCTTTTTGTTTCATTTGAAAAACGCATGTGGTCGTAAAGGCTTTATAATGTGCTCAAGCTTCATGTGTGGTATCTTCTTTATTTGTGAGCTCATAGCTGTTATCCTGCAGAACCTCTCAGCTGAGCCGGAGACCCTGAGGTCAAGAGGCTAACATGAACTTTCCTCCCATGTTCTAACAGTGTGAGTGTATTCTGACATCTCTGGGCTGTTTCCCTGCACATCATGTCTCCGAACGTCTCATATCACAACACGTAATGTTACAGCACAGAGTGGCTCCACTACTTTCAGCAGTTGCTTTCTTCCATAATCATGATTTTAAAAGTGCATAGAGTGCAAACACATATACTCTCATTGTGTCTATTAGTTTGATAGGCCCAGCTGCTTGTGGCCGGTAATTCAGCCATTTGTCCTTTGTTGGCGAACAGCCCACATCCCCGGCTGTGCTTTGGACCAGGCCAACTATCTGATGGCTGTGGAATACTGATGATCAGCTGTGGGGCCCTGTGAGGGTGAAGCTTCTGCCTCTTCAAGGCAAAAAATTCAAAGCAGTATTCATGTCAGTCACCTTTGTTTTTTCAGTTTCTTTTCCGAATAATGAGTGACCGAAATCAAATAAACTGCCATTAAACTGGGTGGACTAAGTCAACGCTTACACTTTATTGAGTGGATTTTAAATTCCACATTTGATCCATTTCAATTTTTTGGGTTGTGCCATGTCTGGTCGAAAAATGATTACTGAATCCGTTATGGGGAATGTACCACCGACATTTTTTTTATTGTGATTTTTGCTTTGCACAAATGCACAGCCTTCTTAAAAATTAAACCCACAACTGGACATCAATATGTTAATAGCTTAACTGACAATTGAATAATTTGTCACACATTAGGAATTGATCTTACTACAATAGAAAAATAAAATAAAACAAATAGAATAGAATGAACCTTATCGTCTGGCAAAGGCAGGCACATTGTCTTTTGTGACACCCAGAATAATATTAACACAAAACCTTGTACATAACATAAAAATGTTACACTACAGTGATCTCTTAATGGGCCTCAAAAATGTATCCAAACCATATGTCTGTTTCTCTAATGGTTTGATGTCATGTAAGCGGACAATGGCCGCATCAGGCTGATGAAATTTACAAGATACATTAGTTAAAAAAAAGGTGGAGCTGATTTACTTTAGATACTAAACGTTCAAACAACATTCATTTTAGTCAGTATGCTCATTAATAACATTTAAGTACATGCAACCTTCCTGTTATCACCAGCTAAACATCATGTAACTCAAGATACATTGTAATTAGTCTTTATTGTTTGTGTAAGTTTTGTGTTTACAGTTGGGAAATTCTACCTAAGGGGCACTACTGGGTAGAGTAAACACGCTATTTTTCAAAGCCACGAGCACTTCACGAGAATATTTATAAATGGCCCGCTTCAGACATTTCATACGTTTCATTATAGCTGAAGTATTCTAAAACCCCAAACCTCGATCTTGATTTGCTTGGAAATATTGCTGCTGTCGACAAAAGAAAAATATACATGTTTCATTTTGGAAATCAAAGACAGAACATGAGCGGGCTGCCGGTGAGCAGCCGTAATAACCAAATGACTGCCCCTGGCAGGAAATGACAGGCATGTCGTTCCTGGGCATCACTGGGTAGTGCTGACTTGCCCAAAATAGGCCCTGCCAGAAACAACAATATTACACACAGATCTCTATGTATGCGCAGGTTAAAAAAGCAGGACCTGGCAGCCATTCCTTCCCCTCATTATTTCAATCTACTTCCCCTGTTAGAAAATCCTAAGTGCTCTGATGCCATCTCTAATAGCCAAGACAACCAACAAATCACAGGCTGATCCTCAATAAGAGCTCCAGCTTACACTGAATGCTTGAGGACCACAAATGAGACGGGTGATCTCAAGACATATGGAGTGCCACAGTTTGAGGGAATAAGGCCTTTAATAACATGTATATACGCTTTGATTTATTAAGCACTACTCTATATGTACAACAGAGATTGGAGTCTTATCCATAATACATGTTCTGTCTCGTTCGCAGTCAAAGTTAAGTCTTACTTCATGAAGTAAAGAGCTGCTTGCTAACATGATATTGGGGTCAATGAGTTCAATGCAGCACTTTAAGCACACTTTCTCCAACTGACAATGTGAAAACTGCTAAACCTGATACTGCTACACTAACTACTTTCAGTTATTTGCATTACTAATTGTTTATGAAAGGGTTCACTCGTATCAACAATCTCCTGACACTCCTTTTCTTTTTTCTACCCAGCATTGTAGCGTTAATTAGCTCAATGTTTTGGTATACTGCTCTGATTTCTAGCTGCTATATTGCCTAATATTTCTGTGAGATAAAAACAATTCTAAAAGACAGATAATCTTGAGACACTTGTGAAGTTTTTTTTACAATTTCGGGATTCCTTTTGCCCAAAAACTTATTTGAACCTTCATCTGCATGCAAAATCAACAGTCTGAAAATGTTGCTTCCACTCTGAAAATGATGCGTCATCTAGTTGTTGTTAATGATATTATTATGTCTAAGACTGAGGTTAGTCTCTTGGTTTACACCTGATTGTCATGCCTTTGTTTATTTTACCTATTTAGTACTTCATGGTTTATGCGTTCTGTTTAACTAAAGTCATCAATACACTTATCTTTGACATTTTTGCCTAGTTAGCAGATGACGCTTAAGCTCAAAAGAAGCTTTTATAAACTGTGACCACCCCTAACGTGTGACACTTAGAGTGTATTCTAGCTGGTTTCCTATTTCATTTTAGCAATGCATGCACTCAACACATGACCAAATATACAACCGAGTGTTTCTCCATTGCATTGGAGCTCTTAATGTCTACATTGCTTATTTTGCACCACTGCTAAAGAGAACATGAATTGTCTGGAGTTCACGGAGGAAACCACCTTAGCACGGAGTAGTTGGAGGCTCAAGGCCGCTCTGCTTTGTCTGCTGCCACTGTACTCCACTCAAGAATCCATATCTGTGGAATTATAATTGAGTATAAATATTATCAAGTGCAATCTGAGAGGGTGTTGTGTATTTGTGCTGGGGCCATAAGGAGAGCCCCTGTGAAACTGAACACTGGTTTGGGCCCTTACCACAGGAGAGCTTAGTTGGAGGCATCTTCCTCAGTGGACCACCGCATGCATCAGGGAATATCAAGGTGGAAGGTCAAGGTAAAAAGTGACGTCACTTCTAACTAAGACTGAGTATCGTTGGCTAGAGCTAACACACCTCTAAAGAATGAACAACCCAATGTTTAATACTTAAACATGGAGGCTGGTGGTTTACTTTCACCCAGGCTAGCGGCTCTCCTGGGGAATTGCCATTGTAATGTTCAGTCATTTGTTCTATTCTCTCATCACCAGGTGAAGAATAACAACCCATAATCCTAGTTCTCTAATCTTGTACAGGATAACTGTCAGCACCTCCATAGAATGTGGAAGGCTTCCTCGGCTTGTTACAACACTGGCATCAGTAGTAATCACTCTAATTCTTCGGTATCCATGGTAAACAAAACCTCTTGCACAGTCATTATTTATTCACAGCCAAAAGCCGTCAGATAACAAAGCATATCATGGAGAAGAGAAAGAATGAAGGGATGTGCAAGAAAGTCCAAGAGAAGTAAGAGAGAAGAGTGTGAGAGAAAGCAAACTGGAAAAAAAAAACAAGGGGGACAAAGAAGAAGAGAGAGAGAGAGAGAGAGAGAGAGAGAGAGAGAGAGAGAGAGAGAGAGAGAGAGAGAGAGAGAGAGCGAGAGCGCGAGAGAGAGAGAGCGAGAGAGCGAGAGAGAGAGAGAAGCATTTAATTGTATTATATAACACTCATTGCTGTGTGCCAGACAGCAACTTCTTTCTCTCTTTCAAAGGAGAGTTTCGTGTTGTAAAGGCTCCAGGCATTTCTCAGTCTTGATGTAGGATGATACTCTGTTGCTGATTTGTATTACAAAATACAAACCCCTCCAAGATTGAAAATCTAGTTTCGATTTTCTGGAAATCTCACGTAACAAAAGTTTAGTGACATTCATGATTAAAACCGTAAAATTTGAGTATTTTTTTTCGAAAACAGCAATGCATCCCTTGGCAGAAAAGAGAAATAGAGTCAGGGCTTTTAAGGACAAAAGCACACATGTTGAGAGGCAGGAACTGGGTGGGGAACCTGACAGCTAAGTCCTCCTCAGTCAAATGTAGACATGCTTGCCAAAAGCCAAAAAGGTAGGTGGCTCTAAGCACCATCTATAATCATTTTCTCTGTGTGGTGTCAAGCCCAGGCAGATGACGTAAAGTGTACATTTTGGGAACAGCTGGAGATCTGCTGACGAGTAGCAGAATGATCAACATCTGCTCAGTGGTAGCCTAGGCTGTCTTGCAGGTCAGTGGGTTCAAATATATTTGTACTCACCACCATAAAAAAGGAAGGGTAGGCAGATTTCAACTACTCCTTAATGCAATAGTCTTAAATGATGGAGATTTATAATCTAACGTGAACAATAGCTGCAATATATTATCATGTTGATCAGTAATAGTCCTTAAAAAGAAATGCAAACGTGTCGGTGACGGTAGGAACACTAGCCATCAGCGTGATTCTGCTAAAACTCACTGGCAGCTGATAACAAATATGAATAGCTGAAGGAACAAGACACTGGGATTAGAGCACCATTCTGTAGAAACCCATTCTGTAACATAAGAGAGTTTGTCTCCAAGCCTTGTGACACCGTCCCAAATTGTTTTCCAAACACAATGCATGGATCATGAAATCTGATTGTATCCAGTACCTTTCCCTTTTTTGCAGCGCCTTTTCCCAAAACAAAAGTCAGTGATATCAGCATGAGCTTTTTACAATGTACATGTAACTCAGTACGCCACACATAACCCTGTCTTGCCTTTGCTTCTTCTCATTATTGAAATGCTTGACATATATCTGAGCTTCTCAAACATACTCTCATTTTACCATAACAATCTGATACAATATGTGGTTTCCTTTGTTATGGAAAAGGCTGAGCTGACTGCCTATAAAAAAAATTGGTATTGAAATTCAAGCTAATGCATCGGATGAATTTAGGATTTTTCTTCCCCAAACTGAGTTTTGTAGCAGGGTCCACTTGGACTCACAGTATTTTATATTCCATTGAGGGATACCCATAATTGTGTAGGTAATCACTTCGTTGGAAGACTTTTAATTGTTTTACCTGTTTTTCAACTAAACAAAAGTGGCAAGTTCCCCGTGACCAACCAAACCTGACTTCAAATCAGAGTTGGTAATCTCCTTGACTGCAATGCAATAACATTTTAATTAATGTTCTGTACATGATGCATGTAGATCTTTCAATGGTCTAGCTTGGAAACCCGATTATGCGCATGGCAAAACATGAACTCCCTCTGCAATTGTGAAATGTTGTGCCTTTCATAATCCCATGTGGTATGTTCCCACTTAACTAGTAATTGTATTTTTTCTTCACATATTTAA
Organism: Eleginops maclovinus; assembly: GCF_036324505.1. Classification (NCBI taxonomy): domain Eukaryota; kingdom Metazoa; phylum Chordata; class Actinopteri; order Perciformes; family Eleginopidae; genus Eleginops; species Eleginops maclovinus. Next base: position 14,133,617 of record NC_086364.1, on the reverse strand, counting down.
TAGAACAACATGGCAGCAGTGCTCTTAATTTCTTCCTTGTGCTTGGAGCACAACCCTAGTGTTGAGTGCAAGGAGAAGTGCACACAATTAACTAATATAATTCACAGATGTGTTCACTGAGGCTTTCTTTTCTTTCTCTCACTCATTTCAGCATTGCATAGTAAGCTGAGCAACCTGAGAGTCTGGACACGCTCTCAGCTCTCACCCCACTGTGACCTATTGGCAAATACATTTCAGATGACGTAGTAATTAAAATACACTAATTTGATAATAATGCAATAACAGCACCACCCTAGGGCTAATTTAAAAAAAACATTTCCCCAGACCGGCGGTAAAGCATATGTAATGCCCAATTGAAAATACAGTAGCCCGTTGGTGTTCTTTGTGAGGTCTCAGGGGTATTTCTGGGTGCTGATTTCATACCACAATCATTAAAATCTGAGTTCCTTTTTGGCTGAGAGCGCCTGACTGGCGACGGCGCCTGCAAATGATATTGGATCCCCAAGGTGTAAACATGATGAATATCAGAGGCTGTTTTACAAAGAGTTAAGTTTGAAGCTCCTCCACAGATCAAGGCACAGTGAAGATTCAAGACTGATCTTTCTATTATTTTAGCTGGACTGTAAAGTTCGTAGGGCACGTATAAAGGGGAGAAATGATTAAGTCTGCTGATCTAGATTTAAGTCATATTTTGTGACACTATTAACCTTTCCTTAAGGGTTCACAAAGAGAGCAACAGGGACAGTTTGGAAAACAAATAAATGACTAGATTCAAAAAGTTTGCTGGAGACATTTAAACCAAGAATGTGTTCAACAACCAGAAAACAGATTTGTTTTTAATTGTTTTCTAAACAAAACCAGATCATCATCATCATCATTTTAATAGTGGTCAGGTTTCCCATAGTATTTAATACTATATACACTAGTGAATAATGGCATATTAATGACCCAGCAGACCTACTTAGTTGAAGACAAAATGCTCGTAGTTCAGCAACAGCAGTCAAATGCTCCAACACGCTGTAGCTGCAAACCAAAAGGGGACATTTTTGCACATCATTATCCAGCTATGTTAATCAGAAAAACACTCATGCTTGTGACCTGATCCCAACTGTCCATCAACGATGAATATCATTAAATGTGAGCCACCACAGTAATTTTGCCCCTAATTCCTCCTCATCAAGAGACAAAAACAAAAAAATGTGCCCCTTTGTATCCTTCCTTTTGTACCCTTGGCATGGTGGCTTTGAAGCCTACAGGAGTGGAAGTGAAAGTGATTGAACTTGCTCAGTGAGGCTTGTTCTACAGTACAAGTTGCACAAATCATGCCTCATCATGACCCATTTGTGGGTGTTTATTAACCCCATGTACAGTATTTCCACATTTTGGGTTTGCTAATGAGCAGTACATAACATGTCTACATTTGCAAGTAGGCATCACCTTAGGGCTGGTTTTCAGTCTGTCGACATGACAATTATTAAATGATAGATGCATCAGTATGGCACTGAGATAAAGTAAAAACATAAGGGTCTTGTGTAATATCCTGGAACCTGACAGTCTATAGCAGGGGTGTCCAAACTACGGCCCGCAGGCCATTTTGAATCGGCCCTCTGCAAATTCTAAAAGTATAATGGAATATGGCCCATAAATTCAACTTTTGTTGTCTTATATTGTACTTATCAAATATATATGTTCAAATATATTAATGAGCCCAATTCTCAAATAGATTCAGTCATTTAGAATGTAAAACATTTTCTAACAAATCTGAGTTGATAAAAAAAGACCAATAACGTATTTCTATAAGTTCTCTTATTATAAGCAATCTGAGGCTTCTGTTTTAAGGAATGAGCTGCCAACAAAATAAATGAAACCCTAAAGACAGATGGGATGTAGGCTGTTTTTTTTTTTATTAAAGCATTTTCAAGTATTGTGCATTATTCACATTTGATTTGTTTTGCTAACTTATAACTTAACTTTTGAGGCAATACTCACCTCTATAAGTGGCCGAGCTCTCCGTATATTTTTCTGTATGTGGCCCTCGGTGAAAAAAGTTTGGACACCCCTGGTCTAGGCACTGACACACCAAACCATCACAAACTAGCTTCATGTTGCTTGCATCTAGGCCAAAAAGTTGCATTTGAACCAAACACACAGCAAAAACAACAACCTATATGGCCAACAATCACGTCTCCGAACCAGCGTGAGAGGAAATGAAGCGTGGTCAGGGGTAAAAGAAAACACAGATACACAGGCCATTGTTATGACAGAAACATTAAAACAAAGCAGCATTTAACCATGTTCACAGCACTACTCACCATTTCATTTGAATCAAGACAGCCATGAAGCACATTTTCTTTTTCGATGATGGATATGAGATGAATTGTTTAAACCGGAGGAGCCTCCGTGTGTTCCCTCTTGACTTAAGTTGTTTGTTGTCTTCTCGTCAGTTTCTCTTCCCCTTCGCGGATTGGCTTAAGGTGAACAGCCAATCGTTGATTTATTTTGCTGCCAGCTGTGGAAAGTGCCGACACACGCTCATCGACGTCTCCAACTTGACCACGTCAGTTAATCGACTTCAGGGCCTTAACGGATATCATATTTACTGACTGCAGCCTAGAGGGTGGTCGCTGGCACGGGTTTCTTTCACAGCGCATGCTTCCATTTGTCATTGTTATGCTAAACACTGCTTTGGTATAGAGGAAATTGAATTAAGAAGCGATCCAGCAGCAGTCTTGCCCTTATCATTTCCATCAGCCTGATCAGAAACACATTGAGCTGCCACCAACAGAGGGTCAGAAAGTCACGTAACCTTAGGCATGCAGCCATTTCCTGAGCACTCCATCATGGAAAGACTCTGTTGGCTTTTGGTAGTGATGTAACATGTAAATATAGAGTAATTTACTTGTGAGTTACAGTAGGCTGGTATTGCCGTTGAGAATGTTCTGTAAAACATTCTCGGTACAACTGTATACATGAAATCATATAGGGGCCAGCAACAGAACAGCAGAGATGGGTATTTCCAAAACTGGTCAAGTAAAACAAAATATCTCTATGGGCAGATACTGAGAAAATATGTTATGTTTTCTGTTATTTGTTGTGCACTTTAAACTGATGGATGATTACACAATATAAAAAAACAACAACAATGGAATCTGCTTATTACCATAAATGATGTTTGTCTCACAGGAGGTAAATCTAAGCACGACACCCGCATTTCATCATTGTTCTTGTTGCTAAACCCCTGCTGAGCAAAGCATCTACTGTCAAACTCCACCATGACTACAGGAATTAAGACCAATTTATAGCTGACTAAGGATTTAATCCCGTCTACAATGGCAGATGGAAACATTTACAATCCACCAAAATCCTGCTGTGACGTATTGGCAATCACGGTAATACTCAATGATAGGACAGAAAAGGGGATGTGGCAGCACTACGCAACCAGCGTTATGTGACCAAGATATATTTCATGTTATTGTACAATCTCATAAAGGACAAAATAAGCTTGCAGAAGGTGTAATCATTTATTGGAAGCAGTATCTTTTACGATGCACACATACCAGGAATAACTAGCTAGTAATGAGCAGCAAAAATATATTGTATTCTGAAAATATGCTGAACATAAAATCCAAATCAAATTTTCAAAAATGGAAGAAAAGGTTATAAAACTTAAGGAAACTTTTGCTACTAATGTAAGAACATTAATGTAAGTGAAAGAAAGGCGAAATATAACTTCTACGAGCATCAAAAAACAGAATGTCCCAAACATCCATCTTCTTCTTCTTCTAAACAGTGAGAAAACAATGGAAATTACAAAACAATTGATTAAAGCACAGGCAAAATATATATTATACTGTACTCTCAGTACAGTTAAAACCAAAGTGATTTTCAGAGCCCCGAGGTATTCCACATGTTGTTCCTGAGTAGAATTCAGATTGTTCTCTGCCTCTGGGACAGACATGTACACAACTAAGTGCAAAAAAGAGGACTTTAAACTCTATGGAAAAGTTGGACATGCTGGCAGAAAAGAGTCAACATCACAAAACAAGAACATTTAATCAAAAATAAATCTTCAAAGATCAGATCTTCATACAACTGAGCAGTGAGTGTGAACTGCAGACTTTTGAGACTATGACTATTTTCAGAGTATTAATATTTTGAGTAACTATGCATCTTAACATCAGCTCTCTTAAAAAGGCACATCAGCGCTGCATATATTTGTGTAAATAAGTATACCTCAGTATACCACTTCAATTCTATGGATTCATCATGATTGTAAACTTCAAATTAAGGGATTTGATAGTATCACATGAAGGCAGACAAAAAATCCCTTGCATCACATTTTCATTGTCTCTGGCCGCGCTCCTGCTTGAAGGCCACGATGAACTTCCAGGCTTCAACATACTGGGACAGACAGATCTCCTCTGGAAAGAGCTCCTCTACATCAGGGGGGGTGTCCAAGTCTTTGCGCTCCATGTAAGACACCAATGTGTCTTTCAGGCTTTTAAAAGACAAAATGTATAATTTATACATGTGAACTGACATCACAATAACTTACACACACATACATATAAATACTCCAGTGTATCATTTTTTTATTTTATTTGTTTTGCCCTACATAATTAATATGTAGCTAAAATACAAAACACACTTGGATAAAGACTGAAAGTACATTGAGTGTTTTTGATACACATAACACTAAGTGAAAACCTATTTTACACAATTGTACAGTATGTGCTTAGGATAGTGTTTCAACTTTATGGTTTCATTGGAAAATATTGCAATACTGAAATGTAACCAGTTGTAATATATAGAACCAAGTCCAACCAAAGTGAACTTCATGTTTGTTAGTGTGTTAGACGTTCAATTCAGTCAAAGCGTCTTAAAGTGGGATTGTGAAACCATCCACTTTACCTCAGCAAAGACTTCCTAAATGAACAGGCCTCTATTGAAGACATACTATCAAGAATAGAGAGTGCATAGACATGTGCAAATCATATATACACAATAACAATAACATTTAGTTTTTACCTCCAGTCAGGCCTGTAGGTTTCAAGTGCATTGGACTTTTTAAGGACAAGCACCAGGAACTCGTGCATCTCCAGCAGGAAACTGTCGGCGCTGTTCTTAGAGAAGAAGCCGATGAGCAGCCTGTGATCCTCCTCGCTCAGGGCCTGTTTGTACTTTACTGAGACTTCCACAAATGGATCCTGAAGAAGACAGAAAGCATTAAAGATTTAAAAAAAACTAAAAAAAACTTATGAATAATAAATACCATTTCACCACCTTTGTGTTTGATGACCTACCCTCTTGAGCCGTAGCATATTTTCTGATTTGAGTGAGGCCAGCAGCTGCCACAGAGCCACACAATGCTTAAGACAGCACATGCTCAGCGCCTGTAAGCAAAACAGGGAGAACAATAAAGTCAAAGTCCACTTTATTGTCAAAATGTCCACGTGTCATACATGCAGAAAATTAAAATACCGTTTCTGTCAGTCCCACAGTGCAAATATTAACAAGAACATATAACATAAAAGAAATAAGAGTGACATCTGTTAATGTTCATCCAACAAAAAACTAAAAGTAGCTCTTTGGGGCAGTTTTGGCAAATTGAAAGGGTTGTGTACATCATAGAAGAAATGTTTGTTGTATCGGGAGAACATGCAACAGGATAAAATTATCAGTGTCAAAGATAGGTTGACCTTGAGGATATGCGGAGCCATCTGGTTTCCCATCTGCAGCACCTCCTCCAGGTAGCAGGACAGCTGCATGTGAGCCACTCCCCCAGTCATGGCGAGGAAACCGAGGGCCACTTCCAGTGTGGACAAGGCCTCACACACCTCACTGTAGGAGTGAAGCTCCCCAGCCATGGCAGACAAGGTGAGAGTCTGAAGAGGCTCCTGTTGGCACACGGTCACAGGTCGCATCAACTCATGAGGAGATTATCTACAGCAGTAGTGCTTAAGTGTGAGCATGAATGTGTACTGTATCTTTTATTTTAAATAATGCGTGCATGCCTTTTATATTATAGTGTTCAGTTTTTTATCGTCTCTTTGCTGTATTGAAAAATGTCCTATCTGTGGGATGAATTAAGGAATTCTGATTCTAATTCTGATGACAATTCGGGTGCAGGTAACCAAGGGAAAAATTGGATTCCGAAATAATGTATGGACCCTGGAATCTTTTTAAAAGCAGAAACAGTAACATCGTTTTTTTTATTCAGAAATTCTGGTTAACAGAGTGATCATGTGACAGTAATCAAAAGAAAACATGGTGAAGCATATGCTGAGCCACCATGTTTAATATACTTTATGTGGAAAAGGAAGGATAGTTCTAGTACTGTGAATATCACAACTTACTTGCTGGACTTTTGCTTTTACATCCTTTAGGATGACCTCGTAGTTGCGTTCATGTCTTGTCACCAGTGTTGGAATGCCCTGTGGGAAAAGGTGAGAGAGGCAAATATATTAACACATTTCACGACAAAGTTCTGGGAGTGTCTTATGCTTTCCTTTACTGCTCACATTGAGAGTGATGAGAGGTTTGCCCAACAGGAAGTGGGAGACTATCCGTTGCTGGATCTTGGGCAAGTCGTACTCATGTAGAGTCTCCTGGCCTTTCTCTATGCTGTACTGGGTGTTGGACAGAACCAGGGGCATCAGGTCTCTGTCCAGCTCGTACCGAATTACGTGCAGTTCCGTCAGATCGGCAGGACTCACTTTGTAGCTGGGTAGAGGGATAAAAAAGGCCAATCAGATCAGTATCTGTGCAGCTTGTGCTTAAAGTATTATGTGACTATATCAGCAAACATGTTTTGTTTAATTTGAACCGTTTCAAGCTATGACTTGCTGTCAATAGTTATCTTTCCATTCTTTGAGGATATCTCAGTTAAGCCAATACCTTAATGTAGTATATATGTATATGTTTGGGGCACATGTTTTCTGACAGCCAAATGTGCAATTGACTAAATGTGGCATGAGCGCCCCCACCTGGTCTCCTCTCCGGTGTGGTTATCCATACAGTAGACCAGGTCATTATGCAGGGCGATGAGGTAGCTGACAAGAGCTGTGGAGCACAGGCCTGGGCCTTGTCGTCGTGGTAACAGCACCTTTATGTCACTGTTGTGGTCCAGGTCCTTCTGGCAGAACTCCGCTGGGATCTTGATTTCACCTGAACGACAACATTTTAATTTAGGTTGGATCATCACGTCGGACACACCAGTGTCAGTGTATCAAAGTGTTTGTGTTTACCATTATTTTCCAAAGACACTCTGAGCTGATTCCATGTTGTTAGGAAGATTTTGATGTATTTTTCATACCAGGCTTTCAGCGAAACTGCACACATGAAAAAAGAAAACATAGTTGAAATCCCAAGTGTAAACACATGTTTGTGTCCTCTGACTATTGTCCATGTTCTCCACAATGCTACCTCTACTAACTGCACAGCTCTTCCTCTTAAATGAAATTTCAGTCATTTATATTTAAACGTTGTATAGGTTTTAACTTATATTATTTATCTGACAGTTTTATTAGCAACACTTCCTTTAAAGTTGGCCTTTTAATCTTTTAATAGTTTAACCTTCGTTATAATTATCATTATGTTTATGTTATTATTATTTATTGTGTATATATGTGTATTTTATCTTATATTTTGTCATTTGTCTTCTTTTATTTTTCAGAGGAATTTGTATTTTTTTTATTGTATTTCATTTTATTATCATACCTTTTACCTTCTTGTGTTAAAATACTACTTTATGTTGCTATGATATGTTCAAAAGGTCTTAACATCTGGTCTGAGGGGAATCTCTTTTAATTTGAGATGTGTGCCATTTTGTAAAGCACTTGCTGTAGGAAAAGTGCTTTATGCTTTATTATTTTATATTTATATTGCTAGTAAAAATGCTCTTTTTAATTTATAATATAATATAATAATATAATTGTCTCCTTCCTGGTTAAAACATGATCTTTTTGTAACTGCTTTTATTTTCCAACTTAGTTTCTGTGTTTATTACAAACCGAAGCAAATGCCTTTTAGTTGTAAACTTACTTACAGAGGACTGACTATGGCATATTAAAACATCTACGTGTCTAATAGCTCTTTGTCTCCTTCCTGGTTAAATCAGCTCATTCCTTGACAGGTAGGTTTTTGAACTGTACACTGCCAGCTATTTTGCTATTCCATTTCTGAGAGAGACTTAAGTAGGAACTATGTGTAACTCTTAGTAAGTGAGTCATACAACTGAAAAAGTTGAGAAGCACTGGCGTAGGCAGCTAGTTTCAGTACCTGCTTTCTGACTGTTGAGGAACTCGGTAATGGTGTCACAAGTCAGCTCAGTGATGTTTTGAAACTTCTTGACCAGATTTCTCTGGAGCGTGAGGATATCAGGAAGGTGCTTCACTAGTCGGAGCTCTGCTTCCTAGAAGAAGAAAAAGAGAATTGATGTGTTCAGATAATGGAAGGTAAAATTATGTTTAAGATCTGGGTAAGCATGTGAATATTAAAGAAGCCACAATTTAAGAAAATGTGTTGTGTGTGTTTAAGCCACTCTTGCCCGATCAGTATCCTTACACATGAATATTTGTATTTATCAGCACATATTCTGGCATGCAAAATGATGTATCATTTCTGGTAATTCTGGAACCATTAACAATGAAGTCAGAAGTTTTTCAGCAAAAATAAAATTATATGGACATTTTATAAATCAATAAATCAAATTATACATTTAGCAAGTAATACATTATTTCAAATTCTGAATATTGTGTTATTTAGTGCGTGTAATGCACAAAGAGAGGAAAAATTGTGCTCGCATGATAGAAATGTTTTGAGATTTCCATAACACCTAGTCCTTAGATACATTGACATCAACACGTAAGAAGGCGATTTGAATACCAACTTACCCTATGCAGAAATCTCCAGAGCACCGGCAGCTTGTCTTTGCCATCATTCTGCTCCACTATGTGAGTAAGGCTCAGCAGAGACACTTTCTCCCTGCAGCTCCAAACTGCAGAACCATGGATCAGAGAATTCTGGGGAAGTGAGGTCAAGAAGAGGCTGGGATTTCCAAACATTAGCTTCATGATTGGATTGGCAAAGACGTGAGCATCAGCCTGGATAAATTTGTTCACTTCCTTTAGCTGTCTATCCGAGTGCTGTGGATGAAAAAAATTACATGAAATTAAAATAATGTGCTGGAATGTAATAATGCATATTATTTTTTCCAATTTAGAAGAAGACTTCTACCTTCAGCTGAGGTGTGATGATAGTGTTGCTCACTTCCATCTCCCATCTATTTCTAGCATCTTTGGTGGAGAGCAGATTGTCAAAAGGAGCAGGCCCTGAAAGGAAAGAGTCGCTGTGTTAAACAGTAGAAGGTAATCCAGTAAATAGATTGTGTCATTTTTAAAAAGTGCCAAAATGTAACTTAGTAGCACAGGTAAAAAATGTTGCCCATTATTTAAAGCGGTCTTAAGTTTTCTATAGTAAGATACACTGTCACCGCATCAAAAAGCTAGAAATAGCACTTCAAATGCCTTTCTGGACTTACACGTCACATTGTTTTGGAGTGATTTAAATTGACTTGATTTTAATGTGACACCTTCAAAATAGCCCTTAAGTTTCAAAATGTACAAAAAACCTCTGACCACTAGAGGGCACCCCTCTTTTTCCTATTTTCTGGCACTGTGTATATCACAACTTACTTGCTGGACTTTTTCTCAGCTTGCAATTGCACAGTAACAAGGTATAGTAAGGTTTCAGAGCATTAAACTAACTACTGTTAATTTAAATGAAAACAGTGACAAAGCTGCAAGTGGCAGACTGTTTGATATTCAGATATTGATAGAGATGTTGGTATCATTATATATCTCAAAATATCGACAAAGCATGTGAATGTTTTACAGGTTTGTTGTTCCTTACATGTTTGTTGCTGTTTGGGTTCCAGGAGGCTGCTGATGAGCAGGTGAACAGTGCTGATTGTGTCATCTGTCCCTTTACCCAGAGATCTGATGAGATGTTGTAAGTCCTTTTGCAGGTGAGCAAATACAAATGCACCTGGGTCAGGGACTGGAGGCTTGATGATGGCAGAGATAGACTAGAAACACAAATACAGTGGATGAATGACCAGACTCCATTGCCTTAAACCCAAACAGCAGGCTATCCACAGTTCTATATCACATAAATTATGGGGTTTGTATTGTTTGTTTTTTCAGCTGATTCTCCAAGAATATTGCAGAAAGAGAGGATGTCCATCATAACTGTCCACTACCTGTGCGTTGCTGTAGGCACCCAGTACCATGGCCATGTGATTGAGCATGCGGACCATGGTGAAGGGAACCTGGGACATGCTCTTTGTGTCCAGCATGTCTGGATTGTCCCTGCGTCGGGGGTCGCCGAGGATGTGGCCAGTCTGAGTGCGGTCACCCCTGTGAGAAGAAGATAACATAAAATACATTTAAATGAAAGCAAAACAAACACTAAGTGATGTTTTATATTAGATTAATGGCTCAAATTAAATCACAGAACACTTACTGCAACCCGACAACTCTAAATCCCGCTACAGCAATGTGGTTGGTTCCTCCTATTTCAGCACCACAGTCCAAGCAACAACCTTTTTGCATGGGCTGGCCACACTGGATAACAAAGAGGACGCAAGAATGTATTTTTCAATGTATGAAAAGTATACTCCAAAAAAGAGACTCAACTAAATGACAACATTTTTATGATTCAGACAGAACATAACATACCTCCCCAATGGTGCATGGGTGACCATTTGGACAATCTATGGTAGAAGTAAATACCAAATTAATTGTATAGTATTTTCACGGATATTTCAAATGTGACTGTCATTTTGTCTGTGACTTACTGTACCACTGCAACGGCCCCATAGCTTGTTGAGCCACTGCTAACATGTCCTCAGGCATAGTTGGCAAGAAGGCTGCCTGTACCAAAAGAAAAAAAATGAGGTGCACTTCAAAGAAGACAAAGCCAGCACTGAAAGCTGTTGACAATATATTCATACCTGCATGTTGGCAGGCGCCATGGCCAGCTGTTGCAGGGGGGCCAATATCCCCTGGTTACTGTTGAGCAGGACAGCTGCCAGGTGAATGGTTAAGTCCACCAGCACACACTTTGCAGCAGAAGCCCCGAGACAAACAACCAACGGCCCCAGCTCGTTGGTCACTAGAGCTTTGGCAAAGGCCTTTACCTGTGGGGTGGCAAGGAATTTGGAGTCCCGGATGTAGGTCATTAGGGCGTCCAATTGCTGTGGGCAAAATAGATTCATTAAGATATATAGATGTGTAGTTTACTGACAAAGACAGGAAAGAGTCCAGTAAAGAAAAGCTTTTCTATGGTGGGCTACCGTACCCAAATGACATATAAAATCATATGATTTGATTACATAAACATATAGTTATATCAGAGGGTTTAAAGATCTACCTCTGGCTTGGGATGGAAGCTAGCATTGGCTTCTCTGTAGAGAGTGGTGACTTCCCTGTACAATGCCAACAGAAGGTTAACTGTTGTAGCCTGTGGTAAGCATCTGCACCCCTATAAAGAAGAAGAAAAACAAGATACACATGTAAACTCACAAACTAAAGCAGAGTCCTAACCAAATGCTCAGTTACGTGATGTGACGTTACCGCACAAATCTTGTCCAGTCCATCCAGTTTGCCTTCCATAAGTCCCTTTGCGACAGCATCCCTAACAGTCCTGTACTCTTCCCCACACACAAGAAACTGGTCTATAGGGATGGCTTCCTCACTCTGTGTTTAACATAAATAAATCCACACTATTTAGTTTCAGTTTTGGAATACAACATTGCTTTTATCTGGGCATTAACACTAACAAATCTGAATGTGGAACCTTTTGCAGCACTTCTACGGGGAATAGCCAGCGCATGTCGTCCACTTTGAGGAGTTTCAGGACAAACTCCACTCCATGTTGGCTGCAGATCTTACGGATCAGGTAGACTCGAAACCAGTCGTTTCCACTGCGCCTACACAAGTTCACCACACTGGTCAGGAAGGCTGCAGTTCCCCTTTCACCAGTATCCTTAGCCTCTGTTTTGATTAGAACGAGAAAGAAGAATGACATTTTGTTATATTGAACACATTTTTTAAATAACCACAAATCCCAAATGGTCCTTAATAGTATGTGTGCAACTAATGCAATATGTCATTTAAATTACGCACCGGGGTCTCTGAGTTTTTCCATAATGAGGCTTGCAGCCATATCGAGGTCCATACGCACTCTGGCCATAAGCTGCAGATACTCCATAGTGGCTTTTTCAGCAGAATGGCCAAGTGATAGCAGGTAGTCAGTCAGGAAGGCACCTTCATCCTTCAGACACAGCTGTTGCTCTGCAATGGACCTGAACTGCAACCTTTCAAACATGGAATCCTAAAGAATGGAAAATAGACACTATTATTCACATGTTTGATAAGCAGATTTGCATATCATTTATCTTAACAAGTGCTGCTGAAAAAAAGGACAGGCTTTATTTCAAATATACAGCAGACCAAGAATTCATGAGTACCTCCAGGCAGTTCAAGTACATAGAGTAGAGTTCAATTTTGTCCGAATCCTCCAAGATGATGCTCTGCTCAACTACCACCAGATGCTGTTGCAGGTAATGTTTAACTTCATCGAAGCTTTGGAAAAAGAACAATTCAGACAAAAATAATAAGCAACGCAAAACAATCTTAGAATTGTACACAAGTAAGCTTTATAGAAAGTGCAACAGCATCACCTCACCTGTACTTCAGCAGAAGTTTGAGCACCACTGACCGAACCACTGGATTTTTATCCACAGAGTCATCAAACGGAGAGAGCACCTTAGTCAGAGTTTGCCGATTGACTGGAGAGAAAAAAGTATAGTCAGAGTTGACATGAATGTATAGGCAAAGACATGGCTGTGGAAACAAGTGTCCTGCCTGGGCCACCTGATAGCCCATATGAGGTGACCGCTGCCTAGTAAGCCGGTTTGAATCCCGAGCTGGCTGAACATTACAGGCAATCTCCTGTCTTCTGTCTCCCCCTTTTACGCTATATTTCAAATAAAGGCACTCAAAACATGTCTTAAACAAAACCTACCTGTCCTACTTCCGAAAACTGTAACATGGTTGGCCTCCACCATGAGTAAGGACAGCAAATTAAGAATGACAGCTGGACAGGGGGGAGAGTTGTCTTTGAAGCACACGGTGGACACCAGGTCAATGAAGAAAGCGTTGCATTGCTTCCTGAACTGAGCATGTTGGTTGATAACAATCCTGCAGAAAATAAGAGATGCTTGAGTCTAACAGTTTTGAGGTAAAACTGCATACCAGATTCTCACAGCACGACGTTTCTAATAATAGTATCGCACATCAAAGGAGTTACCAACCTTACGGCATCTGAAGAAACCATGGGGAAGTCGTCGCTAACTGGTTGCATGCAGAGGGGACAGTACATCTGACCGGGAATCAACCACTGTCGGATACAGGCCAAACAGTAGATGTGTTCACATGGCAGGCAGACCGGATCTTGGGCATCTCCCATACAAACTGGGCACAGCGTAAGACCAAACCTGAAAGAAAAAATAAATAAGTGAAGATAGCAGGTGGAGGCGAAGAACAGTAGGGGTGATTCCGATAAAATGTAAAAAACGTAAAATCTGAGTTTTTACTTGAAGATGCATTCAATGGCTCCATCTTTGCATTTTTTGAGCAAACTGATTACTGCCTCAAAAGACTCCTGAGATTTGAGGTCTGAATTTTTTTCCAGAATCTATGAGAAAGCAAACATAATACTTTGTATATCATTGTGGTCATTGGTTTTATGCAATTCAAATACATTTGTGTTATTAACATTCTTTAATAAATAAAGAACACTTATCAACCTGGCAAAGCCCCTTGGTATGCTTCAAAAGCACAGGTGTCAGCTTCTTCTCCACCAGCTCAATGCCCAACAACATATGTTCCACAAACAGAGAGAGAGAGAATATCCGATTCCATCCAGCTCTAAGAATAAAGAAACAGAAACAATCAATCTTAATGTACCTAAAGCAGTTTCTACTGCTAACCTTTTCGACAATATCATTTAATTAATCTTGACTTACTGTACTCTGTGGACAATAGCCTTGCATCTCTCTCCATAGCGGCTCACACTGTCTTCAGAGCAGATCAACTCAATGGGAACATGGAGTTTTTTGACCAGTCTGAGCCAGTCTTGTCTTTGGGCATCTGTGTCCAGGGATCTAGGCTCCAGGTACTCCACACATGCAAAAGCAGCATACACATCAAGTACCTTGAAGACAGAGGGAAATAAATGACTACACATCACAGGCCACAAAAATAATATTAAAATACCAAACATTCATAAGTTGATATGCTTGGCAATTTCAAAAACCTTGAAGAAAACGGTCTTTTGAGGCTCACCATTTCAACCCCGTCTCTGGTATGATGATTCTTCAAGAGATGCTGGGTCACCTGGGGCTCAATGCAAATCATTCTGGAGAGGTTCTGAAGTCGGTTCTTGAACTGATGATAAGCAGCATGGACCCATGGAAGAGATGTCACTGTATCCGTGTTATTGAACTGCAAACACAGCTCATTGACGCAACAGTTCAGGGCACCACAAAGGATCTGGAAAAGAGAATGTCGTGCATGAGTATTAAAATGCACAAACACCACACGGATCTAGAACAACAATGGTTTCAAGAAAGAAAACAACCTCCAAATCTTCCTGACATGTCACGTTCATTGTCATGGAGATGAAATCCTGAAGGTAGCGTTGGAAAAACTCTCTCTGTGTCTCTCGGTCTGCTTTCTCAATGTATCGCCCCAGTGGTGTCTTCCAAAAGAACTCATCAAACTCTTGTTGAGTTTGGCCTAACAGACATACATATTTGTTTACACGACATCTACTCATGTACATATATAACACAAATGTAGAGTACCTGACAACAGGCCATTACCTTCACGTTGAAGGGCATGAACCCAGAGTTCCTCCAGGTAGTCCTTGATCCTCCAGCTGAAGGGCATGCTGCAGCTCATGTCCCTGTCTTGGGCAATGTAGTTCTGTACCAGGATGTTTTTTGTCTGAGAGCTGTCGAAAGAGAGAAACAGCAAAAAGTTTAAATATGTTAAACTGTTTGGTAAATCTTACAACCTTTATTCATCATAACCATTACTCACTTAGGGTCCAGTGTTAGGGGTGGGATTTCCAGCAGCTTATCATTGCCAAAGATATCTAACCAAAGCCTCTTGACAAATCCACCACACTTTTCATCGAGAAGGATGTTCAAGTTTTGATCGCGGTCAATGACTGAAACCAGTTGAGCCAAGAGTGGGATGACCACAGCCTGAACGCGCTTCCATAATGTGTGCCTGTTACAACACACAAAACTTTAAAAGTGCTGTTCATAAAAAAATATTAATATTTAGGCAAACAGAACATGTGTATTCTGTGGCACTGACCTGAAGGTGCCCCCCTCTTGCAATGCATCAATGTTTGAGGCCTCCTTAATAACCCAGTTGCTTTTGATGGATAAACCATCATAAGTTGCAAGCAATGAGTGAAGATGCTTTTTTACAGTTTGCAAAAATTCCCCTGAGAAAAGTAAGATAACATCATGAATACTGCAACTGCTGTAAACTAACAAAATCACTTAAAGAAAAGTGTTGATAGTACCTTTTACTTCGTCAGTGTCACTGAGGAGTGTCAGCAGTATCTCAACTCTCCGAGTACTGCGGCCAACTTCAACCTGGTCCCTGAGCATGCCTACTGCACTCTGCACACAGCTCCGCACCAGTGCTGTCGTGTCCACAGCGTTTTCCCAGCCCTGTAGCAGGAGAATACACTGGTTAAAGCTGGTAGCAGATGTAACCCCGAACAACATGACATATCATTTTTGTCAGACAACTGACTGAAAGCACATCTTTCAAACATTAGAACCAGAATCAGAATCATAAGTAGTTTTACACATGCAAGGAATTGCTTTGGTATATGTAAACCTACTTGGTAATAAAACTGATCCTGATTAAACTGTATGTGCACATTTTTTTTGAAACTTATGGCAAATTAAATGCACAGTATTATAAATGCGTGGTCTTCCAACAGCAACAAATGTATGTTGTATAGGTCTGTACTCACATTTTCCTCAGACTCTGCTTCCTCATGCTGATCCTCAGTATACATGTCATCCACCTCATGCTGATCCTCAGTATACATGTCATCCACCTCATGCTGATCCTCAGTATACATGTCATCCACCTCCATTGCTATAGAAGAATCATTTTGTAACTTAATGGCACAGAGATTATACATTGAGGAAAGGATTATTTGCTTCCAGTTATTTATGAATCGTTACCTTCAGGCTGGCTCATCTTTGTTTCAAACATTTGACTGATTGTCATGTTTTGCAAGGCTTTGATGTCTGAAACAATGTCTTTTGACCGTCTGAGGTCATCAATGTGAACTGATCTCCAGGGGCCTGTAAATATTAACATGTGTCGGATTATTTTTTAAACAGTTCGATAAAAAATTTAAAATCACAAGTTTACCTCCATGAAAGCCGATGTAGGAGGTCCCTCCTTCCATTCTTGGCAGTCGGGTGATAAAGTAGACAAACACCCTGCTTCCGTTGCTCTCGTGAGTTATCTTGTTGATTTCGTTCATGGATGAATATCTAAAAATAAACAGCAAAACTCAATATGGCAAATCCCAAAGTGGCGCACAACCAACACAGAGGAAATGTTGGACCTACTTTGCAGATGCAATGAGATTGGCACTATGAGAGGCTTCATCAAAATCACTCTGAATGAGGAGGATCTTGTTGGGAGGTCCAGTGTTACTACTTCCTTTATCAGCTGTGAGGAAGTTCCTACAGGAAAACAGGGAATTGAATTTTAGACTGATAATGTACCAAAACATCAGAAGTGTATGTTCTTGGTAATAATTGGTCAATGCTTTTCTGAACATACATTATACACCTTAAAAATATTGTACCAAATGATATATTTAATGGATATTAAAAAGGGACCGTTCACAACAAGAACAACATGACATGTTTTTCAATTTGCCTATAGTGCTTTATCAATACAGATTGTTTAGGTGCACGTTGCTGAAGCTTGGATATAATGGGCACAGCCATATACAGTATATTTCCAGATATTATGACCCAGATAGTCAATATATTTATGAACATTAAGTTGGAGGCATTTCCTAAAGGGAAAAAATGTGTTATGCCAAATGCCAGCTAACTGTATTACATTTGTACTTTATTTCCCTCTCGCCTAACAATATTTCTCTTTAGTATTGTTTTTTTTTTACAACATAACACACCATTATTAAGAAGAAAATGTCCTTTCTACATAACTGTGTTAATTGCAGTTTACTCTATGAGAATACCAACACGTTCCGGTTAGTTCAGTTCAACGGAGCCACGCATGTTAGAAAATGCCAACTAATACATTTCTTAAAATATCAACAAACCTTATCTTCTTCAGGAAGGAGTACTCAGTGTCAAACTGTTGGAGTGACAGAAGCTCAACACTCTGCAAAACCTGTTCTAGTGTATCAAGGTCAGAAGTTGTCAGAAGTCTGGAGAATGTTGTCACCTGTGGTTTGAAATGGGAAGTATTAAGGCTTTATAAATGCTTGCAAGGATGTATTTGAAACCACTATAACAACATAACAATGTTTAGGTTACCTCTGTGAAGAAGGATTGGCAATGGACTTCCTGCATTGTGTGAGCACGAATGAAGTCAGCTAAGCAGCTGTTATTCTGCTCTTCGAAGTAGACTCTGGCCAGATTTTCACTCTCCACTTTGGGAAGGCCTGTGCAGTCCAACCGCACGACTGAGTCTGGTGTGGCACATCTGAGCAGTATAAGTTTCGCCTCATCCAGTACTCTCCTCTCAGGATCTGAGATCTCCAAACTGTCCTTCTGCGTTTCAATAACTTGTAGTACCACTGAAGCACATGTGTCTGAGTGGTAGCCGATAAAGACGTCTGGTGGTTGGTACTTGTAAGCCTGAGCTACTGTTGCGTGTTGATTGCTGACAGAGACAAAGAGTCTCAACCATCTCTCCAGATCTTCCGCAATCTTCGTCTGCTCAGTTTTAAGGACAGTGTGGATGTCCAGGTAATGTTTCTCCAGCCTGTTGATGAGCGGTATTGGAAACTGTTTGTAGACAACCTCTCTTTCCTCAATGACAATCAGCCGGAAGTCCCCGTGAACCCGACATTTCACACGGTGGGTTCCCAGTCCAAGATCCACATATTTCTGTCCTCCCAAACAGACATAGTATTGGTTAAGGGCATCGTAGAGGCTTTCATAGAGGTTCTGCAAGTTAAGGAGCACAACAGTTTGACCTGTCTCCATGCAGATCTTCACTCTGTTGATGTTGCGGCAGATCTGGGTATACTCTTGATCTTTTGGGAAACTGGATCCAAAGATTATTTCTGGCTGCCCATTTTCTGAAAAGAAGGTTTGCTGCAAGATTTGTAGTGCTGCATAGTTTTTTGTCAGTAGCAGCAGGTAACGACATTCTTCTTCTTGTCCAACTGCCTGAATGTTTTCTTTCACAAACTCAATGGCACTGATGTTATCCAGGTCCTTTGCAAAATGCAGTCTTTTGGTAAAGACGGAAACCGCGTCAACATCATCCTTGCCACTGAAATTTCTCAACACTGCCTTTATGGTTTCTTCTGCAGTGGGCTTCCTTTTAGAAGCTTTGGCCACTGCAAAAATCATTTTGATCAAGCTGTAATAGTCACGTAGGCCGAAAAAGCCTTTGCCGTTTTTTTGGCAGATGTTCAAGTAGGCTTTTGCAAAGGGCTGGAAGAAATCTCTGACCTTCTCCAAAACCATGGCATCAGATTTGCAAATGCCTTTAGCACTCTCAATGAGTTCCCTCTCATCAGGGTCACCACGTGAGACAAAAATGCCTCTGTTCATTTTTGCAGGGTCTAAAGCCCAGTTTGAGATGCCAATGAATCCAACCTTTTTGTGTGGTAGTGGCTCATCATCAATGCATCCCTCTTCCAGTAGTGGATGGAGGGTTTTCAGTGGCATTTTTGGAGAGTCCTCAGCCAGCCCAATCTCATCAAGAACCACAACTGAAATGTACTCAGCCAGGTTCTTTCCTTCCTGGAAGCGTCCGCATTGTTTGAATGTATTAATGATGCCTTCTGGTGTTGAATGAGGGCTGCACTGGAAGGAGACCAAATGGATTTGTTTAAGCCCTTTGAAGAGACTCGAATGAGCAGCGTGGCCCTGCATTGCATCAGCCACAAGAGTTTTAGAGAGAGATTTTGAACTCCCAGGTTTCCCAACTAGAAAGAGAGGGATTCTTAGCTCAATGCAGACGACCATCATGAAGACATTCTCTTTCAGGGCACTGTTTCGGGCAATGGTATCACCCATTGGAACGCCGCTCAAAAGTAAATCCTGCATTAGTGTGATTTCCTGCATTACTTTTTCTGGGCTGTATGGTGATGGTAGGCTTTTGCTGATTTTCTGTCTGTATTTTTCCTTTTTCTCCAGGCACGCATGGTAGCACACTCCAATGGCCATGACTAGAGACCAGAGCACAGGGTCTCTGATCTCATGCTGTCTGTGATGCCTTTCACTCTTCTCGGTTTTCTGTTTCTCAAATTTTTCCAGCTCTGCTAACAGCATAATGTGGTTGTCGTAGAACCAGACAAAAGATTGCATGCAGCGCTCGACATCTCTCAGGCTGACAAAGCTGCATTCATCCTTTTTTGTCCGCATGTACATCTGTGAAGCTGAGAGGACATCAGTGATGCACTTGATGTAAGCTTGATCAATGGCCTGTTTTTCAACCACCCTTTGCACAATCTGCTGGATGTATATTTTCTCTGTGTGATCGTTTAACTGTCCAAAGTCCCACACCAGAGGAATCATGCTTGGTGGTAATGCTTGAACTCTATAGACTAACTGGCGGAGAGGAATGGACCCAAGCTTTTCATCCGACTCTTCAGCCCGAACTCTGTACCCAAGGCCAGCAGATTCTAACCTCTGAATCATCTCATCTGTGTGCTTTCGGTAAGGGTTGCACGCTGCAATGATCTGCAATCCACAGTTGGGTGTCAAACTTTCCCCCATGACTGTCTTATCACAGAGGATCTCCTTAATGCTGCTGATGGCATCAGTAGTGTTGGCCTCATCGAAAAAGAGAACAGATTCAAATCCATAGTCTCCCTTGTTGATAGAAGCAAGGTCTTGAGCTTCTCTGACCTTAGTGTAAATCATCTCAGAAGTTGTGCCCCCATGCACCTTGACCAGTTTCATGTTCTCCGTGGCCACTCCACCCCTTCTCAATTCACAAAGGAATTTAATGAGCCTTGTCTTACCACAACCTGTCTCTCCCATGATAATGACAGGGATGCCACACCTGAACCGCATATGGATTGCTAACATCTTCAGTATGTTATCAGTGGTAAGCTCATATGTTTCATCAGGGTCAAGGGGCCACTGGATACCAAGAACATTGCAGAGTCGCTCTATTTTCTCTCCTCTTGGAAGGATATCAAAGTCAATGTTGAAAGGGACTCTCTGTAGTTTGAGGCCTTCATACAATGCGTTTGTCATCACATTCTTTTTTATCACCCTTCCAGAAGTGGGATCGATGGCATCAACAGAGTTCGGTCCATTGGGCTGAAGATGGAAGCCGATGAAGGTCATGGACATATGGTCATCATTAAAGAAGATGTATGGATGTGGTTCTGTTTCCCATCTCTTTCTGATCAGAAAAGGAGCCAAGTCTTCGTCTCTGACACCAGTCAGGTCCATCTGCAGTCTGCCAGGACTCTGGTCAGAGATGCTGAGTGATGGAGTGGCAAAGTCTTTTGCCATCAGAATCATGAAGTCCACCACAAAGGTTTTGAATCCAGTCAATCCAGTATCAGCAGTTAAATCAGGGTCACAAAAAACTGATGACTCACAGTCTTTCAGCTGAAGATTGAGGAACCAAGTGAAATTTCTCAGCTCTGCCCAAGATGGATCCATCATTCCACAGAACATGAGAAGCATCTGAAGACATTCAACATGTGACCCTTCAACATCCTGGTATTTGAACAAATCAAGATCATTGTGGTTATGAAACCGTGTGAGATACTGGTATGGCCGTTGAAAGGCTGCACTCCTGTATTCTTCTTCATCCATTAGAGGTTCTTCAGTGCCCTCAAAAGAAGGATCTTGCTTCTGGACCTCCAGCATTAGCACTTCTTTGGGTGGTCGGCAGAAAATATTTGGAAACACACCTGTGAATGTGCTGTTCAAAGTTTCGGCCTATGCAGAAAAAGATAAATGAAAACACATAAGGCATAGGGTAAGCAAAGGTTTGGGAATCATATGAAAAATTATTAGCATAATTCCCAAAAAGTTAAAAGTCTTACCTGCCGTGAAACATTTCTGGTTGACATGACAGTCGGCTCTAACATCTCGATGAGATACAGATGCTTGTCACTGCACTTCCACGTCTTTCCCTCAGAGTCCATCAAATAGCGGAGGAACAACAATTTGAAAAGGAACTCATGGAGACCTTTCCGCACCTTTTAAACCACATAAAACACAGCCCAATCAACCTTTTATGTAAGCTTTCAACATACTAAATATTAATACTAAGATCAGTATTAAGATTAAGATTCATATTTACCGATGATGTGATGTCAAAGTGAAACATCTTCAGTTCTTCACCTTTGGGGGTGTTTAACAAAGATTGAAGGATGACATTCTCGTCAACATTTGGTTCAATCAGGCGGATGCATTTCATCATTGATGGCTTTTTGGTGGAGAGTTTCAGTTTTTCATACAACCTCTTGATGTAGAGAGATTTACCTGCATTTAAAAAAAATACACTTTTTTATTATGGGTATTAATACTCTTTAAGAGTTTACTTAGGTTTACAATCATCATTTTGAAACAGCTGAGTACTGTACACATGTACTCACCAACACCAGCCCTTTTGGATGACACGACACCAACGGACAATCGGTCTTTGAACACAGCTGCAGCACTGCATTGGTCTGCTGGAACAACGTAGTGTTTGTGGAGGTATCTCTCGATCCTCGCTAATGACTGCTGGGGATCCATGTGCAATCTGTACTGGCTGAAGGCTGAAGGAAGATAGGCATGTTCTCTTTCAGAGCTGCAGATGAGGACAAGTCTATAGTCTTTTCGGCTCTGCATTTTCATTCTCTGAAAAAAATTCTCAACTTTAGAGCTCACATCATAAGTGAGCAGATCTCCGTACAGCAGAGAGTATATCTTCTGTCCCCTGTACCCTTGGCTGAGACAGCGTCTGAGGAATAGCTCCACCTGTTCGTACGATGTTGAGGAGTTGCACAAAAGGACTTCATCATAGGTGGGAAGTGACTGTTCTACACTACTCATGTAAATGGAGATGCAAGATGTCAACACTCATCGTGCGGGCAAACAATGAGGTTTGGATTTCCGGCGGCCATGCCTTTAGGTAGCTGCCTCAGTATGAAATCTCCAGTGTAATCATCAGAAATGTCTTCATCACTCTCATCTTCTTCACTATCTTCTTCTTTGTTGGCTAGTAATTCCAACAGTCTTCCAAGACTTTTTATATCAAGAATGTGTGGAAGATAAGTTTTCATGTCTTTCATATAAGCATTCCATATCTGATAGAACTTTTGCACACCATTTGCTTGGACCACAAGACTGAGAGAATCCAACTCATTGGCAAAGTCTGTGTCACCCAGCTCACTTCTTGGCACCATAACAAAAGTCTGAAACTCAATGTCTTCATTTTGCTCTTGTGGTTTGGTGATGATCTCATACCTGAGTGTATGCCAGACCTGGCTCAAGTCCGAGGCTCTGCAATTTGGCTTGACAAATGAGAGCATCATGAGAACTTGGTCTTCAAGTTTGGTCAGATTTTGCTGTGTCAACTGGCTGCAGAGGTAGACAATCTGTTCGGCAGTGTAGTAGTTCAGGTAGTAATGCTCAGACCTCTGTTTGTCCACAAAATTCATCCAATAATCTAGGCATTTCTCAATTTTTCTGCAAAATTCAGGAAGCTGCTCTTCTATGCTGCCCTCCACAGTGACAACACTGAGAACACTGCCAAGATTGAAGTCCATCATAATACTGGGTTTCACACTGCTCAAACTGCAGTTGATCTGTGCTTCCAGTGCCTGAACAGAGGATTCCCAGCAGTGTAGAGGGCAATGAATGCCTCAGTTAGTCTTTGAACACTAGCAAAAACCTGAAAAATAAATACAAACCTATAGTCAGATTACACATTGAATCTTCAATATTTAAGAAATGTGATGAACCTTCAAAGATAGAAAAAACGGAATTAAGAAATATCTTGTGATTTATATAATTATTCTGAGTATGGATGTATAAAAGAAGTGGTAGCATTTCAGCTTCTATGGTAAACTAAAATGACCTAGCTGATAAACTACGAGGGAATCATTTCAATATACCTCTGAAAAGTGATCAACTTCATTCTGCCCTTGATCTCCTTTCCCGGACATGAGCATAAGTTTGTTCTGGAGCTCCCGAAGGTCCTCAAGGGAATAGCAGCGCATCTGCCGACCCTCATCATGCTCCTCTGGAATCTGGAGCTTCAGGGCGGTGTCAAGACTCAACTGGATCGAAAAACAGAAATATAATCTCATACATAATTCTGTAGGACCTTTTTCAGAGACAACCTCTGTACTTCATGGACATAGGGT
Source organism: Eleginops maclovinus (assembly GCF_036324505.1). NCBI lineage: Eukaryota > Metazoa > Chordata > Actinopteri > Perciformes > Eleginopidae > Eleginops > Eleginops maclovinus. The sequence continues at coordinate 14,109,905 of NC_086364.1, read as the reverse complement.
TGCTATCACCTTGGATTTTGTTGTTTACCTTTTTTACATTTTGTGCACTGATGAGGTAGATACCCTTGCTGTTGATGGCTGATGCTAAGGAAAGAGATGACAGCTCCACCGATCCATGACTGTCCTTCACAGTCTTCAGCCATTCCAAATGGCGTGCACTGTCCCGCTACAAAAGAAGATAACTTTGTCAATTATGCTGATTAATATTCAGTTTCCCTGTCAAAAGCTTGGGGTTAACCCAATAAGCCTGACCGTATGATAAAAACGTTCACAAGATTGTTGGTAGTTCATTTACTGTTTGCAATCACTATTATTATTATGATTATATTGCAGAGGATTGTCCTCTTCAACAAAGTCCTACCAATAGTGAATTATACAATAACAACAGAGAAACAATGTCAATACCTGGATTATTTTTTGACAAAAGTATGTTTGAAGTTTTAATATTTCAGAAGTAGTATTGGCATGGAATTATCTCACCAGTTTATCAGGTAGTTTGCTGTCATTCCTCAAAGCTTTCCAGAGCTTCTCGAGCACCTCTTTGAAGATATCGAAACCAGCATCTGGTTTGAGCTCATATAGCATTGAAGAATATCCTTGAACAGCGTCATGGAAGCAGGCAACACGATCCACGTCCATGTCATTCTCTCCCGCAGAGATGGAAGCCAGGTCAACGAACACCTTCAACTCATTGATATCTGAAAGCAAATGATAAATGTTTTAGCTAATTTGCCTGAAGTAGCTATAAAAATCAATCAACCTTGTGAATACAACATATTGTAACTATTCTCACCTTCAAGTGAATCTTTGACCCAGTTTACAAAGTGTCCTCTGAGTTCCAGCTCCTTCAGGCACAGTCTGTGAGCATCTGTGATGTCCACCAGCACCATCTTTGCCTGCATCAAGTCATTGTCAATCCGGTTGAGCTGCTCGTTCTGGAAGTTTGCATGACTCTGAAGGGAGAAGAATGTGAAAAGACAATATAAAAAATTCATAGAGCCGTATTGATTTTCACATAACGTGGAATCTTTGTTTGGTGCAATATACTTAGTTCCTAGCCACTTACAACTTCCGTGAGTGTCTCCAGAACCCTGAAGTCCCCCTGAAGACCGAGCGTCTCTTTGACTTTCATTATGATTTGAGCCGAGGCCACAGCGAGATGAAGTTCATGATACTGCTCGATCTGTTGAACCCTGCTGTGGATCCACTGTTTGTCAGTGGATTTATCAATTTTGCACATGATGTCCAGGTCCTTTGCAAGCTCTTCGTACCTGCCCTTGTAATCACGGAAAAGCTGGTTTACCTCCTCGAGCCTTATACTGCCATTCTTCAGACGAGTGTAGATGTCTTTGTATTCATCATAACAAGGCTTGAAAATGTTTTCATGTATCATTTCTGGTGTTGCATTGATGTCAGCTATTTGAAGTTCAACAGCGTCGGCGTCTTCCATTTCTTCAGCAACCATGAGTTTGGCTCGATTCTCCCAACACACTTTGAATATATGACTGTCTGTGAAGGTGAACAGAATCTCTGCCATGTTTTTGATTTCCTCGCCCAGATTGAAGTAGGTGACAATACCCGCATTAGGTGAGGGCAACTGTTGAAATGGATGAACCTCCATAAAATCGTTCAGCTGCATTGATTCGATGTTCACCTGCTGTCTCTCTGCCATGTCCTCAAGATCAACTGTAATGGAAATTAAATAAGCATACGTTAGCTCTGCTGCAACTATGATAAGAAAATCAAACAGAAGGATTTTCCACCATACCTGTCATAAGTTCCCCAAGTTTGTTGCACATTGTTAAGACAATGTCCACAAGAGCCTTCTCATGGTACACATCCTTCAATTCATCCTCTCTCGAGTCTAACAGCCTCCTCATTTTGCCAGTATCCCTGTATTGTTCATTCTCAGAGAGGCATTCTGTCAAATATCAATTCAAACACACAGATCTCCAAATTACTATTATGCATGCACAAAGGAATGAAATAGCATTTTCAGTTTTGTTTTTTTTATAAATTGGATGCAAAGCAGACTGTTTTACCAATCTTCAGCAGATCTAAGAAGGTGTTTCTCCTCTCCAAAATGATTTTGAGCAGGCTGGTCTTAATGGTTCCATTGACCAGTTGATTGTTGATGGCTGTGAATGATGATATGGCAATGGCAATTCTATCCCTGGCATCTTGAGAGAGCTCTTTGATCAGCTTTTCATCTGCACCTGCAATGACAGAAATGACATGGCAGTTTTTTGTCTAAAACCAATAGCCTATAAATACAAGGCTTATCTTCTGCCATGAGATCATAAAGTGAGACATTAGACATTTTTTTTTACTATTATATTAAGCATCGTAGCTGTACAGGTTATTTATATTCGGTGTGTGCATGTTTAAATGGTTTATTTATTCAAGTGGAGATACCATGTAGTTTGAAATAGTCTTTGGCGGCAGTCCAGGAGAGTAGGTGCCGAAGGACCAATTGTTCATCTTCCTGATAATTTCCTTGACAGTCTTTTGGCCAGGATTTCTCGATAATGGCTGAGATGAGTTTCCCGAACTTCCAGTTTACCTTGATCTTGTCAAACAGCTTCCCCTCAGACTTAGTCTACATTATGAGGAAAAACAGTCATAAACATAACTGTGCAGCTTTTATATCCGGCCAGGACTGAAACATGGTACATGGCACAGGTTATAGATTTTAAGAAGTTGTCAAACCTGGCATAAAGCTGTCACAGCCTCAAGAGCACACCTCTCAACACTTGCAGCAACGAGTGGACAGGATTTACTGAGTTCCTCTATCTTTGTGCAGTAAAACTCGGTTTGATCCACAACAGATTCCTAAAGGTAGATGCATGGAGAATATAATTAATATTTTTTTGTTTACAGATAATTAACAGTGACGTGTTCAAGAAAAATCACATACCTGTTTGTATTTGCCCTCAAAATCCAATGTGAACGTCTCTCTCCATACTTTTGTGCAGTCTTTATCGTTGAATTGGATGGACAAGATGTTGTTCCACATCTGTTAAACACAATCAAACAAAAGAACCATTGTCCAACTTTCTCTACTGATGATCGGTTGTCTGTACGTATTGTGTTTCATGAAAAAATAAACTGCTCACTTCTGTCTCTGGTGTGGCTTCAACGCGGGTGTACATGGATGAAAAGTTCCTGTTTAGCAAACTCTGTCTGTAGGATTGACTGACCCAGTTTCTCATGATGGACATCGCCCGAGAGATCAGTTCTTTAGCATTTTGCTGCTCGTTCTCTCCTTTCTGAGTCTCCTACATAAGAAGGAATATTACAGTATTTGAGATAAAAAATAATTAGTTCTCTATGAAATGTCAACAGCTTGCCTTATAGGATTCACTTCACATACCTGTGGTTTGTTACAGTGAACAAAGTCTGACACAGATGCAACCAGATTCATGCAAGCTACAGTTATATCCGGGTAGTTCTGGGTATATGATGCCGGTTTGACTCCTTTGCAGAGCTTGTCCAACAGTTTCACTGATGTCTCAAGGCACTCTCTCCTATAAGCCTCAGTAAAAAGGCTAAAACAAAAACAAAGCAATAGAGGGTTAAATCGATAAAGTTAATTAACATATTACCCTGTGTGTACACATTTGATTTCATTTTCTGAAAGTAAACTAGTCATACAAGAATATAGAAAGAACAAAGCACAAGTCTTAAAATGTGAACTATTGGTATGATAATAACTCAACCAACAAATTGATTTGTCCGTCTCTGACTTTACAGTTAACAATTGACCTAATTTGTCTACCTTTGGACTGTGGGAGGAACCTGGAAAAATAATGCCAACACTCAAGTGTCTCTCTGTTCATGCATTTTGCAAATGTTTTGTTCTTGCATGTTTTTATACTTTTCAATTGCAAAAAACTGCATTCAGAATGTAAAATGACCTGTATTTTTCTTCAACAAGGCGTTCTTGGATATGTGAGAGAATGTGAGACACTGTCTGAAAAGCAGAAAACAAAAACATTAATTAATTTAGTGAAATGTGCTAAAACCCTGAAATGTATTATTTTGATTAGTTGTTCCACTTCACCTGGTAGTTACCGCTCGTAATTTCCTGAGGAGCCTTATTATTGAAAACATGAAGCATGTCCAAAAGCTCAATGTCAATGATGTTACACTCCATCAGATCATCTAATGGGATCAGGTACATACAGGATCGCACAAAAAGTGCATCCACATCCATCAAGTGCCTGTGGCTTTTCATCAGATTCACTATAGATCTAAAAGTAGAGGAGTAAGTAAATATATGTACAGCAATATCTTAGATGAACAAAAGTACTGAAAGACATGAATCTTACTTCCTGTCTTCACTGTTCATGTATGATGCTGAGGTACCAATTTCAAGGCCTTGCAACCCTGCCCAGACTACACCATACTTTGAGTTACCAGAAGTTGGTACTTCAAAGGGCTTAATGGAGCCTTTGAGAAGGTGGAGGAGTGGCAGGACCAGAATCCATCGAGGCATTCCCTCTGTTTTCACAGCTTTTATCAGAAACACCAACCCTTCTATCAGACTACAACAAAGAAAATAACATGAGCATTTCAATAGAAAAGTCTTTAGATTGTTCAAATTATTTATAAGATCAGGACATACTCTTTGTTGAGAATAGCGACATCCTGAGAAAACTCTGCCCAGTAACGGAGGAACTCTTCTTTTTCTCTTTTGCGTGAACAGAGTACATTGCAGAGCTGATTGAGTTCACCATTATTCAGTCTGAATTTATGCTGTCTCCATACACAAAGCATGATCACAGCTGCTCTCATGGGATCCTGAGTGTAGAGCATCTCGCCTCCATCCTTCCTCAACTGAGGAATAACCTTTGTCAGCATGAATTCCTTTAGCATCTTTTTCACCTAAGAAATTATACCAGAGAAGCAGAGGAGTAAGATGGTTTAGCCATACCTTGGGGCATGCGGTGTCTTTACACAACAATTATGAACTTACATCCTCTTCCCCATAGTTTAAGGAGTACCACTTCTTTTGTCTTTCTTCATACACAAAAGGCTCTCCATAAACCTGACAGAACTGATTCAGCTGGATCAAAAAACTTCTTAAATTGGTATCAGTCCAGCTCCTGAGTAGATCAAATATGGACTCCAGCATGATGTTCCCTGCGATCTCTCTGCCTTGAATCAGATTCTTCCTTTGATCAGGCCATAACTTTTCTTTAAGGCGTTTGAGCATGTTCTGTGATGGCTCGGCACAAATGATGTCATCATATTGATGCCAGTCCCCTTGACAAAAGGAAATACAAAAGAAATGTCATGTGTTGAAAGTAAATTCATTACTATAGAACCATCAGATAGCCTTTGGATGCAGGCAAGAATAATTACAATTTGACTAAGTACAAATAACATTTACCGTCTTCATTGACAAGGCCACGTTTCACAAACAAACATCTGTTGGTAGTGTGGGCAGTAGAATCCAGTTTGTATATGTACTCATACTCGTATTTGCTCTTTTTTTTGTTATAGACAATATATTTGTACGGTATTGACACAGATTCAGCTTGAGTTTTGAAAGTAGGCAAATTGCCCTCAACCAGAAAACCATGATCTCCAAGATCCCTGTGAAAGAACATAAGAAAGTCAGGTCAAAATCCAGTCATGATTCACTCTGCCATTGAGTGGGGCAGTTTAATTCTAAGTTGGGCCTTATAGATATAGATACAGCTAGTTTATACAACATTTACAATCCAAGCTGTATAATTATGTGTAGCATGTGTGAATGCAATGATTGGGTGGGAGCCTTAAGACTTAGACTTTTTATCTGAAAACTGGATTTTGGAAGATTATTTGGGGGATTTATTATTAATGTTTCATAACCCCATATACAATATCAGGCCACCACCTGAGCTTAACTGACGATGCATCCAAGAATAAGTGCAAGCATAATACCTGGTCAGAAAAAGCTCAACAACATTGTTGTCCCACGTTCCAATGGGAGCCCCAGCCCTGATGAAGATATGATCTTCTTCAGGATCAAATTTGAAATCCTTTGAGAGAACTGCATGGAAGTATATTGTGAGTCTGTCCCCTGCAGCAATATTCTTGTTCCTGGTCAGCCTGAAATGTAGGAACAAATAAAAGAGATTATATAACACACATAAAGCTGATTCAAAGCAAATGTGTGCAATCATATCAGAGAGCTTCTTCACCTTTCGGGGGGCGGTTCAGCATGGGTGCTGGGCTCCTGACTGTCGTGTTTACTTCCCTTGTCGGAGGTTGGTTTTGGAACTCCCTTGGTTTCCTCCGCGTCTACACTGGAGCCTGTGGGGTCAGCCTGGAAAAAGCATTATTAAACATGCATGTTAAATATACACCTTGAAAACATTTTTTAAAAATATATTAATTCTCTACAAAAAAACTTCTGCTTCTCAATAACATTTCCTTTTTAACATTTTATTCTGCATTACCTTTGAAGGTGTTTGAGAGCCAAACACCATCTGATTCTGTTTCTGCTCCTGCTGACTCTTTCCCTTCTGTTTGCTTTGTCCTGTCGGCTTCTCATTGTTCTCTATGTTGGCATTCTGGTCCATTGCAGGTGATTTATTGGCAGCCGAGTCTTTCTTCTTCTTTGAGCTTTTCATTTTAACAAATAAAAGAGAGTTTATGCAACTCATAAAACTGATTCAATGCAAGTGTGTGTCATCGTATGAGAGAGCTTCTTTACCTTTCGGGGGGAGGTTCAGCATGGGTGCTGGGCTCCTGACTGTCGTGTTTACTTCCCTTGTTGGAGGTTGGTTTTGGAACCCCCTTGGTTACCTCCGCGTCTACACTGGAACCTGTGGGGTCAGCCTGGAAAAAGCATTATTAAACATGCATGTTAAATATACACCTTGAAAACATTTTTTTAAATTATATTAATTCTCTACAAAAAAACTTCTGCTTCTCGATAACATTTCCTTTTTAACATTTTATTCTGCATTACCTTTGAAGGTGTTTGAGAGCCAAACACCATCTGATTCTGTTTCTGCTCCTCCTGACTCTTTCCCTTCTGTTTGCTTTGTCCTGTCGGCTTCTCATTGTTCTCTATGTTGGCATTCTGGTCCATTGCAGGTGATTTATTGGCAGCCGAGTCTTTCTTCTTCTTTGAGCTTTTCATTTTAACAAATAAAAGAGAGTTTATGCAACTCATAAAACTGATTCAATGCAAGTGTGTGTCATCGTATGAGAGAGCTTCTTCACCTTTCGGGGGGAGGTTCAGCATGGGTGCTGGGCTCCTGACTGTCGTGTTTACTTCTCTTGTTGGAGGATGGTTTTGCCATTGAGTCCTGTTCGCTGCCAGACTGCGGAACACCCATGGTTTCTCCCCTGTCCATACTGGAGCCTGTGGGGTCAGCCTGGAAAAAAGTATTATTAAACACGCATGCTCAATATGCACCTTGAACCCAATACAAACAATTTATATACGTTCATCCCCCAAAAAACTCAGTTTTTCAATAACATTTCCTTTTTAAAATTTTATTCTGCATTACCTTTGAAGGTGTTTTAGGGTCAAACACCATCTGATTCTGTTTCTGCTCCTGCTGACTCTTTCCCTTCTGTTTGGTTAGTCCTGTCGGATTGTCATTTTTCTCTATGTTGGCATTCTGGTCCATTGCTTGTGGTTTATTGACATCTAAGTCTTTCTTTTTCCTTGAGCTTTCCATTTCAGTCTTTTGATCTTTTAGGTCTGTTGCCTTGCCTGAACCTGCCTGAGAAGCTTCACTCTTGGTGTCTTTTGAGACGGGAGTCGGATTGTCAGCTGGTGTTGAGTTGAGATTCTGATTCTGAGCTGATTTTAGTGCATTGCTCTCTCCCTCAACAGTGACACCTGGAGCGTCCCCAGAATTAATCGGAGTTCTTGCCTCTAATGCAAAAGCCTCTTTTTCACTCTGAACCACTTGTTTGTCTTCAGACAGGGCCGCAGGATTGTTAGCTGCTACTGAACTGGGCTGGCTCTCTAGTGAGGAGGGCCCATCTTGGAGTGAGTCTGGTGTTTCATCCAATGCAGTATCTGAGCTTTCATTGTCAGAAGAGTCTCGCCCGCCCTGATTCTTCTTTCCTTGGTTGTCTCCCAGTGAGACATGAGACATGTCTTGGCCTTCCTTCTTCTTTTTGTTCCTCTTCCTCTTTTTTTTCTATTAACAGCAGACAGTGGAAAACCAGTTTTACAAATCCATCCTTTACTGCTTATGTAAAACTACGCCACATCAAGTAGAACATTTTTTTGTTTTTGTTTTAATGGACAAGAAACATTCTGGATTTCTAAAACTCTAAACTATTTCTTATCATTTTTCTAAATTATGTACAACATAATAACATGCAATAACATCACAGTTAGCACAATGGTAGAACAGACCTTGATATAACTCTCCATCTTTAGCAAATAACAAACAAGTAGGAATACGTCCTGACTAAACTCTAGCATAAAGACAAGTAGATAACCATTTGCAGACTTTAAATTGCAAAAGGGTAGGTTAGACGTTACATTAACATGTGATTGTGACTCATAAAGTCACTGTGGACCAAAAGAAACCACACTCATATGAAGAGAGAACAAATGAAAAGGGAGGACACACAGTGACAGTTACACTAACCTTTTTCTTTGGGTTATTGATGGTCTCATCATTTTGTCGTTTAGGGAATCTATTGGACTCTTTGTTGTCCACAGGTGGGTCAATATTTTGTGAAACTGATTTCACTGCTGTACCTTCTGAGTCTGCTACCAAGGATTTGGGCTGATCACTTCTATCTGGAATAAAGATATGGAGTTACAAGTCAGACTACTTCCAAACATGTGTATAAACCAGTGTGACTATTAGAAAGAATTATAACTACAAAGCACTGTCTGCTCAGAGGGTTATAAATGGCAGTGCATTGTCAAAGTCTGATTTGAATTCCAGCCAAATTGCATTCATTTTTTGCCTATAACCTTTAATTAAAAGTTTTTTAAAAAACTCCAATGCTGTTTATTTATTCTCAATCTGTCCAGCTGTGTTAAAATGTATGAACAGATAATGAAGAGACGCTGCCATCTCGAATGAAGAGAAAAACACTAACACTCCAGCACTACCTGTTTGAACTTCATGAGTGCCATATAAATGATGTCTGATTCTGATTCTGAAATGGGTGTATGTCATGACAATATGCAAAAATTAAGGTTTTGAAAAGTTGAACCCACTTCTTAATTAGCTTTCAAAATTCTCCCTTTTTTTACAAACAAGTTGTTGTACTTATCGTTTAGGGATAGAGTTAAATGTAGCTATGTTTTTATGTTCAAAACATAGATTGTGGCAATATTATGGCATTGCGATTACCAGCTAAAAGAAAAAACATACAGTCAGTCAGAGAGTCCTATGGCACACTGATTAACAATATTAATGTACAGTCTACAAGATATACCTCAGGTTCTTTAAATCAAATGATGAATGTTGTATAAACAAACAAAACAATACAACCATGTAATGATATATTGTGTGGACCTCATGAATAAATTTCTCTATGGAAATGTATAATGTTACACCACATGACTTACTTACCCTGTGTGTTTGCAGGTTGAACAGATAGCTTCAGGCCACACTCACTGCAAAACTTTGCTTTCTTCGAAATCGTATGGCCACAATCTGGGCAATACATCTTGGGAAGTCAGTGTTCTCTGCAAAAGAAAGATTGTTTAACTGCTTTTATGGTACTTGCAGATTGCTTTCACTTTCATTTCTGACCCTTGAGGCCTCATGAAACAGCGCGCATTTGGCCAAACAACCAAGAGTTTTTCAATTCATAGGCACGGACTATGAGCAGTCTTGCCAAACATACTGACCTATATGCATTTCGTATAGGGCTGAAAGGTAAATAACCCCTATGCCAGTGTGGCAGCGAACCATTGCATGGCACCTATGGGCACGCCCAGCTTTAGTCCCGCTAACTAACATCCAATAATAAACACACAGCAGACAAAGAAAAGGGAAATAACGAGGTCTCACTGCGCACTAAAACATACCCTGGTGCTTTTGAAGAAAAACAACTATCAAAACAATTGGAAAATACTCTTTAGTAGAAGAAAAATAAACGTCCCTTTCCATAAAATACTTATCACATACTGCTGCACTTTTGCTGAGGATGCAAAGGCCATTACAGTAGATAAACTGGCCAGTGCATTTATAAGACAGTCTGCCTTCTTATCTTTGCTAGTTGTCTGTAGCTATAGTAGACACACCTAAGTTATCAGCTACTGTTGAAAAAACGAAACACTGTAAAAAGTACTACTTCAACATCGGCCTTTGGTCATACCTACCCAATTTTGCACTTTGCTAGAACATCAACAAATATGTTTCATTCGGGTCAGGATTTAGCACAACATGTTCTTAAAATGTAGTGACATGCTAGGAAATCAGGGCCTTTGAAATAAGGGGCAGACTCATGTCCTTATTCTCCTCCTACTTTACATATTAGAATATATTTAAATCTTGTGAGTCTCAGCTTTCTCTCTCACTGTGAAAATACGGGATCATTTATCTAATGAAAATAAAATGACTGAATTCAGCAAATGATAAATGATGTAATATGGACATGCATGAAATATATGTCCAATGCGAAAATGACATGGAGGTAAGGTTCGCAGTTGACACTAGGTATTAAAACAAAATACATTTTACTTTGTACTCCAAACTGTCTTGACTTGGGAACACTTGTAAAACAACATAATTATTCAAACATATATACTATCTGCATGGGGAGAGTAATCATATTTACAAACTAGAAGATGGAACAATGATTTCCAAACACATAGTGATACCTCTTGGTAATCAAAAGATCTTTGGCTCCAAAGCTTAACCAATCACATTATTTGCTTCGTAAAAATCCTTCCTGTTTCGAAGCCAGCCTCGAAAACCGATAATGCTAACTTCACAAACACACAGCAGCAAAGCTACCATTATCACTGTATAATCACGACACGTGTATTAACTGCGGCAGCAGTTATGTGTCACAATAATGAAGTGGCTTTGCTACATTTTGGCAGCAAGTTAGCTAACTAGCTTATCGACTTGTTATTTGACAGCCTGTTTAATTAGCTGCGTGACAGTTATTAGACGGGTCTGCGGGCTTTCTCTGACCTGTTTAACAGTAAAGCAACATCATGTGCAGGTGAAAAACAGTTTAATCTAAATGACATCACATCCTTCACTAGAAATGTCCCGTGACAGCGAGGTCTGATAGCTGCTCCAGCTAACCGAATAAGTGTATTTCTTATGTGTCACAAGGTGAGGTATGACGTTTTGACATCCAGTTTTCTACAAAGCATTAACAGCCATGTTAGCAGTCCTACCTGAGCTAGATGAGTCGCGACCTTTCTTCTGTTTTAAAAAGGAAACGCTCAGGAGTCATTTCTGCTGTAGACCTAGCGATGCACCGACAGTCACAGACCTACTATCGTTTCATTTCCGCATGTGCTCTAAAGTTTCGTTTTGTTGAAAATGGGCGTCAATTCATATATTTCTCAATTATTCATATCAGTATTTTATTCTGGTAACGAGGCCAGGGCAAATGTGCATGCACAGGTGTGGAAGGTTTCTTTTTAGGACTGTTACAAAGGGGTGTTAACACGACCTGACAATTCCATAATTATAGTGTTGATACATAAACAAGTGATAAAGTCTTCTACTTTTTAACACAAGAACAGACTAAGTATATGTCATGGCACAATCCAAGGGGTAATCATGCTTTCCTATTATGAATGGACAATGGAAAGCATGGTTGGCTGATATGAAGTCATGGTCCATCAAGTGATTTAGTTACACATTTGTTTGTGGGATTTTCTTAAGAACATAAAAAGATGTCTTAAGACAGTATGGTTCATATATTATCAAGCCTTTACGCTCTCTCCTTAGAACACCTTTCATGAAGGGTGACATTTTGTTGAATTCCATCAATGCATATGTTTTGTTGCATTTATAGTGATACATTTTAAGTCTTGCCTACATTTCTCCTAAACTAAGATTGTTCCAAGGACATTCTTACCCAACCATGCATGCATTCATATCTTAAACTCTGTTCAGTGCATTCACTATGGTCAAAAAGCATTAAGGCTCATATAGAAAGACTGCATGTGGCTGTCTTTTGCTTTCACTTTGACTTTGAGCATAACAGTGATGATAACCCATACATAACTCAGGTTGCAGGCTTATAGAAATTCCTCCATGATGTGTTAAAGTGTGTGTATTAAGTGTATTCCACAGTATAAAATGTACTCAAAGTAGCAGCACATGGACCTGGCACAAGCACAGTTTATGCACACCTCAGCCTGGCAACGTCAGTGTTGTTACATTGTCAATTTAAGTCTGGATCTTGGTTTATTTTACCTGTGTTTGTAGCTCTAGCATTATGCTCTTGCTGTCAGTAAGCTAATAAGAAAAACATAAACACACAAAAATATACAATGTGGGCATTGTTGCTTTAGATTAAAGATCCATACTGACATGTCCCAGTCATTTCTCATTAGATGGATAACATGCAGCTGTGCAGTGTTACATTAAGATCATGTGATGCATCTGGTATGACATTTTATCCGGTTATGTGCTTTGCCTCTCTTCAGCTCTCACATGTCACCAAGTTCTCCAGTAGCTAAGGGAAGTTGTGTGTTGCATGCTTTATAAAAGTATCCAACATACGGCCTGCCAGAGGGACCAATCCGGCCTGCTGGATGACTTTACAAAGTGTAAAAATGACAGATATGATGATAACTGCAATTTTCACAACTTTAATGTATTTTTTATGTACATGTATCCATTTTCTACATTAACTTAACCTTTCGCTAAATAGTTCCCACTTTAGTTTGTATGGGGGTGTGTCAGTGTAGGTGGTCAGGGTTGCTACACAGATGTGTATATGAAAGTAAATTAATTCCATTTGTAAAAAAAGGAGGATGCTATACTCTAAAACTGTCAGCAGAGGGCAGGATAGTCTGACAGTCTGGGTGACAATGCATTAAGGAGTGCAGATATATGTATGACGTTTTTTTTCTGCAGCTAGACCTCTCCCCTTCACCAAAGGATTTAAAACGTGGACGATGATGTCTAAAAAAAATGAGTCACCTAACTTATCTTGCTGAAACACCTATCTCAAATGTTCCAGGTTCATTTTGTGCGAGCGTATTACCATGGTAACTCAGACTGCACTCCCAGGTCAGGAGTGTATGACATCAGGCTGTCAGATCCAAAGATGTTGAAACCTGTCTTCACCGTGCAACAAAAATGTACTGAAATTACTGCATGCACTCGTCAATTCAAACTAAAATCAGCCCAATAGCACACTATTAAAGAACTGTCAGGAGGGTGTTTATTGTGTCAGATAAAGTTCACAAGACTTATGTCTAAATCATTTTTGTTGGCACCTTAGCCGAAACACGATGATAGATTGAATGGCAGGTAGTTGAACTGTCTTTTTCTCTTTGATGAAACCTTGAAATATGTTTGATTATTTGACATTCATTTCAGGTGCCAGCAGAAAACCAAACATCATGTTAAAATCTGAATCAGAATTTTTGTGATACTTTTACACATTTTTTTTCCAGTTGGTGTGAAAGGCATATGCTCCCTCCTGCAGGACATACAGTTAATGAGAACATAGGCCTCCATTGCAATATATTATGTTATTATTATTATTATTATTATTATTATTATTATTATTGTTGTTGTTGTTATTGTTATTATTATTTGAGATATCGTTAACGGTTCAAATAATTATCTCACATAGACCATTTCCTTTCCTTAATTCAAGTTCATGTTGGTTAAACTTTCTTCTAGTAACTTTAACATGGTTGCAGACATCCTCAGTGTAGCAGTATAATCTGTGTGACATACAGTACAGTATACACACTGTAGTGTATACTGTACTGTATATATAATAGTTGATATCATTTCTGTATACCTTACCAGAGACTCAAGTTCAGTCAAGTAACCCTTAAGCTTCTTTCTGATCTTAAAATGTCTACTGGCTACAACTGTTTGCAGACTTGGTGTGTCTTTTCTCTTACTCTTATTCTTCTGTGAAGCAAAGCTTCCTTTTTTTTAATGTAAAGTTTTGGATTGTCTTGTAAAAGCCCCTAAAATTGGGTCACTTACACCACAGACTGCCTGGCATGGCTTCAATTGTAATACGAATGCCCGTCAACATATGAAACCAGGCCCTGCTTAGAGGAAATGTCATGCAGTAATGATTTCGTAATTTGGTCGACACAGCACAGCACTGTGGTATTATGGTTTTTGTTTTGTTTTTCACAAAGAGCTTACCAAGCGAGTAAACATGCTTAAGTAATTATTTAAGAGCTCTTTTTATTCCCTATCCAAGTTTACTTTTGGTAATTTTGTGTTTAAATGCACACTAATATAGCAATATGTGATCTGTAGTTGAACCTGTACATTTGTATATAATGTATTGATTAATACACAACACCAGCTGTTAAACAACATACATTTTACACATAAAATTTTATTTGAAGAACAACTGCATTTGAAAAAAGTTGGAAAGCCTTTTTTGTGGTAGATACATATTTATTTCACATATTTCCAAACAAACTCATAAACCAATTACCCTCAACACATTGTATCTTCACATTTCGAAAACCAAAGTATGGAGGCTTGATATGTGAAGGGATCAACAGTTGGTTCCTTAAACAAAGAAAAGAAAAATGTTTCACACACAAGCTGTTTTATATAATAGAAAATATGTAATAATGAGTAAATCTTTCAGAAGCTTTACCTGGACACTGTGATGTTCATAAATCTTATTTAGTATGGAAGTCCATCTGCTGCTCCCTGCAGGTGATACATGATCAATCAACAATACTGAAAACATTGATAAGATTTATTGTAAAATACAAACCTGTTTCTGTGATGGAAGTATACCGTCGTATAGATGATTTCTGCTCCTCCCTCACTCTGATGTCCCTCTTGTGTTTGGTAACTGTCACAGCTGAGCCAGTTGACATAG
Organism: Eleginops maclovinus; assembly: GCF_036324505.1. NCBI lineage: Eukaryota > Metazoa > Chordata > Actinopteri > Perciformes > Eleginopidae > Eleginops > Eleginops maclovinus. Next base: position 14,094,899 of record NC_086364.1, on the reverse strand, counting down.
TCTGTGTTCTGCATACAATCCTAAAATATAAAAAAACATACATTTTTGTGGAACAATGAAGTCAAATTCTGCCTTTATGGTTTTAACATGAGCTTCAGTTTTACCCACAACAAAACCAATGTTGTGCATTTCCCCATCATGGTATCTGTCATACAGCAGACACTTAAGATAGGGATTGGAGTGCCTTTCTTTTGCTGAACTCTGTTGCAAACTGAACTGCAACAGATTGCCATAATTGTAATATATTGTAGACTATAATGCAATCTTGAATAACAAAAAAAATCACCTGTATTTTCTCCTCACAGTCTGACGTTGGTGTGCAGGTTCTTGCTTTGTGGAATCTGTAACACATGAACAGAATCATGACAATGGCCTAATCAATGCTGTGATGTACATCGGCAGACCCCTGAGCAAAGAATAACTCATTCCAAGGACCTCATTTGTGGTCTGTCGTAGTTTTTACCACATAAGGCCATGTTTATTGTAAACCAGGAGATGCTTTCAATCAACAATGGCACTTGCTAATGGGATTTGAGTTAATCTGAGGTCAATGGATGGGACTCATTACTTGATTCATTAAGTATGAGCGTTTGTATTTGCATGTTTCTACACATGTACTTTATCGCTGCTCGGTGACAACAAACAAAGTCTAAGACTTCACTCACAGGCCTCCCTTCTTAGTGAGTGTGCTCTTTTCCTTATCTACGTTTCAGAAATTAGATTTGTTACATTAATGGCTTCATCTATCTGAAAAAAATGAATAAAAGCTTACCTGCTGATGGCGATAAGAGCAATCACAATTAGAAGTACAGCAATAGCAGTAATGATAATTACATCTCTGGGGAGGGTTGTCCAATATGCTGTGAAACAAGGCAGTGGGCTATGTATTTTAGGGGCATCATTTTTAATCAATCTTAAAAAAAATGTTTAATTTGAGGTTCTTCTGGGGTCTTTTCTTTATACTATTTTTGATTGAAATCTATACATTCATACATATTCTTTTACAACACATGTCTAATATTGCAATTGCTATTTTCTTTCTGGTCTCACAACTGGTAATATTAACAATGTTAACCTACTCACCTTTTAGCTTTAAAATCACAACAGAGGAGTTTTGGCTGCCGTGTTTGTTGGTGGCACGGCATACATACTGGCCACCATCATCAGGAAAAAATACAGGCTTGTTTCTAACATCAATACTAAAGTTGGCATCTACTCTAAACCAGGTATAATTCTCCACTGGGGGGTTTGCATGGCTGCTGCAGATCAGGCTTACGTTTGTCCCGGCCTCTACCTCCATCGGTGTTGAACTTATGTCCAATAATTACATTCGACATCAATATGTATGGCTTCTGAAGTGGCTCCTGCGTGTGTTTTTAGAGAACAAGTGTATTTTCCAGAGTTTTTGGAAGTCACGTTGCTTAGATAAAGAATAGATCCATCATTTATGTTTTCTCCGTTCTTCAACCAAGTGAAGGCAGATGAAAGGTTACCGCCGTCACAGCTGTTCTTGCAGGTGAGATTCAAAGAGTCGCCCTGCATTGTTCTGTTTCCATCAGGATTTGTCACCGAGACGTTCAAATCTAGAAGAGTTAAGTATGGCTTCAGTTTCAAACCTGACAGACTGAAGAGATTATTCACAGCTATAGTAATGTAATGGAAAAGCAACTTACCAACAACCTTTAATGTTGAACCAAGTGTACCAGTCGATTTGAAGCTTTTGGAGTCAGTTGTAAACATGAAGATATATTGTCCTGCATCATTTTCCTTCACTGGGTGTATTTTCAAAGAACAATTGTGTCGATTGTCACCAATATAATTGAACCTCATGGGGACTGTTTTAAAGTTCCTGCCATATATGAAAGTTCCTTTGGAATGATTAGTCTTGACATGACCCCACCAGAATCCCTTCACTCTCAGGTGTTCAGGATAGTAAAAGGAGCAAGGGATGATAACGGAAGAGCCTTTCACTGAACAGATACGCTGCTGCTGATATATCACTTTACATGTATTGCAGAAAACACCTGAAAAAGATTGATTGATTCATATCCTGAAAGATTCTTATCATTTTAATAAAACATGAAATGAGATGTAAATGTTGTACCTACCTGCCAGAAACAGTGGAATCAGAGTCCATGTCAAGTTTATTTTTTCAATGCGCATGTTTTCGGTTATAACTTGAGTTGAATCATTAAGTTAAAATATATATATATTTGTGAAAGATATGCATGGACTGTGAAAGGCTGCACACTCTGTGTCTTCAGGTGCTTCTCAATCTGTGCATCTCTGTCAATGCTGTGTTGTTTCCTGAAATGGAAAAAAAAAAAAAAGCGAGCTCTAGGGTGACATGCACCTCAGCTTTTTTTGTTTCCGTGTGAGAACAAGCACTGAATGGAGAAAACACATCCTGTGTATAGCTGGCAAGCTTATGTTTCTTTGATGTGGTCTGAGCACAGTCATTGTCATGAACAGTTTCAATACTGTATATACAGGGAAGGAAATAAGTATTTGATCCCCTGCCCCCAATTGTGTTAGTTTGCCCACTTACATAGAACTGAATGGCCTATACTTTTAATGGTAGGTTTATTTTAACAGTGAGAGACAGAATATCAAAAAGAAAATCCAGAAATGTACATCAAAAATATATGCAAAAATAGATTTTCGTTTAATGGTTGGAAATAAGTATTTGATCCCATTGCAAAACATGACTTAGTTCTTGGTGGAGAAAGCTTTGTTGAACAGCACAGAGGTCAGATGCTTCTTGTAGTTAGTCACCATGTTAGCGCACATCTCAGGAGGGATTTTGGTCCTCTCCTCTCTGCAGATCCTCTCAAAATCATTAAGTTTTGGAGGCTGAATCTTGGCAACTGGAATCTACAGCTCCCTCCACAGATTTTCTATGGGATGGAGGTCCGGAGACTGGCTAGGCCCTCCATCACGTTAATGGGCTTCTTCTGTAGCCACTCCTTAGTTGCATTGGCCGTATGTTTTGGGTCATTGTCGTGCTGGAAGACCTATCCACGTCCCATTTTCAGTGTCCTGGCTGAGGGAAGGAGGTTATCAGCCAATATTTTACAATACATGGCCCCCTCCATCATCCCCTCAATGCGCTGAATCGCCCTGTCACCTTAGCAGAGAAACACCCCCAAAGCATAATGTCTCCACCGCCATGCTTGACGCTGGGGATGGTGTTCTTGGGGTCATAGGCAGCATTTCTCTTCCACTAAACACAACATGTCGAATTGATGCCTAAGATTTTGGTCTCATCTGACCACATTACCTTCTCATAAGCCTTCTCTGAATCATTCAGAGGTTCTTTGGCAGACTTCAGACGCCCTGTACATGTGCCTTCTTGAGCAGGGGACCCTTGCGGGCGCTGCAGGATTTTAACCAATTACAGCATAGTGTGTTACCAATAGTTTTCTTGGTGGCCATCTGCCTTGAGATCAGTCCCTCCTGTGTTGGCTGACCCCTCACCTTTCTCATGACCATTGATGCCCCAAGAGGCGAGATCTTAGATCGTGGAGCCCCAGACCGAGGGCAATTGATGGTCATTTTGTGCTTCTTCCATTTTCTAATAATCAAACCAGTTGTCTCTTTCTCACCAAACTGCTTGCTGGTGATCTTGTAACCTAATTTCTTTGTAAGTGGGCAAACCCTCAAAATCGGCAGGGGATCAAATACTTATTTCCTTCACCGTACTGTATATTGACAATACCTTTATTAGTTAGTGGTGAAAAATAATATAATACATCAGACTTATAGAGCTTATGGTGTATAATAAAACATCTTAAAGACTGATATGTGGATTTTCACGTTTGAATAATCTGAAGGCAACAATGTGTGGTCTATAAATTAATTATAACAAAAATGTCTCGAGTTTTTTACTACCTGCTCTGACTAATTTCATGAGACTTGAATTTAAATATGTCCTAATTGCTTTTGTGACAAATAAGACAGCGCTAAAAGTTAGTCATGAGTGGTGGGTTTATCCAAGGTGCGTGTGTAAATCACCCCCTCCTGAGCCGTTTGCGTTGACGAAAGTGTGAGGATGATCACGGGGTCCCTATAAAGACTGAAGCGGTGAGCGGTGACCATAAGGACCACCAGAGAGTTAGAGGTGCGCAGGAACAAGCTTGAAAATCTCGACATGGAAATGAACGCTAAACTCGTGCTCCCAATCGTGATCATCTCCGCGCTGGTGGCTTGCAGTCCGACGCAGGCATGGTACAAGCAGGTGGCTGGTCCAAGCTACTATTCGGTGGGCAGGGCGTCCGGATTGCTGTCCGGTATCCGCAGATCACCGTACATCAGGAGAGCCGAGCCGGACTCCTCAGACAGCGACGAGCTGGCGACCAACAGCGTGTTTCCTGAACTCGCTCAGAACAATTTCCTCCGAAAGACGATGGTGAGTGGGGATCTATTTGATCATGGCAACATCGGGTTGGATGGGATTGCCTTTACGCATTACGCAGGGCGACAGGTAACTTGGCGAAGAGTGCAACAGTGTAGGCTACTTTTCATCCAAATTACAAATGGTAAAGATCATATTGGCAATCTTTAAAAAGAAAAAGAGCACAGGATTAAATACACTATTATATCAATGTATATATTTTTTAAAAACAAATATCCTCTACATCTCCACAACTCAGCACCATTGAAATGACTATGCACTATTAGAACATGTAAAGATGAATAAGATGGTAAAAAGTTGATTCAGAACAACTTAATTACAATTTAAAGTCCTGTACATAAGGGGCTCATTACAGTATGTAGCAGAATGGCACTTTTAGATATTTACATAATATTTATTACTGAGGCATACATTTAGCATTTAATCTAGCTGGTATGGGTCGAGATCATTTCAACGATATTATATCCTTCTTTTAAATAATAATAAATTACATTCAATTTATTAGCTTAATGTTTTTTAAATGTTAAATCATTCGGCAAAGTTAGTAGTAAGTGAAACCGTCAATAGTATAGAACAAAGGGCAGTGAAATGGAAAAATGGAAACATTGAGGTAGTAAATAGTAAGGCGTCATTGGGCTGTAGTGAGATGAAGAGGAGAAAAATAAGTATTGTTATTAGTTCCATAAACACCTTACTAGCGTAATTTTCTGCAGGAATATACAGTACGTTAGGGAATCAAACATGGACTAGTTTAGGTTAATCAAAAAGGTAACGTGTGTAAAGAGCATCATTTATATTTTTGTCTCCTAACAGCCTGTTTGCATCAAAGACATCACACCCGACCTGCAGAGCTGTGAACTCTTCCAGGAAAGCAAGGGTTCGTTTAAGTGCAAAGCAGACGTCCTCCTCACACTGGACTCCGCAGACTGTGCAGGAGAGTGAGCCATGAAGCCGACATCTGGGCCGGATGATGAAGACTACTTATTTATAAAACTGTAGGCTATCTCTCACTTTTAGAGTGAGCTTATTTTGACGCCATGTTGTATTAGTTAGAAGACATGCTATTTTTAGTTTACCATTTCACTTATTTATTATACAAGTCTTTAAAACATTAATCTGTAAAAGTAATGTATTAATGTACATTTTTGATCTGAGATTTCATTAATAAATGAATCATATTGCAACCTTGTGTTGAATGTACTTAATGCGAAACAAATCAGAATGTAATTATATTTTTTTCAGCTTACATTCTGTACACCAGCACACAAGTTCAGTGTAGGGTGATGACAAAACGCAGTACATGTGTAAGATTTGAACCAGAACAACTTCTTTAAAAAAGGTATAATTTACATTCATTTATCAAACACATCTCTAAATAAACATATGTGTTAAATATGGTGATTTTTTATTCTAACTGTAAAAGAAAAAGTGAATGGATAAGAGATTTCATAAATAAATCGCTTTTTAAAAAAAGGCCATCCATATCAATAAATATTTTTATTTAAAATGTCTTAAAATGAATTCGGGACAGTTCAGCCTCATAATATTTACCTTATTAGCTGCATAAATAAATTATGTATAAATGAAATTTTAAAAAAGTAAAAACATTTTTCACAGGAAAACTAAATAAAATTCACTTCAAAGTTATTAACAATTTCAACAGCCTTCAGCAGAATTATAGCAGCTGGACATCAGCTACATTGGCCTTCATGACCTGCTCTATGACCATGTGGAAGACCACCTTCACATTGGAGGTGTCTGTGGCAGTGGTGAAGTGGTGGTACACAGGCTTGTCAGGACTGCTGTTACACGAGGAGAACATGGAAGTTATGTGGTGGGCTGCAGCATCCACGTCACCATCTGCTCCTGGATGAGGATCAAGGAAAAATATTGACAGATCTTGAGACCAACAGAGTTCAGTAAATTGATGAGTTCAAACCCCACATACCCAGTCTGATTCATTAATATCGATAAAACAAGAACATGGCTTACAGTGATTTGTACTTCTGTACAAAGGTTTTCCTCCTCAATTCCAAAATTCCCAATTAAAACATGATGCAGAGTTCACCTGTCAGTTGCTGCGACTGAGTTGGAAATGTGCATGACCATGACAGGCCAGAATAAATTATATACAAACAGAAAGAGGACTGTGTGAAACATCTGGCCAGAAGGAATTCTGATTACCCCACAGACCGAAGGTATCCTTTGACACATCCAGCAACAAAAAAAGAAAAAAGAAGACACATACAACCAATTCCTAAAGGAATTTGAGGCTGTAGAGAATATGTCCAAGGTGGCAACCAGAGTAGTAAGAATTGAGCTCACACATCATACAAACTTGAAAAAAAGTCTTTGTTACCTTTGTAACCAGAAAGGTAAAATCTCAAGTGTCTTCCGGAACGTAGGATCTTGTCCCGGAGAAGGTCAGTTTTGTTCATGAACAGAATCTGTAGGAGAGAGGGGGAGAGAGATACACCAACATTGTAAAGTTTAATTTAATAGTGTACAAAAACTCTGTAAAGTGGCTAGTACTACCTTGTGGATTTTTGCCCCTGCCACGCAACAGTGTTACATTGGTACTATTGTCAAAGGCTGTTTTACAAGCATAACATTAGTTTGAAAGTTTGAAAATAAGAAATGACAGCATCCCCCTCATAAATAAAATTGAATTCCCGTAGTGCTGTATATAAACAGATTTCAGGATACATCCTGTGAAATGAGGACATTATGAATCCCTCCACTCACAAGGGACACAGTACATACATAGGAAGTATCCTGCTGTACATCGAGGCTTACTAAACAGAAACCTAATGCCCTACAGATCAATTAAACTTGGTTTGCCAATTATACGCGTCAGACACAATCATAGTCAGTTTGTGTCCAGTCTGTTTGGCATGAAAGATTACCGAAAGCTCCACTCAGTGCTTCAGTGACCTCCAAACATTTAGATGAGTTTTAAAAACAGACATGTTGGACAGTAAGAGCATAACACACAGGCAAGGCAATAAACACATAGCTCTACAGTATGCAAACTGTATTTTATTTTAAGCATACTGCCGTCTGAAAAACATGCAGATAAACTTACCAGTGAAGTGCTGCTAAAGACTGTGCTGGTGCAGATGGATGTAAAAAGTTCAAGACTTTCCTGCAGTCGATTCTAATAAAATTAAAAATATGAAAAGGAGAGGCAGAGAACTACATTATAGAAATTACATTTATATTCTGAAGAAAGAAAAAAAACACTTGATTTATGTGATCAGGCAAATTGTCTTTTTTATGACATGCCTCTGAAGGGTCCTCTGTCTGCGTCATATCATAGCTGCTCAGGGCCACAACAAACAGCACAACCTGAATACAGTCAAAGCAGCTGAGCCACTTCCTCCTCTCACTGCGCTGACCCCCGACATCATACATCCTGCAAATAAGCAAAAACAAATCCATCCATACAACGAGTTGCTTTTAACTGGTCACAGACAACTTGTGCATGAACATAGAAAAGTTTGCATCATTGTGCATGACCATTTCACATGCGAGTAGTCACATGAGCACATTATAATTAAGGAACAATAACAAATAAACTATATAATAAACTTGATTTAAACAGCATTTCTTAAAACCAACTTAAAGTGCTTTTTGTTTATAGTTTAAACCGGAACAAAACATTTCATGCCTACAATAACATTAAAGCCAACAACTAATAAACAACACAAGTAAATAAAATCCCTAAAGGCAATATAAAAATGGAAAGGAATAAGACATGTTAAACAAACATGTGCTTACATTGATAAAAAGCATAATTTTTTTCTCAATGTAGTATCAAAAGATGTTTCGGATTTTGCAAGATCTAACGTAAGAGTTATATGAAAAATAAAACCTTATATGATAGGCAAAATAAGAAAATAACCCTCAATACAAAATGATAATGATAATCCAAACCCATTTCAAATATTGGGGCAATCCATTTCAAAAGAGATCTGGCACTAAGTGAAGTGGAGGGTCTTGCTGACACAGGTAATGAGTTCCCATTTGGGCCAGACAGTCTCCAGGTGCCTGATTGCAGTACTCATGTCAATGAAGGCAATGAAGCATACTCCGGGGCAAGAGTCAGGTTTAACAAGCTAGGGGACAAAAAGCCTCAACTGTGGCGTTTGACTGTAATAGTTTCTGCGTTTACGAAAGAAAGAAGTCCACACCTGACCACAAGAAGGCTTTTAACGTTTTCCTATGCAAGCAAGAACAGTCCTTGAAACGTATACAGGTCAGAATACGAAAGAAAATATCGCTATTGAATTTAGCAATCAAATGGAAACTAACCAAGACATAAGACTTGTTCACTTCAGCCATCCTTATTATTGTGCTATGTCTGTTCTCAAGAACACATTATCTTCACTCAAGCACAGTGTCTTCCCAAAGTGTCCGATTTCTTTTTAAAAGAGTGAGAACCCCTGATCTAGATCATCATTTTAAAAGATGTACTTTTGTTTTGTTGAGAAAATACTTCTTGAAATGGTCTAAAAAGAAAGCGTTATAAAATTGTCCAATTATTTCACATCTCTTAAGTGAAGCATTGTGATGCAGTTCTAACTACGAAGAAGTGCAACATAAATCAGGTCATTATCTGTATGGATTAGATTTCTTATAACAAGCCACACTGAATGCCTTCACAGCACACGGTGGAGGGGAATCCTGAATGGTTGCTTACTCTGAAAATAAAAATGGTCCAATGGGAAAGGAACGTGACTTTTGTTGTATGTTTTATGTCTACACTTCCTTTACATGCGTGTTATAATTCCTGGAATAACCAGGCAGAGTGAAGCCATTAATATTTCATGTCTGCGTCATGCTCAGGCAGGGACCTCAGGCAGCTGCCTCCCTCAGCTCAGGAGGGTTCAGCTTTTTTCAGCGACCCTTCAAGAGTTGGTGCCGAGGCTGAAGCTCCAGAGGCTCAACAAGCAGCTAGCTTTGACAGCAGAAATTGTAAAGAGCGTAGACCAACTCTATGAACAGTGAAGGAAGTCTGCTGGAAAAGAACACTAAAATCCTTGATAAAACCAGTTTCAGTGAAAAGTTACCATACAGTTTGATACAAATTAGAACAATCCAAATCACAGTGTACACCTTTCAATTCGGCATATAATTAAAATGTCGGAAATAGATTTACCCTTCCCAATCCTCCTCTGGTTTTATTTTATTTCAAATTTTCCTTTCTCAACCACTGCTTACCGGAAGATAACGTCCTGAAGCTGAAACTGCGTCTCAATGATTCCACAGGTCCGCACTCTCACCCTCAGAACATCGGTCTCCATAGGAACATATTTGGGAGAAATGATTCGACTCATGTTCTCGAAGAAACTGGGGAGGGAAGAAAATGAGAAACTGCATCAACTAGTGGAGACTAGGATCTTAAAAAGTCAGTTAGGAGACACACATCCAGTTTTTGCTTTTGAGAGACACATACATGGTAAGGAAGTTAAAGCGAAGTGCAATAAGTTTACACAAAGTCTGCTAAAAAGGTGTTGGGGAGTATTAGAGCAGGAAAAAGTATTGCCTGACTCCAGAGGGAGATGCTTGAACTCTGATAAATTCCCTTAAGTGATGGTACTTTTATCAAGCCGACATACATTGAGTTTTTGATAGGCAAAGAAACGCGTAGATGGAAAAAAAATAACAACATTTGTATCTTTTGCTTTCTAGCTGTCAATCATGGGTTTGACAATGCTATGAGAGTGAAATGTTAAAGTTATGGAGCACTTTTGATCTATAAAAACTCAAAAGCTTTAGTCAAAGCACCAATATGTGCCGTAACCTGCCCTCTGTCCACCAGGTGTGGCGCTCTAGCAGCAGGAAAGTGTATTATGTTAGACCTTTGTTGTATACATACACTTTTTAATATTGATTTAACACCATTAGTTATGGTCAAGTAAAAATGTTTGTCATGTCAGGTATTACAAAGTGAGACTTGCAGTAGGGTCATTGGTTGAATGAATCTACATTCATGAAACCTTTCAAGGTAATAAAAGGTTTAAAATACAGGTTGAATCTATCGTTAATTCCCTGTAACTTCAAATTTCGTTGCAGCAACATTAAGAGTTCGGTTGATGCCAAAGCTAATGTCCAAAAAGTTTTTTTACACACTGATATGCCTTCAGGTCCTGCAGAAGTCAAGTGTCTCACGATACGTACAATCCAATATTTCTGGAGGGAGAAATCAGTGTGGGGTCCAGCCGAGTGAGAACACTGCAAGACTGCTAGTGGGTTTCACATCATCCTCCAGCACCAAGACTAATAGAGTTCTGGTATTGTATCCGTCACATCATTTCTGTCAGTCTGGTAAGCTGGAGTATCTTTAAATAAATAATTAAAAATGCCATTTAGCTAAATGTGTCCACACTTCAGCTAATGATCCACACTTCAGCTGATGACACAACACACACTCAGCAGCAGGATCCATGCAGAGTGGGTACGCTTGGATTTCATGACACTCACAGGCCGTTTTTTTCTTTTGATAAACAAATTATAGGGCACAACTACTGAAGGACACTGGTTGGAAAAAAAATCGGTTCTGCTAGGATGTGTGTTGGCGATAATCTGGCAATTTGTTTAATGATACTATTTATTATATGGAATTCTAGTGCGATACTGTGAGCAAGGTTGACATATCGCCTTTTTTCTAAAATTTAATTCTAGGAAACTTGCTTAGTAAATACCTTTTGAATTAAATTGCTTTTCTAGAAACAGCTTGGGTCCATGTTTCCTTCCTGTCAGCTGATGTTATTCACTTACACTGCAACAGCAAAAATCTAAAATATATAAATGTAGTTAATGGGTTCCTTGCTCTGCAACAGGACATTAACTGGGAGATATTTTGAGTGTTTACAATTGTTAAATGGTCTCTAAAGAACAAACAGTGAGATGTAATGTTTGAAAATACAGTTATATTAAAAACTTTAAATTAAAAGCTAATGCTACTTCAACAAAACCTCTACAGGAGTTCCCCCTCACCCAACAGCTTCACACATATGATACTGTTGACTTCTTTCTCATTAAACAAGACTCTTTAATGAAGTCCCTTTCATCTTCTCCACCCTAATTCCCATCTACCTGGATATCTGCAAACATTGCTTTTTAATTTGCTCCCAATTAGGCATCCCGATCCACAAATGTCACATGAATAATTTCCTGAAGACAAGGTTTTTCCAGCACCTGCTTTACTGATGCTCTGTATTGATAAGGTGTGACGACACAACTCTTACTGTGCATAACCCCCCCATCCGTCATAATTGGTCACTTAAGGTCATTCTACTCACTACAGTGCAGAGTCATTCAGTTCAAACTCGTAACCTCTGGCTGCAGCTGCCCGCACCCCTTGATCACCCCAAAGTGCACATATGGCATGAGCCACGAAAGGAAGCAGCTCGTCGTCGTCCCCCAAACACTGACCGCAGGACAAGATGGAGCGAGCATGCATCTGTAGTAAAGGACAAAAGGTCATTAGATAATGACACTATATACATTTACATTTTAAGTCAATTATGTCATTTTCCTCCTCCTAAATGAAAAATAATATAATGCCTTAAGGTACAAGAGGACCAATATGTTGTGGATTTCAACATCAGAAGTTATAAGGATTACAATCCAGATCTTCTCTACTCACAAATGTAGTGTACAGATGGAGACTGACATCTAGTGTGACAAAGAGGCACTGCAAACAGAAATAGTCTACCACCAAAGCAGATTTTTATGTTTAATCTAAAACTGTGTTGTCATTCCTTACCTTGTTCTTCTTGTTAGCAAGGTTAATCCTCAGCATCCCCATTCCTCGAAGAACAAACTTCATAGAGGTCAGCAAATTGTCTAGTACTGCTGGCTGTGGAGGGAATGACAATCAACCTTTTTCATCATAACTCAGGTGCTTCAAGTTGTTTTAGATTCTGATTGTTATACCATTTTAGGGTGTTAAAATGAATGCTCTCCAGTACCTTGAAACTTATGAGCTCCTGTTTGGAGAAGCCATGACTGTGGATTATCTTAATCTGTTTGATGAGGGTGCTCTTTCCACTCTCTGCAGCTCCTAACAGACAAACCAGATAAAAATATTAACTTCAAAAAGGCCAACAGGCCTACTTCAGAGAAACCTGATGCATTGCAGTACTGTTCAAATGCTTTTAACTTACCGAGCATGAGAATTTTAACCACATTCATCTCAGTCCTGGCTTGCTCAAAAATGTCTTGCTCTATTTTAGAGCTCTTGAGTTTAGCCTTCTTGCCCTCTTCTGTGATATCCGGGCACATTCCCATGCAGGCCTGAGGAAGATTTTCATTTTGACATGTATGATTTGGGACTACTTTAAAATAAAAATACTCCTCAAACTAACACACATTTCATTTGCATAAGACAGTCCTGAAAAAATAAGCATCAAGAAAACATTTTCTGGCATTTGTACCATAAAGGTCATCTTAAAATAGTCCAATGTATTTTTCTTTATATTTTTACTAGCTCAAAAGAAGCTTACGTGCCTCCTTTAATGGCAGGCTAGTTCGTTTATTTCTAATAAATTGTGTAATAGATGTAGAGAAGTTGCCAAACTTACATTTGACAAAAAGTTTTACTTGAACTGTAAACTTGAAGCTTTACTCCATAGATCAATTTAGATAGGAAGGCAATTTACAAGTTAGAAAAAATTATCAACCAAAATCATGGTTAGTTTTACCAGAAAACATTTATAAATGAGTTGTACAATTAGATGAACGCTTTACCTGTAGTGGGACTGGCAGTATACTTAGACAACAAAACATCACGGTGTCGTTTGATTCACAGCCTGAACTGCCAACAAAAAGAGCTAGCAACACACGGAAGGGCTAATTAGCTTAATTGGGAGCATGTGTGCACAGCCTGTCTTTTGAAAGCGGAGCTGCTCTGAAAAGGAAGAACAGCTTTTCTTCAAAATAAGAGCATCATTTCACGTTAGTGCGCACACTTGTAAATATACTGGAAAACTTATTGGGCACATGCATGGATGATTTGTACTTTTAATAGAGTATTATTTCTTTGCCGTTGCCTCGCTAAAAAAAACAACAATACGCCACCTTCCACCACCGCTTGCTTGATGTACTTCATAAAAAGTTCTCTAGATGTCACTCAAAGCATTGCAGCATGCTTGAATATCACCGGTAGAGGCCAGCATGGGATATGCTTCTGATTAAACAGACATTCACGTTGATCAAAATGCATAGGCACCTTAATATTTTTGGGAAAAGCTTTCAGAACATTACTATTTACCAAGCTGCTACTGAAGCAAATTTCTCTTAATGGCCTGACATTTACCAACGTGACTCATTGATATGATGCAAAATACAGAGCATTTTTGTGTCTAAAAAATCCATACTTTGTAATGTAACCTAAAAACGCCCTGCTCAGTTCTCTCAAAAGCTGTAGGAAAAACATTGACATTGAAGTGTTTCTATAACAAGACATTTTCTGTTTCAGGGAAAAAGGGATGAAACATAGCCTTTCAGATTAAAGTGTTGTTATTACCAGCATTAGTATACTGTAGTCAGGGTTCGAAATAACGACACGCCCGCAAGCCCGGGTCTAGTAACTTTCTTACCGGGCTAGTAACTCTATGCACTTGCCTGCCCGTGTGTCTGGCAATTTTACAGCCCCTTTGCACGGAGCGTCTATTACAAGCATTACGGCCGTCATCGCGAACCTATTTTTGCTATTGTAAACCTCTCTTGCACAACATAAGATTGGTCTTATTTCGCACACGCTGCATTCGTGTCTTAATAATTTGTTTATTCAAATGTTTTTGTCCCTTCTGATAACCCGTAGGGTTCATGCTGTGTGTTGCCCACGATAACATGTAATAAAGTTAGCGTTCAATCTTATAGGTAAGCCACGTCATTTTACGGTGAACATAATCTTGGTTTTAGAAGTTAAGGTCACACAGGAGTATATTTGTAATGAGTTTGCCTGAATGCTAATCGTGTACACTGTTAAATGTTGGGTGATTTGTATAACTAGCACTTTTAAATCATTTGTAAAACATAAAAAATGGATGGAGATGTCAATGAGGAGATGTTAGATCTAGCAGTGACATACGGTGAGGTTCGTGGCTGGCGAGGCAGACACTTCCACTTTCAGTCAGATTTACGAGTAGGCCTATCTTAATCACTATAAAATCTGCCATTTTGACGAACAAGGTCATAAACGTCAAAGACATAACGTAGCCTCATAACGTAGCTCAGATCAACGGCAGAACAAGCATAACCCCGACTGGTGCGCTCTCGCACGTCCCCCTCATTGAGGCAGAGCTAGCTACTGTGTTTGCCTCCCTTCTGCGTTTTCACTGCAGTTGATCTAGTAATGGCCCTATTCACTTTTGATTTTATTTAAGGTTTGTCTTAGGGATTTCGCAGATTATTATACAAAAAAACTCCAAACTCCATACACCCACCATAATAATAATAATAGGCCTATAGAAAAAAAAATGACTATAACAAGTCAACAAGTTTAGTAGTCCAAGGGCTTGGCCCTATACCACATTTAGCTCTGCCTCCTCTGCCTCCCCTGACTGCAAGTCTGTGAGTAATAGTAGTAATATAATCAGAACTAGCATTAAATGTACTGTATAAAGAATGAATAAATACATGTTCACAATCAATCTTATAGATGCTGTGCAAGAGAGGTTGACAATAACAAAGCAAAATCATGCTCCGTCAGTGGTGTGGTCTCACGCCTAACCAACCACCTGAAAAGAAAAAGAAAATGGATTTAAAGGAAGTGAATAAGGCATACGATGCCACTAAAAGGAAACGAAGTGTAGTGCCTGCATGGAAAGCAGAATTTCCTTGGTTGATTGTGGACGAAAGTGAAACTTTATTCTGCCTGCCATGTCAAACTGTATACGGCCCCCATGCTGAAACCCAACAACAGAGGGATATCTTCAGAAAGCGAAGTCAAGGTTCCTTTGTCAAAGGGTGTCAAAACCTGAAGCATGACACTTTAGTCTGTCACCAACGATCTGACGGCCACAAGGAAGCCCAGGAGAAGTATGAGGCCAGGAATAAGAAGAAAGGTGAGAGCATAGCCGAGAAGACCATTGAGACTTTGAATACTAAAGTATTTCAGAAGCTCAAGATACTCTTCATAAATGCCCACGCCCTTGCCATGCACTGCAGACCAGTTTCTGATTTCAAATGGATGTGTGAGATGGATGAGAAGAAGGGCCTGGATCTCGGCAGCACCTACAGAAATGAAAAGAGCTGTAAGGAGTTTTTGGTTGCTATAGCCGAAATCACCCGTCTAGCAATTGAAGACAAGGTAAAGAGTGCTAAGTTTATCACAATAATGTCCGACGGATCAACAGATGTCTCTGCCACTGAACAAGAGATTGTTTACTTGCACTTTGCAGTGGATGGCAAGACTCACTGCAATTTCCTTGGACTTGTACAGTGTGACAAACCAGATGCCAATGGCATCTATGATGCTATAATGCAAGCTGTAAAGCTCCCGGGGATCCCAAAGGAAGAAATGATGAAGAAGATTGTGGGATTTGCTGGCGATGGGGCGGCTGTCAACACCGGGAAAAAGGCTGGGGTGATCGCTCTCATGCGGGAAAGAATCAGTGGAGACATACTGATGGTGCAGTGCATGGCCCATAGGGTGGAATTGGCCTTCAAAGAAGCCATGAAACAAGCCTCTTTGTTCATCAAAGTCTATGTCCTCCTGGATGCTCTGTACAAGCTTTACAGGATCCCTAAACAGGCCGCTGGTTTGAAGGCAGCTTTCAGTACCACCAACATCTCCAAGATCTGGCCTGTCCGAGTTGGAGGAACACGCTGGGTTAGCCATACCCACACAGCACTGCAAAACATGTTGCGTGGTTACCGTGCAATTGTTCTTCATCTCAGTCAAGTAAGACATTTGATAATAATAACATGTTATTAACAGCCCGATGAATTTTCTGTTGCATGAATGATATCATCTGATATCCACTGTGGCAACATATTGAAATACATTTTTGTAAATTGAAATTAAAAAAAATATTAAATGAATTGCAGGTTGCCACCACCAGGACAGCTAGTGGTATGCAAGCAAAGGCAAAAGGTCTCCTGAAAACGCTGCGCTCCAAAGATGCCATGACTTTTGCCCACTTCCTAAGTGACATTCTGGCCGTTCTCTCCAAACTGTCGAAGACGCTGCAGCAGAGAGAAGTTTGTACCTATCATGTACATGAAGCACTGAAGGCCACAATGACCAGCATCAACAAATTCAAGGACCGGTAATATAGATACATTGCTCATTAAATCATGAAGTCATTTCCTGCTCTAATTAGTTGTTTAACCACTTGCTTATTTACGTAAATGCTCTTTGCTATTGCTGGTTCTTTTGTAAATCACAACTGTTTTATGCCTTTATTTTTGGTGGTGATGGTTTTGGTGCTGGTTTCACTATTTCAGGGCAGGACCTGAGCAGCGGAAACTCCAGCAGGGAGACTGTAACTCCTTTGAAGGTCAGACCCTAACAGGGGTAGACTACTCTTCAGGCCAGATTGAGAAGGTCGTTGAGGCATTGGTTGGTTCACTAGCCCGGAGATTCAGTGACATGGGAGGTGAAGTCCTCAAAGCTACAAAAATAGCGGACATGCAGTCATGGCCTCAGGAGCATGAAGATGATTTTGGGGATGACTTCATTGGAGTGATTATCGACCACTACAGGGAGCACTTCGACAATGTTGGAGTAGATGTAAGTGCAATCGAAGCAGAGTGGACCTCCCTCAAACAAGCATTGTACGAAAACCAGGGGAACAAGATTCACTCCATGTCCTGGCCATCTGTGTTTGAGCTTTACAAGAGCACGTTTCCAAATATCCTGCATGTAATTGATCTGGTCTTATCACTCCCTGCCGCCACCTCTGAGTGTGAGAGAGGATTCTCTCAAATGAAGATTACCAAGTCCCAGTACAGGAATAGACTGAAGGCTACCACCATGACAATGCTCATGACAATTCAGCTGCACTCAGAACCTACAAAGGATTTTGATCCATCATCTGCCATTCACCAGTGGAATCAAAACCACAATCGCAGACCCAACTTCATGGAGGGAAGAAAGAAAGGCAGAATGGCAGCTTTGGAGGGAGCCAAACAAGTGCAGGAAGAGATTGATGGAGTTGACGGAGTGGATGGTGCTCAAATGGTTGCTGAAGCTGCTGGGGGTGCAGTAGTTGAAGCTGAAACCAAGGAGATAAACTCTGATGACTCAGACTGGTTTACAGACATGGAGGATAATGTAGATTCTGACGATGGTGAGATGGAAGATAGAGGTCTTGTTGGTGAGGATGAGGAATGATTGTGGTAGTCTGTTGTAGACCAATTACTACTGCTATTACAGCAAGTATTACGGTTTGTATTACCATTTTGCCTAAATGAACTGATGTTGATCGTTTGATCCACTGCTAATATTGTTCATGTCCCCTGTTCTCAGTCTGTTGTTCTACTTTAATAAATTATTGTTTGTAATCTGCTGTGTTTTTTCTTAGAAGAAAATGTAAAGCGCTGTCACTTATCCCAGCCTAAAGTATACTGATAATACAATCATGCCAAAAATAGCTGAAAACACAAATACAAAATAACAATAATGTCCAATTTGATCTTTTCTGAGCTGAAAGTCCGCCAAATCACTTTTTTTATTATTATTATTATGAAAATTGTGGTGTATGATGTGAAAACGTGATGCGCGTGCCTACGACATACATTGATTTGCTTGGTCTAGTAACTTTACACCAGGGCTAGTAACTTTTGAAAGTTACTAGCCCTGTGGTCTAGCTCCTATTTTGGCCGAATTTCATACACTGCTGTAGTCCAATCAGTTTCTACAGTATTCATCAACTGGGAGATTTCAATAGCACAATACATTATACTCTACTGAATACATTCCAACTTGACATACAGACATATTATTAAGCTTTTTTGTAACAATATGAAACCATCTATACAATAGTTAATGGAGAGGATGTGAGTAAAATATACATTTACAAAAAATATAGTATTTAATCCCATTTGATATAGAGACAGATGTTTGTTCAAGGCTCAATGACAGTAAAATATCTATTTCATGATTAAGTTAACGTCACTGAGCATCTGTCATAGTCCTCTAGTTATACTAAGAAAACGAATGATTAAAAGCAGTCTCTTAGAACTCT
Source organism: Eleginops maclovinus (assembly GCF_036324505.1). Lineage (NCBI taxonomy): Eukaryota > Metazoa > Chordata > Actinopteri > Perciformes > Eleginopidae > Eleginops > Eleginops maclovinus. The sequence continues at coordinate 14,076,281 of NC_086364.1, read as the reverse complement.
GTAGTGTTTCTATATATTAGGATAAGGAGTGTTTAAAGAAAAATTACAATTCCACTCAAAAGGCCAGTCGTGCAAATCTGGACAGTGTGCATTTTTGAGTTAAAAACCTGCTGTAAAACCTGTAAAACAGAATAGTTCTGATGACTTTCTGAGCAGTCAGTGCAGTCTAGAGAAAGGTTCTGATATGTACATGAGGTCCCGGAAGAGTTTCAACACTTTCTCACAGTCAAACAACCCAAGTTAGATTCAGTGAAGCAATTCTCTAGTGGTTTTAGCATCATCCAGAGAGCCAGTCATCACTCTATAATATACAGTACATACAATTTATAAGTAGATAGATCAGATGTGGGTCCACACCCATTGCTGGGAAAAAAGCAGCAATGGGTATTAATTAATCAAATCACTTCCTTGTTACAGTTTAATGCCTGCCCACATCTTAACACACACTTGCCCTTCATATGTCCAAATCCCAATATATTTCTGAAGGCAAAAAAAGGATATTTAGAAACACAGTTTTGTCTTTCTTGCTCCAACCTATACAGTCCATAACTTCATAGTTTGTACATGTGACTGACATGAACATGTATTTGCATATGCCGAATATAATACACAGAAGAGCCCCACACACAAAGAAACACACACACACACACACACACACACACACACACACACACACACACACACACACACACACACACACACACACACACGCACACACGCACGCACGCACGCACACACACACACACACACACACACACACACACACACACACACACACACACACACTATATACCTGATGATCACACAGCAGACTTTATCCTTCTGGCTATAAACGGGCTGCTCTAAGGACTGCTGTTATCAGCCAGGATTGTTGTGTGGAGGTTAGTCATACATATACAGTAAGAGCTGATTTCATTGTACATGAGTTTAGATTAATTGTCAGTGTTGTGTTGAGTTTAGACTAATGGTCAGTGTTATGTTGAGTTTAGACTAATTGTCAGTGTTATGTTGAGTTTAGATTAATTATCAGTGTTATGTTGACACTTAGTCGATGGTGCTTGTTTACACGGCCTTCCTACACGACAGCCTGGACTCTTTCTTTAGTTTTCTCCTCTTCTTGCCGCTTCATGGCCTGGATCACAGCAATCTCTTTGGCCTCTTTCTTCTGATTCCTTGCTTCAAATAGCAACCTGGATCCAAAACAAATAAAATCGAAAATAAGAATCAATCTGATGTGATATTTATTACAGCAGTAGTAAAACTATGTGCCAATTTATTTAAACTAAGAACAATATGTTTTTGACTTGTGGATATAATATAAAATGGTCTATTTATGCCGATTGGTTCACCTATTTTTGATTATTCTTTGTACAATGGCATCTGTCGTAAGGCTGTTCCCACTGTCAACAGTCCGCAGGATTTCTTTTCTTCTCGGCTCCTGAAAATGAAGGAAAAAAATTCCAGATGAGTGAGACTCATCATCTCTGCAGATCACAGTATTTTATAGAGATGTTTTTCTTTTAAAAAGCTGGCTATGACTGTGATTAGGCTCTTACAGCATAAGGGTCAGATCCATCCTTGTCAGGATATATTACTGTCTTCCCATGGCATACAAGATCCACCTGCATTTAAGCGAAAATGTTGCTGTTTTAGCCATCCTTAATAGAAGAGAATATATTGTGATGAGAGATACATTTATTGCTTGTATTCACCTTGAAATGGTCCAGTAAATCTTTTGTGACTGCAAATGGCGCACCAATCACCACTTCTGACACGTACTGTAAGGATGCACAAATAAATTAGAAATCAATTGCACACAAATTGTTAGCAGACCAACAATAATTCTACACTGTTTTGATGGTGGAAGAGGAACCTACTCGACAAGCCAGCACGCTGAGCGTCCTCTCATGGACATTCATGATGGGGTAGTTTTTCCCTTTGTAGCGGTTCACTTCCTGACAAATATCAACCAAGAGAAAAAGCAAAAGGGAGATGTCAACACTAGACTCAGGCAGGCAGCCAGCATAGGTGATAATAATGGGAGGTGACTCACCTGATCAAAGTGCAACCCAACTATAATGTATGGCTTTTCTGCGAGCTTATGCACTGCTTCCAGGAAGTCCACATGGCCAATGTCTTAGAGGTGACAAGTCAAGGACTAGGCATTTAAAAAAAGCTGATGATTTATTTGCAACAAATGATATAATTATGTATATTTTAAACTATGTGTGCATGATACCACTGCTTTACAAATGGCAGTTAGTTAAGTTCAATTCAGAAATCCAATAATATTTAGAGTGAGCTTCTCAAAAGATACGGAAGAGGTCAAAGGCTCCTGCCACGTAGATAATTGTGTCTCCGGGTTGGGGCTCTTGTCCTGAAGCAAACTGGATGATTTTCTGTGAAGTCTGCAGGAACTGAGACACACCTGTCCAGGGACTGTGGCCCTTCTGACCCTGTGACCCCCGTAATCCAGAAACCACCACAATGAGTACAAGCAGTGTGCCAAAAATAATCACAATGCTACATCATTGCCACCTATTGGTGCGAGTAGCAACGTCACATCTGCTCTATAGCTAACACAAGGCTGTCCCACAAATCCCCACCACATTTATTCAACCATCGCCAGTTCTTAAATGTTCAAATGCAAAGCGACCCTCTACTGCCATCACACTATTTAAATCCCCAGCATGTTGATTCTAAGCTACTTGAACCACCCAGGGACAGAAGTGGCATTCACTGTTTTATTGGCAAGGCCTGCAACTTGATTATAAAGTGGGTCCCCAGTAGAGGCCTTTGTGCAAGAATGGTTGACATCTGGACATATAACCACGTTGACCACTTGAATGACAAAACAGTTGAGGAGGAGGAAGCTAGAGAGCAAATCATTTAAGATATATTATTGTTGAACGTTTGGCAGTAAGCCGAGGGTTTGTTACCTACCTTTCCAAAGTTGTCTGTGTGCTGCTGATAGTCTGAACTATCCTAAAAGAGGAAGAAATGATTGTATTAGGTGTGTGTTGTGTACTAAGCACATACAGGGACAATAAGGTTGTACTCACTATGTTGCTGTGGTGTGCTTTGGTCATCAGTAGCATCCTGCCGACCAGATCTGTAGTTGAAACTCCCTGGGTTCTCTTACACTCCCTGGAACAACATAATACACAATCAACAGCTTTAGAGACTCACACAGAACATCTTATCCTGTCTTATCACATCTCCTGCAAAGGGAACTCACCTGTACCGCCCTGACTTCTTCACTTCTTCGTATGTGTCTTTTCCATCCACTGTTAGTGTTATATCATCTGAAATAACAACATTAATGACATACGAGTGTAGAAATGAATCAAGTCCTGGTATATCAACTATTTACACATAAACAAAATCAACATTCTACAAACATTCTTGGAAGTGTTTATGACTTTAGTTGTTTTTGTATCTGAGGACATGAGGTGGTGATATCCTGTACCTCCGTGCACACAGAAGTCACAGTTGTACTTGTCGAGGGTCTGGAGGGTGGTGACGTAAGGCGCTCCTTCAACGACCTCATCCACCCATTTTATGGCCCGCACCATTTTGTATCTTTCAGCCTGAGTGAAGACGGGAGGACCCTTGTGCTTCGCGATCTCACCTTGAAAACAAAACATGTACACGTAAAGGAAACTGTTGGAAAAGAGAGACATAATGTATTATCACTTATGCAGAGGGATAGATTACTGATATCTGCTGGCAAGGACTACGAACTCATTTGGGGTATCATAGTTTCAGAATAGTGTCCCATAGGAGAGTGAGGCAAAATCACTGAGTCGCTGAACTACTGTCACAGCTAGGCCAGCTAACAATGGGAACATAAGCAGAGGCTACAGGAAGCATGGCTTTCCAGACCCAGCAGATACAGGCTGAATCGTGCAAGAGAAGAAACGGAGCCTCAGAGTTGGTAATAAAAACAGCATGTGCAGATGAGCTAGAAACAAATACTCCAATTACTTATCATGTGTCCTGACATCCTTGGAGAAAACTGTGTCTTTCTGTGTTGCCTCCATGGTGAACAGATCAATTTTAACAAGGAGAAGATTACTGAAGAATTTAGGTTCAAAACATTTGTTTACAAACTTTCACTTGACATGTGCACTCTAACCCAAGTAGTTTCAAACACACTTTTTTTGCTGCAACTTTTCTATTTCACTTTTGATGGTATTAAACATTTACTCAAATTGATCAAGAATGTTCTCCAGTTTTTGATTTTTCATTCAACATTCAGAATGCAGAGGTTTTCTTTACAAATGTAAAGTAGTATTCCTTTAAAGGGAAGGCTGTAATTCAACATGTGCTGTAAGTACGGGAGGGACAATAACTCCATAGATCTGAGTCTTACTATCTGTGTGTACTCCAACGATGAGGTAATCTCCCATGGCCTTGGCCTGTCGCAGCTGGTTGGAGTGGCCATAATGAACCATGTCATAGCTAGAAGGAAAAGAAGATAAGATGTCACATTAAAGTTATAGCGAGGTAGTGAGTTACAGGAGCTGTAAGAAAAAGCCTATCTTGACATATAGTAAAAAGGGTTGGTAGTTGCTTTCTTATCAAAGTACAACTATTTTTCAGTACACAATGCTTGATTCCAGTCAAACACATCTGGAGAATGAATCATTGGGATGAGTTTTACAATGTTATCAAAGTTAAAAACGGCAGCTTCTCTTAAACACTTAGGTAGTGTATTTAAGTACACCAATAACTTATTCTGTCAACTTGCAGGAAGTTTGACAAAGTAATAGAAGAACTCCATAAATCAATAAAAAGCAATCACCACCTGATATGTATGCAACAATCTTACAAAAACATTCAAAATTGCAGATATTCCTGATATTATTATTGACCCACCAATGTAATCATGTGTTCTGATCAAAGTCTAAACATAAAAGTCAGTGTGTTTTTCCTCTCGTCTCACTCCACCCAGGCTATGGTACCATCTGTAGATAATTAGATTAGCACAGATTGGAGACGGAGATTGTAACATGGTAATCTAGCATAGTAATAGAAAACAGATGGGAACTAGCCTTCCATCACTTGTACTACTGCCAACAGCTGACATCAGTCATTTTTCTTTCTGCTCTAATTAAACATGAGCAAAAAAAAGAGAGGAAAGTTTGATGACTGATGAAAGTGACCACAGGTGCCACGGAAGATGCATCAACTTGATTAAGATCTGATTACAGAGTCGTGTAGTTACTGTAGCAACTATAACCCTCGGCAAATCTGTGAGAGCAATTCAATTGAAGATTCCCAATAATGACGCACAACTTTTTTTCAGATGGCTGAAGTCTAAAAATAATGATTGAAATTGGCATCTGTGTCCTCTGTAGTACATTAAATTACACGTGAGTTCTCCCAGGAGTCAAGTGCAAAACACCACTATAAACGGCATTTTCCAAAATCAATACGAAAACAGATGAGCGCTGCCAGAGCCGCAGTATGTACACAGCCACAACAGTAACAGAATCCCATGTTGCTTTCAGCCCCAGGCTATGCTAATGAAAGACAGCATCTGCGGTGTCACTATTCACAGCCTGACGGAAAACAGCCTGGACTGCACTTGAGTGTATTGTAACACAAAAACAACCATTACCATACTGCAGGGCTTGTCTGTGTGATTCAGTATCCACTACTTGAAAAACACAAACACAGGCTTGTTTAGGAGGACGCAAGATTCTCTGTGTCTTGTGCTGTCAATGCGTGAAAATGGGATCCACGTGTTCAGGTCTGAGGGGATAGTGCAGGGTCAGAATAATGTAAGGGGGAGCATTTGGAGGTGGATGAATAAGAAAACTTGGAGACCCAGACAGAGTTATATAAGGCCAGGAGGCTGCTTTTGTGGGTGTTATACTAGCTGGATGCCCAACATGTGTTACCGTATTCCTGTTGTATTTTTTAGCAGGGTTGGATCATGACTGTGGGATAGTGAAATATTAATTAGCTTAGCCTGATAACGGACACCTCAACAGCACCTCTCAAGAACAACACCAGACAGACACCTGTAGACACAGTGATGACAAATAGGTAGGAAATACCTTTTAAGAGAGTACGAAAATGATATTCTTGACATTTTGGTGAAGTTTTTATGTCAAATTCAACATTAAAATAACTTGAGAAAAGTAGTGTATTTGTTTTTTATTGAATCATTTGACATTCACTGACATGTCTGGATAAAATCCCATCAGCAGAATCACAGTGAAAGTGGACCTTACACTCTAGTGATGATGCTTCCCTGAGAACTGATCTTTAGCCCCCATCACGTCTTTTCATTGTGACGAATCATTGCTTTGTGCAGAGTAGAAGGGGCAGGGTCAAAGATGTCTCAACAGATGAAGTGACTATGCTCTTTTCTTGGAATTTTCCTAACATACTGCTGACAGTGCTGGGTGTCAGTAAGAGCGTGGTGGTGTCCAGCAGGGCTTTGGGAAACAATGTGCTCAGTGACGAGATACAGTGGCCGGAGCAGGTGTGGGCCGGAGGGGGTTGGAGTGGGTTAATAACATGGGCTCTGTTGACATTGGCTCTCTTTGCATGCTCACCCCACCGGTTAATATTCTGGCATCCCAAATATTCTGCAACATTCCATCAAAGCATGGACATGCAGCCCCACCTAAATAGTGGGAATTTTACTAGAGAAAGACACCATAATCCTGGCCTACATGCACAGAAATTCAAAACATTCATTTAGCTGCATCATGGAGTTGGCATTTTAATTGATCAGTTGTATGGCTGCAGCTAAATTACATTCACTATCAATTATTAGTTTTATGCATCATGAACATCGTTAACCGTGCCATTTTTAGTTTCAAATGAAAGGCATTCAATCACCTTGATTCTCAGAGGCTGGAAACAGCATCTTTAATGAGTAATCGGTGGTCGGTTAGCCTTGCCCTTCCCACAGCTGTGTTAACATTAATCACCTCTATTGCATTAAAGGCCACACCTGGTGCTCTGTAAGCACCTTGCTCAACATATCATATTGTTTTTTTTTCCCATTACACTGATGAAAGAAGACACCTTGTTTGTGGAGGTGTCATTATGTCTTCATGAAAGTAACACCTTGAAGAGTCAAACTAAGTAGGTTCCGAGTGGAACTGGTAAATAAGTGGTCTGAGGTGAATGATGTGTTATTGTTCTGGGTTGGAACATCTCCGTCAATCAATTGTAAATAAATATTGTTTGTGTACATTATCATTGTGCGTGTAGGATATTCCGTTTGAGTTTGAAGAACAGGTGTTACTAACAATGCTATTCAGTTATCACAGCTACAGTGAGCTAGCATACAACATTCCTGAACCCTGAAACTGAGTAATGACGCATGTGCTGTAATTAATCCGGTCTTAAAATGTATAAAATTGACATGGTCAGACATATTTACCATCGATTTAAAATCATTTTGCTTTGCCTCCTGAAGATCAAAATAAACTTAAACTTCATGTATCACCAGGTTAACATCTTTGTGGCAGTAGGACCTTCTGGGTTTTGTCTCAAAGTTTAGATTTGGATTATTACACGTAGCGAAGCTATCCTTAAGCTAACACTATTTCATACCAGTATGTGTCCGTTATAATGATTTTCATTCATTAAATGAACTGTTTAGAGGATGAAGCAGTCAAACTTTGTGGCCACATCGATAGATTTTTGTTACAAGATATGTGAAACTTTACACTAAATTCAACATTTAGCCACCTTGATGATAATGGTTTATTGATTTGAATAGTTTTGTTGCCTGTAGTAATTGTAAAAAAAAAAAACTGTGTTTGCCTCTTTTATTGATTTGGCAGACACTTTCATCCAAAGCACTTCCGATAATGTGTTTTTGCCAGATGGAGTATTATCATTGCTGTTAATAGTAAGACTCTATCTACATGACAGTGGGTTGTGATACAATTCAGCAGTAAAGATCAATGTAAATCTGTCCTGATGTACTGAGGAGGACAATTGAGACTGTGATGCCCCAGTGATAATTTAAAATAAAAGTAATGCAATGTGATAAAACATCTTGATCCACTGAGACTATGTGTATGGTCATTGCAGCTCTCATGGTCTATATACAAGAGAATATTAAATTAAAAGTTTTGTGTACACTGATGTCTCTGGAGAATGAAGCAGCAGTCATGTGAGAGCTGTGTAACCTACAGCAGGCCTGTCCCGGTGCTGGACGATAACACAGGCTGACACATTCATTCACACGGGCTCGATGTACACGAACAACCAACGTTGTTATCATCTTCCTTACACCAACGTTCATCCGGTGAGCTACTCACCAGCCGTCACACCACACTCGGAATCTTCGCCTCCTCTTTTCGGGACTGCAGGCTGCAGCGCTGGGGGTCGTCCCTGCGTCTTTCCCCGCTGACGTGCTCACTTGGTGGTTGTGATGACCGTTCTTGATCATTGTGAAGCTGATGAGTGATCAATTAAAGTGCAACTGTATCCACAGAGCGAACCCCTCCAGTTAAGATGGTGACAGTGTCAGTTGCGTGCCCCGTTTCAGTGCAGGACAGCCGGGTTGTGTGTCCGCAGCAGCAGCACCAGAGGCAGAAGTCGTGCGATGCGCCAACGCCTCCGCGACCCGCGACGCAACGACGCACGACGCGCTACGTCAAGTCGGCCGAAGAAAACAGATACACAGCGAAGGAAAGGAAGTAGTGCTAATAAAAGTCCTTGCAACACATGATTGTGGTCGCTGGTTTTATTTTGAAAAAAACAAACATGAAAATGTGCGTTCTTGATGGCGAGCTTGACGCTTGCTGAATCGTACGATGAGTTGCCGGTGCACGCAGCCTACATGTTGTTACATAATAGCAGCGTTTTCCTCGGTCATGTGACAATATCTGGATTCCCACAGAGATAGCAGGCTCTCTGCCAAAGCTGTCTTTGATGAGTGGCCAATGTGTGATCTGTAGCCTACGTTCAATTTTCCGCAAGATACCCCTGTAAAATAACAGCTATATCAAAGATAAGATACATGTCCTTTCATCTTTTACGTCTATGAACATATTTAGACAAAATAATTAGCCTAGTGTTGGAGATAATCTTCCTTTCAGCTTTCACGGAAATGTATCAATATAAATGATATAATAGCCTAATATAAAAGTACATTTATGATTATGATATGTATTCATATATACATTTATGTTCATTACTACAACATTGCATGTTATGTAAATGTATTAAAACATTATGCACAATACTAACATTTGCACTCTCTGGTTGGATGCAAACTGCATTTCGTTGTGCAATGACAATAAAGGTGAATCTTATCTAATCTAATAAACAAATCAACTTTTTGGGCCAGAAAGAAGAGCTTGCCAAAGTCATTTAAATCTAAAAGCAATGGTTAAGCATTTATAAAAGTGAATCAAATATATCTTGTTTTTTTTAATAAATGTGGTGACTATTGATATAAATATATCCATACTCACATAGGAATCAATACAAACCATGCAACCGAACAGACATGCAGTTAATCGTTATCTTAGTAAAGATGGCAGTGTTTTCTCCCTTATCAGTGCTCACCATCCTCATTCTATGTTAAGTTAATTTTGTGGTGGGTTGTATTTTAAGTAACCACCAACCATGCTCTCAAAACGATGTAGTAAGAAAACCTGCACTCAAACCTTTACTGCATTGCTGTTATTAATAATAGCAATGCAGGGTTGTATAAAATTGCAAACAGTCCCAATGTTATATGATGCATAGGGTCAATAGAATCTCAATATTGATGGGCATCTGACTATAATATCAACATATTGTGTACATTTGGGTATATTCAGTTTCAAAATGCAACAAGTTGGCTGAAGAATGACTTCCGTGTTTGATAAAGAAGTGCACCGTAGGGGAAATCCTTCTATTAGGAGTGTGTGGCGTCATCTTGTGGATGTTAAATCACACATAGTATTTACACAGAAACACCAGCAGAGGGAAACCCAGACCCACTTATTGCAAATAAGCTGGGGCAAGGTTAACTCCACACAAGCAGTAATATTTACCATCCTGGTGGGATTTGTCTTGTCTCCAGTTGTCGGGAGTCTTTTTTCTGGCTTGTAGGCGATGTCTCTGAATTTGTAAAAACAAGGGTTGGATAGGAGAAAAAGAACCACTATATGCTGATGTGATCAAGGAGAAATGAACTTCTCACCCAACACCTCTCATAAACAGACATGTCCTCTGCCATGGTGACATTTGCAAAGCAGGGCCCCGTGCCAAGCTTTGGCAGGCTAGACGTGCTAAATGAACGGCCTTGCTGATGGGGATGGCAACATTAATTGTACAGCGGGGCTGCGATCTAAGAAGTGGGGCAGGCACCTGCTGCAGAAGTGGGTGAAGATGAAGAATGCTGTCCTAGATTGCCCACCAGCTCACCTTAACCCAACCCACCAAATTAATCAACTCTTCAGAGGCCATCCGGTTGTCTGGGGCAGGCATCCAGAGGAGGAGAGGAGCCTGTTTTAAGGCACAGGTCACACAGACTTGTAGGAGCCTGTTCAATTTAACAGAAGGGGAGAACAATACCACGCTGCAATGGTGCAGAGGCACTGGGGGTTAGACTTGCCCTGCAGGATGGAGTGGTAAGATTTAGCTCATCTTCAGCCATCTGTCTCTTTGTCTCCGCATGTTCTCTCGAGATGCGTTTTGAATGTGCTGGGGTTGAAACGCTGCTGATGTTTGATGAGGTGCACGGAGACAGAGGGGGTTTAGGAGGCCCACAGGGAGCACAGATGACTAACTCACTACTCCTCCTAATCTAGGACAAGCACACCTAGACATCCTTCATGACTCTAATGTTTTACTCGTGTCGGGCCAAAAATACGTCCACTGAGGTTAGCCAAAGTGGGTCGCCCAATGGCTTTTTTTGGATCACAGAAAAAGAAATCATGCCATCTAAATGATCGCTGTCTTCTAAAACCCACCCTGGACGGCAAAGAGCCTTCCCCACCAGTTTATTTTTACTGGTATCAAACTGGGTCAATGACGCCACAGAATACGACAAAAAACCCCATTTCAACAGTGTTTAAAACCCTCAAAAGACAGAGTAGTAGGGCTTAAAATCATTTTCCAAAACATTTTATTGGTCTTATAGAAAATAAAGTAAGCTGTATCAACAAACATACAATATATACATCAATAACTTAGACACCTCAGAGAATCACGTTTAAATCCACAGTTGTTACTGTATATATGAATACATGGTACTTATCTACAGATTGCAAAAAGTACAATAATTTAATTTATAAATAGTTACAATTAACTATTGTCTGTTTTCATACAAAGTACTGCAATATTTTATTACAACCCATACAGAAAAATAACAAAGACAGATAACTTACTTTGCATTACTCACTTTAGTCAGTTTCTTATAGCTTTGAAACACAGACCTACTCCATGGAGTAAGAGCAAGAAACCTGCACAGTCGGCTGTTTTCAAAGCATAATTTCATGAAAAAAGCCAATGTTGTAAGAGCTATTAAATTCAACTGCAACACAAGTGCTGTTATTTTTCCTCTCTACCTTGTTGCTTGTAAAAACCAAAAACAAATAGAAGAAAAAAGGCCATAACCAATTAAAAATTAAATCTGCAGAACAAATTACAGTGTTAAGATCAATTTCAAAAACACACCCAACACATAATGAGAACAGAAATGCTGTGGATGATGCTACAGCAAACAACGAGCATTAATGACTGGTGTAGCAGCAGAGGAACCTCAAATGTACAAAACACACACGCACACACGCATACCAAAAAAAAGAAATACGATATTGCAAGAGGCCCTTGTGACAGAATCTATTGTAGCAACCATTTCACTCAGTGTACAAACATTAATATATAACATCTTTCAGTCAGATATCCAAGTCCAATTCATGGATCATGTAGATCAGATCATTTGAGAAATTAGTGAGTACTGTCCCACGATTCCTTCAAAACACAGTTTAATGTTAGCTACTATAAACAAGGGCCAACTGCTCTTCCATTTAAATAATCTGAGAGCGAAATAAAAAAACACATTTTACAAAAAAAACCTACAAAACAGCAAGAATTATTAAATAACAGACCATAGTCACTTTGACAATATTGATTATTCTTACATCTACTCTTTCACACCTTTCCACTGAGTTGCATATTAAGGGTCACTTTTTCACAATGGTCTTTATTACCTACTGTAGCTACATACTAAACACCTGTATGTGTGAGACAGAGAGTCATCATCTCTAGCGGAGATTGAGATTGGTCGACGGCGTTGCTCGAACACCTTAAAAGACACTTGACACGAAAAAGATTCACTCCACAAGACTGCCACAGCAATAAGGACGCCAACATCGATACTGGGCTATGTCAAGAGTCAGATATATATTTTCCCACAGTTAACCAGTCAATGTAGAGAGCTAAGCATTTGGAGGGTAGAATACTTGCACACAGACGGTAGAACCAGCACCCAGGAGTTTTGCCGAGGTGTAGTTTTGAGTGACTGCCGATTAACACCTCGCCGACACTGTAACACATTCTGACCAGCGTGAGAGTGAGATCCCGATGAAGTGCATACTGTTCACATTTCTACACAACTACCTTGAGGTGTAAAAGTGCTCCCACTGCTAAATTCCTTTTCAGAGGACCGGGAGAGTGATGCGACACTTGGCACAATAGGAGCGCTGCTGGCAGCAGTGGATGATTGTAATTCTACGTGGTCTTGCCGTGTGTCTTTCTGAGTGTGGATTGAAGCCCTTTATGACATGCTTAATATAAAATGGAAAAAATGAACAGAGCTGCCATCCCCTACATCTCTTCTAGAATAGTTTGTTCATTTTTTTTTAGAGTGACCTGTTTTTGTCCTGAGCAAAACAAGCAGGAGTTTAGTGCATACAAACCCTCAGCCAAACCTTAGCGCTTTTAATCTGAAGATCCCGAGACCGGTGGGTCAATTCACACAAGTAATGCTGCACCATTTGGAGGTTAAGTTCAATGATGCAACCTTATCAATATAGTCTAACATTTGGAGAGGAACAACACTGTTAACTTCACATTTAATTTAGTCTGTAAAAATCTTAATTTGAAGGGTATTATTTATATTCCGACAAACTAATTCAAACCAATTAAGCGGCTAGAATGGAGAATATCTTCCCGACATGTTACAGAGGATGTATTTAGAGGGCATCCAGCACCAGGTGCAACCATATTTCAGATTCTGCAATGACAGTTTCACGTTAAGCTTAAGGGAAAAGTCAATAATGCCTTTTTTCACCCAATTCTGTCTTACATGGCTCAATGTGGTAAACTTCTAATGACAATATGATTTGTAACTAACACCAAGGAAGCGGAGGATATCACAGATGCCAATACGCACAAAGACAATTGACCTTGTTTACACCACCTAGTTTAGCTCTACAGATTTGTTTTAAATAGCACAGCATTGACATCTATACAGTGAACGACACTGCCAACTTGTCACTTACACGTCACGTCACGCGCTACCCCACAGTACGCGCCTAGTCACTAGAAAAAAGCTATCAGACTTCAATAGTAAGCCACTTTCGGTACAATTGCAAAAAAGATGTCACAGGAATTTTTTTTTTTTTAATGTTTTCTGTATCTGTATTTCTAGAAACAATGGAAGGTAATCTACCTAGTAATAAAAACCAAGAACTCAACATTAGACAAAGTTTTTCTACACCTTAACAATTCAAACAGTAAAGCTTGTGTAAAGATTTTGGAGAAAAAAAATCTCACGGCTCTGTTAACAAGTAATTACAAAAGAAATGCAATATATATCTTTTAAAACAAAAACAACTTGAACATATTTTCTCTATGAGCAAAAATTATGTTTGTGGATTTCACTGTTTTCCACCAAACACGAGGATATTACTGTTATAACATTCATGTTTTCAGATATTGTAGAAGAATCTTGTCATATTGGAATGGCACTGGAACAATAAGAACTGCTGATCATTTCTAAACGCTTCTCCTGAACCATAAATATGCAAGACCTCTTTGTATTTTCAGTGCATACATATATTATTGCATCTACCAGTCATACTGATAATGAAAAGTTGGTTAAAGCCCGTCACAGGTAAACAGAACTGAATGCTGGATTTGGGAGCATTATTCCGTGCTTAAATTGTTGACGGGCGCCAAAAATCACAATTTTGACTCGTTTACTAGTTTGGGTTAGTCAGGCTGTTATGTAGACACCTGTAGTATCCACACCGATAGTTTGTAACCGATTGTTTTTTAACCAAATATAAGTCAGTGCATAATAACAGGCAAGGGGTTAAGTTAAACCATATTTTTTTACTGGTTGTGAGACTCTAAAAAGGCCAATTCTTAGGACGGAAACATCTGTAGAGCTCAGTCTTAAATAAATGGACACGCAGTAAACAGTCTTACTTTGATCAATTCACTTTGTACCTCTTGCAACAGATTTTACTACTGAGTTTTTGTAACCACAATCATCTCTTTAAATTAAATATCTCAGTATCGTGTCTCCATTCTTCCAGCAACCAATGGTGCAATCGTACAATTTGATTGTGTCACTCTAAAGCACAAGATATCTGCTGACAGGAGCAGACTGCTGAGTCATACTTTCAGAGTGATTTTGGGAAGCTTAGTGTTAGTGCCACGCATTAAAGCGGACAGTAATCCTGCGGCATGTTACAATGCACTGACTGGTTTAGTCTTTTCCTCCCGCCCTTTCTGCTACTAGGACCTAGCCTGCGTTTTGGATTTGACGATGGTGATGACGCTGGTGGCGGCTACTTTACCAGGGATGAGGGGTCCTATGACCGAGGCCATGGGCCCCCTGGCTGAGGTGACGGGGTTGCGGGCCACAGTCCTAGCAAAGCTCTGGAGGGCCTCGTACTTTGAGCGCAGAGCATCCAGCTCCACCTTCATGCTGGCGTTCTCAGAGGCAAGCTTGTCCACTTCCTGTTGCAGCAGACCCTTTTGCTTCTCCAGCTCCTCTTTCTGGGTGACCCTCTTCACCCTGCAGCTGGCAGCGTAGCCCCGGTTCTTCAGGGTGCGCCGCCGCTGCTTCAGCTGAAGGATTTCGTCTTTCGTCAGGCCCCGTAGATGCTGGTTCAGCTCCCGCACGGACATGGTCACCAGCTCGTCGTCGGTCAGGCTGGTGCCATTTTCCCCTGGCTCCCGCTTCACCTGCAGATGGGGATTAGTTAGTCTTTGTTCAGCCGCGGAAAAAATTGAGACCACTTCTGCGTTATCTTTTTGGAATTCAACAGACACTGGAATGGCTGCCATACATGTAGAGATAAGTGGTCTCTTAATGTTTTTCCGGAGTTGTATTTTTCATTTCACGCATTTCATTTGGTGTCACACACTTTTTTATTTACCTTCAAGGCCTTGTTTCCCTTATTTGTGGTAGTCATGCCCCGAGAGCCGCGTCCACCTGTACTGCTGGTTTGTCTGGAAGGAAGCACATTTCTATATTAGCATATAGAAAACGATCACAAGAAAAAGACCTTGAAGGCAGAGTTCTCCGAAATGCACACAAATGTGTTTCAGGAAAAAGAGGCTACAGCATGACAAAGTCCTTTAAAAACACAAAGTGGGTCAAGGACTTCCTTTCAAGTGATGCCAAGTCCATTCAGTGAGAGGACTATTACTGCGCCTGTCACTATGAACAAATACCTTGGTGGTATGCATTTCCCAACCCGCCACAGGTCTCTCACTGCATTCAACCAGCAGCACGGCGAGTCAGGAGGAGGATAACATTTAGTTGTCTGGCAGCAATTCATTTTTTCTTGGAAATCAAAACTCGAGAGAAGTCACTTCTGTTAAGTGCAGAACCAGCAGATGAGAATGGACTGAAACAAAGCATTCTCTACTGTACCGTTCATACAAGCTCAGCTAAAATAAATCACAGAGGGACACGAGCAGGCTTTCATCTACTGTAGCAGCTCATACCTGTCTACATTTGGCTAGTGAGCGACTGTAATCCCATAAATCAATGAGAAGGGGTTTATGCTGTAACTACTGCAGCGCCTCGGTTACCATGCAGAACAACAGGGCTGCACTGCAGTGTACTGTGTCATGTCTGAACCGAGGGAACACCAAGAAAAGCTGCGCACACCAGAAATCTAACCTGCTCGTATTGAGACGGACAGAAGGCGGGGAGCCACAGGATAAGTCTGCGCGCACACACACACACACACACACACACACACAGTAGTGGCCCTGGGTGCTTTACACAACACACAGAATATGCTGTGTCAGCAACACTGGCACCCACCACAGTCAGCCCAGGCAGCACATTGCCTCTGTAAGCTGATTTACTCAGCCCAGCAGTGTGTGTTTGTATGAGGCACATAAACAAATGCATGAGGGCCTTTACAACCTCTCAGCATCACAGCAGAAAACAAAGGAAGAAATCTTGAAAAGAGTGTGTGTGTGTGTCACTGAGATAGTGTGTATGCAGAGAAGAGAAGAGAAGAGTCGTAGCTCTGAAGTGCACTAAGATGGCCAGGATATTTCCATGGCAACAAAAGGGTGCTACAGGTGGACCGGTCACCTGAGCAAAACAGGCAGAGACAGACGCTTGTTAAAAATGACCTGAATACGACACGATCACACAGGCTGGGGACATAACACGGGGTCAGACTGTGACTCGCATTCTTGATGCTTTCGCTTCAAAAAGTCCTCTGGCACCTCATAAAACTGCAATGTTTGCTTGTGATGCAGATGCCCACGGGAAAGAAAAAAAAACCTTCTGCGGAGGACTTTTTTAAATGTGATACTTTCATCCATGTGGGGCTGGCTATGAATAGCTGGCTGATAGTAACACCTACCTCTCCCCGGCCTTTGTGGTGACTCATTTCCAGTAAGCATTTGGACCACAGATGCAAAACATAATGGGATAATGGTCTGCCTGATGATGCACAGATAATGGACAAATAGACAGGAAAGTACTCCTCTAATAGCTACCGGGATGAGAGCAGAAAAAAAAAAAAAAGGCTGCTTCTTCCAAATTTCATATAAGCCTATCATTTTCCCCTCAGCTGCCGAGAAGCAACATTGTTCACAAAAACAGTCTTGAAAATGCAGAGAGATTGTCCAGGTTGAAGAGGCGGGTTCTGTCCCACAGCTGTGCGGGGTGGTAGGCATGGCTTGGCATGGCTGAAAGCTCGACCATATGACACCGTGGAATGATTGAGCCCGGGCTGCAACCCTCCAGCTCAGGCTGCCGCCGACAGACGGCTACCAATGACAGGGCATGGCAGCACAACACAGACAAGGTCCAACGCACAGCTGCTCCCTTCCACTACCGGGCATGTCATACCTCTCAGAGACAAAGAGGCAGACTCACACCAACACATGGGGATGAAAAATAAAGAAAAACACACAAAAAATCTAAAAAAAGAAACAGAATAGAGGAATTTCACAATGAGCTCTTCAGAGACCACTTCAGCATTATAATTTTCTCTTGTTTTATTATTTATAGGTATGTCTTTGAGTTAAAGGATTATTATTTTTATTTTTTTTGTATTCTATAAACTACTGACAATTTTTCTCCGTGTTGGAATTCAAATGACACTGGAATGGCTGCCGCTGTAGAGATAAAGACTTAAGAAACATTTGGAGTGGTCTCTTCATTTTATCCGGAGCTGTATATCAATAACACAGTGATTTGAAACTAGATATCTGTTGTCTTTTCCTGGATTTAAAAAAGGCAGCATCATGTTCAAGTACATTTTCCAAATGTCTATTATTGATGTATTAGATCTATACTATTGTATTGAAATCTCTTGCTGTGGTTAAATATTATATTTAAGCACCAAAAGTCAACGATACAATATCGTAGCAATATTGATATTATTTAACATGTCACCTTTATAGTTAATAGTAGATCAAACTGTACTTACTGGATTTCTGTACAATATTAATCTGTAGTTGTATATTTAATTCTATTTATATGCATATACTTGATCACTTTTTAACATTCCATGCATAATCTAGCTTATTTATTTTTCACTGTACTGTGCACAAAACCCTTGAATCTATTGAGAGTTTGGTCACACATATTGTGATAGTAGTTATAATCCATGTTTCCCAGCCCTAATTTGATCGGGACAGAATGCCCTTCATCTGACAAGTTCAGCCTCTTACCTGTGGCAATTAAAGGACACACTCGTTTCCTACTGTTAATGATTCCAAGTCTTTTTGCGAGTGTCTGGCAAAGGGTGCATGAGGCAGACGCTGGAGCACAACACACACACACACACACACACACACACACACACACACACACACACACACACACACACACACACACACACACACACACACACACACACACACACACACACACACACACACACACACACACACACACACACACACACACACACACACACACACACACACACACACAGACACAGACACAGACGTCTTTTGTAGGTGCTTGCTGAATTTTTATGAATCGCCTGGAAGAACGCTGACAAATCAGAGCTGATTGCTTGTGGAGGAGAGACATCACACCCACAGGAAATAGAAATCGCTGAGTGTGGTCACCCAGAGAAAAGAGAAGGAGGGGATGTGTGAGAGAAGGACAGAGAAAGAGAGACACGGGAAGAGAGGGTGAGAAGAAAGAAAGAAAGAGAGAGCAAAACAGCCTTGTGGAAAAAAATGCACGCTTGACACATTTGGAGGAGCTTGAGAAGAACAAGTTGAGAAAAAAAAAAGAAAAAGAAAACACTGATCTCAGCAAGGACCAAAACCAAGGTGCCAATTAGGAAGTTGTGAAGTTGAACTAACACGACAAGAGCAGCCCAGCCAACCTTCAGATGCTGTTTGTGTTCATCTGAATCCATAGAGGGGAGCGAGCGAAGGTGGGGTCGGCTTAGGTTGAGACTCAAGGGGGTGGGGGGGTAGGGGCTCTGGTTGGATAAATGCTGATGTGACATGATAGGTCCGGCCTTGAGCCTGTGTCATGCTTTAATGATCTTCTCCCCTCCACAGGATCTCTCCGGGGGGGGGGGGGCTGCCAAGGATGGACACCATTAGCTAGGGGACCCTTTGTTGAGGGGGAGAACCGAGGCTACAGCACGAGTCCCCCTGATGAATATTTATCACTGTCGTTCGCTGCCTGAGGTGGGGGGGCTGAATAAAGATGCTCAGGAGGTGAATCTTCAAGGATACATCCAAGGCTCTTCCATCAACGGCTGTCTACAAAATGGCGGTAGGCTGGTTGTGGGGGGGGGGGGTTTCTGGTACTGGGAGGTGGCATGCATGGTGGTTCAGGGCTGCCGGGAGAGCCTGCTCCACTTGACAGCGGTGTAACAAGATTATCAGGGCCATAAGAGCAAACAAAACCCCCCCAGCAACCCGCCTCAGAATCCAGATTACGACGGAGCCCACCCTCTGAATACTAAACACACGGCTAGGGAGGACTAACGGGGGGGGGGGGCTTCACTGAGACATGACAGTGGATTGCATCTAAAATAACCACACACACATTTATCCACAGACGGGTGACCAAAGCCTCATATATACGTTAAAGTTGTCGTGATTGATTCCTGAGCAGAAGCGTCTGAGGATTTGGCCCTGGCTGCTTGCTAATGAAGTGAATAAAACTCGACGGTGGAGGTGCATGCTGATGAAAGCCTGTTTTTAAGGACAACAGAGGCTCTATCCGACAATGGCAAACTCTGTTCTGTGGATATCATCGCGCCAGAGAATGCATTTCACTCTGAAAAAGTGTTTCCTCTGCCATGACCGGTCCAGGCGCTGCTCAGACGTAAAATAAGGCATGAGATGAAACCTGCACATCTAAGAGGATTAACAAAAGATGGAGCTGGATGTGGAATCAGTATGATCACCTATTCAGTTTCCCTGATCAATAATGGATGAGACTTCTAGCTCCATTATCATGGACTTTCCACAGCAATGAGGATAACCACCAGCACATGATGTGTGAAAAATAAAAATAAATGTCAGGAGGTTCCCGTCTCATTTATTTAGATTTTCTGATTATAGAGTGGTGCAGGAACGAGTCCTAAAACCTGGAAGTGGGTTAGCATTTTACCACTTCCGGTTCCCTCAGTCAATGGGATTTCTCCGTAGTAATTTGGAAAACAGTTCTAAATAAGGTCTGTGGTTGACACAAATTTAAGAGATGGATCACGACACAAATACATCGGCAGTGACCCCACTGGTGACTTTTGCAGAGTTTAGTCTGAAAAACCACGGTTGTTGAACAGGACTGAATAGGACTACAGAAGTTGTCGAGGACGTCGTACGTCATTAGCCCAAACACAGTAACAATCCCGATTGATTATTATTAATTAATTGAAACAGCCATGACTTCCTAGTTAAAGTCAATGTGGCTTAAAGGAAAAGTTTTGTTAAAATATGCAAGCGCGCAAAAGTCAGTTGAAACGATCTTAAGTGGAAGTCGTGTGACCCTGCTGTAGTTGGTTTATAGCATAACGTTAGCATTTTGCTTCTGGCGATTAGATTTATGATTCATTTCCCACAGATCTAAGTTTTTACAGTATTCCAAAATCCTGAGGAGAAATCGCATTGCTTTTTTGTCGAGGGAACCCATGCGCAGGTTACTTCCGGGTCGGCCTACAAAATACGTCATCCCTGCACCCTCTGTGTTCTCTTGTTCTTTCAGGAGTGATCTGCTTAATGCATTTTCCCCCCACCACAACATCTTCAACTCTTCATGCCTGATCGGAGCCTCTCCTTTTACTCCTTCCTTTGTAATTCAAAGTCGAAAAAAAAGATGGTCTAGATATTCAGATCTAATCATTCCTCCCTTCAGCTGAGTGAAGTCAATTATCGAGCAAGCCGCATGTGTTGGGCGCCATTTAACCGCAAATTAAAACTCAGACTCCTCTGATAGCTCTGGAAGAGTTACGGGAAGACTGGTGTAAAGTTGTGTGTGTGTGTGTGTGTGTGTGTGTGTGTGTGTGTGTGTGTGTGTGGGAAAAACAGTGTGTGTGTGAGAGAAAGGTACGATGGGAAGAGGGGAGGGAAGCTATTAACTACTAAGTATTCAGAGCGTGAAATAAGAGTGACAAAAAGAGGGAGAGGGGAAATCATTCAGCAGCTTTCAGAGGGGAAATGTGATACGCTTGTAGTAGAGGGGAAATACTAAGCCAATCGTTTTGACCGGTGGAGGATCGGCGCAACATTAAAATATCTGAAATCTTATGCTTGTTTTTTTTTGAAGGACTGACCCTTTAGAACAAATACAGCATGGCTATAATTGGAAGGGTATGGCGGTTGTTAGTGACGGTCTGGATATTGTCCCGACATTGTTCTCACCTGCAAAAATAAGTAATGCTAGGTGCCAAGAGAGAGATGCTGAATGTTATATTTTCATCGAAACACAATAACAACTGACAAAAAGTGTATTCTTAAACAAAGGGATTAAGTGAAGAGAAGTTCCCCATAAAAACGTGTACCTGCTGAATAATAAAACGAGAGAGAATTGAATGAGTGCTTATGATTAAACTTATTGAAGCACCTTAACCTGGACCAGAAGCGTTGGTAGCCTATGTTGCTAATTTACAAAGCAGTTTAGGTACCACTTTACAGTAAGACTACCCTTATAAAGGGTTTACGAACAATTAATTTATTAATTAGGTTGTGAATACTTTATAAATCATTAATAAGCTTTTATAAGACAAGAAATAAACAGGGCAACTTTGACCGGTGGGGAGAATCAACTCAGTGAACTACAGATCCCAAGGATGCTGGCTGATGAAGAAGAGGAAGTAAGCTAGGTAGCCAATATAAGTTTATTTGAACAAAGATCAGGGTAAAGGTTTTGTTTCAAGAAAGTAATAATGACAACAAACAACCCTAACCCTGGACATTCTAGAATACTTGTGATGTGATCAGTCAATGTAAAGAGATAAACAACCCTACTGTAATAGTTTTTTTACAACAAAAATGCTAAATATCATCCCCTGAATAAGACCGGCCTTAAAGGACCAAAGCAAACGGTTTTAGGCTGATAATTATCTCAAACATGCTGCAAATCTGACGTCAGATTTCAATTATCTTCATAAATATTAGTCAATATTGCTCTATTTGATATTAATGACAAAGTATCTTCAGTTGTCCGATGGAGACGATGAAAGCAGAGGAAGTGAGATATCTGTACATATGTGCACAATATTCCACATTCACACACCACAACATGCTGTCCTCTGATAAACGCTGGCTCTGGAAAATCCCCATATGGAGGCTAGTATGTAAGCGGTGGAATTTGTATCCAGTTCATGTGGTTTAAAGTGAAAAGATGAATCACAGCACCTCAAGGGATTTTGTTTGTTCTGAAGTCACCGATTATCTGAAGCTTATTTAAAATGACTCGGGTTAGACTGGTCTGCATTAACCAATGTTTCTATACATGCATAATCTATTTCTAAGCCCAGTAGCTGCTGTTTACTCTGCTCTGTTAGTACGAGCTATATGACAGGAGAAGAGACTCCATTGGCCTTCCGCAGTATCTGCCTGGAGGACTTGATTAAACAGGAAGAGAATAGCTCTTGATACTTCAGCCTTGCACTGGCAGAGGTAGTAAGGGTTGCAGGCATCCCACACACTGGCAAAATATCCAGGAGCTTTACTACACTGGTTGCATACATATTAAACGCATATTGCATTAACCCAACAGCAGAAAGGCAGCACTAAAAGGCTAGAGCAGTTCAACACATTTTAATGCTACTAAAGTCAAATCAAAATGAAACGATTCATGCCGCTACGATTTCAGGTGGTTTCTCTTCAATTAAAAACAACTCTGATAAAGCCATCAAACAAACGGAGCTACCATCACAGTGTAAAAAAGAATAAGAAGTGAATCATCTTTTCCTGTGGAGGGCTTTGATTCTAATGCAGTGAGTTAGCCAAAGTTATAACCTGGAAGTACCAAAGATGCTCATTTCTATTAAAGACATCGCCACCACTCAGTTGAAATAACGGCATGTGATGGACGAAGTCTGACGACAGGATCTTTGATGGAGCCTCACACTCGATGTGTTTGTCCAAGAAAAATAATTAAAGAATGTACAAGGACATCCCTCTGGAATGCAGTCTGACTTACTAATCATGCATCAGTACACAGTTGTTTTAACTATAAAAGATTGTAAATGTAAACTGTGAACTCCTCACATATTTTAGCCTGAAGTGAAGCAGGGAGGACTGGAACAAATTACAAATATCAAAGAGGAAGAGGATTGGAAAGGATGGATGAAACGATTCTTTTTTTTGGAAGTAAGGTCACAAGTTAGATCCCCAAAGCTCCCAGTTTGCGTGCAACAGATGAGCTGAAATAGTTTTTCCAGAGCAAAAAACTGAACCCCAACCTGCTCCATCTGTGGAGCTTCAGACAAATCATTAAGAACTTCAAATAGTATTCAGCAATAGATATTACACAGGGACAGCTTTATTGACATATCCCTTCCCTTTTGTATTTTTTGAAATGTTGTTTAAATAACGCCTCACATTTATAAAAATGATGCCAATGTGTCTCAGTAGTGCCAGTAATAGATATGGTTTGATAGCAAGCAAAACAAATACTGTGTCCTCCTGCATGTGTAGCATTTTTTAATCAAATGATCCGTCACATTTTTACAAGACAGTACTAATGTCTAATGATCTGCGTGAGCTCCTTTCCAATGTGGGTTATACACTGCTTATCTTAGAACAAGGTCTTGCTATCTTTAACCTCCTTAGAAAAATCGTATACATATCCAGCCGAGAACACTCTCATGAAACTCTCTGAAAACTGTCAACTTTCTTCCCTGGCTCATTTAATTTTTGACATTTCCCCTTTACACAAATATAGGTGTAGTTAAATCCCTTGTTTTCAATGTCAGTTCACCACTGATACGTCTCACACATTAATCAGCCGAGATAAAAGTAGGTTACATGAGAAACAGCAGCCAGTTCCACGCTTATGCTCTTCATGTTCCGTCCAATATTGGCTAATCTAAATAATGAACACACAGAGAGCAGTAATGAACATGCCAAGTCTAACTCAAGTTCCAAACAGAAAATCATCAAACACACTTGCTACTCTGTCTGGATGAAAGTATTACTTTGAGAAGTGGAGCGGGCATATCGCAATGCTAAGCAATCGTAATCCGCACTACACTTGCAAGAGGTTTCATCACCAACATTCCCTCCCTATTGCAAAAAAAAAATCGGGGAAAGAATAACTATATTGATCTTTTTCTCCCTTGCTTCCAGGCATTCCCATTTCCCCGTGCAGCTTAAGCAGCGCTTTTGTGGACAAATCCCACATTTGTGTTTCTTTCTGGAGGCTATTAATTGTCCTGGATAGGCGGAACCACTCCCAAGGCACAGCTGTGTTGGCCGTACAGAGGTGCTGGTGGCCAGACTGCATTCTGTGCAAAGTCTTGCCTCGTGTTTCATCAACCTCAAATATCCCCTTCTACCCTCCGCCGCCTGCACAGTCTGAGCCACGCCACTGGGTATGAGTTGTGCACTCGGTTCACCTCTGTGGTTCCCAGCCTTATTTTATCTTCGCTTCCTGAATGCAAGTGGCGATAAATCTCAGAGCTGATCTCCACCACTCCCAGCCTCCATCCCCACACCATTGTCAGCCCCATCAGGCTCTTATACGGGCCCTCATCTGTTCCTGTTACCTGCAGAGAGAGAGGCAGAGGCGGGCATTACGCTGTATTGCAAAGCCGAGCTTCTGATGTTGGACTGGCCTGTCTGCTAAGCACACTTCAATGCCCTGCTCGCATGAACAGAGATGATGAAACAAGTTGAATATCTGAGCAAGAATGGGCAACTTCTATCTGTTTGGCCCTGCCTGTATATGCTCAACAGTTTCCAAGGTGACTTTTCCAATTGCACAGAGATTCTCCATGGATAATTCATCACCTGCCCTCCGTAAGCGTGCACTCTAATAGGCAGCAAATTTCATCATGTCACACACAGGGAAACAAGAGCATCTGCCAACCCAAAATAAAAAGAAATTAAGTGTTATAATACGTTGAATTATAATCACAAGCAAGCTGGCATCCCTTAATACAACTATTCAATAACAAAAATAAAAAGCATTTTCCAACACGACCCACACAATTATTTCTACCAGCATTTTATTTCAAATACATTAGATGTTATTTTTTTGACTTCCAACACATCCCATTATTACACATGACCCAAATTAAACAGTCACTTATTGAGGGACTCCATTATAACAACACAGGCATAATATATTGCTTATCATGCATTTTTTAAATGGATTTGACATCACAGTTGACATCTAAGCACTTAGTCTAAATGTACTTGCACCCTGGCTTGTTGAAGCACATCAGGACAGCACTGCAATAAAATGCACATTCTCAACTGAATGTAGATGAGGCTGTTGATAAATGCATGGTGGTCATCACTTGATGCTCATGGCTTGATGACTGACTTGCACGACCGATCGGCACCCTTTCGATCCATCTCTTTAATAACGGCGGCTTGGTGATAAACATCGACCCTTATCCACCGAGCAGACCTTTGTCCGGTGGTGCCATATTTCGGGGTGGATTCTGAGAACGTCTAAATACATCAATGTGATGATTCAGCACGATAAAAGAAGACCGCTGCTTGTTTGTTTGCCTTTGACATTAAAGCATCATTGTGGTGAACTGCCTGGCTGTGAGAATAAAGCCAAGGACGGCGGGTTTGGCACTGCCATTGTTACAATTTAACCAGTGGTTTAATGAATTGTCACTTCAGGTGAACCAATTCAATCGGAAACGATGCTTTGGATTTCCCAACATGTTTAATGCATGCATGCCTTTCAAAAGCTGCACAAAAGCACAGCGCACATATTGGACAATCACATTCACGTTTGACAGAAATGCCATGAGGAGAAATACTGAAAACCAACCTGATCTGGCTAACCCGCTGCCTCGGCTTGCTCTCGCTCCTCTTCACAACGAGGTGATGAAGCAGCAGGTTTGAACAGCGAGAAGCGCATGAGTTGACAAACCAGCAAGGCGCGCTGTGATACAGTGGACACCAAACTATTTATCACAAAGGAAACCTAGTTTCACAGTTTTGACATTCCACGACTCTGGCTGCAACCTCTCTACGCCTGCTTGTGAAAGTGGCAAACAACTCCCCGCCTACAAAACAAGCAGGCGAGGAAATCCCCGTGCTCAGCCTTCCTACTATAACAGTAGCAACACAGCACCACGAGCGATTTAACAACCGGGGAAATCTCCGTTTTGCGCACCAAACTGCCGGTTGTTACGCTACAAAAAGAAAATATTAATGACATGTTTTATTCGCTGCTCATGTGTGTGTGTAAAAAATATTACAAGCTGCCATCTCAGCATAGTAGAAAGCCCGAACCGTTCAGTTTCCATCGACTACACACACATTTCCGGTTGTTGCTTTCAAAATAAACCCAACATTTGTGAGAGCATGTGTTTAACCTCTTGAACAGTACAGATGCTCGTATTTTGAAAAACCAACGCTGGAATGAATCTGGCAAACTTGACCAGGAGAGATAGAAGAAGCTATGTATGCTAACCCCTAAAGCTAGCCGCGGCCAGCTTGTCAGCGGCAAAGGCATGCACACTCAGCATAACAACACCGACTCTGTTTGGTTTACAGACCCACCTGACTTAAAAATGACGCTCTCTGAAGTTGTTGCCGTCAGGGTCCTGTTCTTACACCGTCACGGCGGTGAGCAAACATTAGAGACAGTTAAATATTGGTGTCACTGACAGAAGCGGCAGCGCTTCCAAATGCCAGCTCGTGCTCTCCTTGTTGATTCCTTTCTCTTGTATTGAAGCCAGACGTCATCGTGTTTGGTCACGTGCCTTCATTCATGAAGGAGCTTCTTTCCGCACAAGAAAAAAACATTTTAACCGAAAATATACCACCTATTAGTACATTGGAGCTGCTAATGACTGTATGGGGACTGGGAAAAAGTATTGTTGGCATTCGCTGAATCTAACACTAGCCAATGTTACACAAATAACCACAAAATTATTCGTTTTTTAAAACATATTAATAAACCAAAACAACCTCACAGCTTAATTTCATCATAATATATGCATTTCTTTTCAACAAAGTAATTGTGAGATTGCATAAATACATGTGTATTTGTGATTGCACTTCCAGGGAATAAGGGCTCACTGATTCACTGCATACCACTGAAATACTCTTTAGTAAAACTAACTTGGCGACCCAACACCAGCAACTCCTGACTGAATTTTTTCAAGCCATAGTTACAACAGATATCGCAACCGTAAGTCTTCAACCTTGACAAATTATTTCACTATAGAAAGAAATATAGCTCATACTGTTTTTACAGCGTCGTCCCAAATATAGATGTTTTATTATCAAAACATATCCCAAAGGTTCTCTTTTGTTCCCACACCATCTGCCAGTAGTGGTTAATTCACAGCATACAATTCAGAGCATATCAAATGGGCTGTTTCAAAGCTTGACAATAAATCACTTCTTTCTGGTCCTAGGGTTATTGCTGTGGAACATACTGATCCCATGAGATCTGACTTCGACACCCTCTGGAATCACTCCTGGCTGCTGCAACACTTGGTCCAGAGTTGTCTTCTTAATGGCAGCGGAGGATATTTTCTCTTGGTCTGCCAAAAACTGAAGTTCCCTTTTAGAGAAGGGTAGGAAAAGACAAGACATTTACAACATTGTAAAAAACATACATATTTATCAATTCATAGTATAGTAGCTTAATAATAGTCTCATCACTAAGTAACTATCAAAAGGACAAACTCTCACTATGACATTATTTGCATATAGCACCATCTACTGTCTAAATTATAAACTTCCAGATAAATACATCACCCTTTGGTCATTTGAATATGACAATTAACTTAAAAGCATCCCTGTGACAGGACATATGATTTGTCATTTTGTTTGTCTCACACTTTCCTTATCAACTTACTTAGTCCTAATACAGGAAGCCTCTACAGCATTGATGAGGAGGCTGCGGAAGCCACCACTCTCCATGACATGCAGGGCGTGGATGGTGGCGCCCCCTGGTGAACACACATTGTCCTTGAGCTGGCCAGGGTGTTGCTCTGAGTCTAAAAGCATTTTAGCAGCCCCCTTGAAGGAAACAAAACAAGATCCACATTAGACTAACACACTATTGATGTCATATCCAACTTATATATTCAGGCTGTGTCCATAGCCAACTAAGACAGACTGCGGTCAACACCTGTCAAAACTGAATCTTGATTTATAGATTGTACCAATACAATTAAACTGTTTGCATCAGAATTTAAAATGTACCCGAGTGAATCAAGACAGAGTCATTTTTATAGGAATCCATCACAGCAAAGGTTGAAAAACATAATTAAAACCACCCCGATTGTAATACGTCAAGGAAGCAAATACCATTCAAAGAAGCATACATGTAACACATACATTTGTTTAAAAATGAATAAAAGTAATACCAGCAGGGCTTGGGCTCCGAGGCGAACAGCCAGTCTTCTGGGCAGGCCCATTTTCACTCCACCATCAGCAAGGGCATCTACAGCTGTAAATGCCTGCAAGTTTCATAGTCGTAAAAAAGATATAACTACTCACAATTTCTAATGGTAAAGCAACATTGAAAAACACTCTGAACATTATATAAAGGACTCACGTAAGCAGGACCACTGCCGCTGAGACCGGTGACGGCATCAATCAGGTCCTCCTCTACCTCAGTGCAGTATCCTACACTGGCCATCAGCTGCTCCAGAAGCTTTCCCTCCTCTACTTTTGCATGGGTGCCTGTGGCGTACACGGTGGCCCCCTCACGCACCACTACTGGAGTGTTTGTCATGCAGCGCATTACCTTGGGAAAAGCACAATACAGCTGCAGCTTCTGTAGGGGAAAGCAATGTATGAGTGGATTGTCCTGAAATGATAGGGAATCATGATAGGATCATTTGTACTCTTCTTGGTAAAATAACTTGTATGGCTCAATGTTAATAGTCAGTCTAAGTTGTTAGCCTAACATTTCATTTGTCTTTTGCAGAGGTGCTGACAGATCAATCTATTAGTTTCAGTGAAGCCGATCAAGTCACAATATCGCCAGCCTCTGCTCTGACTCTATTTGGCCGTGTTTAAAAAAAACAACAATGTAAACGAGCCTTTCCAAAAAATCAGATCAGAGCAATAATTCAGAATTGAGCACACAGGCTTGCAGGCATGGGTGTTTAGGGTTCAAGCAACTAACCACTGTCATGTTACAGCATGTTACTGTTCTGCCTGTGGGTCTGCAGCATATGAGAGCAGAAATGCTGTGGGAGCCTTGTGCTAAAAAAAACAAAATAACCAACATTTCTCTAGCTTTAGCCATCCTCTATAGCTGTGAGGTACATAAAAACATGATTACTCATAGCATATCTTTTGAAATCACTTGTGTTTTAATCATCGTAAAAATATAGTTTAGGTAATGCAGTTTCCTGCTCTTAAAAGACACATTTAAAGTTAAGAGAATCATTTTCTGAAGTGATTTGACTTTTCAGTTGCATAAACAAACCACAGGACCTTTATCTTCTTATAAATGTTTTGTTTACATGCAATAATGGTCATTGTCCAAGATATATTTTACATGTATGACTAAATATTGAGTTATTTATCATATTTTGCCATATGTCAAGTTTTACTATTTGAGGTTTGTAATGTGTGGACGCAGAGGTCTTTCACTTGCCTTCTCTATAGAGCTGATGGTGACACCTGCCGCACAGGACACAATAAGATGACGATCTTCAATGTCTGGTCCAATCTCATCCAGTACAAAGGGGATGATGTGGGGCTTCACGGCCAGGAAGAGAACATCACTCTTGCTCACTGTCTCTTTGTTGCTTGTTGTGAAATTGACACCCAATTTCTGTAAACAATTACATGTTTTAATACTTTTTTGGTACAATATGCAAGTAAATCAATTATTAATTTCTTAATAACAAAGAATGTTATTCATAAATAAACAGAATTACTGATTTAACACAGTATTGATCCCCAATTGTCTACATACCCTTAGCCCCTGTACTGTGGGGAGATCTGTGTCTGGGGAACTGGCTGTGATTCTGTGGGTGGCAATCACGCCTTGAAGTGGACAAAATGTCCAAAAATAATTTCAGTGTCTGATTGCAATCAACATACACTAGCCACACAAGTGCAATCTTTAAAATACAAACATGGCAAAGCATTTTTAAACTCACCTGCAGCTGAAAATCCTCTCACCAGAGCGTGGGCCAGCTGGCCTGCTCCTATGAAACCCACACTCATTTTACCTGTGTGCGTTCAGAGCAAAACTTTATCAAGGATGAATTCATTATCTCTCAACACAGACAGGTAATATCGACGAGGTCAACAAATGTTGTGCAGCTTGTATCCTCCTGACAGCGACGTATGTTGTGCTGTAGTAGTAAACAAACTCCTACTTCCTTATTAAGCAAAGCGAATGACATTTCTGAACACACCGTGGCAGCAGCTACATTGTTACAGTGGGAAAAGACTTACAAATAAACCCTGAAGTCGACGCTTAGTTGACCGACAGACCGACAAATACAGCAACCTCTTAACAGAAACACCTGAAATCTGTCTACTGTCAACGTGGCTCATCTGTGTCGCACACTACTGTACCTGTTGGGATACATTTGACTGACAAGTGAACAAGCCAATGATCACGCACGTTCAGGCAACATGCATCACGTTCGACCAATCACAGAGGTGTTGGTAGTCACTTTGAGGCGGGTTCTTTAAAACCCGAAAACCTAGCTGCCTCAGGTTTGGCCATGGGGGAGAAAGGTTGTTGAGGATGCGGGTAATATCCTATCAACTACAGTGGGAAACTTAGAAACGTATGTTACGGTAGAGAACATTTGCAAGGAAAAAGACAAGTTTGTCTGACCGAAGTAGCATAGTTAGCACTCTTGAGTAAGTATAACATTTTTGCATTCATCTTCAATGCCTCCAATGAACATTTTTAAAGTAGTTAGTCTTTTACATTTACGTCAACAAAACCCACTTGTAGATTCAGAGAAGGGAATTTCGGCCCAATTTCAACTACTTCCAAGTTGACTGGAGAAGGGAAAAAATTGTGAAGATTCCTACAACACTTAAAGATAGTCACAGAGTCACGTCATTGTGAGACATGCATTTCGGCTTGTTTTTTGACCAGTATATGGAGCAAAATAAGTCGCATAAAAAAGCAAGCCCACTTTAAGCTGCTAATGTTTTCACCAGTTAGGTGTGGATGCTTTTCAGGAAAATGTTTTCTAACACTGTAATCTACAGACTACATGCAGTTTAACATATATTTAAATTACTCTGGTCAGCTATTTAATATTAAAATATGTTAATTTAATTTAGCCCATGAATCATTAGTGCTTTAACAATCAACACAACTACCAATTTTGATTTTGATTTAAACCCTTGCCAATAATGATGTCACTGTTTAGGAATAGTTGTTGAAAGTGAAAGTGAAGGTTCATATATCAAAATAATCTTACTCATACAGCAAAAGGCAGACAAATAAAATTACCAACAAAACACATGATTAGATATTTTATTAAATATGAAACATTTTGTATCAGAAATATAGCAAAAAAAAAGATATCAAACAGTTGGTTGTGCTTTCTTAATTGAAATTAATTGTAATACTGCTGTCGAAGTCTTGTTTAAAAGAAAAAAAAACATGTATCTGATACACTTAACATTCAGCCGAAGAAGACCGCAAAGCCTGGTAAACTTTTTGCATTAGATGCAATGTATGATGATAAACTGTCGTACAAGACACAAGAAAATGTTCAAAAACCTGAACCAAAAGCTATGTTCAGTGCATACTGTAAACTTAGCCTATGCTATTTAAGAGCGATATCTTCCTTCATTTGAGTCGTACAGACATTTTAATACATAAATAAATGGTTCAGCCTGTGTATTCTGAGGCTCTGATTCAACATTAATATTCTAAACATTATTCCACACTCCCGTAGGTCCTTCCTGTTTGCAACCACCAAAGGAATCTGGAGCAGGGGGATGTATTTGGTGCTAAGCTGGACAAACTTCCAAGGGTCCTCTTTGAACAAAGTTGCAACGATCAGCTCGTCGGAGCACCTAGCATTGTCTTTCTGGTAAGTCACTGCTGAACCTTGGCAAAATACTTTATTAGTTGGTAGAATAGGGTAGCACTGTAAATTCTTCTACCTATATTTGCTAAATGAACACTGATTAAAAAATTTAAAAAGTCCATATAGATGCAGTAGCAGAAATCTATGGATTCAAGAGATTGAGTTCTTCACAGAGACTTGACTGAGGAGAGCAAGGTGGATGTGGTCTCGAAATGTCTCTATTTGTCTTTGAGTCTATAGTCTTTAGGAGAGTGGGGTGGGGATTCAGACAGCAGCAGAGCTGGAGACGAAGCGAATCCTCTGGGAGTAAACCAGGTCAACAAAATAAAGGATCATGTTTACGTTGGTGAACACAGCCACAACTAGTTTACTGTCCCAGGGACATTCTCCACGTGGGCAGTCCTCAGGACGAGTAGTGGTGCCGTACTTCCTGTCAAAGCTGAAGATGGGCCAGATGAGGGCAGTGCTGAGGTAAAGCATCACAGCGAAGAAGGTGTAGACAATCACAAACCGATCAAAGGGGAACCGCAGTGCAGAGGTCCTACCGGAAACTGTCACTCCAACTACTATGACAGTAATAGTGAAGCACAGGCTGTACACCACCACACAGTACTGAGTGGCAATGTGGAGGGTGTACTCACTGTCGTTGGCCAGGGCCCCGAAAATTATACAGGCCACAAAACCCTGGACCACTTTCAGTAGACCGGACACAGTAGCCATGTAACCCACCACGGCCCCCGTCTTTGCTCGAGTTAGGAAAACCTCAGCACCGTAAGGGAAGCAGCAGACACTGGAGCATACAGTGACAGCAATACGGTACATTTGGGCCTCACAGCTTTCATCAGGGCACTCTGTTTGGAGGAAGTAAACAGGGTAGACCACTGAGGCAGTGATGTACATGAGCGTTGCCAGCATTGCAAAGGCCACAGTGAAGTTATCCCAGGAAATGGGCATGCATGCGTGGAGCCGTGTGATGTCCAGGGTGAACACAACCAGTGTGACGGCAAAGCAGAAGCACCACACAAACATGCAAAATTGTCCATAGGTGGCGCTGTAGCCTGCGCTGTGGGATACAAGGGCCATTATGGTGCAACCGAGGAGCAGCTGGCACATTCTGGATATACCTAAAGGTGACAGCACAGCTTCTTTGTTGAGGTAGTGTCCTCCATTAGAATCCATGGTGTGTGTCGAGTCTCTTAGTAGCAGTTGTTTTTCTTGGGGAGATTCCTGACGTGCTGCTCCCTTTCTCGCTGTCCTTGTGGCCCACGTTTTTTTTTTTGTTGGGCACAGAACTTTAACCTTTCCTCGGTTGCTTCTTTATAAATAGTCTTTAATTACATATGTCTGTAATTCTCACCTAAGCTTGCTTTGTAATTACAGTAGTGTGCTTAACATCAAGACACATTTATACACTGTTATGTAGCAGTTTGCACAGTAAACGTAAAGGTTATTTGTTTAGACCTTAAAATAAGATGATCTAAGATTTATCGTAATGTTTTTCCAGGCATCACAAGGCTCTAAATTATGAATACCAAATAGTATTTATGTACATCATATAACACTGGTATCAATGCTTTTACACAGTTATGTTATATTTTATAATTTTTCTCCTGGTCTTACTCAAAGCTGAAGTGTTTGTCCTCAGAAATCTTGGTTGTTCCTTGCGTGCTCTCTTCAATCACCAAATTGTCCAGTGTATGAAAAGTTGAAAGTGTAGAAGGTCCTCTAAAAGTCGTATACAGTGATCAATCTTCCAACAATGGCCGGCAGTGCTGGACAGGTGGACGGGTTTGTTGTCCTGTCAGTCAAGTTCCATTACTCCGCAACTCGGTCCTTGTAATCTTTTCACAGTAGGCCCTTAACTGCCCGTCCAAATAACTCAAACCGTTGGCTCTGTCTCTTGCTCTTTGTCTTGCTGTTTCTGTATCCTTTTGCCTCCTGGATTTGGTCTCCCACTCTTTCTTGCGCACACAAACACACACCCTCTTCCTGCTGTGTGTGTCAGTGTGCACTCAAGGGGTTGTTTAAATGAAAGTTTGTGCCGAGACCAGGGTTACAGGCCCCGCCAGCTCTATAAATAGGGGGTCTATATTCCACAGAAGGGTGGGAGGCTACATGTGGCAGGCAGTATGGGAGTCGTATTTCTAGGGAGCACCCAGGGAGGCTGAATCAGAGCACCCTCAGAAAGAAACTGGCATTTATGCACGGTGTAATGACAGGGAGTGAAGCTAAGACTCCCATTAGAGGCATAAATTACATACAGGGCCAGAAGGATGATTATGCACAAGTGATGACAGATTTGAGCGATGCATGTGAGAGGGAAGTGGAAATAAATAGTAGTTACTTAAAATACGCCAACCTGTGATATTAGTATTGCTGGGGTTTTTGAGTTACAGTGTGCAAGGTGAACATATTCATTTTAACAGCATGTGAAGACTAGTATATTACACCTTCAACCTTTTCCACTAATTTGCTATAGGTGAAATTGGTGGCATTGATGGAGGATGACCATTTAAAATACCAAATAATAAGAATACACGTTACTTTTCAAAGGTGCTATAACATTAAAAAAAAAACAAGACTTGCTACTGGTTCAGTGCACTATATGTCATGTTTTTTATTCCCAATTGCCCTGTCCAAACAACAAAATCCATTATAAGACCCGAATGGCCAGTCTTAGGCTTGTGTTGATACAGGCCTACAGGAATAAAAATTCATTTCTAACCCACCCTAAACACATTCTTGTCCTCGATTTCTTGGTGAAAAGATACATTGATGATAGTCGTCTAGAGACAGGAGGGATGATTTTATAACATATATAAATTCTACTGCTAACTACAACAGCATGAAACTTGTATTGTGCTTCCTAGCCATAACACTTTACAATTTGTTTCACGTAATTGAGGCAGTGCAGGCACTTGCATCTTTTCAACTTTAAGATTTAGTTATGTTATTTTGTTTCTGAAGTGATTATATTGCAAGTGTGGCAGAATGGATCCATTATTCATTACGTTTTAAATAATCATTAAACAGAAAATCCACTGATAACACTGCAGCTGTTTGCTTGATATCAACAGGATTTCCACCTTCTGACAGTCGTGTTGAAACATGTTTGCTGTTTTTTTCCAGGGGGGTTTTCTCACTTCTTATCTTAACTATCTTTCAGTAATATGTTTGGAACATTACTGGAAAATGAAACCAAATTACTTCTGATGGTTAGGGCAGTGCCATTCATTGACATGTGAGTGTGTGTGTGAATAGGTAGTTAAAAGCATCATTTTAAGGGAAATCATTTCATCATTAAAACTGTGAGAGCGCTAGACAGAAGACACAGCTAAATAAGGATCTCAACATTGTTATAAAATAATAAAGACCATTTAAACAGTGCAGACACACACTGCTATATAAAAGCAGCTGATGGGTGATGAAAGGCAAAGCAGGAATTGCTTTAGCAAGTGCATATAAGACCTTTGAATGTATTCAATTGAATCAATTTATCAGGTTATTCCTGTTAGTTATGGGATATTTTATAAAATAAAGGCCAATATTCCTCATTTTCCCTTCAACTACTTTATGAAATGGCCACATTTCTTTAGATGTTTTGCCACACTGCAAAAATATAAATTGTTGAAAATCTTTAGCTGATCGTTTGTAAACACTAAGCCTTATATCTGTTATCAGATTACGATAGTTATCAGTGGGGAAATAAACTGTGTTGGGAGCCTGAGGTAGCAGCTGACCTTACCTCCAGCTTAAGGTTTCTGTGTGCTAAAGCAAAATGGAAGAATGAAGAATGTGCAAATACTACTGATGCCTACGGTACTAATACAACATCTGCTCTTACAAATACTTCTACGACTATCAATAATAATAATAATAACAAGACTTCACAGCAATATTTAGCTTGTAGTATATGTAATGTGTCTTTTCTTTTAGGTCTGATACAAAGACATGCAATCAACACAAAGAGAAAAAATAGCAATGTATTTACAATTGACAAAGAATCACTTCTCTGTGTAAATAGCACTTATAAATATGATTTACATAACAAAATAAATATGTAAATTACCAATGTAGCTTGAGTTTTTTTTTCCTGTTAAAAAATATGTTACAGAATAAAATTACTATTAGTAATACCTTTCCTTCTCTGGTGTGATGCAAAATAGAGGTCCTTTAAAATCATTAATGAGGACATCATTAGATACAACACTATCATTATATTAAAAAGTGATCTCTATTGTGATATATAAGAAGGGAGTTACAATAGTGAACACTTGAAAGAACCTATACAAATACTCAAAAAATATACAATACACAATATTTGTCTCCCTTTAAATGTTCATTCCATTGATTTGAGGATTGTTAATGACTACTACTGACCCAATGTGTACCTGATGTTTCCGGTTTCAACTGTCTTGTGAAGATGTAGCCTCTGAAAAATAGCTAAAGATGAGATGTAATGGCATTGTGGTTTATGTATATCTAATGATAGACTGTTAGTGTTTCCAGGTTAGCACCACAATCAACCTCAGCAAACCACCAAACCACGCATTGTAGCATCTTCACAGCTGTAGAAACTGAACATATGCTAATTCGATTTTTAACACTGTCTCACATTACTTTAATCTTTTCTCTTAATCTATGATAATCACAAAAAGTATATAAAGTATATGGCATTGTCTGCATTTGGTTTGACTTATTAATCTGGCTACTTTCATTAAAAAAATAAAATATGATATGTATCTGTTTCCAGCTTTATTTTCAGCCTAACTATCAGGGTGTGTTAATTTAACTGTGTCTTATACCACAGGCTGATGACAGGAATGTAGGTTTATCTCTATCCTTCTATTTTTAAGACAAATAGTTTTTTCTGATCCAGTGCCTTCCTCACCTCATCATATGCCCCTTTGTCTGCCATGTTGTAGTTTTTGTGTAATGAGAAACTATTAAACAGTAATAAACAAAATAAAGACTTTATATACTCTATAGTGACTACTTAACAAAAACAGCATCCTTACGTCATTGTGGTGTTTCCTCTTTCTTCGTTAAACAATGACAAAATATAATCTATACGGTAGAATGAATATAATATAAAAAACAAAACATCAATGAGCATCCTTAAAACTGGATTACATTCGTGATATTTTTCTTTTTTCAAAGCAAAAGATAATTTAAAAGGAGAGTAGCAGAGAGTTGTTCCTTGTCTTGGTTTTGTGTTGCCCCGCCCCTGTGAAGGTGGAGTTGGAGGTATCAGACATGGTAGACGGGCCAAAGAGACCAGCCAGCCGTGGCTTAGCTTGGCGATGCTGTGTGTGTGTGTGTGTGTGTGTGTGTGTGTGTGTGTGTGTGTGTGTGTGTGTGTGTGTGTGTGTGTGTGTGTGTGTGTGTGTGTGTGTGTGTGTGTGTGTGTGTGTGTGTGTGTGTGTGTGTTTTTAGCTGCCGCTGCTGAGCATGCCCAGTAGCTTGCTGGGGTCCATGCCCTGCTGCTGAGCCATCTTCTGCACATCGAAGCCCATGTGCATGAGGAACTGAATGACGTTCATCTCTTGTCCTGTGAACTGGTCTCGGATGGTGGGGCAGGTGGGGTTGCAGTGCGGCCACGGGCAGCTGTCGATCAGATGCACGGGGCAGCCCTTGGGTGGAGCCTTGTTGTTCCTGTTGTCGTTGAGGCTGCGGTCCCAGCAGTGCAGAGCTCGTGGCAAAGAGGTACCTTTAACCTGAATGTCAATCCAGTAACTTGAACACAACACAAGAGGGCGCTGTCAGCTCACAAGTAGAAATGATCAAACACAAACTTTACTGTTCCCTTATACACTGGAAAGAGGTGGTTTGAAAATGTATACTTACTTTCTGGTGATAACTTCATGTGAAAGGCATGCTGGAGCAAACATAGCCCTGAAAAAAGGAATGAAGAAAATAAAACATTAACCAATTTGAATCCATGCAATGCTTAAATGATCTTCTTAAAAGCAGGAAAATGGTCTTACGGCACATCTTTGAGTGTGTTCCTCAGCTCAATGCCCAGATTTTGGATGTAGCGCCATTGGCCTTCCTGCACAGGCTGGCCTGTCAACTGAATGTTATCTACTGTCAACTGGGCCTCGTCAAACAGCCACTGGACAACAAAAACTGGGCCTGCACAGAGAGAATGGAAGAAGAAGATTAATATAGTTAATAGTGTGTATTTACAGTGCGGTTACATACAATACTATCAGTTTTTTCAATGTCAACCTGCATAAAAAACACATCATAAAATACTGCCAAATTCCTTTTAAGGATTTTTTGATCAGTCTTTCTTTATTGGTGCGTCTTAGCGTCCTGTTCAATGTTCAATAAAAGAATGTTAGAAACATCTTTATTCAACAAGCAATTCTATGTACTTTAACATTACTCATATCTGCTTATTATTGTGCCACACAAATATTTTGGGCTTGCATGTACAGAAGGTACATTTCACATAATACAGAATGAGACCCCAACCTTACTTTTTATCGATGGGAAGACTCTATATCCAAAGAAACAGTTCCACTCCTCTCCTTCATGGGTTTGCCTGCAACTCTCTGGAACCACTCCACCCCAGTACCTGATAGACAGGGGAGAAAGACAGATAGGACATGATGTCTAGGTTAGCAACCATACTGAAATAAGTCAATCTTACACATTCTTCAATGATAATATTACTTGCTCCCTTACTTTATGCCTCTCTTGATGGTTTCAGTGGGGGTACATGTGACGGCGTCCACGCAGTCCGTGCACTGGTACTGCTTGTTGTCCAGGAACCAGCCAGAATCAGAAAGGCCTCGCACTTGTATCCCAGTGTGCCCCAGGCCCTCCAGCAACTCCGCCACATGGTCCACGTTCAAAAGGACCCCAGTACCACCAGCACTGCACTCATAAATATGACATTGTGTTATTATTTCCTAAACAGAAATTTGACGTGTATAACATTTTCTATTTGAAATCCCAATATTCACACATGAGCTCACCTGCTTCCTGCTAATAGGAGGACTTTGGCGTTGTCCAGACCTTTGGTCAGCAGGTCCTTCACAACTTCCTGTATG
Organism: Eleginops maclovinus; assembly: GCF_036324505.1. NCBI lineage: Eukaryota > Metazoa > Chordata > Actinopteri > Perciformes > Eleginopidae > Eleginops > Eleginops maclovinus. Next base: position 14,037,079 of record NC_086364.1, on the reverse strand, counting down.
ATCAGTGAGCCCATGAAGGCATAGCCACCTACACACAACACAAAGAGATTAGCACTTTAGAATAACAATTCTCTCAAGGAGGGAAACATGTCATGCTTGTTTTGATGATTCATTTGTGTCTTACTCTGCTCTGTTTTGGCTGTAGCGCCGCTCCAAACATCACTGGAGCAGTACGGGATGAACCTGCGTAACCAACACAAAGTTAAAAGCTGCGGGGCCATAATTATAAATCAAGCTTTGATAAACACACAAACATGAATCAACTTACACCATGTTGGCATTCCACCAGTGAGGATTTTCCTCGGGCAGCGGAGACAGGATCCCTGTGCCTGCAGCAGAGACAGATCAACATGTATCATTAGCCATCCTGGCACTCCCAGACACATCCTCTTCTTCCTCATCATCATTACCACATGGATTACAGTTATTACACTGAAATGAGAGAGGGTGAGGCGTCTCTGTTCCTACAGCAGCGGGCGCCAGGTAGCCCTACACCGCAACTACATTATGACGGGGTGACAGATACTTCCGATCCTTTAAATTACTGGGACATTACGGTAACATTTTGCTACTTTTCATCATGTTGGGGGTCAGGACTTGCTACTCGCCAAAGGTGGAGTAACAGTGGTGCTTACAGCAGAGTAGTCGTTGAAATACAGACTAGCTGATGCTGACCTGTTTTAGTTTGGGGCCACTTGGATGAGCTCATCAATCTCCTCATGGTCTCGTATCGGCTGTCACAGTTCTCCTTGTTGAAGCAGTACCAGCCACCTGGGCAGAAAAAACACACACAAAAAAATACTTAGTCTACAATTTCTAATTATAAATATGGGTGTGAAAGGAGAAACTTAATGAAATTGGTTAAATTAATACTCACCCTCTAGGAATATCAACCACCGTCTGCTGCCTCGAGACTCTTTCAGGTAGTACCTACAAGAAAACAAAGAATATTTAATATAAACTGACGTGTCAATAGTGAAATACATGACACGAAGTTCCTCAAGGTTTATTTACCGCCCACATAATATATATTTAAACAACAGAAAGATACAACCACATTCCACAGTTGTGATATGGCACAATACCCACACTGTTTCTACCATCAGTGACCGTATCCAAGCATCCACATGATCAGGTTAATCTAGGCAACGATGTGTTGTTGATTCCTATCTCTCAAATGTGACAGACAGGAGCAAAAATGAAATTCAGGGAGAACAGAGAACAATGCGTTTTTGTGTGTTTATAGTTTATTCTCAGGAAACTGATATGGTGATCATACGGGCGATAAACAGTCCCCTATCCTTTGTTTGTGCAGATGCCAGGAGATGATGTTACTCATGTTTAATGCAACAATGGTAAGTAATCATAGTGTTATCACTTTGAGCTCATCCCATATCAACACATGACATTGATAAATCAAGGCTCCAGCCCATAGGAAGGAGAAGAGATATGATGACTTATTTGACGTATGTAGATGTAAAAAACGTTATCCCACACATCTCCAAGAAAATTCCCCTTAGATCCAACCTGGGTTAGTGATAGGCTTGTGCCAGGTTGTCTATTATAAGAAGTGCATACATGTTACAATATAGGATGTGTGCTGTATGTTATCAGCCCAGGAGAGGGCAATGCTAACATGATTCTCTCATACTGATGGATTTTCACTGACACATCATCCTTTTTTCAACAGGATTTTTTTTCAAATAAAAATACCAGATCACAGGACTTTCTAGTGTGTAGAGTAGCTTTAGCCACAGTTTCCAGATGTTACAAATGTGCTTCTGTGATTCTGACGGATCAGTATTCACCACACTTCACCAGTGAATAAACTCAAGGGATTGCCAAAAACATGTGAGTTAGTTTAAAAAAGCAGACTTGGCTGAAGTTCTGAGCTGTATGCCCAGACTCTGAATCACACTTTGGCTGCAAAGAATAGCTTGTACTAGTTATTAATGTAGGCTGAGGACAATATACTCTACTCACTACTTCCAACAACAACAATGTGACGGCAGTCCAGGTCAACCGACTCACTGCAACAAGTGCAACTGTGAATTATTTTCTCATTGCATTCTTGTTAATCTGTCATACATGTGACACAATACCTCTCTGAATAATACTGTTAGCAGCTGATGGATAAGCATCTCAACTGACTGACAAGTGACTGAAACACCATCTGCCAGTAACCATCCCTAGCTGCGTCTCTAAAGAGTTAAGAGCTTTACTGCGCTAACAGACCTCTCTTTCCACCAGGCACTTTCAGGTTTTAGGAATTAGACATAATAGTAAATCCATGAAGAGAACTGTATAGAAAAACCCTTTTTATTCCAGTCTGCCCATCACTGGACAGGTCCCAGGTGCATCCTGATGCATCAGATCCTCCGGATACGGAAGAAACATTAACAGTAAAGCTTTTATATAATACTTACCAATAATAATGCCTATATAACAATTCAGCAATGCTTTTCTATATCAATAGTAAATTAGGGGCATGTCATTGTGTAACAGTTTGTATGTTTTAGAACTCTTTTCTTGTGATGCAGAATAATACATTGGCACTTTGAGTCATGTAAGAAGCAGAATATGATTAATTATACCTTTTACACCTGCCTTTTCTTTGATTTACCCCCTCCTTCCATAACTACATTTGTCAGTATTACATTTATAAAAAAATCTCTTGGAATTTTTAGCTCCTAATTTGACTTCCATGAAATTCAACATAAAAGAGTGTCTATATATGATAAAGCATCATAATAGCAATATAAGAGGCAGTGCATCTGTTTGAGACGCTTTTAGTGTCATCCTGCTTTCATATGGAGATATCATACAGGCTTTGTTGCTGCGAAATAGACTTCTGCTGAAAAACAATAGATATCATCGCAACAATTTTTACTGATATACCCCATGGACCAATGATGACCAAACACTACAAGGAACCATTGACATCAAATTGAACAGTAGCCAGGTAGACAAGACATAGGCCTACTGTCAAACGGCTACAAAAAAAGTGCATACTTCTCAAAACATTTCAGACGTATGCACACAGGTTGCTACCATTAGAGAGAGACGGGCAAAGATATATGGGCGGGGGTCTGAAAAAGTTTAATCTAAACTTTCTGCAGAGCAAATCCTGCATTCTAATTTGAAGCAAAGGAAATGAAGCATAGGCCATGTGGCTATCCGCAAATTTCACGCTTCACTGACACAAAGCAGCTGTTTATATCACCCCGTTATTCTGTCCTGGGACACTGCTCTGTTTTATAAATCCTTCCATTTATTTTGTTTATTTTTTTCATTTTGTAATTCTTGTTCAAGTTTTAAATGTTTTACGAATGGAAAAAAAAAACGATTTTACACAGTAGCAATAAACCAGCGTGGAAAAGGAGAGCTTCAGTGCGCGCACACTCCGCCTCAGGCCAGATGCATGGGTTACTTCGGGTAGCAGGACGCCCTGCTGAAGTCAAATTACTATTCATTCTAGCTCCAGGGTGCACACCTGACCCTGCTCTGACCTGCCGGTGATCAATTCACATGGGAATCATGATCGATCACACTGTGTATTATCAGTTGGTACATACCCTGCAGGACTCCCATCGTTGCAGGTGACTGTTGTATTCTCCAAAAAGTTGAGCTTCATGTCGTAGTCAAGCTTCTGCGCCGAACACGGGTAGAGGGACTGCGCAAGGTTCTTCACCTGGGTCATGAAGTTATCCATGTTCTCCTCCACGGCGGTGAAATCAAGAGGGAAGCTCTCCGTGGTGTCCCCCCGGTCCGCCCGTGTGGGAGGAGGCGAACGGCGTGGTTGTGGGTTGCGGCCACCCCTGAACCTCCGTGCGCAAAGAGCTCCGGACTGCATCAGCACCAGCAGCAGCACTGATGAAACCATTCTGATTGCTGTCATCTTATCCCGGTGTTAAATGTCCAAATGCAATGTCTCGTCAGGGAATCTCAAACGTTTACTGACGGAGCTGAGAAACTACGCACGGTTTAAAATACGCCACAACTCTTTTCATCAACTCCAAGAAACGGTTAAATTTTACGTTAACTGAAGTAGTTTCAGATCAATCACAGTCATCAACTGAATTATCTGGATATATTTCAAACTTTAAAAGAGCCTACAAATATGTGCCCATCTATCTAGTACTACTCAAGCGCTGCTGGACCAAGCGCACAAGCTTGAACGACAACACTCGTGCCATGCTCTTGTATTTTATTCAAACTTTCCCCCCTTGTGTGTCCGGCCAGCCAATCGCAGGCGCGGGGAAGGACTCAGGGCATGATCAAGCGTGGCAGACTACCCCCCTTTTTTAATTTATAGAGGGGAAAAAATGTCCATGCGTTGGTTCTTTTGATCCGCGATGTTTTATTTGATGTGGTGGTTTTTATTGGCCTTGAAATGCCCATTTCCCCTTCCACCACAAATTTATGAAGTGAGAATACGCATCTTGTTACACACTTGCCTGAAAATCAAGTGGGGAAAAACAAGAGTTGTGCTGAGTTCCAATACTATTTTACTGAGAAATGAAATAATAATCCCAACAGACTTTACCTACTAAATAACGTAATATTATTATTGTTTCATTTATTTTATAGGGCATATAAATGCATCAAAGATTCCTCCACCTTAAAAAAAACAAAAAACAGCTTCCACCTTAAAAGGAATTCTGACTAGTTGAGTTGCTCATGTTTTCTTAAGGTTTAGAAAAAGGGACTTGGACACTTGTTTTTTCTTTTTTTTATCCAGACTGGGCCTCCAGAGATCAAAGTAACCATCACTCTTTCTCCCCCTTCTCCTCGCCTCCTCCCTCCCACTTCAGTCTCTTCCAAACTTTCCTAGTCTACTGTATATTTTAAGTCGAGCAGAGCATCCTGATGGGGAGCCAGCTTTTTAACACAGGAATGCCTTGTTACGGTTGAGGTAGGCTTCCCTTGAACAACCTCTCATTTTAAGGACACATTTAAGTTAAAAGAGTAGCCCGCAGTGATTGCATAAGAATAACAGTGATTACTCATCACTGTGACACTTTGTGGTGACTTTTGTCTTTGATTGAGCTCATTCTTCCCATGTAAGACAGACTGACTTTTTGAATAAGTGTAGTTATAATGGACTGGGCATTTAAAATCTACCTGCAAATATATAAAAGCAAGGATGTGCTGACTCTAGAGCAGTTTAAGGGGGATTTTTCTTATCTTTTGTCATATGTTTCTCGGAGCCTTGGTAAAGTTGCTGTCATACACAGACGAGTAGCTTTTTGATAATGTCTTATTGTGTCGGACTCAGTTTTGGCAGTGAGATTGGAAAGAGCCCTGGGGCCTAATATGGGAGTAGCACTGTTTATTCAGATATCTATTGTGAGCTGTCTGTAAGAAACATCCACAAATCATCCAGAAAGAACAAATTTGGACTTTGTTAAACCTGCTCACGTATGTTGTCAGCAAAACAACATAAAACAGTTTCACAACCTCTTAGAAAAAGTTCCTCTTGGCCCGTGGTGAATCAGTGTGCCTAAAGGGTGCAAACTGTTCTGAGCCAGGTAAGATGGATATGAAGTCAGCAGCAGGACCGATGGTATTCATTGGGAACTTCAAACAGATGCTCGTATAGATTAAAACATGTGGTAGGGCCAAGGAGGAGAGGCTCTGTCACAGATTGAGTCTAGTCACTTTGACCCATACCTCCCTGTTTTATCACACGTCATCCCCAAAAATGTAACCCTAAAATCACTCGCAGATGGACGTTGGCCTCTGACACACACGCTACCATGAAGAGATGCCCCGGCGGTGTGTGGAAACGTCCACCGACCCAATGAGTGTGAGCCGCAGATGCCCGCGCTTTGACTGAACTTGATGTGTAGATTCTGTGTTACATTTCCCATACAGTATCAGGCAGGAGACAGAAACACTGGTCAGCCTTGCTACTGTTGGTGCACAGTGGTTTGTTCTCTACTGTGCACCTTGTTTGAACTCCAAGTGCTAAGCCCTTCTGGCTTGCACTGGTAATTCTCTCTCTCTCCCTTTTTCTTTGCCTCCCATCATTTGTGTGGAGCGCAGACACAAATTTAACCATGCCAGTACAAATGGATTAATCCTAGAATTAGGTCACTTGAAAATGACCCAGCTGTTCTGATGGCAGTCCCTCAGAAGTGCCCATGTAGCCCCCACCCTGACTCCAGGCCTCCTGTGAAAGTCAAAGCCTGTCTTTCATCTCCGATCAGTTGCATGTGCCCTCACAGATCCACAGGTTTTACTGCTTAAGTCTGGGCTGGCAGCATTGATCATGTGACCGTTGCCTGCCTAGCGTTTAGACACATCATAGCTCTGGGAGCGCTCTTTCTGTCTCCACAGCCTGCCAGTTCTGCTCACACATCCCCATCGTCCGTCTCCCAGTGCCTGTTAGTTTTGATTTGCACATGCTGTTGTCGAGGGTCCATCCGTGATCATCAAATCCTGCTAGTTGGAACTGTTAGGTCAGGTTACATCAAAGAGATCAGGAGGGATCAGCCTCTTGAAAGGGACAGGCTCTGGCTCATATCATCAGAAACAGGTGGAGGTCCTCATTGGAAGAACAAAGGAGAGATCACCATCTATAAAACTTTTATATTTCATAGAAAACTTTCTTTAAATTCCCTTACATTGCCACCCCTCTCCTTCACAGAACGTTAGCACTAGTCAGCACCAGCATAAAACACAAGATATCAGGTTAGGGATTGTGGGACTCAACCGCAGCACTAAATCCCATGAAGGTCACAACAGCAAAGCCTGAGACTTAGTGGTATTATGCCACAAAGTGTTTAAGTGTTGAAATCTGTTAAAAACCAGGAGAAAAAAGGGAACTGGAAATGCATGGAATACGACTCAGGTGTTCTGAATTAGTTGAAAAGTTGTTGAAAACTTCAGAGGTTTTGTGTATATTGTAGTGATTTCTCCTGTGGCATTTATCTTTTCCTTTTTTTTAAGGCAGCAGGTTTTGACATTTTTTGCATTGCTTGTCTCAGGAGTAGATTCAATATTGTAGATATTTTTCATGCAAAAGTAAAGCTGTTTGTCTGCATTATTTGGAAGACAGCCTCATTAACAGGTTAATCTGACTTTAATGTTAGAGAGCTGTGACATTTTCGACTATCCTCCCCTGTCAAAGCAATTTAGCTTCTGTTCTGTGTCACCTTGAGGCAAACCTTCAGAAGCAGGTCCCCTTAATTTCAGGTTGGAACTATTGTTTAAACTCCAAAACAAACATGTACAGAGGTTTTGGGTGTGAACACACTGTAGAGTTCCTTTCATGTGCCCCCACCACATGTTCCTGATATTACCCAGAGAATCTGTAAACAACCTTGATCCTGACTTAAGTCAAGAGGTGCCATCTAAGATGTGGATGTAAATGGGGAGTAAGAGAGAATAAGAGAGGCAGGAGACATCTGTCGAGCAGGCTCTCATTTCGTAAGAGGAGGCTGTGTATTGGTTACAGATGATGCCCTGTTTGATAAAAATGAACTCTTTCAAGATAGGACAACTTACATTAGGGGTCTCTCTGGCACCAAGGGGTAATCAAATAGTTCAGCTGACAGGTCAGCTGTTTGTTGTTGATCTTTCACCTGAATGATGGTCACAAAATAGCTGCTGTTGCCTGTAAACAGTTCGGTCTTGTCATTCATACTAAGCAAGATGGATGTGTGTGTGTGTGTGTGTGTGTGTGTGTGTGTGTGTGTGTGTGTGTGTGTGTGTGTGTGTGTGTGTGTGTGTGTGTGTGTGTGTGTGTGTGTGTGTGTGTGTGAGGTTGGGGGTGCATGCATGTTTTCCTGCATTTGTGTAGGAATGTGTTGTTGTACAGGAGATTCAGTGAAGTCAAACGAACCTCCTTAGAGGTAACGGTGCGCGAGGGTTCGGCCTTCCTGTGGAGGCTTTTTCCATCCATGCCTCGAGGCTGAATCACCCTTTGCGATGCCCTCTGCCAGGTAGCGACTGAGCATGGAGCAGAGACCAATTACCATTGGAAACCTGCTATTATTATCATCAGAGAGGCGGCAGCCCTCCTTACCATGCGCCTATTCTCATCCCCAGCGAGACAGGATGAGAATCAGGTCCTTTTGTCTCGGAAATGTTTATTTATGCCACTGAATTGCCAAAGGACATGGAAAAGCCCTTATTACAGGTCATGACAGTAGAGCCACAACACATGATTCATTTTCTGTCCTTTAACCTAGTTGTCTCTATGGGGAAATACTTTTGAAGTCCACACCCTGCTGTAAAACATGGTCCTTATTCAATTATGTGAGAGCTGCATTTGAAACTGTTTTCTGAATCTACATAAAAAGAATAAAGGATTTTCATTAAACATTTCTGTTTTATGCAAAATACAGATACAAAAAAGAAAAATTATGGAGATGAAATTTAAATTGATGTTCGGTCTAAAATCCTGGGATCAGTTTTTCAAACAGGGTTTAAGATTTGTTCTAAACTAATGGCAAATGTGTTGGAATTATCAACTAAAAAATGGCATAGTCTTGGACTAGTAATAATCCCTGTCCGGGAACTAGGCCCATAATGTTGTGAGTACACGGTATTCACTTCCATCCACCGAGCCACTGGGACACTATTAGCACATGGCACAGGCCTTATTATTTTTGACACTCTCTTAACACCAAGCAGCCACTTTCTTTTATCCTCTCAGCAAGAAGATGAGACTACTGTAATCGAAGAAGACATTGATCAGTGCCAGCCTCTTGGCCTGGCCTGGTACCTGCTTTGATGTCATATTTTGGTGTATAGTGGGCTGTGGCCCATGCCAAGAGCACCCATCGACGCCAACTGTCTGACAGGCTTGCCTTTCATCAGAATGACATCACTGTTCTACTTGATTTTTTCCAAAGGCTCTTCCAGGCATGGGAATTTTCTCCTAGGATTCTGAAATCATCATCCCACGCCTTTACACCCTTAGTCTCAAAATAAAAGAAACACACATCTGAGACACACATAAGCTTGTGTGGCATACATACAGAAAGTAATTGTACAGTTACTGTTAGCGGCGTGAGTTAGTTGCCCCAAGATTTTGCCAAGCATTTCTGAAGACTCTTTAATATAGTGTACTTTGAGATGCTAGGGAAATAGATGAAGCTTTGCACTCCCTGATTTTCTGTCCAAAGGGGAAGAGAGGCAGAAGTGATAGATTACAAGGTTGAATCTGAAGTGTTTGCTTTCGGAAGAAACTGAGGAAACTGCTGTGTGTGGTGGATATTTATATTCAACTTCTCTGGCTGGCAGTATTACCATTCTGCCCAGCGTCGGCTTAACAAGAGCGCTTTCAGTTTTCACCTGTAGGTCAGGAGCAGACGTCCTCCCCACATCACACAGACTCTGCTGTGGATGCCCCAAGCATCATGAGGTGTGTGCGGCCCCTGACCGTCCTTTCTCCGACTGGAAACTAGAGTTATGGATTTCAGAGAGGAAAAAAAAAAATGTTCAAAGGATTAGAGAGTGTGTTTGTTTTTTCTCAGAAGAAAGGATGTAGAGAATGACGCTACATAACTCATGTTGCTGCACTGCTCTTTGATGTATTCAGGTGCATACAGCACATATCCGCTTACAAACAACATTTGGTATAATTATCACTGCGAATTAATTAGAAACATTGACTTAGATACATTAAAGTGGATTTAACCAAAGTAAAATAGAGACTTCTTAAGTACCACCTAAGCCATTGAAATCTGGGTGTCTTCCCACAAAGATCTCCTATTTGCTCCTGAGGTCACCTGTGGTCGGCCGGTGGAAACAGTTTTCCAAACAAGGTAACGTATCTGTTTGGAAATATGCGACACCCACTTCCCTTTCTCTTGCGGCAGGAAGAAGGTGGTCATTTATGGGATGAAGAAGGTGTTACTCAGGCTTTACTCACAAAGGGTGCATAAAGAGCCGTCACCGGGACACATCATCTTGTTTTTGTGATGAATAATGAGCAGATTACTACCAGCACCTTCGCTATGTATATCTGGTTTTGATCTGTTAATAATTTCCATCACAGGAATCAGGGTAAGGGGGCTCTTCTTGGACACTCTTCTAAAAAGGGGAGAGAGGGCAATAAATGTGAACTATATATAGGTTATTATTAGTCAATCTATGAGTGTTTTTTTCTTCCCTGTAGGTCTGAAACTTAGAAAGTTATGAATGAAAATAAAGAAAAAGTAGAACTAAATACTACCATTGAGTAATATTCCTAAAGTAAGGAATACGAAAACAATTAAGCCGGGATAATAAAATGAAATTCCATCAAAGCGAATGCTCTCACATCTGGAGGACAGGTGTCAGCCTAATTCACATGAGTCAGAACTTTCTCTTTAATTTACTTATTTAAGAGTCCACAAAAGTGAAAGGGAGATGTGTACTTCTGGATTTGATACGGGACAATGTTAAATTTTTAGGAAACCTAAAAGGCATGGTTATCCCTCTAAAATGAAAGCATGTTGGGCAGGTAGACGAGAGGACAACTGTAACGTGTCTGAAGCGTAACCTGTTCTGCGGCCCTAGCTTTGAAACCAGATGAAGATCGGCTGCAGCCCTGAAGTCATTACACCTTCAAAGGTAATTAACACATGGCTTTTGTTTGGGCCCGATGAGCCCCAGATTATGTAGGTACAGATGGTCAGGGGGGCTGGACGACAGATACCTAGAGCAAGGTGTGCTTGGATGTGCTTTCATGTCAGCAGGAAGTGCTTGACCCCTGGCCCCCTCATGACCTCAAATCTAGGCTGTCAACGCCACTTCCCTGAGTGCCCTGTAAAGATTAACATGTGGACAGATACAGGGGGCCTTCGGACCCCTGCGCGATGAGCAAGAGGACCTAGCTGGCATCTCTGCAGAGATTCACCTTTTGCCCATTATGCTAATATAAAAGGTTAGGATAAATCGCAGCACTTTCTCCTCTTGCCATCAGAAGAAAGGAGGTCTTGCTTTGACATTAGAGCATTAGAAACCCTGTGATTTCTATCGTACAGATACTACAGTGACCTGTGTGGCATCATATAGATCATGTAAGTTATTATTCTGATACCATCATAGTTTTTATAGGTTATAAATTCAGTTTTATAAGCGACATTTCAATCTCTGAAAACAGATATTTGCATTTAAATCTATCATGTTTGAACAGGCTAGGTAAACCGTCCATGTGGAGGGCAAAATGGGCAAAACACATTTGCCCAAATGCAGTCTTAATACCCAATGGGTAACACCATAACACAGTTGTACTTTATTACCTTGTAACCGGGGGAAAGTATGATGGGAACTGAAGATCCACTGGTTCAAGTCCTCGAATGGACCAACAACAGAGAGTGGACTGTGACCTGAAGAGCTGCCAGTTTGCCTCATAGACATTGCCAAAGTTTCCTTGAGCAATCCAATGGACCCCCACACTGCTCCCAGAGTGCTTCATAGTAGCTGCCAACTGCTTCTACTAATGGGATGGGTTGAAATCAGAGACTTCACTCCGTGGGCTCTGCCTTTTACATGTTTATTGATATAAAGTTGATTTCGAATCCTCCAATTCGTACTGTAAAGGAGGTCTTGGTCCAGATATCCACTGGTGGTGTATAGTTTACAGGTGCTTGGTGGTAGAGACAGACTAGTTCTATTCTAGTTTGCAGTTTTATGGCCTAAGCAAAGTTTATTGTACAGTGAAGAGAGTTGTATGAATCGTGCCGTGTATTTCTCAGCTAGAAAACAAGTCCATGTTATAAATTAGGGGTAATGAGGTCATTTCATTGTGTAAAAGCAACCTTTTCACCCACCCTCATTGTTGATGGTGCAAGGATTCTTCTGCTTGGAAATGTTAGTTTGTCTGAGTAATACTTATCTCAGGGAAGATACATGTCTTGGGCAAATGGATACTTTGACGCTAATTAGATAATCATGTAAATGCACAGGAAAGTGTTTCAGATCAGCTTCCAGTAAACCATACTCAACATATTGTAGGTTGGACAGCTCCAGATTGTTCCTGCAAGCATCAAACACACATGCAGAGCCACATATACACAGGCACAGTGATCCCTACAGTTTAATATGAATTATCTCAAGCAGACACTTGGATCTGTGGGTCAGCAGTCTGTCTCAGGAGAGTGTTTGATGCTTGCGTTTTATTGTTCCAGAAGGTCAAGATCTTCAAAGCTCTCCTTCTGTTCTCCACAGGGCACCCGGGCAGCAGCTGTCGGAATACACTCGGCTTTGTGTTTTTATATGAGAGAAGAAGTTGGTCAAGCCCACTCTCACAGAAATGTTTTTACTGGGGGGTAGGTACTCAGGGGACACCATAATATTGTTGTTCTGCCCTTTTGTGCCGGAGAGCCGGGAGCGTGTGAATCCTGTTGAATGGGACGTCACCTCTCCCGGGTCTGACGCTGATCAAATAGCATTTTTGGAATGATTCAGCAGTATCCTTATGTTCGTTAATCAATGTGTATGTGTGTGAATTGTTACGGACAAAAGAGAACACCACTTGTGATTTAGATCAAATGTCTTCCCTCTTGTGCTCCTATAATGCACTGCATACGAGCTTATACACTAAAGCAACACCCAAGTACAACCAATGTTATTTTGGCAGGTTTACACAGCAGATAATCTGACCTGTCTATGCTCTTTTCAAACCCAACCAAAATATACAAGACTTTTTCTTATCATATAATTTGCTCTCATAAAAGTTATCTGCTCTTTTCTGTATGAAATTACTTGGAAGTTGATATCTTTAATTTGATATTTTCAATGCTACAAATAACTTAACACATTAATAATCGTGGATACTTTAAGGATAAACAAGCCTCTTGGAAAACTCAACTTGACTTTTAAGGAATGATATTATTTAACCTGACAAGAATAAAGGCTCATCTGAAAATTAAATCAAAGCGTGAGAGAACTACTAACGGCCCTTATAGCCACATATTTTCAGCTCGACATCCTGACACAGAATGCAGTCAATAAAAGGAGTGTTAATGCTTAGGATGACTGTCAAATGAAAAGAATATGGGGTTAGAGCTTTCTTCAAGCCCCACACCAGTGACAAAGCAAACCTAAAACTTGCAATTGATGTTTACACTTTGGTTTTTAAATGTGTGCGATCAGTTCACAAGTGGACAGCGCTTAAAAAAAGAGTAAATTATCACTAAGAAACATTGTTATCTGGTCACTCAAACCATTTGCCAAGGTGGTCTGGAATGCAATTGACCACATTTGTGTTGTTGTGTAAACATTATTGCATCCTACCGCATTTCAAAACAAAGACACCCTCCTTAATTTCCTCCATTTTCTCATTTCAAGTTAGTTCTCAAATCATGTGATCTGGTGTATCCACAATGTCTGGACAGTTTTAAAGGATCCCATAGAGATACATTAGGAGTGCTTCAAACGTTTTGGGTAACCGACCCAGTCTTTTTTTTAGATGTGGAAATGATTTAGATGTGTAATTGCAGGTGCGAAGGGTTTATTTGAAGTGAGACTTGATCACATTTGTACAGAAGCTACCTCTCATCCACTTCCATAACATTACAGCACATATTTAATTGTATTTTATTATTCCAAGTACTTTGCAATAGTATACTGCATGAAGTTTTTTGGTATATCCACATTTCATGTAAATTATTTTCTACGTCTTAAAGTATGATAGTTTCAATTGTTTTTATGAAATGTTTTGTCATTTTTTTCTTAGTTTTCATCTTATTTAACTATGTTTATGTATGCGCCATGTACACTAAGACACATTTCTCATATGTGAAATTCTGATTCTGGTCACAACTTTGCACTGCAATTATGAGGCGATACATTCAAACAGCAGGTGTGGATTAAAAGCTGCCCTTTTGTGATTGGATCACCTGAAGAAGTTTGTTAATATCAGGTGCCCACAGGGTCTAAGAGTCAATGTTTTAGATTGTTCACAGAGTCAGTGGCCCCCATCAGCAAGGAAACTCAAAGCCAACAAGGAAGCAGTGATAAGACCTGGATGGTGTAGCCTGTTGTAGAATAGTTCACACACTGTTTCTCTGACCTCCTGAACCTTCCAGCTGACCACCCTGAAATGCTGACTTTTCTTACGCACGCTGTGATGCTGCTCCACCCGTGCACCCTTCTCTCTTGACAGGATGTCCATGAAAGACTCCCTCTAGCCCCCCTCCACCTGTTTTCACACCCAGCGCGCCGAAGAGGCTCCTTTTCATGCCGTTGCTATGCATTTGAAGTGTCCAGTTGCTGAACACATACACCCAAGATGGTCTGTGGTTTGTGCCTTTGATAGCTGGAATGCTGTTTTGTATTTTCTTACACAGCTACAGGTCTAAATGCACCAAACCCTAAGCCAATTTATTTTCCAGTTTTACAGAATAAGAGTGGCTCTGTATAGCCGTGCTTCTCATCAAATGTTTTCACTTAACCTACTGTAATTCACCAAGTTTTGCTTAATTGCAATTCAAATTGAGTTAATGAAAGCCACCTACTCCACAGTATGTCAGTAGTTTGTCAAAACTACTGTGGATAATTCCCACTCTACAGTAATGGAGCAGTTTGTGTTCCCCCTGAGAGCCATTGTAAAATCAATTGAATCACTTTGCCACATTTCTGCGATCTGCAATTCCTAACATTCTCCAGACTTTTTAGTTTTTACAATGCCAAGAACTTAGACACAGATCACATGCATGCAAATGGTACAGGAAATTTGGATCAATTTATTAAATTATCTTTGCAGCATCAACAAACTTTTAAATACACACTAGCCAAGCAGCTTTTGGACCTTTGTTATTTCATGGCATCTGTAGCAAGGCAGTGAACTTGATGGAGAGTGAGACACAGTAGCAGGAAGGGGTTAGTGCTCAAACAAAATGCTGTCACTTTGATAATTTCCTACTGGTCTTTGATCTTGGTAGTCTTGAAAGGGCCGATAATGATGTTTAATTGATTATGTAAAATGAACAAGCTTGGTTTGCTCTCAAATCATTCATTCCTCCCCTTTCGTGTGTGCTCTCTCCAAAAGAAGATCGTTTGCATGCCATTTTGCCCCTTTCCTTTCTTCTTCTAAAACAAATAAAGACGTCAAACATCAAAGCTGTTCCTGGTTAATAAAAGAAGACCTCAGATATTTTCCATTATGTTTGACATGGTTTTGGGTTTCGCCAACCAGAGAAATAACAACAGGACGAAATAAAAATGACGCTTTTTTTTTGTTGTTACTCCATTTCTGTGTTACAGAGGTTAAGCAGACCAAACTCGATCCTTTTCTTTGATGTTGTTGGCTATAATTATTCAAAGGTAGCCTTTCTCTCTTGTGCTTTTCTTCTGAGACACAAGTCCCCCAACCGATCTCGACAACACACTCCACTCTCGCTTCTTACTGTCCCTTTCCACCCTCCTGATTATGATATCCAGAGTTCCCGGCTAAAACAACAGTCTGTCAGAGGATCACTTTCCTTTGAAGTCGATGTCAGTCAGTTGATGTTTCTGTCTTAGGCCAGAGCACTGACCCCTGACCTCCAGTGATTACTTCCTTGGCGCAGCCAAGCAGAGATAACTGTAAATGCAGGCCTTTGATATCCGCTCGAGAGCGGAAGGTTGGGCCTGAAGGGAAATACAATAAAGGTCAGGCATCTTAGCATGTGTGTGCATACAGATAGACAGACAAGGCAGAGGTCAAGGAAACATGGTTATGACTTCCTGATCAAAGCTGTGACACAATGATTATTGAACCTCTCAGAACTCAATTCAGGAAAAATGTTTGGAAGGATGCTAATGAAAGCTTCTCAATTCTTCTTTTTTTGTCAAGCTTTTGTTTTAATTGATAAAATAAATGTGGAAATGGCTAGCCTGTCTCTGTCGGAACAAAACAGCAAATTTAAAGCTCACAAAACATTTGCGCAAGTTGAGATAAAATATTGTAGCACTCCAAGAACTCAGTTTAGCGTCAATCAATCATATATTTGAATTCCTTTCTCTAAAAATAAATGCTGATTGCCAGCTCCCAGTCATTGTAATACAACTACAACAGCAAGCTCTTGAGCAACACTTCAACAGAGACATGGCGACTGTCCAGCTGGCTTGTAGACCCAACATTAGTTTTTGTAAAGATTTAACAAAGGAAACTATATAAATAATTAAGATTTCAGGTACTGACAAATGAGTCTTGTTACTTTTAGCCAGGCTACATGTTTCCCCTATTTCCAGTCTTTGTGCTAAGCTAAGCTAAATGACTGCTGACTGCGCTTTGTATAACTGTTTCGATTTGAGTTGTCACTTTCCTTTGATGAAGAGATTCTTTTCTTATAGTCTGTAACATCTTGTGTCTTCAATTTCAAATGAATGGCATTATCTGGATGACTCAGTGTTGTCTGCTTTCACTCAAATGTTTTCCTGAGTAAAAAACAATCCAAGTTCAACACTGAGATGATGAGAGTAACAGAGACAAAAACATTTTAGGTTATTCCTGATCAAAGCTGTGACACAGTGATTATTGAACCTATCAGAACTCAATTCAGGAAAAATGTATGGAGGGATGCTAATGAAAGCTTCTCAATTCTAAATGACTGCTGACTGCGCTTTGTATAACTGTTTCTGAGATGATGAGAGTAACAGAGACAAAAGCATTTTAGGTTATGACTTTCTTGCAGTAGCTAGTTGAAGAGGTATATTAGGAAAAAGTTCATGTAAAATGAAAAATAATGAAATAGAAGGAATAAAGAAATTAACATTCATCATTAACACATGCAACAGTGATGGGAGAGCAAAGAGTCTGTGTTGTCAGTGGTTGGACTTTTTTGTCCCTGCAGATGTCATTTTTTCCTGCGGCTGTTCTTTTATCTTATAATAAGTATTTAGTCAACATGACAATCTATTTTCATCCGTGTCCAGATGGCAGGCTAAGAAATCAACAAAATTGCATGGACAACAGGCTTAAAATGTCAACATTTGTAAATATTCTATTTAGATTTGGCTCATGAGCCAAACCCGCTGTCATAGCTGATTCACTCTTTGGGAATGGCATTACAAAGCTATTACAATCATGTTTTTGTATAAATCTGACTGAGCCAGTGTATTTAATTCTTCAGAGTTTGCCATCAAGGGCCCAACGCTATGACATCGGGATATATAGTCATTACTGGAATGACTGTTGACAAGTTCCGATAAACAAGACCAGAGCTGACCGCGCTCTCATGTGAGGGACAAATGAAGATGAGCAGAGGAGAGTTCCTGATGGGGACTCACTCTCCCTCTCTTTATCCTCTGCTATAATTATGGCCTTTTTTTTCACTCTGTACTTCCAGTTGGTTGTGGTATTTTCTTGTTTTGTTTTTTTCTGAAGCAAAGAAAAAGCCAAAAGACTAGCATGCTGCTGGACCGAATGTCATGTTTGAGCTCAGAATAGTAAACACAAAGCCTTGTAATTTGCAGAATGCTTTTGTCATCTTTACCTCTAATTTCTCTTTCAGCACAGAGTGACTGCCACATATGAAGAGCGGGAATCAAAGGAAGCCGTGGAATGCGGCAGGGTAAAATTGAACACAAGAGTGAATGACGGGTGCTCCGATCGCTGGTCTTACTATGTGTATCATTGCGCTTCATTTCCTTCAAATGATTTTCAATTCACATATTTTCATAATGAATTGGATCATATGGGATGGATCGATTTGCCACAAGCATTTCAAGATGTAACAGAAATATAAAAAAAAACCTCAAAGATTTTGTTTTTTTATCTGACTTGTCTCAACAACAGGGGGTTTCCATCCCTCTGATTTGAAGATATATTTTTGAGTTTATCAGAATAACAAAATGTTGTTAAATAACATAGTCCAAAACATGTGTTTAATCAGTTCTCCATGGCACATTTCTACATCACGAATTAGCATTTAAAGCAAAAGTCCTGTTAAATATTTAATCAATACTTCACACGTCAGCTTATCTTGTATGATCCCTGCAGGACATCCGCCCTCCACTGTATAACACAGACAGAATACTCTCCTATGAATCACTTCTTTGAGTTCTTTGCTAATTTCCTGATGTTGGATCACAAATGAATTAGAAAGTAAGAGATGTGTCAAGCAGCTTATGCTGTTTCAAACAGCGACCTCAGGAGGGAGCTGCAACTGCTCAGGATTCTGCTCTAATTTCAGATACAGCTCGACTGCAGGCTGTCACCTGTCACCTTCTTCTCGACCTGCTCGCCTTATTTCGTGCCACCTTATTCCATATTCGTGATTCCTTATACAATGTAAGCAACAGCATTGTTTGTGTGTTTAGAAACAAAGAACATGACAGCAGTCTGCCAGCACTTCAGATCTTCTTGTCTCTATTTTGTCCTACCTTTTCTCTTATCGGCCCGTTGTGTTCTCCTATGACAAGAGAATCTGACTTTGACAACCAGCTGGAAGACTTCCTCCAGGTGACAAACTGTGTCTTTTTTTGCAATGTTCACATTACGTTTAATTCTAAACCCTTGTCAGTATTTGTTTTCATTTTGATCCTTTTGAAATCAGTGAATAGTGCATATTATGTAATGCATGTATTTAGTTTACAGGCAAAAAAAAGCACATCTTTTACTTCCGGTCTGAAGAAACTTTCAGAAAGTTATGTGAGGGAGCAGGGGTTCAGCTGCTCTAGGATTTCATTGCTGTCAATACCTAGCGGTAATTACCTCGGTTTATTTATTTTCAACTCCTGGCATTTCAACCGAGGGAAAACAGGATAAAAGGCATCAAAAAGTTCCCTTCATTCATAGAAATGATATTAAGTTGTTGGTTGATGAGTGATTTTCGAGAATTAAGGCCTTGTCCTTGTTTATTCCTTACACCAGATCTCACTGTGTTGTCCTCTTTCTTTGAGATGTAAAAAGAGGTTGCCGCTCCATGGTTATATCTCCCATGTAAACAGCGTCAGCTCCATGCACCAGCAATCCACCAATATGAACTTTGTTTAGGGGCAAAGTGAGAGAGGGAGTCACTTGAGGAGACGTAACTTTAAAAAATCCTTTTCATGTTGTGGAAAAGCGACGAAATTCTGTTGTCGTTTTATTGCCGGTGTGATTTTTAAAAGCATCCCTCTGGCTCTTTGAAGTGAGAACGGGTCTGTTTTTCCTCTGCAGTGGTGTAACTATGTCAGCGCTTATCTGTTTCTTGTCTCTGATCGGTCAGATGAAATCATTTTTCAGTGTCCAGCGTTTCACTGTGCAGAGTTAACTGAAACTGGTACTAACACAGCAATGATTAACACTCTGAAATTCAAATTCTGTCAAGCTGGTATCTTACTAAATCTGGTGATTTCTCCTAATTTTATGAATACATTTCCTTTCTTTCCCAAAGTTAGATAAAGGTCACCTCTGTTTTGCACAGGTTAAACAAACATAATGTAACAAATTCATTTGTGAGTTTAAGAGGTTATGGGAGGATTTTTTTAGAGTTAGGGTTAGGAGGTTAGGGGTACCTTTTCCCCCCGTTTCCAGTCTTTGTGCTAAGCTAAACCAAGCTAATATTATCTAAGATAAGCTACATATCATCTTTCATGATTATATAAATCAAGAATTCATCTTTTCATCCAACTTGCCGGAAGAAATCAAATAAATGTATTTTCCAAAATGTTGAAATATACTTTGAAGACTGTTTATATAGCTATGTTTGAACTTAAGTAGATTGATGCCTTTGCTAACAAAAATGCTCCCTCTTCAAAGTTAGCTGACCAGACCATAATTGTTATATCTTTCATCACTTTTTACAGATTTTGTCATGCATGCCTTCATGCTGCTGAAGCCAAAGCTTCATTATGTTTTTATGGCCTATTCCGGTTAAACTCGCACTGCGGTTACACACATCAAATTGTTCTCCTGACAGCTGTCTGTGCCTTTTATAATAGCTACTTGAAATAGAGGAAGGTTTTATTTTTCTTCTGAGCATTATTTTTACTGATTCATGTGCCTTTTTATGGTGTTATTTCAGCTCTCAGCTGGTTTAGAAATAGTCTCAAAGTGCTATTCCTAAACATTTATGTACCTAACATATAAACATTTTTATTGCTCGAGTGTAATTTTGTGGGCAGAAGTAAGAAGGGAAGACAAAAAAGACACGCATATTTTGATTTCCTTCAAATAAATGTTTGGAATTGTAATAACCTCTGGGACAGACAGTTTGTTACTGTCTCATGTGGCTACAGGGTCCCAGTTGCTCTCGCTCTCTGTGGTATGCGTGTCCAAGGGCTTGTTACTCTTTGAGGTCTTGGTTTGTTTAATGAAGTGGTAATCTGTCTACACAGAGGATCACCCTCGAATCAGAAGTTCACTGTGTCAAGTGGCTCTGTTTATAAACTTCTTAGTGTCTCTAATAAAAATGGCTGTCACGCCCCCCGACCATGCTTGAGATATGTCAGACATAATGATGTATTCCAGTGGTGTCCCCCATTCTTTCTCCTCTGTGATGCCACCTTAAGGTTTGTGTATGTTCATCCCGTCTCTGACATTGAAACCAATGCTTGTGGCTCTGCTCTGCTGAGGGCCAAATGCAAATTGTATCCTAGTACTAAGCTGGCAGGGAAGCCAAAGAAGGTTGTTTAGCAATTTTTTAGGGGTGCTGAGGACTTTCCAGCTGTGGCACTGCAGTTTGCCTCGGGACCATTTGAAAAACAACATCAACATTTGCGTTACAGAGAGGGGACTGAAAACACGATCCACTACGCAGTGTGTTTGAAATGTTAACTAAAGAAAACAAGCTGGCTAATGGTTTTGTATTTATATATTTTTCTTTGGAGGCTTTGAAGTCCGAGCCCACGTTGCATGTCAGCCCCAGGCAATTCTGGAAAGAAGCCTGTGAATGTAAAGACACCCAAAAAAAGCTTGATTTCATCTCTGCGTCTGATGGCTTTTCACAGATTTTAATAAAACATTTATTTGTCAATGTTCATATAAATGTTATTGCCCCATAGGCATCAAAAATCAAGAGAAGAAGAGACTGTTGATTTAATAAATAACTACATAAGTGCAAGACATGCTAATTTGTTGTACCGTTATATTTACAATGATTTAAGCTTGTGGGTATGTTTTCAGTCCAAAGAGCATACATTTGTGGACCGTTTGGTCCCCATCACTATATCAGTGTAGCCGATATTTATTGTGTAATTACACCACAAATACTGAATAATTACACTACAACTGGCAGGCTTTCAACAAAAGCATTGGTTACGTTGATAATGCCTCATGTTTAAACCAAGTGGCCATCTTTAAACATAATTTCCAACCAGACAATTTTCTCCATCTTTTACAATGCTTCCTTTTTTGCATTTAAGCCTAGTTGATGACTCATAATTTACCAGTGAGTTCGTAACAACTTCCTACCAAAGAAATACTTGAAAACAAAATGGGTCATCCAGGGAAACAGGGAAACTATAAAAAAATGTTGTTGGGATTGTTTATACAACGTATAGACATCTGAAAACCTGTGCAGACAAAACCCATAATAGTTTGGAGCCACATTTAATGTTCTGAAGAAGATTTGGTGCAGTCTACTAGATCCAGTGTGTCAGTGTATGTGTTTTGTGTGCTTGGGTGTGTGGGCTGGGGGGTTATTACTGCTTCTTGTTGGTTGCTGAGCAGTCCTGTCTGTCCTGTGGGACATCTGTGGGTTGCGTGATGGGCTTTGTGGAACGGTGCTCTGTTAGCGGAGTTAAACAGGCACAGTCACGAGCTCACCCAGACGCCATGGGCACAAGCGGTCTTGTCTCTTTGAGGCTTCCTACACGCACATATGCCGGCATACTATACACATAATGACACTGTTACACAAACATAAAGCACATTCAGTTTTGACCACAGGCAAATATCCTGACAAGTGTTTAGGAGTAATTAATGCTTTGGAAAATCTTTCATTTGAGGACCTTAACCATTGATGTTCCCTCTATCCTCCCCAAGCTGGTCCACTACTAGAAAGCTGTGAATGAGTTGTCCTGCAGTTGCCAGCATTTTTGGTCTTTATTGGCTTACCAGAACATGTTTGATACACCCTAACCACACCAGCACCCACCATCCATTTATCAGTGATGTTTAAGGCCTGTACCGTCTATGAAAGCTTTTACGAAAACAGCCAAAAGTGAAATAGCTAATGTGAAGCTCTCCACTCACACACTGCCTTTTTAAGGTTGTTGATTTATTTAGTTTGAGGAGGGATTGGGTGTCTGTGTTAGCGTTTTATCTCCTTTTGCCCATTTGTCAAAAAGCGAGCCATAAGCCTCTGTGAAGGTTAAAAACAGAACATTCATTACAACTACGAGCCGTTTTGTTCAAAGGGACTCAAGATCCTGCATGAGATGTGTTATTTGGTAGGAGATGAAGTGTTATCGGCTGGTAAATGTTGTGTATCGGAGTGGTCACTACACCGCTCTCTCTTATTCTTTAGCTGGAACAATCTCGTGTCAGACCCTGATAGATTTTAAATGATTTTAAGGGAAGAGGAGGATAATGAAGACCAGAGTGTAAAAGGCCCAGAGTGATGTTAAAAAGAGATGAGAAACGTGGGGAGATCAAACAGCCGGTCTATTGACTTTGATGTTTGTCTTCTTCGTTCTGAGTCGTGGTTTGACACGTTTTATTAGTCTCCCAAGATGCTTCATCTTTTCTTGCTGCCACCTATATTCAAAACAAACATTTTAGGATGTTTCTAAGTTTAGCTCAATGCATGCATTAAGCCTCCTTTGTCCACAACTTCACCTTAACAGAATCTGCATTCATCGACCTAATAATGTGGCTTCTTGAAAACTGTACCTTTTTTAGTGACTCTGTGCGGATAATGAGAAAAGGAATTGACACTTATGTGGTGTGCTTTCAACGCAGCCTAATTCATTCTTTTGTTCCTTGTTTTGTTTCTGATTTTTAGAAACAAAACCTGAATAGCCACACACACTGAGAAACCAGCATGGGAGGCCCGGCTGGCTTGGCCGGCAGGCAGGCAGGCTAAATCCATCAGAGCTTTCCGCCTTTTATGAGATTACATGAAAGCGCGCGAAATAACTACAAGCGTTTGATCATCGGAGAGCAAGCTGATTTACTACCGAACCCAACACCGAAGGTTGGACCTGGCAGAGCATCACCCACGGATGCCTCAGAGAAAGATGAGAGTGAAACAACTCACCTCTCTCACTTTCCAGTTTACTGCGATCGCTTCAGGTAGAGGTTTGGTGCCAGTACAACCACAAAGCTTTACCTTTACTGGGTGAACTAATGAGCTTATGCAGAAGAAATCTTTAACTTGAATCAGACATCTATGCTCAACAGAAAGGAATGAACAGAATCTTGTCAAACTAAATGGAAACGTCTGTTTTTAATTTCCGGGCATTATGTCATGGGATCACACTCCACATTTGAAGTTGCTTCACCTGAGCGCTGTGAGATAATTTACCACATGTTTGCGTTGATTAAATTGTTTGTGTTATTTGTGTTTGCATTTGGAATCTTGGAGTGGTTTGTAAAGAAGCACCTGGCTAATTCATAGCGCCAGTTTTGAGTGCAGCGTAGCATTGTAACACTTTAGTAATAAAGGTCAACAAAGGCATTAAACCTTCATTCACACCCAATGCTGTTTCCTTAAACTTACTTTCTAAAAACAGTCGGACACAAAACCATCAATGGCTATATGTAAATTCCACAAGGAAAAGCAACTATACTAGATGTTTTAACTCCTAATATTATTTTGTGTAATATTTGTACATCTGAAGCGGCATTGGGAGTTGACAATGTAAAAATGTGGTTAAAATCAACGCACTAATTAGTGTTTCAAATATTTTTGCCTTCCGATGCTGGTCCATAAGGATTGATGGCCTTTGATCAGCGGAGGCCTCACAGAGATGGAGACAGGCGGGAAAGAGAGAGACCCACTAGAAAAACCACAGTAGTCAATGGCATGCTTTACAAGAGACAACATTTTGAACAAAAGAAAAAATAGGATAAAGGAAGTATTTGCTTCAAAGGTCTTACTGTAAGTGCAATTTTCAAAAGGGCTGGGTTGCCACCGTTCTGTAATTAAGTACTTCACATTGGGTTAGTCTGGAATTAAAAGGACTATTGCCACTTTTCAACATGGATGTTTTTATATGTCTATGTTTGTCTGTGGTGAAGGATGAAAGGGAGATGCCTTCCCTGTCTCCTGAAAAGACTTTACACTAGTGGAAAGTAGACGAGGAAGAGACTTTGCGGTGTTTGATCTTGTGTTTTCCTGCCTTTCTCGTATTCAACCAGTCCACAGAGGTGGTTTCATTTTTATTGTGTGCCTGATGCTTTTGTTTTCTGACCATAAACTCGGCCCAGATGACAATAGATGATGAAGACAGCAAGGCAAGTGTCAGAAATTGCTTATTTATCTTGTTAGACTCTTATGAACCTTCTAAATTCCTTTGCAATCCCTTTTGGGTTTTTAGATTTATTCTCTGAAGGAATCAACTCACGTCTCCTTCACTGGTTTCCGATTGTCTCAAATTTCTAATCAGTGCAATGGCCTTCTCTCTGGAGGAAACTGGAACAACAATCTTTTTCAAGTGTCCTAAGTGAAAATCTGATGACAGTAGTTGAGACTAGTGGACTGTAAAGCATTATCTGTGGTTCCGTGGTTTCTTCCTCAAAGTACAGCTCCAGGGCAGCTCTCAGTTCAATCACAACCCCTGCTCTGCTTCCAAGACTACTTTTGAAATGACAATAATACACTGACGTCAAACGTGGGTGTTTTTCTACAAAAAACCAAGCCAACAAATAATAATGAAATGCTGCTGATTATAATGGAACCTCTGAATCATTGGTGCCGACAAATTGCAGCTTCTCTTTTTTCTTAAATCTTTTTTTGTGCACCAGACATGAAGTCGTCCTGATGAAGGATAGCATATTTCAAAGGCACTTAAGATGTATAATTAATAACAGAAATCAGTCATTTGAAATTACAGCAGAGGACACCCAAGCCTCTTTGAAGCCATCAAATCTCTATGGATGACTTGTGGTCTTTAATTAACAAGGGTTGAAGAAATTGGGTGGGGTCTGTCTACCATGTACCCACTACCTACCACAGGCACCTCCACCCAACAAGACTAAAAAGAAAATGTATTGTTGATGCAGAAAACTTTTCCTATTATCTGGTTCCAAAACATAAACTTGAATTAAATCCTTGACAGTGATTCTTTCCTCTAAAAAAATATCTCCTCATTCAGTTAGCCATAATGGATGGCCTCTGATTAAAAACAACATCCACAATCTTAACCAGCATCTGGCAGGCTACTGATGAAGCGTCCTCCTTGTCTTTTTCATAGCTATTCTGTCAGTCAAAGCCCTGAGATGAACCACAAGCCTCAAACAGAGTCTGTGGTGTTTGTTTCAGTAAACCTGATGTGGTGCAGCCATTCACCTATCTCTACGGACTCTACGGCACAGCGCAGCAGTCACATGCTTGTTTAAGTTCTGCCAGCTTTGTTTACGGCTCTTCCTTCCAGCTATGACATTCAAGAGGTCTGTCACTGAGCTAAATTTAGACCGGGCCTGTCATTATCAGGATAATTTGAGAGTAAAGCTGTTCCAATTAGCTAGCATCCCAAACAATGACATACAGTATATTGAGGGAGCATGGCCTAACTATAAGATGGAATTAAATATCTCTTACTCAAGATGCTTCCATCAATCAACCAATAAGTGACGATGCCATTCACAAAAAAGGACCACATCTGTCAAAAGTGGTTGGACAAAAAACCATCTGTCCTTCCTCTCGCGCCTTCCTGTATTGGCCGTGCCATGGAGGTTTTGGTGAAAAGCAGAGCATGTGGCCAGTCTCATGTTTCTCTCTACTCTGTGTGGGTGGTCCCATGGGGGGCTGTTTGATTATTCTGGGATAATCTTTTGATTACAATTCAATATGGCCCTCCTGAGAAAGAGAGAGAGAGCCACTGGAATTTCGTTGGTCTGGTCTGTGTGAATGTGAATGAACTGATTTAATGAGCAAAAGCAGGCCTCTTCTCTGTCTTACCTTGAAGTCAAGAAGATATTTCCATTTGTTTATTAATTTACCAATTTTGGTTTGACGTCTTCTTTGGATCTTTCCCCAAATCAGCATACTTGGCAAGATGTTGTCTTTCAGCTGTTCATTGCATTTGACAGGTGCATATGGGGAAAGTTTGGGCATTCAAGAAACAAGGTATTTACAAAAGAATGATGACACCAGAGCCGAAAAGTTTAATGAAATCCAACCAAGTACACAAGTGTTAGGTCTGGATGACACAATTATCTACCAAGTAAATTGATGCAGGAAAAAAAAGGGTTAGGGTTAGTGGTGCGCGTTATTCAACAAGATCAGTAGTCAATATTACTTTTACAACTTGGAGTGCTGCCCTCGGTATTACTCTGTCTCTGTCTGTTGCAACATACCGTCTATGTTTCCTTGATGTGTGGTGAACAGGTGCACCTGTCTGTGCTGTAAAGATAAGGCTGCAGTTCCTCTAAGATTTTAACTTTCAAGGATGCAATTGAGAGAGTATCTGCATGCCCCCTGGGTTTTCAAACTATTTCCATTCTTTGCTCCACCCGCCTCACTGTCCCTTTTCCTTTCTGTGCCCATAAAGGGACAATGGATAGCCTCCCCCAATTCCATGTGACCTCATCTGTGTTTGATTTTTCTGCCTACTTGAAATTGGCCATGGGGTTAACATTGAGTCCTTTGATCAGTCCTGCCAGGAATTGGACTTGTTTATCTTGTTTATCTGATGATGGCCCCTTAATGGGGGGCATACATTTGGCAGGGACATGCCTTGATGTGGGCCTTGATAGCTGCAGGACACAGAGAGAAGAGAGGACCTGGACCCTGTAATGGTCGGAGGTGAAGGAAAGACGATTGCAGATGTGGCTCTAGGGCATCTGAACCTCGTCTCTCTTGTTCTCTTTCCTCCAACACTTATCTGACCCCATACAGATGGCCCCTCATCATCAAAAAAAAGCAGATAGCCCCCATCCCTACCCTTGTTAATCATAGCAGCTTATTTCTATAGCTCTATGAGATTGACAGTTATTAATCAACATGTCAACTCAACAATAGCTTGATTTACTAGGAAGCCTCTTAAGTGCAGGAAATGACACATAATCAAAAACCTTCTCAAATGAAAAGTTGCACCGTTCCCCTCTTTATTGACTTGCTGATGGATAAGCAAGGAAACTGTGCGGGTAGAAAGCCAGGGCCCATCCCATCAATTGCCTAGCTCAACATTAGCCCCCTGAAATAAAAGCTTTCCTCTCCTACACCGCAGCTGGACTCCAGGGAGCCTGCACAGGGCCTGTTTATTTGTGCAACAATGTAATCAGGGGGTCTGTCGTTACAAGACCTAGCCTTTGCACCTTCTAGCTCCCCACCGGCCCCATCCTTTCTTCTGTTCCCATCAGCTACCCTCCCCTCCTTATACCATCTCTCTTTCACCACCCTCAATCTTTTTCTTTGAGCCTCATCATTATCCAAATCCTTTCGCTGACCCTTGTTGACCTTAGAATTGTTTGATGTGGTACTGGGAAGGAGAGATGAAATACAGCTTATTGTTTAATGGGGAGATTTCCATGATTAAGGTTTTCGAAAATAAACTTTCCATCTCTTTACTTTAGAGATTGCTGAACCCTGTGTGTTTTTGTGTTTTTCTCCATCCGTTTGTTAACCACGATACCCATTGATGTATTTCGACACATGCACACTTTCTCCTGTTCAAATTAAAGGGAAAAAGTGTGTCGTGCAGTAACATGCTAATAATTTACTCTGTTATGTTGTGGTTTAAATCATGAGATTCCTGCAGTTAAAAGCCAAGCGTAAGTAAACAAGCTCGCACATGTGGCCACAATATTGCTGTTGTTCTGCCCAGAGAAGTTCTCTCCGTGGGAAAAAGGAGTGTTGTCCATACTTTTCATTAAGCATTTCCAACTTATACATGATAGAGCCCACGCAAGCCTCTGGGTTTTAGCCCAATGTATAGAAATGTATGGAAATGTTATTTCTTTTTAAAGATTACATTTTTTTTCTAGCAGCATTTTTCTTATAAAAACATGTCCCTCTTTTAAAGCAGCAGACATAGGTCATGGCTTAAATTGATATACTTATTTTCAATTCTGTTTTATGTCCATGTTTGTATTCATACCTCTGAAACAAGTTATGTTGGCCATGTATGTCCATTTTATAAAAATGTGTACTGGTCATAGAATGAAATACTGTAGATTGTTCAGTAAACACTAAGATAGTAGAGTTAATTCCTTAGATTCCATGCATGTTAACATCCTTCTAACCTGTTGTGTTTGGCTTCTTTGAGGTCTATAGCTCTTCCCGAACTCTAACTCATAATGACTTCCAAGCTGCTCTGCAGTCTATGATGTCTCTAGTTTCCCTGTTTGTCAGAGACAGACAGGCGGGTTAGTTTGGGCTGGTCTGCCTTCTGAACAACAGCATCTCCAGTCTGCGCCACTCTGCACAGAAGAAGCATCTTGTTTTTCCACTGGTGGTTTTTCCTAAGCCACAATGTTTGATGTGGGCTTCCCTTAATCACACAACATGCTCTCTAAACATGAACTACATTCATCTTTGCTCTGCGACTTGGTTTGTCGCTGCTTTTGTTGGGTTATTGTGCAACAGAGTAGTGAGACAAGAGGAAGACAGTGGCCTTGATCTCAATGAAGTGATCTTGATCTGGCCAATCCAGCAATTAGGCTACTGAGGGAAGAGTGAACCTCTAATCCTGGATGGGACACATGTGTTCTTTGTAGTCCTAATGTCTCTCTTCCTCCTCTGTCCACATCACTATCTGATGGGATACAGAGTAAGTATTAAAGCAATGCCTCAGATGGAAGCCTACCATTAAGATAGAGATGCTGTGCTCTTTGAGGCTTAGGACTTTTAATTATAAGCTGTGGACCCGATGTAGTTGTGTTTCCTTCATTCTGTGGAATAGAGGGTTTGCTCTGCGCTGGCTGGAGACCTGGTGCCAGTCTCTGGAGTCAGCGTGTCAGTGGCGGGTACTTTGTGGGTACGAGACAAGGCCTGCCGCCACTCTAAGCATGACTCTACAGGAGTCCCACATGGGGGCTGAGATAAAAGGCTTTTATCTTCCCTTCCCACCTTCCCATTCCCCTCATGGATCTGACTGACATAGCAGTAGTTGGAGGATAGAACTCAAATATCCAGGCCGGTTGTTAACATATCAGCCGTTGTTAAAGCTTCAAGGGCATCCAGTGAGATCAAAGAAAAGCATTCAGTCCAAAAGCGTTACATTGTCTTGGACAACAATCCATCAAGTCTCCAATTCAGCTGTCAGTGAATGAGGAAGTGGTCATGAACGGCAATGGAAGGCCTTTCACTGTCCCCTAATGGGCTTTGATGACCCAGCACAAAGAAAATGTCATAATGGCCTCATACAAAGTGTAATCTCATTTTTTTCATTTGTTTATTATGGTCATTAAAGAGAGAAAGACCAAACCCACACCTTTGTATATTCAGTAAATGATGATGAATGTCTGACAAACGACTGCTACTAAGCAAGTTGGTGTGTTTTGTTTCTTTTCTGTGCCTTTTCTTTCTCCATCCTCTCCCAGTTTCTTTATTTCCTCCTGTACATAGCAGCCCTTTTTCCTTTCCTCTCCAGGGTACTGTTGTGAATATCTCCCATCCCCTCCGGGACTTCTTTATTTTTCTGTTTTGTTTTGTTGTTCAGGCACTATGCATTTACATCCAGCAGCCCTTTGATGTTGTTGCCTGGGTGCTTGTGGACAAAAGAGCCTCCATCAGCTGGATTTAAGGATGGGGTTTTGGGGGTTAAGGAGGGGGTTGGTGCGGGGGGGATGAATAAAGAATCAAAGTAACTGGAATGGGTTTGGAGGCGGAGGACTCCATGTGAAACTGTGAACCATGTACCCCTCTTAAATATGGGCCAGGAGTTCACAGTTGTCATTACTTCTTTATTTGGTTCAGTTCCCCTTTGTGCTTCATGTCATTGTCTTCATATGGCTATTTGTGGCTATACTTCTTCTTGCCTTTGTTGGCAGAATATCTTTCATTCTACAAGTCGACCAATGGAGCAAAAAGGGCCATTTTTACTCTTTCCAGCCAGGTGATGTTAGAAACCACCAGTTGCTGATGCACATACGGAAATTGTATTTAGATCATCGCTGCTTGACATTTCGGTATCACACTGTTCGGTGGCACCTTGCTCTGTGGCAAAGCGTTTAAAACAGCTTCAACTCTGTGCTTTCTGGCCGCCTAGCCATGCACACCAAGGGCTGCTGATGCTACTGCAGCCCCTCACACCCCCACAGTGGGGGAGAGACAGTCTGTGCTCCCTCAGCCCATCAAATCCCCACAGGACCACTCTGGTCCACTGGAGGTGAATTCATGAAGCAGCCTTTGGTGGTGCCGACACAGCAGCCCTCTTTCAGCGAGGGCCTCATTAAACCTGACAACATCCCCTTAGCCCAGGCTTTATCCTTCAGCCAGCTTATTGCTAAATTGCAATTAAAGGCATCACCAAGGTGCAGGTATTAATGTGTTTGTGGAGCCCAAAAGCTTGGCATGATAAAATGACAGCTAAACAGCCATTGAACGTTTTCTTGGCTAATACAGGAAACATACACTTAGAGTAAGCTAGGTCATACTGTGCAACCTTTTATCCACTATGTGCAAATGAACAGTGGAAAAGTGTATATGTACAATACATTTAATACAGTATCAAGAAAATGTAAAAATAATGCATAAACAACAACAAAAAGGCATGTTTTTTTATTTTTTATAAACCAACAGAGACTCCAAAATGAATCTGCAGCTCCTTTACCCCTCCACTTTACTGTTTTGGTTCACTCTCAACTCTCAACATCTCATTTTTTTTCAGCCTGTTTTCAGTGATCAATACCAAACAGCACACAGGCACATTTTTCAAGTAGTTGGTGAACATATTCAAGAATTTAGCAGCTCTGAAAGTCCGGTATTATTCCCAGCAGTTAGCAGAGAGTGAGTAATGGATTGGTAGCCTGAAACATAACCTGCATATGAATGATAATGCTGCTTTACAACTGCTAGAGGTTTAAATAAACACATTTTTGCTTCAACTTTTGGAATATAAACTCTCTGTAAACCATGACAATATGTCAATGTCATGTTCACAACTTTTTTCCTTTTGGCGGGACTTATAGTTCCTTATAGGAAAAATAGTTTTAAGGTAAAGAAACATTCAAAGATGTTTTCAGCTGTGGCTCTGTTTGTGATCCTATAAATACTTACATTAAAACATCAAGTAGAACAAACCACTTTACCTGCTGGACCTCCTCATTTATGCCTTGGACAGTTTCAGTTGTTTGCAAGGTGGAAAATTCAGGTAATGCCTTCAGACTGATCACAGCCAGGTTGTTTTCCACTATAATTAGCAGATCAAAGCATAATAATCTGTGTCACTTGTTTAACTCACTCCACATATACAGTCATCAGATTCTGTTTAGATCTCGTACCGGCCAGGCCTGCTCTCTATGGATTACTTGTGGACATACATCTTCATTTTTATTTATTTGCTTGTGTGCAGTCACGTAATAAGCAGAGGGTAAAGAGCATGGGCTCCACATGCCGGAGGGGCTCCACTATGTAAACCACCAGACTCGGGTGGCAAATGGATCCAATTGGGAATGGTCATAGCACAGATGAATGAAGACAGTGTAAACAGTCTGTGAACGATCAATATGGATGCAACTGTAACATCTGTCGCGCTAGCTCCACTAGAGAGTGATTAGGCCATATGTATACTGTAGGCAGCACAGGAAACAGAGCCACAGCTTATCTTATTGCACACAGGTTTAACACAGCTGGTTTTAGAGGACAATAAGAGATTTCAGGGAAAGACAAGGCACTGGATGCCTTTACAGTATTTGGTAGTCGCGTAGTGTTTTGTCAAAGCGTACTCCTCTGTGAATCCCATCCAGCAGATTTTATCATTTTTTGATTCAGAGAAAGTCCAGAAACTGAAGACAGTTTGCTAAGATTTCACTCACTCTCTCAAGACTTCAAACACACAGTGAAATAACAAAGGAAGTCTGGCAATCAAACATGGCTTTGTTTGTCTATCTCTATCATTACCACATTTTGAGGTTTTTGCATTTTAAAAATCATGTCTGCAGCCATATAATATAGACTTAAGTAGTTTACTCAGCTGTGGATGTACAAGCTCCGCTTCCCCTCTCGGCGTCTGAGATGCAATGAAGAAGAAAAAAGCTCTGATGGCTGATGTTTTTACATTGTTGCCGAGTATCTGACCTTCCTTTTCTCATTGTGACAATATTTCTTCAAATAAGAAAGATGAAGGAAGGAGATAGGGTCAGCATATACAAGGTTTCCTAACCTCAAAAGCAAAGTGCGTGCTACGTTCTGTCCTTCCTGTGCTTTCTCCACCTGGGTCAGCAGCTCAACACCCTAGGATACCCATTCATAAAATAGCCTGTTTGTAAACTTTTCCCATGACCTCAGTGGGATGGAAATGTATTTGATATTTGGCTTGAAACACCTGTATTTAAAACTGAACTATTTTCTTTGATTCAGCTGTTAATCACACGCAGTTTTAAAATACAAAGTGAGCAACACAATATAAGATAATTGAATAGGGAGTGCTTATATGTTTGTTTCTATGGTACCTAGTTTTGCTTAAAATCTGGATTTGTATACTTGTGATTTGCTGGTGACTAAATAATGAATTAAAAAAACAACCAATAAATCATTCAAGAAGTAGTGGTATGGCTCTTGTTTTGGACAAAAGTGTGTCACACTGCTCAGTGAATTTTGTATTTGACGACTTCGGCATCATCACTCTGAACCATTTCTCTGTTGAAGGGTCTTTTTTCTAGGAAAGAGAGACAAAAGAAATGAGCAGCTCAATTTAGAAACATATTTAAGCAGCATTGTCAATCCTACTGCAGCTTTTATTTGGATTACCAAATGGTTACTTAGAAGTTATGATTACTTTTCTTCTTTGTTAATTTGAGTCTGTGTTCTGCTTTACCAATTGTAAATCAATGTCCTCACTCCCACACAGCTCCACAGCTCAGCGACCCTGGTGTCAGTGCCAGGAGTGATAGCTCCCTGGTGCTATTTAGTTAGCAGGATCAGTGCTGGGTGGGGGGAAATGGAAGAGGAACAGGGGAACACCTGGCCTTTTCTCTCTGGGCACTCAGACATGTCATGGCTTTGCCTTTTGACCGAATCAGGATGCAGGATATTGCCCTCCCACCGATGAAGCTTTTCAGCCAGGATAGTGTATCAATACAACATCCAACAACACCACCAGGATATCTGGTCGCAGTAGACTGTCCCGCTTCAACCCTTTGAGTTATCCTGATGCTTTTATATTTAACAGATGATTAGCTTTAAGCCCAAATTAGGTATCTTTCCCCCCAGGGTCATTTAACACCCTAAAAAGACTGATATAGACCATGATGAGAAACATGAGGCTGTTAAAAAATAGCTTTTTGTTAGATAATATCACCGGATTAAAACTACCTGAAAACCTTTACATAAAGTGAGAGTTAAAGATAAAACAGAGAGGCTGCTTAGCGATCAGTCCCTCAGACGTAATAAGTCAAATGAGTCTCTCTTTTCTTTGCCTGCTTCATGTCTCTCAGTCTCTTCGTGTTTTTCGAAGGTGAACGATTGAGTGTTTTAAGAACATAGCGGTGATTTGTTTTATGTACAGAAAAGTACGAGCACCAGCGGCCCCTTTGAAGCCCCTTCAAATTTATTGTTGTTTTTCAAGGAGAGGCGTTTTTTAAATTACGGCTCATTGTGAGGGGATCTGCTCCTTTGCTGTTTTTGGACAGGGGATTACATTTTATGTCTGGAAACCAGTATTAGAACATTTAAGGGAGAGAGTTTATAGGGATAATGTATTTGTCTTAAAAGGTCAGAGATCATCTTGTGCCAGCACCTTGTTCTTCTGCATTTGATTATTATAAATTGTCACAAAGCCAACTGTCCCCTACAGCAGTAACCATACATTATCCAAGCTTTTCCTGTGTGATGTGAAGCTTTGCATTAACTCCATCCCTGTGTTGCTCCTCCAGGCCATTGGTTTCCAACAGCTCTGGTTTATTTCCAGTTTTATGTTAAGGCAAGCTGGTAAATCACCTCTGCTGGTCGCCCTTTTTTCATGCCAGAGAAACAAAGAACCCGAATTGGCTTTTACAGAATAAGAGACACCTTGCAGCGAGGTACCCTGCCGTGTCTCCTGTTGACCCTGACGTTTTACCTTCCCTCCAGCAGAAACAGGTGCACCTTCAAAGTCTGGGAGTGAGAAGCAGCATTGGTGCAACTCTTTTTCTTTTTATTAAATGAAACATTTATGTCAAAGATCAAATAAATTATAAAGGGCAGACCTCGAAATCTCAAAGCTTGTGGTTCAGGATTTGTTTGAAGTAAATCGCTGTCAAATAAATTGTACTAGTGAAATTTGCTGCTAAAGATCTTGCATTATTCAAGCTGATTTTTTAGATTAGACGACCAGAAATACTACATCAACTGATCAATCATGTTTATTATCCTTCTGTATAACATTATTAAACCCACTGGATCGAGTTAACAGCACGTAGAGTTGGAACTAGCTTTGAACCGAAGCTAGCATTGCTAATTTTGACGATTCCTTGTGATGTTTATAATGTTTACTATGTAAACTATCTTGGTACATTAGCATGCTAACATAGTACATTTTTAACTACAGCTGAGGCTGATGGGATTGTCAATAGTTATGCTAGTATTTAATCAGTCTGTTTTTTTACCTGGTGATGAGCAAAAATGAAGAACCAATGAAAGCAATCCATCAAATACTTTTAGCGACATCTCAGTCAAAACTTTAAATGTGTGACCATGGGAAAAAAATCAGGGGTAGGATTAAACCCTTTAGGCAATAATAATATTTGTACAAAATGAACATAAGCAACCCATTTAAATTGTAATCAATATCCAAAGATATCAACCTTATGGTGGTTCAAGAGGAAAAGTCAAAAGATCATCAGAGTTGAAAGGATTTCTCCTCTAGTGAACATAAATGTCTTTACAAAATTCCATGCCAATCCATCCCTTAGTTGGAGAGATATTTTAGTCTTGATCAAAGTTGTAAGCCGACATACTACAAGTGGAGTGATGTGTCCCATACCTGTACCAGAGGGTGAGCCAATCCCTTTGCTTTGAACCTGTATCACAAGGGATTACCGTTTAGATTTGCACAACACAGCAGACAGGAAGCTGTTTAAGACGAAGACCAACACTGCATCCTGACCTTTGAACCTTACATCCTGACCTCTCCTTCAATCTGACATGAGCCCTTGTCTACATGAAAACTGTCCTGTTGACTCACCAGGGCTAATTTAGAGTTCCGGTGCCCCCGACCACTGTGAGGACAGACAGTCAACATGCTGGCCTTGTGGAGAAAACTTGGAAGACAGGTTTGTTTTGGACCATATCCTCTTAACTCGTGTTTACTCTGGCCACCTTGAGATTTTTGTTCAACAACAACAATGGTCTTGATGGTCTTTTCTACAGCATTGCTCCAATTTGACATCAAAATCAGGCAGCAGTTTGCCCTGTTCACCAATTTTGTCCAAACAATATGTTCTGTGTTATTGCAGTTAATATTA
The DNA here is from genome assembly GCF_036324505.1 of Eleginops maclovinus. Taxonomy (NCBI): domain Eukaryota; kingdom Metazoa; phylum Chordata; class Actinopteri; order Perciformes; family Eleginopidae; genus Eleginops; species Eleginops maclovinus. The sequence continues at coordinate 14,001,456 of NC_086364.1, read as the reverse complement.
GCCAGTCACCAAGTGCTTCAAATATCTGCTGATGAAGTCTTTAAACCAGTCTAACAAAAGCCAACCTCACACTGTGCCACCTGCCACAGCTAAAGAGATTTCGGTCATTACTTGCTCCTTTTTAAATATCACCAAACATCAGCCCTTTCATCGTTCTAAGTGCGTGACCTCCAAGTTCACAGCTTCGCTAAGCGTGACTGACAGACCTTGTGAGGGTCAGTGCAGGACTAATTTTATACCACTGCTTTTAATGGGACCTAAAAATAGAGTGCTTCGCTGACCTCCTGTTCAGTCAGGTCTTGGCGGCTCATTTGAGGTCCGACTCCCCTCACACACACACACACACCCCCCTTCTGACGTCACCTTGAGCAAACTGCTTCTTTATTTTTAGACGCTCCCAAAAATAATTGAATGGTCTTGTTTCGTTAAAGTTGTGCAGTGTTATGTAAGGGGATTACTCTGTTGTTATCCCCTATGCCCTGACCACATAGGCCACCACACGGAGGAGGGAGGTAGAGACAGACTTGTGGTGGAAGAGGAGGGTAATGTAGTTAAGGTAGTAGGACAGGGCTCCAGAAATAACCCAGCTGTGGGCCTAATTGTACATCTCTCTCGCTCCCTTTTCCCTCTTCAGCTGCATGCCAAGGTCTCTGACCTTATCATCCACCTCACTGGTTCCGGAAGAATCCTTTCCGCCCCCTGCAGCTACCAAAGGCCCGGCCGATACACAGAGCACAGCAGCAGACCATCTCCAGCCTCAGACTAACAGCCAAGCGCCACAACCAGTTAGGAGTGATCCTAGCAGAGCGCCCAAGTGGCTCAAACTGCCAGGTATGTTCTAATCATCCCCGGTGTGGGCCCCGTGGCTCCTTAACAAAGCTTAGCCTTAGGACCCCAGGCCCCTCAGAGAGACCGGGGCCTCCAGGAAACCCTCATGTCACAGCAGTAAATACAGTCGACATGCTGCCTCTGTATTTGCATTCTCTCCACTCACGCAAGCTTTCTGTAAAAAGAAAAAGTCATGCACACCAAACGCGACCATGTTTTGTTTGTGTTTTTCTGACAGCGCTGTAAATGTTTGTTACTTTTCATGTGTGCGTGAGTTGCGTGTGGAGCATCTAAGAGGAATTCACTCGCTCTGTGTCCCCTGCAGCATTCCTCCATGGTTAGAAAGCTCCATGCCCATGAGGGGGCCACAAGGGCCTCTTGTCTCTAATGTATCACAGCCCTAGATCAAGCACAACATGCATGCAAGCACATACATGCACACAAACTTCTGAGAACAGATGCATGCCATCACATATTTATTATATAAATACTCCAAAACAAATGTAATTGAAGTGTTTTGTGTAAAAATGACACAAAAGGCAGATGACCCCTGTATCGTCTTCGTCAGTTCAGAGAATTATTCATTTACTCGCATGACAGAATATCTTATTTGTATTTCCTAGACTTTAATGTGTCATAAGCCTATAACCCTTAATGTACCTCATACGCATATTGCTACAGCTATCTGAATATCCAAAAGTCCGGGAAATGGGGGGATTATGATGATCACTCGACATAGACAGGACTGTGGTTTGGGCCAGAAAATAAAGGAGCCTTTACGTGGCAGAAAATGTGATAGGTGGGACAAGCTGTGTCACTCTAATAGAAAATAACAACCACAGACAAATGAGTCAGGAATTAAAGAGTGAAATCTGACATAATCATCACACAAATGACTCCGATGCAGACGACTCCACCAGACAAGCATCACCGTTTACCTTGATTACGGCAACTACCTCTGATTGTATTTTTTCCATGGATTAAAAACCTTCATAGGACAGGTATTCCCAGAACCTGAACATGCCTTTGTTTTAGTTTATCATCAAAAATAATCCTGCCAGTCAATGGTGCCTCTATAAAGTCAGTATTGCTATTGGCTATTGGCTAAAATAAGGCTTCGAGTGATATTCGCCTTGTCCCATGCGCAGTGCTGTCCAAAGACAATCCAGAACGCTGGAGACAGATCAGTCTGTTTCTCCTGGGAAACGCTTCTCACTCCAGAGCTTCTCCAAAGCGTCTGGACTGGCTGTCGACACTCCCTGCCTTTAATGTATGATCAAGAAAAAGCTTTAACTCATTACTCTCTTCAATGCCCCTCCCCATTCTTGTCCTAACTGCTTTCGTATGTTTAATAATACTGCCTTCAGATGTAATTTGTTCCACTAAGATGCATAAGGAGAAAAGTTGTACAGTAGTGCCCTTAATTCATCAAGACGGAGACGTTCCAACAACTGGTAGTGTGGATAAGAGAGAGAGAGATGACGGATCCAACTGGGTAATATGGAGGAAATTAAATGGCAAATTTCTGCTCAAATATTTCAATTTTGATATTGCAACAATATTGTAAAGTTGACTATTGGTGCTTTCACAAAATATTAAAACAATAACATTTGACAGTCATTACTTATGTGGGTATACAGTTGGTAAAGGCAAATAACAGTCTGGAAAAATCTGAAAATGACATCCATTTATTATGCTGTACTAAGATATCCAAATGTATGAGGATATTTAGTCTCATATTGACATGAAATGTATGTTTTTACAGTTTTCTTTGCGCTTGTGGTCCTCACGGCACCATTAAAATAAACTTCACTCGACCAAACACACCTTCTCATGAAGGCCTGCTGCGGACGTTTCTCCTGGGAAACACAAATCCAGTCTGGGCCCTACTAAAAAGGTGCTGGGTCAAATTCCAGGTGTTGTGTCCTTGAGCACCTATCGGAGCCTGGACTCTTGACTTTAGCCGCAGTTGCTTCCAGCTGTATGTGAGCCATGTTTGTAAGCGTTGTGACTCACTCAAGAGCCACACAAATAAATAGTGTGAGGTGTTGTACAGCTATGCTGACTCATAGTGAAGACATGTTGGTCAAATACACCGCGGGTGGAAAACCATCTGAGGCCCTTGGGTTAGAAAACCCCACATTACCCTTTCCTTGTAGGCCCGACTTCCCCCTCTGCTGTGGTGAAAGGAGAGAAAGCACCTCTACTACTCGCCTCTTTGTTTATTTACCTTCAGAATTACACCCTGCTCCTCTTGGACCATGTTCCAATGTGTTTTGTTATGTTTCCTTTCAAACAGAATATCTATGCGTGTGGTCTCTGGCCATGTTTAGCTAACACATGCACACATTCGTGCACGCACACTCCCATTCAACTTTCCCCCTGCGCCAGAGGTCCCCTTTGCCCTTCCCCCCACCTCTAACTAAACATGGCAGGACAGCAAAAGGGAACTTCAAAGTGGCCGGAGGGGGTACTCCTTTTTTCCTGGCACTTGTCATCATCTAAGGGACTGGCTGCTCCCCTTATTACTCTAATTGCTTCCAACTGCTCCAGGAGGCTTTGATGAAGGGCACTATGGAGCATGCTGGAAGCACCTGTTGTGGTGCAGAGGAGCACAGGTGGGCCTTATTGGTGGTGGCATGAAAGTGTGTGCACAGTACACGGTGCTTTCTACTTAAAATCACACGACTCAAATTCACACAAAATGAAAATCTTGATGTAATCTCAGATTTGAGTGATTATAAAATTGCAGTCATACAAAGAAAATAAACATGTTGAATTGAAGTTGCTGGATTTGAACAGGAACAAGAAGGTAACACTCTGGCTCCATCGTGTGGCTTCACCGTGCTAGAAGTCCATCAGCTGCATTGCAAAAGAGGGAGGGATTAACATTTGGAATTCAAATATTACTAGCAGTTTGAGCTGGTTTTGCATGGGATTTAAGGAACATTTATTGTACTTCCCTTTAGATCTTTATCACCAACAATTTTGATGTTTAATAATAAAGAATGTTTTATTGTAAAAATAGCTAATATTTCAAACCTCTCAAATATGGAGATGTTCTGCTTTCTGTTTATGCTATATTGGCGTTTGGAATGGCAAAATAATACAGTTAAAGCGACGATGGACCAATTCCTTGAGAAAATAATCTGCAGATTCATCACTAATGAGAATAATAAAGCGATGGGCCTATATTTGTTCTTGTGATTATATTTAATTAAACAGTATCATTGGAAAGGGCCAAGCTTATTGTTTGTTACAATTCAGAATTCAATTCAGCAGCCAAAGTAGAAACATGCTTTAAAATATCCTGCTGGTCCTATTAACAAAAAGATTACACAGCACACTTAGCAGTTTATGATTTTATGTATGGCTCTTGAACCCCAATTTGATCGAGTCACTCACCAGCTGAGGCAGGATCTTTTCAAAGTGCTCGATGTCCACTTTGTCGCAGTCCTCAGATTCTGCTTGTGTCTGTGATCTCACAGCAGCCTCTGGAAAGAGATACCACATTCAAGGTTTCATCATGAAGCAATTTGTGTACAATTATACCAAACCAAACTTCTTACCTCGGACAAATACTTTGAGCATCTCTGCTATGAGCAGCGAAGAATTACCACTGACTGTGTGTGTGAGAGAGAGAGAGAGAGAGAGAGAGAGAGAGAGAGAGAGAGAGAGAGAGAGAGAGAGAGAGAGAGAGAGAGAGAGAGAGAGAGAGAGAGAGAGAGAGAGAGAGAGAGAGAGAGAGAAAGAGAGAGATTTGTTGAGCTGTCAAGTCAATTATAAAAGGTTTTGGAATTGTTACATCAAGACATTATATCCAACTCACGTCTGGTTTTGTCCTCCTTAAAGAAACTTGACAAGAGTTTGCCTACTGTGTCCTGTACACAAGGAGAATAGGAGGGAGTACATTGTCAAAGTAGTTGTCTTTCGGGATTATTTATTAGTTTATTTGTTTATTCCACTCATGACAATTATTATAAAACAAAACATGTACACTTCAGGCAGTTTTGTAGCTCATGAAGTAAAGGAGCAGGGAGAACATCTTAATTTAATTGCCCCTTGTTTAAAAAGTAATAAGTAAAATCACAGCTGCTTACAAATACTACCAAAATCACAATCAAAAGTCCTCACAACGATCTACCATCAGCGAAACAGGTTACCTGACATCTTCATTTCGTCTAATTATTCTTTCTTTATAACTTTTCTTAAAGCTAAAGATGTTCAACAGAGATTTAAACCCATTGAAATCATGATAATCTATGTTTGCCAATGAGATTTACACTTAGTAAAGTGCGCACTGTCACGAACACAAACCTGTCATAAATAAAATAAAATTAGAATCTACTTATCTACATTTGCACAATGTCCTAATTAGTTTTCTAAAAAAGCGAACTGAGAAAACATATAATCTTGTAACTTGCTCGTGCGTTCTTCCGCACACCAAACTGCCTTTGAAAAAACGGCATTTTAATGGGATAATAATACACATAACACAGTGTGTTCCCGGAATATTGACAACAGATGGTTTTTTTTAATCGTTTTAAACCGCTTTTCCATTCGGCATACATACATAGTTAACGCACTGAATATTATTAGCACGGTATAAAGTTGAATCGTCTGACAAATAAGAAACACGATGTATAAGCTTTCTGCAAAGGGTCAGCCTGAGCGCTTACTGAAAGCAAATAGACGCTGCAAGTTAGAAGCAATATACGTTATTATTTAACCACAGCAGGTGAAAACAACCTGTGTCTAAACATATTCTTCTACCTTTTTGAATCCAATGTCTTCGTCCTTCTCCGCCATGTTTTCTATGCTGTGAGAAACTTGGCGCTCTGTGTAGCGATTGGTCATTGATCTCTGACGTCATCCGCACCGCCCTCCGTAGACCATAAACGAATTGTTATATTTTAATTTAATCATTTAAGCATAGTTTGGATTGTATGATAGCTACATTTATACTTTATAATAAATCTCTATACATATGATTATATACAAGATTATTTATTCATACAAATTATATTTTTCAAGCGTCATTAGTATTTAATATTTGTGGATTACAAGAAAAAGACGACTGAAGCTGTGAAAGTTATTTATTCAAGAACAATTATGTGAATCAAAGATAACTTCCCTGTGTTTTCATAAAATATCATTTATTAATTAAAAATCATATTGAATTCATTAATAGTCTCTTAACAAAAGGGAGATGACACTTTAAGATAGGTTGACACTAACCCTTGACAAACATTAAACACAGAATTGAGTCTGACTTTATTATCACCCATGGTATATATTTGTCATGAGACACAACATAAAATTAGTATTATCATATTATAATCACAGCAACTCACAATCTAAAACAATATCAAACAGGTGCAGTATATGTGATCCTATGTAGCTGAGGATATATGCTATGAATCCTTGTGTTGCTTTTCTTTTTTTTAATCTTATTTCAGGCACAGTAGGCTACAGACAGTTTTACACAATACAAAAATATCCATTTACACTGTTGCACTATATGTTTACTTCTCCATTCCCTCATCTAACCACTGAGCGTCTTCCAGGATGTAGCCCAAGCCCATTGAACGCCGTGGTTGAGGGACAGAAACAGCTGCGGTATTCTCCTCATCTGAATCCTCCTTCATCTGAAAGACAGATTTTTATAGTTGGCTATTGAGGATGCAGTCTTCAAGCAAATCTTCAGTTTTTTAAATCAAATATTGCCCATCAGCAATTCTTTCTATATGATGTCTATATGTACATAGTGAAACCAGGCATGAGACCAGCTCTTCTCCAACAGAGACAAAAGACTCACCTTTGGACTAACAACTCGTTTGACTTCGACATCGCCTCCAATGTAGTGAGGTCCAGCCCAATCTGCTCTGTCTGCCTCATCCTCTGCAGAAAACCTCACATAGGCCACTGATGTTGGGTTCCGCGTAACCTTGAATTCAATTAAACAGATAAAGGTACAAAATGTCAGAAATCTTAAACATAGTTAAAAGTATATACTGTATAAAAGTATATACTGTATCAACTATGTGACAAAATTGCAGTATGTGTTTCATATTTCCGTACTTTACACGCTGTGACGGTGCCCCATTCTTTAAAGTAAGCTCTTACATATCCTTCATTTATATAGGGGTTCAGGTCTTTAATAACCAACCCATGGTCCTGTAAAACAATAGAAAATCATCAGCCTCATGGCATATTGCAGCAAATAAAACATTGAAACGTATTAATGTTCACTTTGATGACAGAAATGAGAAAATGTGTTTACCAGTTGATACTTTTGAGCCAAAGCCACCATGTGTTTCTTTGGAAGGCTAATGTAAACTCTTTTTGGAGTCTTGATGTCCATCTCAGTGAAGATGAGATTCTGGAAAATAATAAAATAAAGTAAGTATAATAAGAGATAAAAGGATTTGAAAAAGTACCCACATGTAAATGTAAGACAATGAGAACATTAAAAAATAGAACTATTACTCACCAGAGGTAAATCCTTAGATGTTCAGCAACCCGCTCCTCCAAGTCAAACAACTCAATGTGCAGTCCCCTGCTGTGGAGTTGGTTATAGTGTCCTTTTCAGTCACAGCAAATTAATCTGTGGCCGGTTATTTTCTTGTGAAGCTCACCAGAAGTTACCAAACTTGTTCAGCAGCTAGTAGGAAATACATTTTAACTTCAAAATATGTGAAGAGTGCAGGTGCAAATGACCTCACAGGAACATGTTAATTGGGTTTACAAATTCCATTTTTAACATGTTTTAAAGGGTAGTAGCTATAAAAGTTGTAGCAAGCAATTGTTTAGGCTTAAATGGTTTGCTTTTCCTAGATTATATACTTTCTATGATATTGACTAAACAAACAAACTCTACATAAAGCAATTAACGCTGGTTGAAATATCTCTCATTTGTCTCCTTTTTTGACAAGACAAGATCATCATTATTTGTTACCAAAGCATTAGCCGTGTAAAGTTCATTGATCAGTAGGCAGATTTGATTTGATTTCTTATTCTCTGCATACATTTACATAACAGGTTGAATGTTTTTTGATGTTAAAACTATTGCAATAAATGTGGTGATTTGGGCAAATCAGACATTTTCAGATAAAAGGATAATGGCTATTATGTAAAAAAAAAATGTATCAAGCTGTTTTCAAACATCTTTATTTTCATAAAACATATTCAAGACAGTATGCATAAACTTCAACATAATCTAATATAAAAGTATATTTTGACCTATATTAGGAGCTAAATGTAATAGTGCTAACAGACAGTGTTCGTTTATGTTCTCCCAGTTTATTAACCACTCAAAACTTTGTGGAATATATTTGAAAATAACTAACAAACTATTACTGGTTTTGCTTTTACTTATGTTCTCATTGCTTAACCCCAGTGAGATCATTTCTTTCCACTGGTACAGCATGGTGTGAATGTTGTTTGGCTGTGAGAACCGGTCGCACAACTTCCTTTCCATCTTAAAATGAGGTCTGGTACAAACCAGAAGAATATGTTACAAGGAGGAAACAGTATCGATAATACCCTCCTTATCTGTGAGGCGACACCAGAATACTCCGTTCATAAATGGCTTGCAAATTGGTGATGAGGAACTTTTTGTCTTTACCCTCCTGCAAGAAAAGACATACAGAAGATACATTCAGAAATATATGTACATACGTCATTGATTTTAAAGGCATGCAAGCTAATATCTAAACTACTATATGATGGGTTTCGTTTTAGTTTGGTAGAGTCATTCATTGTGCCTAGATGCTGAACACTACCAACTTTGCTGATTTAACTTAATCCTTAGTCTTTATTAAAAGTGGACTATGCATAAATACTTTCTCAAAAAAGAGCCAGACTAAGTTATTGTTTATATTTTATGATTATATTTACTTTAAACCTCTGGATCCACCATGATCTTGACATGTTTTAATTTTTTCGTAATGTCGTAATAACTATTCGATGAATTGCAGTGGATATGAATTTGGTAAAGAGATCCATGGTGCTCCTACAGATAATAGTGATCCCATTAGGACCACCAAAATGTCATATATTTCTACTTATCCGTTGCTATATCTTGATGTACTATATAGATTAACATTCATGTTAGTCATCATCAGGTCTTTAATAAAATATGATCTATTGACGTCAGCTTCAATTGTAAATTGTCTAGCATTTTAATATGCTGATAAACATTTTAAAATGTACACTGTTAAATAATAGCATAGTATAAGCCTCACAAAGCCACTATAGCATGACTGTAGTCTATGGACTTTAGTTTGATTATGCATACATTTTCAATTTGCTTTTCTAACCGAACGATGATCCTTCTTTGGCCATCGACAACTTGAGTTTGAACATATATCACTATTCTGAAAAAAAAGACATCAGTAGAGATAGGTTAATATTAAAAACATGATCCTTATTCAGAAACGTTGCAGCAAATGTTTTGTGAGGGCATCACACATAGGAAATATTGACATTATTTCGTCATCACTTACAGAAGGACTCCATTGGCGAGGAATAAGACCAGTGGGTTATCCGCCAGAAATGTGCAGACCCAGCTGAGCCAGAACAGGAGTCTTTTGGGGTCCTCCTGCTGCTGGATCCACAGCTGCCCCGATTGAAACATTGTTGTGAGATTCCTGAAAGGGCCACACTTTGTCGAGGGTTTAATCCTGTGGGCATCACACATGTTTTTTTTAAATACGGCCCAGTATATCCAGATATTTAAACACACCTTTTAGTTCTTGATCTTACTAATTATCAATGATTTTATATTATCTTTTATATTACCAGGCACATTTTCTTTAGAGAGAAGCCATTTTTCTGAAAAGTGTACCTTCTGGTTAAAAACACTTGTACAATGAAGCAATCATATACAAGAGAATCTAACTGCAATTACAGCAATGGACGCCACCAAACTCAGTTTTTTGTTACTGTGTTATAAGGCTTTTCTTTTTATTAATAGTGTCAACAGCTCGGTTAGAAAGAGCCAACAAAGCATTATTCCATCAGGCATATCCAAGCCCATTTATTTTCTCTGGACACATCATTCTTTAAAAAGGAAATTGTTGACATTACTAGACCTCATTGGTGTCAATCTTTCTATTTATCTCTCACTAAGATGTTGAAAAATATATTTTCATTAATAATGGGGCAAAAATATACAGCTTAGGCCTATGTTATTTTTTTAAGTAAAGCCCATTAGAAGTTTGCAATTTAGTTTTAGGAGGACGTTATTCAACAGGCTACTGGACTACTTTCAGTTCTTGATTCATACATTATAAAATCGTGCAGTGGAACTGATGTGTTTTGGATGGCATGACGTAAAGGATTAAGTCAAATCAGGCTTTGACTAAAGCAATTCTATTTAGTATAGGTTAAAATAATATTTGACCATTTTCAAGGGATTTTTGATAAGAAAAACATTGAATATATTTCCAGCCTTGTACTATAAAAAGGTAAGATATGTAGGACTAGCATGTAAACACCCAAACAATAGAACTTGTAACTCTAAATACCATTCTTGTATTTCAAATGAAAGCTGTGTGGAGAATATGCTTGGAGCACAGACTGTCATTATGTTCAAAGCCTGTTTTTTAAAAGCCATGCATGATTGAGGTTGGGTATTTCAAACATGTCCTTCAGTAAGCAAACTGCTTGAGCATCACAGTAATTTAGAGTGGGAACATTGTTACACTCACATCCACATTGTGTAAATGACAGACACAGCAGCACCGAGATATGAGGGGAAGAACAAAAGGGAAACGAAAAGTGTTGTCATCTGACTGGCCTTCCAGGGCTGTCTGGACGCCTGACAGTTGAGCAATAAACTGCTCTGGAGGAGAAACCAGAAGAAGAATGTGAAGTCTGACATGCAATCCATATCTGTATGACATAATAAAGGAAATATCACCTGCTATACAAACCTTCTTCATGTAAAATAGCACAACAAGTTTTATGATCTGGACTGCAGGAAGCAGTGGAGCAAACAGCACCCCAAGCCTGGGATAAATAAAGACCATTCATTTGAATCACTCTTTTTTTGTTAGATATAAAATGGGTTTTAAAGATGTGGTGTAATGTTGTGTCCATTACCAAGTAAGGGTTTGTCCATATATGAGTTCAAGCACATTACGAGCAATGTCAAACACTGGCATCCTGTTCCTCTTTAGCACTTGCTTGAAAAATAACCTAAAAGATGAATAGTTTTAAAGCAAACAACAGGATCAAGTTACGTGAATTGAAGGTGAAGTACCAACTTGCCTCCACAGGAACTCTCCCAAGAAAGTGTAAAGCACGGTGAAGACAAAGTCCATAAGGAGCAAACGATACAGTTCTTGACCGACAAAGTTCTCCCAACACTGAGGACAACAGAAACATTAATGTAAGTCACATTATTAGAGTTCAAAAGGACAAACAAAAAGGTGGAAATTACCAAATGTTTCACAATACTTTAGGAATGAAAAACATTCCATAATTCAGTGTCCCTCCACAGCTATGATTTTGACAAGGATAATGAGGATGCTTGTTACGTGTAAACCAGCTCTTTGTTGTTCCATAGCGATTCTCCCCAGCCAGCGGAAACACAGAATTCCGACAATACTGACTTTCAACAACAGGTTCCTGAGAAAACAATAAGAAGAATTTCTTTTTGGCAACATAACTGGAAACTAAAGACAAAAGGGGAAATCAGTTATTATCTAGAACTGCTTCAAGAATGTGACACAGCTTTACAAGTTAAATTGTAACCGTCTTGTAGCTTTGATGGAGGATTTAGGCTTGATTGAAAGCTCCAGATTAAAAAAACTAGTAAACTAATTTGTTTCTTTTTCCACAGCTCTTCTTCGCACCTGATGATGGAGACATAGACACATACGCTGGGTGAGTCGTAATTTTCTACCCAAGTACAAAGGTTGAAGAGGCCGGGGAGTAACAGATTAATGCCCGACACCACTGCAGGCAGGAGCAGATCGGTTTCTTTGGAAGAACTCTGAGAAATACCAGCCTGTGAAAGAATAGATAAATAAAAGTAAGAGCTCAGAATCAGAAATCCAGAAATAAAGCAATGGGGAAATTTACATGATTACAACAGTAGATATTGCGGATAAAGGGGAAACCAGTTCAAATGGCTAAGTATGCACACGTTAATAACACAATTAGTAAAAAACTAAAACAAGATAGCACATATGTACAGTATGTTAAAAAAAAAAAGAAGTAGCAGTACATTTCTTTTTAAGAAAAGTGACCATGAATTAAAGAGTACTGCTACTGTATGCCAATTGAAAACAAACAGAAATACAAAAATAAAAGTGAACCTGCAGGAGGGTATATTGCACTTGTTTGTATTGTATATTGCACACAGTTTTATGTTTAAAAACACAGAACTAATGTTGAATAGACCTTTTTCACAGACATTTGACATTCTTGTCAAGCGATAATTGGTCTGATCTAAAAGAGGAGGAATCCAATCCTTCTCCCATCATTACTGTCATAATAGCTGGAGACTTTAGAGTGTTTTAAGTCTCTGGCTTTGAGGGCAAATTTTACAATGCATAATTTGCACATCATAAGAGACCTGCGTGAAAATAAAACTGCAGTTTGTCCTTTTGATAACATGATGTCAGTGAAATACAACTTGTAATAGTTCCCCTCAGTATTTTACCAGTTGATCAAAGTCAGGTGGTGTTGCAATGTTTCTCGAAAGGGGAAAACATTGGGGATCCTCTATTTTAAACAATCTCTTTCTCAGCAGTGCAGTTTTTGTGATGCTCACACACTGTAGTTTTATTCACCAGCAGAGAGAAACATTTTGTTAGTCTCTACTAGGAAAGAGAAAGGAGAAGTAAATTAACTGCGGTAGGAAGGTGCTTTTTCATCAGAGCTATTTTTGTAATAGTTGTGAGAAATATCTAGACAAGCACTGAAGCTGCACAAGCACTTATTTGAATGCTTTCTCTAACCTCTGAAAGATAGTAGACTGCCATGGCGCTCATGAAGATGCTGGCAAAACATATAGCCCATGCCGCCAGGTGCACCACAAGACAGCACAGTCGCTGCCTGCAGCTCTTTTCACCCTTTTCACTGGTCATCTCCGACAGCAGCTCCTGTTTGAGAAGCAGGAGTTTGTAAGGTCAGGTTATCAACATTTAAAAGCTCTTCACCCTGTGTTAAAACTTGGATGAGCTCTGCAAACGATTGCATTTAGAACAGGTAATTTAAAACATTCCTTCATGAGAAGTTGGCCCTCTTCAGCCTCTTGTTGCATGTGTCACATTGAGTATGACTGTTAACATCAAAAAGCTTCCTTTGTGTATGCAAAAAATTAAATGGTGTGAATGAGGCTGTGACATATCACTGAATATCATAAAATAAGATTCTCTGATTAGATGTAGAATTACATATACAGTAGCTAATGTGTTCATGTTTGAAATAATTTGCAGTTAAACTCATAATCTCAGTTTATAGAATAAGTTTATAAAATAAGAGTTTCACACTTTATTGAGTTTTATTGAATATAAATTGTTTCTTACTTTGATCTGTGTGCTGATTTTCTCAGATTGCAGTCTGACGGACATGTTTTTACTGACTTTAAAGTCCCAGGAACAGAAAACTTTTCCTATCAGGTTATTGTTAGACTTCAGGACTTGAAAACTTCTCCCAAACGACTTGGACATGCTGCAAGACAACAATACAGCCATAAAAAACACACCGTAGACAATGAGAGAGTAATGAGATGAAAGTTATTCTCTTGTTGCCCAACCTGTACACCTAGGATGATGCAGATAATGAAGAAGGAGATGGCGATGCTAAAGAAATAGGCTGCAGATATGCTGTATGGCATTATCTGGTTGGTGTCATTGATTGGCAGATCAGCTGTTCTTATCAGGATAGTGTTGTTGTAGTAGCCGTAAAACATCACACTCTGAGAAAGGTAACCCGTGCCTGTGAGCAACTCAAGGCCTGAGAAATTGTTTTGATGAGGGTCGTGATGAGGAGGGTTGACGGCTTGTGGAAAGACTAGGAACAGGCCATTGATAGTGAAGAGGAAGAGGTTAAAGAGCAGGAGGGTCCGGAGAAACAGGAAATAGGAAAGCACTCCAGTTCCAAAACGTCCGCTAAGTATCTTCATTGGGGAATGCCACAACTGGAGGTAGGTGAGGATGGAGAGGCAGCTGAACAGGCATTGACGACAAGTCTGAGGGGAAAAAACAAAAGACTGATACACTCAAAGAAAAGCGGTTTTATATAACCCGAGTTTGCACTCACCCTCGAAATGTATATGCCTGGACGCCTGTAGCATGCAATATTCCTCCTGATGAAAGAACTCTCAGCTATGTTCCTGAAAGCAAGTCGCCTGATTAAAAAAAAAAAAAAAAAGGAGAAAGAGTTATCACAGTGACTAAATTTGCAGACGATTGACTGTCCTCAGTGCAACATGTACCTCACTCTCATCTTATCTGCCAAGCTGAGTGGCGTGGCTCGAAGCTTTCGCATGGCCTCGCTCACTGAGAGGCCTCTGAGCTTGGACACTAACTGCTCATTCTGGTTTTCTGTAACGCAAAAGTAAGAAACAACCAAGTTATTTAAAACATTCAGAGTTACTACAGCCAACGCTGGTTTTTGTTCACCTTCAGCACTAATTTCCTCCATATCTTCCTGGACAAAGTCACCCTGGATTGGTCCAGAGGGGTGACAAGAATCATGGGAGGAGGTCTGGGGTTGGTGTAGCTGAGATGTGTCCCTCACACACTTGGGAATAACTGCAGCACTATTTTTTCCTGTTTGGACAAAAAGCATTTCAGTGTTCACATGTGTGTATGAATATTGGCAACCAACAATAAGACACTCGAAGGAGATTACATCTCACCAGCAGTGCGACTGGGCATCGAGGAGAGGACCTTTAAAGTAGCAGCTGACCAGTGATGCCTCTGCAGAGATTTTATCTGCACTGCGTCAAGTGTCTTGTCTTTCATGTGGTCCCTTGCAGTGAATGGAAGATTTTCTCTATTTGCACCTGTGCATTCCATAAAAACGTCCATCTGTATGGACTCAGGAGAGCTCTGGGTGCTGTCAGCGGGCTCTCTAATAAACTGGAAGGAGTCCTGACCTGGTTTGCTTCCTCCCATGTCCCTGAGAGAGAGGAAATAATGACCCTCACCACAGAAACATGTATACAGTATAGGACACTTTGCATCTTAAATGCATCTTTTTACCCTGAATTACCATGAAGAGATTTTTCATTTTACTAAACAATTTTACTACATCTTGCTTGAAAGACACTTTCTAGTGCCAGATAAAGAGCAAAAGGCCTCAAATATAACACTGAGTGCATGCAAAGATGCTTCAAACCTAAAGTCCCTGAAAGCTGTGCCAAAGAATAACTGAACATGATCTGTTCTAAAACGTGGTAAGAGCATGGACAAACATTAATACAAATAAAATATACTTGAAAAGTTAGACAATTTAGTGCTGGACACTTAGACTTCGATTAAAGTTGTTTAAAGGTAACAGCTTCATGTACGTTGTGCTTCTTAAGACTAAATATAAAACGTTATAGCAAAAACATGCAGAGGAAATGACAATCAGGTACAGCCAATCATCACAAAGTAAAGCAACTCTGAAATTAAGTCTTAAAGAGGACTTACTCAAAGTCAGAATCAGAATCAGAATCAGAATCAGAATCCGTTTGACTATTGTTCACGCTGTATGCCATGGTCCTACTTGATCTCCGTTTATTGCAAACGCACAGCTACCTGCAGCTCAGTCTTCACCATCAGTGACATAGACAACCACAGAGCATTATGGCACTCTATATGTGACTAAACACTCTAACACATGATACAGACTTCCTCTTTCTCATTCTCTCTCTCAGCACAGCTGTGCCTAATTTACATTTGGTGCAAAGTTAATCTGCCTGAACCTCATGAAGTGCAATCAAGCAAGCGTCTCTGACACACCATTTACAGGATGCATGGGGTAATAGTACATTAAAAAAAAGAGTAAATAATTACTTTTTAAACTTATTTTTTAAGAGAATTTCGAAACAAGTCACAAAGTGCCTTATGTTAATAAATATTAAATAATAATAATAATATAAATAATACATATTGAGGAAACCCTGAGAAAACTGAATACAAAAGACAAAATTTAGCTGATATTAAAAACAGTAAGGCTTATTAAAACTTCACTGATTATCCAATAATAATTGAACACATTTGGATTGGTATTGTGGGGTTGATTGTTTGACCTGAGTGTGTTGGAACCCTGGGTGTACACTGCCATCCGATGGATACATTGAGAAACTGCAACCCTACATTAAATTGGTCAAACAGTCCAGAGTATTACAAAAAACGTCCAGTACTACACTACAAGTCAATTATTTTCATTTCAATAGAATCTAACTTTATGATTTTAAAATGTGTGTCATAATTGTAGGAGATTGCAACCCAACCTGCTTTAATTTAAACAAATTGCAGTACATTAACACTTATTATTTTGATTACATTAATATTTATACATATTCAGTGAGTATGAATACTATTTGTTTTTTAAAACATTCATGTTAATAGTAAGCCTATCTGCCTTTGATGTTGCATTTTAGGCACACTCCAGCGACGTTTACTTTGCGCCCTTTAATATAAAAAGCCCTGCAATGTACTCTGTTTGTTTTATCTCGACTATCCTCATTTGTTGTCCTCTTTGTATATGGAATAAAATACTACCTTCTAAATGAACGTAGAAACTTTTACGGTTATTGTCACTTAATTTTTCTGGTTAAAACATCGCCGAAAATCAAGACCGTACTATTTAATCCACTCTGAAGCCGCTGTTTTCGAGGAGCACGTGAACACATCAGAGCAGGGGTGGTGTTTGAAAAGTTTTCAGGAAGCTGTTATCACAAAACGAAACTGCCCTAACTTTGATAGGAAGAACTTCCAGCACGTCTTTTTATATCGCTTGAAAAACACATTTTGTTGGAAAGAAAATGCAGAGCAGCGCTTACGGGGCGTCACTGGCTGGCGGTGCTTTCGATGTGGTACATTTTGTAAAACAGCCTCAAACCATATTGCGCTGCCTGAGCTGGGTGAGTGACTACACGGAAAAGTTAGCATCAAAATTAGCCAGCTGTCACATCCATGTATGTTAACAGATGTGAGCTGCCAGGGTCGACACAATGAAAACAAAATGCTGTGTGTTAGCTGTACAAGCTGTCAACAGTAGATATGAAGTGGGCTTTTTGTGAAAATCATAAATAATATTTAGAAAAAGTAACAAATTGGATGATTTTCTGTTCCACTTGTTGACATAGGCTAACGTTAGCTAGCACGTCCAGTGCTGTGTCACCACAAACTGTGTGTTTTCCATCTGATAATGGACGACTTGTTGGCATTTTGTGTTGCTCATTCTGCTCTGAAAAGTCGAAAAGGTCGAGTTAAAACTAGCAGAAGATGTCTTTTTTTTTTTTCTGGCGTGTTTTCAGTGTGAGCTCATGAATTAAACTTTAACAGCGTCATCTGTTGCCGTACAGAGTAGCTTTTAAATCCGTAAAACTTGATAGGTCGGTTAGATTAAGTTGTTTTGATGACATTACATGTTGTAATAATACTTTTTATTGATATCACACTCTTAAATACACTTGTGCTTTACAACAATTACAACAGGCAAACAGACAACTAAGTCACAACAATTTAAATGCATTACTAAAAAGCTATTTTAAAGTTGATGCAGAGTTTGGTCTCTGTTTATCTTTTTGATTTTTGATTAAGTAGGCAAACTCAATTAGCCCTGACAGCAAAGGCTTTGTCACCTCTGTGTTGACTTTAGATTAGTGGGGGAAAAAAACAATGAGTTAAAGATTCCCTGAGTGGGAGGGGAGGGGGCTCATAAGGCACAAAAGGGTCCTAAATATCATCAATAAGATTTTGTAATTAGTTGAAAAACGTGTACAATGAACGATCGGTAATATGTCAATGTAGTGTTGCAACTAACCATTTTTTTTCATTACTGTTGACCACAAATAGTCCAAAACCCAATTATGTTAAATCTAAAAAATGATGAAACATAGAAGTAGCAATTCGTCACATTTGAGAAGCTTGAAACCGAATGGTCTACTCATTCACGAAAATTCTTTCTGAACAAAGATCACTCTCAAAAGATGTGACACTTTCTTATGCCAGATTTAATGAGTTTAAAGTAGAATATGCTTCATCTGCCCTGCTTCCTTATCTGAACTGGCTTAACAGGTATTATATTATGACTTTTTATTGTTAAAACTGGTCATGTGAATCATGTGATGAGAGTCACACGGCTGCTGCAGCTGCTTCACTTGAGACATGCATTTTTCACACCCCCCTCCCAGCTTTAACCCTTTCTGTCTCTCCTTTGCAGTTATTCTCCATCGTGGTCTTTGCAACCATCACAGCAGAAGGCTACATTAACCCATCAAAGGAGCAAGATACCAAATGCATGTTCAACAGCAACGACAGCGCCTGCAACTATGGCGTCGGGATCGGAGTGCTGGCCTTCTTGGCTTGTGTTGTCTTCCTCATTCTGGACGCCTACTTCCCACAAATAAGCAACGCCAAAGAAAGAAAATTCATTGTTATAGGAGATCTGGTCTTCTCAGGTGAGAGTCATGTTGCACTTTAGACTGCTTATGCACAATACAGGAACCATGCCTAAAAACAGGAAGTGCAGCCTCATTGAGGTTAATTCCGTTTCATATTTCATCCTAATCCTGACTATTTATTTCTCTGCTTTCATCCTTTTTAACAGGGGTTTGGACGTTCCTATGGTTCATCTGCTTCTGTGTCCTGGCCAGCCAGTGGTCTAAAACCCCCAACCTCACTGAGGCTGTCTCTGGTGACGCCGCCCGGGCAATCGTGGCCTTCTCCTTCTTCTCGATCATCACCTGGGTGAGCCTTTCATCACCACCAAGTGCTACCAGCAATTGATTAATAAATTCTTTAATAACACACACCTAAGCTGGGGGAAAATGTGCAAGAGAAGTGTAAAAACTCCACGTACCAACTCTTAGCTTCTCTCAACAGGGTCTCTTGAGCTTCTTTGCATTTGGAAGGTATCGCCAAGGCGTCAGTGAGTTTGACCAGGAGTACAGAGACCCAGCCAATGACCTAAGTACTCCATACCCTCCGTCTCCGTACGCCAGCAGCGGCCCCACAGGCTACCAGCAGTCGCCTTTCTCCCACAACCAGGAGCAGCCGGGAGAGTACCAACCTCCAGCTTACTGAAGGACTGAGATTCCAATGCATTAATCCAAACAGGAGAGTTTGCTTTTTAAATAAACATGTGTGCCACCGGTTTCATTTACAACTCAGACTGTTCTCTGCACTCCCACTTACTTCCTGCAGAACGTGATGCACATTTTTGGAAGCACTGAAGTGTTTTTTTTAAAGTTAATTTCATTGTTGTAACATGTGGTGGATGTTTGCTGTGTTGCTTAAAGTGCCACACAGAGCAGGTGGAAGTTGAAATTATGATATTTTTTTTGATAGGAGAAAGTTTTGCTAAGAGTGACTGTGCGCTGGTTGTCTTTGTACCAGACCAGCCACAGTTTTGACAGTGCACCTTTTTGTTTAGCTTATGAGTGCAAAGTGTCAAAGCAATAATTAGCAAACAGGTTAGGATTTATTGTTGCCAGGAAATTGGCTTTGCATTTTTTAGATGGACAATATAATTGTTTAGTTTAAGGAATATGTTACTGATTAGTTCATATATTTTCTTTTAAAATTCATTTACACAAGTTCAACAACAGTAGTTTAGTGTAACCATTTCTTACACATTGATCTTTGACCTCAAAACAAACCCATGTGACCAAATCAATGGGTGCAATACAAACTCTGTAACTAGTACTACTGTAATGTTTTTTTCCTTTCTTAAAAATCAACCACTGAGAAATGGCTTTTATGCACTGAAAATCACTTCTGTTAGGCAGTTGATTGCTAATTTCTGACCAAAGATTGTTCATTTTAATGTTACAAATTCAATTCTGCCACAGTTACTATTTAGTATTAGTACATAAGGGTGTTTTTTTAATATATATTAAGGTTGCCAATACATGGAATTGCATCAGCTATCTATGTAGAAGTTTAATTTGCCTTTCTTGAGTTCACTTAGATTCTAAAAGAAAACCCTTTTCACAAATGTTTCAGCCAAAATGTGGTTTCAGGAATTCAGTGATGTTTTGCTTATTTGATATATTTATTACCTAATTTAATATTTTAAATCAGAGAACATGACAATCAGACCATCATTTTTTTTCCCCACCCACATTTCCTTTTGCTTTTTCAAAACTGTAATTCTGCCTTTGCATGTGTTGCAGTTTCACTGTTGTGCTCGATGGCTTTACAATACTTCCCTGTTAAAGTGCCTTTAGACAGAATTCTGTATCACACGCAGAATAAAAAAATGTTTTGAACCTCTGCGTCAGCTCATAATTGATATCCTCTTCTTGAGAAAACACCCGGATCCTGTGTCGGGCTGTGCTCCTTCCACAAATATTTGAATAGTGGTTGTGTCAGGGAATTTGGACGAACTTTGGACACTTCCTATAACAATGGAAAGACCATAAAGTATTATGTGCACATTTTTCAATAGAGCATTATAAACAAAAAAAATGGTACTCTCACATTATATATAACCAGAGGCTTTCAAAGTGTAAGGCAGGACTTCAAACAGTTTCATTGGAAGATCAGTGAATAGAAATAAATAAACTCCATGTTTAATTAAAAGGATCACATAGAAGAGCCTTAATGTGTGTGATTGGGTTTTAGAGAGATTGTTCAGTGATACAGTAGTTTTAGGGAATTTGACTTTTTTTTTCTACTTTTACCACATGTGCATGACCATGCATCTGTTTATACATACTGGGAATTTGCTTTGGTATAAATGGCGGCAAAAATAAACAAAATGGTACAATTATAAAAGCCAAGACTATTGCAACAAATGGAAAATAAATACAATATTTACAAAAAAGAAAGTTGTGTAGGAAACTGAGTGCCATGCAGTAAACATTTCCCCATACTTTTAAGTAGGAAAAAGAAGACATGCAACAATAAGCCAAGACAAAGTACTGTGAATAGATGTGAAGTAACTGAATCAAGGTTTCTTTGTTTAACATTTGAAGAAGAAAAAAAAAAAGAAAAGCTATGCATGTCTAAGTTCTTATTTATGTAATGTGGAAACCAGACATTTCACGATTTTCTAGGGGTAATTTGGTTAGTTGTGGTACAATTTGATCATTAAAGCTGTTTTGGTCGAATCCATACAGCTGTAGTATCACAGGTGGGAAGTAACTAAGTACATTTACTCAAGTACTGTACTTAAGTACAATTTTGAGATACTTGTACTTTACTTGAGTATTCAATGTTATGCTATGTTTCCTCCACTACAATTCAGAGGTAAATAGTTTACTTTTACTCCACTACATGTATTGAATACCTTTAGTTATCTTAGTTACAGATTTGGATTAATAATGTGGAATACAATCAACGCTTAAATAAGATTTTAAATACACCTGGAGAAAATTCATTAGCGCCCCTGCAGCATAAAGTCGTTAAAACTAGCAGCATCATTTATTATAATCAAAACATATCAGTTATATGATTCTGAAATGGACCAATCTGCAAAAACAGTAACTTTTGATACTTTAAGTATATTTTGATGCTAATACTTTTGGAGTTTTACTTGATTAAGATTTTAAATGCATGACTTTTACTAACAGTATATTCCTGCTCTGCTACTTTTTTTTAGTGAAGTTTCACATTTCCGACAGCACGTGAAGTCACCGCTTGACAAACCTTATTCCACCCACCGTGCGCATGCTGTGCACGCTGCCGTCGTCATCAGTGCATACAGGAAGTAATGAACTGTTGTCGGATGAACGGGACACGGAGGAAAAGGGACCCGATGAAAGAAGACTTACAATAATGTCATCTGAGCTACAACCACCGGCGGACCTCGAGCTGAACATCTAACACCCGCGGTGAGTAGAAAACATGAGGAGGAGGTTTCTCTGAACGCAGCCATTTGTGATGGCATCTGTGTTAACCTCTGCGCTGCTGGCAGGACAGGGGTCATGGGCTAAAACACACACACACACACACACACACACACACACACACACACACACACACACACACACACACACACACACACACACACACACACACACACACACACACACACACACACGAAGATAAGATATTGTGTGAGGGAGGTCAGGGTGACAACCTGCTTTCACGTTTCAAGGTTTTATTGGTCATATGCACAGCATATACAACGTACATGTTGGCATTGAAAATCTTATATCCCATGCTCCTCCAACAACTCAACATACATGGTGCAAATAAGATAAATAAAATAGTGCAAAAAGAGAGAAGAATATTTACAATAACAACTGCTGCATCCCTTAACAAAACAGCTCTACTAACAAACAGTGTATTTTTTATTTAGATTACTTTGCAGTGAACTTTAGTGGATTGTGAATTAAAGGCATGCTGATAGCAGGGTCCCAGGGCCATCTAGGGACTCTTAGATGGTCCCAGGTGTCTCAAAACTAAATGAGAAATAATTAAATACGACTATTGTGGTTGCCTTTATTATACAGCTTCTTCTGAATGGATAAATGCAAAATTAAATCAAGTTCTGACACTAATGCACATCTGTTTGGGAGTGCCTTGACTTGCAAAGGATTGGGAATCTGCCCTACAGCGATAAGTGAACTTTTATGGGCCTTGCATATTCTCTCTGGGTCATTGATCTGTTCCCTTTGAAGCCTACCTCCCCAGATGTCATCCTGTAGGGCGACACAAAGGAGAGAAACTCACATTTTTATAGCAGGGAACCACAAATTTTACGATTGAATATGCATGTATTAAGATCGTACCTCTGTCTCTTACGTCATGCCATGCTATTGTGCAAAATTACTATGGGAAGAACTTTCATAAGCTCAGACAGAAGTTGCATGTCCACCAATCCATACTTAAATAGAGCTGAAACATTAACCAAGTAATCGTTTTAGCAGTATTTTAAAGCAAAAATGCTCAAAGAATTTCTACATTACCTTCTACATTCAATATGAAATGGGTAGCTTCCTCAGAACAACATCTCTGAGTTGACAAATTTCTAACATGTCATGTTATTTACTTTGTCATTAATCCCAACCCTACATTATATATTATGTCCTTCCTTTAACTGTGCATCATTCAATGTTTTTGTTGACTTTTAAACATATTTATTTTCTAATGAAGCCCAGGAGTAGTTAAACGAGTCCCTTACCCATTTGACATCTGAAAGTAAGTTTAGCCTGTGGTGCGCAATCTGTTGTTATCAGGCTGATCTCTGGCCTCAGTCCACTCACAGCGCTCACACAGTACTTGTTGCTTCACAGATGTTGCATTCAAGCTCCTGTAATGACCGCAGGTTTTTAAAAAAAACTCCTATTCAGTCTGCAGGAGTCAAAGCTTTCCACCTTTTTTGCAGATAAAGTTATTGTGCTGCTAAGAAAGGCTTTTCTAACCTCTGGTACCTGGCCCTTTGTCGGCTATGATGAATGATAACTTCATGAATTGTGTTGCCTTCTGAAAGGTTTGCCCCTTTGGACTGGAGCATAATCCAGGTCTAGTTAAAGTCCACCCGCTTTGAAACAATCCTTAGTCATGGTTGCACTGCAAATAATCAGTTATCAGAAAGAGCGCAATACTTATTTTGGAGGTTTTGCTCCACAGAGAAATTATCCTAATGACAATGTCAAGCAGGAGGAGACGAAGGGGTAAGCTTTTAATTCATTTGTTTCAATCAAGGTTATATCTGAGAGTATTTCGGATAGGGTTGTTTCTTGCCTCAGAGTGCGAGGCCTGATGTTGCTGCTATAATGGACTGCTGTTTGGCTCGGGGGGCCCCCTTATGAAAGAGTCTTTCACGTCCTGTGCTCCTTTCGAAGAAACGCAGCCATGTTTAGGCCACAGGAGTGCAAAGCTGCTGAGGTCGAGTCAAGAGGACCCTGGAATGTGGTTGGGATTAATTGTACACATTTTGTGTTTTACTATTCCTGCTGGGGACCCCTGAGCTGTGGACAGACACGTCACACTAGTCTGTCGGGATGTTAAGCAAATATCAGTATATGAAATACAGTTTGCTCTACCTCTTCTGCTTGTAATGTCACAACATGTGTTTTATCCACGTTCAGGTGTAAACCCAAGTATCAGCACTACTTCTCAACTTTGTATCAAATAAAGAAAGAAAACTGAGCAGCCTTACTTTAATTTAGTATTATTTTAAGTTGTTATTTTAGGTGTTGTTGTCTTTCATTGATCGACTAATCACACACAACATTAAAATAATCCCTTTTTTAAAATAGGATCATTTATCTCTTCATGTCTTGTTTTCTAACTCCAAGATGTAATATAGGTCATGTAAGACAAAGAAGCTAGAAACTTAACCTCTTCTTAATTTTTATTTTTTTATTTATGTCTTTTATGTCTTTGTTGTTTCTCCTCTATTCTCTATTTTCACTTGTCTAAGATATAAATCCGAAACAATAATCATGGCGTTAGAGATTTTTGCTTGAAAGCTGATTATGATAAGTTATTGGTCGTCAACAATGGTTAGGAAGTAACTTTTTAATTGCTTGTGAGAGTGGTGTGTGTGACATCTGCTGGTATGTTGTGTACATCTTGATTTACCTGTTCACAGTTCCATTTTATATTCACTAAGGCTCCTCCCATTCTCCACGTTCACAAATCCCTGAAGTGCCACCTGATATTCACCTAACATAGACTGCTTCCTGCTTCTTGTGTGACGTAAAACTTGGCATACACTCATTTGTGTGAGCTCTTACTACTGTAGGTTTCAATTATCTTACCAGAATTGAAAATGTAAATCTCTATGAAGGATTTCCGTGTAACTAAGGATTTGTTTGGCGAACGAACAAACGCTTTATGGAAAGTATGTGAGTAGAGGAGATTGATAAATCATGTAAATGTCAGGCTCAGCCAGGGGTGAGGTTTGAAAGAAACTTGTTAGTCATCAGATAAATTATTATTGTTACGTTTTTCTTTCAATTACAGTCACTGATAGTTTCTTACAATTGTGGAAACCAATTTTTTACATGTATATATTTGTGCTTTCATTTAAGTGTTGTATTACACTTCTGGCTAAGAAGTTTACATTGAGCCCTTGAGTTGGGTTTAGGTATTTCACCCAGGATTAAGGCAGGTATAACAAGTATTCCCTGTCTACTGCAACTATAAACCAGTGGTACACATACAGCTGAAGTTACTTTTAACAAAAATGATCCTGTGAAACCTGAATTGTGACCTGTATTTGAAAAAATAACCATATTAATCAAGTCAATTTTCAAAGAACAAATAACATTCCTGCTTTTGTAAATTTTAAATGTAATTAATGAGCAATAAACACACCTATGCTCGATGTAATACACTCCTACACAGCCTTACTAGGGTCCGATATGATCAGTAGTTTTGGTTGCACAATGTTTGATAGATATTGATCCTCAACAAACGTTGCTGTGTCGGTTTACTGACTTCATGACTCGTCTCCATTGCTGCTATTGTTATTTTATGTTTGAACATTATTCCATCATTTGGAATAGGAGTGGCTTCTGTTCAGCAAATAGTCTCTCTTTAAGGTCGCAGGGAACTGAAAGTTAAACCATATTCAGCTCCAGACATACAGGAAACGCATCTGAAGCACACCATTTAAATAGAGAAAAAACGCACACACACACACACACACACACACACACACACACACACACACACACACACACACACACAAAGGAAGAGGGAAAATACTGTTATATTTCAGAGGACAAAACAGTGAGTTGTTGAAAAATGACTTTCTTACACATTCACAATGTCAATAATTCATTTACATGGACAGGATTAGAACTTCAGAAAAAAAGTGTTCCTAATTGCCTTCTAAACTGTGATTTTGACTATGGAAGAGGCTGATTTGTTTGTTTTTAAGGCCGGTTTTTGCTGTTGAAGGACAACAAAATGTACCTCTATAGTTGGAGTATTAAGTATAAGCTGTTAACGATGAGTAAAAAACTGAAAGCCATCACTGTATCCACAGGCAACACAGATGAGGCCCTGTCTTTTTTCTGCTGTCCTGCTGTGTGTTGTACAAATGGACTTACATTCTCTCTGTGTTTTTCGGCAGGTCACTCCAGGCCTCCGTCCCCCATGCCTGCTCCCCCAGGCTTCACACGACTGGAGCAGAATGAGCCTATGAACCCGCTGCGTATCTCTGTCGGAGGTCTCCCTATGTTGGCGTCCATGGCCAACACCACTGACCCTCGTTTCCGCCTTAAGTGGAGGCCCATCGTAGCGGTGGCCGTCTCCCTGGCCCTGCTTCTGCTGCTCTTCATGCACTTGAGCGCGGGCTTGCGATCCCGATCCTACGACTCCCACAATAGGAAACCCGGTCACAGTGACATGCAGCAATCCGATATCGGTTACAACAACACCTACCCTCTCAGCTCGCCTGAGCTCACGCCGCAGGGCATTCGCTACCGCATTGGGGTCATTGCCGACCTAGACACAAATTCTCGTAGTGACAAGAAGCTGACTTGGTTCAGCTACATGCGGCGGGGGCATCTGTTAGTGTCCCAAAGTGGTGACAAGGTAGCAGTTGAATGGGATACAGACAAGGTGGTGCTGGAGAGCCACTTGTCGGAGAAAGGCCGGGGTATGGAGCTGTCCGAGCTTGTCGTGTTCAATGGGAAGCTCTACAGCGTCGACGACAGGACGGGTGTCGTGTACCACATTGACGGTGACAATATTGTGCCGTGGGTCATCTTACCTGACGGTGACGGCAGCGTGGCCAAAGGTCAGCATTACCCTTCTCTGATGCTGTTGAATAGTAATTTACTATTAGCATACCATACTATTACTATTACTATTTTACTATTTACTTTGTGTTGCCTTTTTATGCTTTTTTATAATTCCACTAAACTTCAGCAACACTAACTCGCTAATTTTTACCCCCACTGCACCCCTCTCTTTTGACCCTCTGAAGGGGCTAGATCCCTAGTTTGAATACGACTTGACTAGCACCACCTCAACTAGCTACAATGGCAAAAAAGGGTACAATGTCCGTCTTACCAACAATGTGTATATTTGATACTGAATCCTCACAGCGGCTGCTTTTACCGCATTATAAGAGCTTTCACTTAAACTTCAAATATATTTTACTGATAGTTATTTTGTGCTTTACCTTAAAAATGATCTTGAATGCAGGACTCTTGTCTCTAATTGAGTATTTCTTAGTTTTATTGCTACTTTTTATTAAATAATTGTTTTATTTCTCCTGATAGGGTTCAAAGCGGAGTGGCTGGCGGTGAAGGACAAGCACCTGTACGTCGGCGGTCTGGGGAAAGAGTGGACCACCACTGAAGGCATTTTTGTCAACAACAACCCAGAGTGGGTGAAAGTAGTGGGCTTCAGAGGGGACGTACAACACGAGAACTGGGTTCCCAAGTACCACTCTCTCAAGTCTGCTGCAGGGATAGAGCCTCCAGGTGAGGACGCCAATCTGATACGACTCTCTATTCCTTTCATGTATTTGTCTTGGTTGCCACTTTACCGTATTCCTAAAAATCTTCGCAGGGTATATGATCCACGAGTCAGCAGCGTGGAGCGACACCCTGCAGCGCTGGTTTTTTCTCCCTCGCCGCGCCAGCAAGGAGCGCTACGAGGAGACGGCAGACGAGAGTCGTGCCACAAACCTCGCCCTTAGCTGCTCGCCAGATTTCAAAGACATCATTGTAAGTCGGGTGGGTCCGCTCAACCCCACTCATGGATTTTCCTCCTTCAAGTTTGTCCCGAATACAGACGACCAGATCATTCTCGCTCTCAAGTCAGAGGAAGACGCGGGAAAGGTTGCCACGTACATCATGGCCTTCACGCTTGACGGACGCATCCTTTTGCCCGAAACCAAGATTGGGGATGTAAAATATGAGGGCGTTGAGTTCATATAGACTGAGAGACTTGCTTGAGGCCACTGCACTGTTCCATTTTGTTTACAATCCAGTCACTGTTGAAGTTACTGTTCTTGCCAGTCCTCATTGAGGCAAAACTCCAACCCTTAGAGGAGCATTTTCAGTACAAACGAACTATGGGCTGTAAAATATAGTTTTGAGAAATTGCCAATCAACACAAACAATGCCAGCATGTCTTGAGATGGATCATCTTTTTCCTAAGACAAATGTGGCCCTCCACATTACTGTAGCCTTCTTATAATGAATGTACAAAATACTGATTTATTAGACCCTGATCTTTTTTTTCCATGCACATACTGTACACTCTCAAAGGGTCAAAGGTGTTTACCCCTTTGCTCCTTGTTGAATATCATTGTGTACACACCCGTAATGTAACTTCCAGTGAAATAACTCAAGGCCTGCTTTTATTCTTCATGAACCTCATCATTCTTTGAAGGACATTTTGTGGAACAATAAATTATGTACTGTTTTTGGTGGGATGACTTGAGTAAAAACCTTGATTCTTATTTCCTGAATCTTGTTGCTTTAGTCACACTGGGCTTGTTTAAAAATAAGTCAGACAAGAAGTTAGACATTGTTCTCAAACAAGTTGCAACCAGACCTGAAACTGTTATGCAACACCCTAACTGCCCACTTTATGTGAAATGAAACTGAGGGAAAGGAGAAGCGAAAACATTTTTGGCAGGACTTTAAAAGAAGTGAGATTGGTGTAACAGACGCCAGATGAGAGAAGCACATTTTGGGACAAGATCACTTCATAACCAGGGACAAAAGGTAATGAAGTCTTATTATATTAAAGGAGTTAGCTTTTTTCTTCTAGTCAAGCTGGACCTTTCATTTGTGAATCACAAGTTGTGATGCACACATTTTATAGTAAAAAATGGGGGGCAAGGGTACAGGTTTTGTAATCACTCTTTGAAACAAAGGTTAAAAGCAAAAATACTTTTAAGTTATAATCTTAAATGGTGAAGTACAGTAGAGCATATTTCTCTGACTCTGTCATCCTGTGTGTCAGAGTCCCACTTGTGCAGCTGAAAATGCTCGCACATCAAAAGGTTTTCACTCTGTGGCTTCTGCTGCTTCTCCCTGTCTCTGGAAGTGCATCGAGATTGAGCATGTTTGGTGAGTAAATTAAGCTTATAGCTCTTATAGCTAATTCAAAAGGATAATGTCATATGGCCCACAAATGAAACTTGTGCTGGTCTTATATTGTTCTTAAATATAAGGCAAGCACTAGACAATATGTAAACCTATATTACACTGTTTTCATTATTTAATTAGTCCACTTTTCAGATAAATTCAGCCAATTAAAGTCGAAAACATGTTCTAACAAATCTAAGTTGATTAACAAAAACCCATTAACTGATTTACATAACAAGCTTGAAATATACCCTTCATTTTCCCCTTATTATAAGCACTCTGAGCGAGCCCTACGGAGAGCTGTGGTGTAGTCTGTTTTTTTCCTAAAGCATATTGAAGTATCAAGCATAACTTACCTACATTTCATTGATTTTGCTAACTTATAACCTAACTTAAGAGGCAATATAATTAAACTCTAATAAGGGGCCCAGACCTTCGTATATTTTTTGTATTTGGCCCCCCGGTGAAAAAAGTTTGGACACCCCTGTTATAGCTCGTTTGTGTGAAAACTATTAAAGTGCTTTTGCTTTTTCCTGGAAATCTTAATGGAAGGGAACCATACTTTATTAGTTTCAAATGCAGAACTATAAACTATGTAAGAACTATTATGCTTGCAGATATATATATATATATTCTGACCCTTCACCTTCAACGCAGACTGTAGGTCATCCACATGTTTGTACCACCTCTCTGCCTTGGTTAATATCCTACCCCTGTGCTCGCAAACAGAAAGTCGAACAAACCCTGTGCTGCAGGAAGGTGATGTGAGGCTGTTTGGAGGCGGTGTCTCAGAGGGCCGTGTGGAAATCTACCATAATGGGAAATGGGGAACAGTGTGTGATGACAGCTGGGACATGGCTGAGGCCCAGGTGGTGTGTCGTCAGCTCCATTTCCCCGGAGCTAAATCTGTTGTCATTGGGAAGAACTATGGAAAAGGTGACCTCTACTTCCTTTTGTTCCCCACCAGAGGGCAGTGAAGTGATTGTAATGAGTGGGGAAATGTGATACTTAGACCACACATTCAGAAAATGTCACTTACAGCTCTGGAAAAAATGAAGCTGCATTATCAGTTTCACTGGTTTTACTATTTATTTATTTTATTCAATAAACAACTTACAACATCTCTCTGTGTTGGAGTTCGACCGACACTGGAATAGAATGGCTGCCATGTAGAGATTGACATTTGGAATGGTCTCTTGTTTTTTTCCCAGAGTTGTATAATGTGTTACTGCCAGACCAATTAACAAATGTAATTACCTTTTATTTTACTTTATAGTGTCTGGACCTATTTGGCTGGATGACTTGTCATGTACAGGCACAGAGAGCTATCTGTCAAAATGTGCTTTCACAAGCTGGGGAGTGACTGACTGCTCCCACAAAGAGGACGTTGGAGTTATTTGTGAAACAAGCTGTATGTATCTAAACTCTATCCAAATGCATGCATTAAAATGTTATTGGATAGTCCACATGAAAATAGTTTGGAGATTATTTGAAAAATGTAACAGCATTATTAGTTAAGATTCAACAAATCTGCATTGCTTTATATAACAGATTATCTAAAGAGTATAAGCAACAATTCATGAACATACTTAAGTATTCTTATTTAAGGTTGAACTTGACTTACTCACTTAATAATGCTAATTGTACAGCGTGACAAGATCAAGTACTGTATATAAAGCAAACTTTTTTCCAAGAACAGATAGTCAGACTATAAAAATCAGGTGCTAGACAAAAGAACATGTAAGACACAGGAGAAGTACAGTCTGCAAACTAGATACAAGTCTCTCAAGTGATACTTAATGTAATATTCATCAGAGTTATTTGTGGTTCCAGACTCAAACCTGACGAAACGTGATTCTCTTCACTCGCTGGACCACAGCATCAGTCTCTCTGAAGAGCGTGGCCAAATCTTTGACAGCAGTGACGGCTGTGACTTCCTGATCTTAGTCCAGAGTATTTCTGATAACATACAGGACGACGGGACCCAGGAGGTGGTTAAGACAACGATATGCGCGCACAAAATTATACTTTCTCAATTCCCACGCTTCAATGCTTCGGAGGGGATCAATAACATCACGATCAACATCAGCGAGTCTTGCCAACCTCATGTCACCACCTTCATCAGGTATACTGAAATTATTATGGCTTGTATTGATTCAAGATACAAAACTCCTATTGATATCATACATTTGTTTTCTCAGCATGTAACAAAAAGCACATGAAAGTAATACATCTTTAAGAGTATATTAAATATTCTACAATCTCCATAGGTACATTTACACCCGCAAGGTGGATATTGCCTTCTCCTCCGTGCAGTGCCTCCACTGGTTAGCTTACACGTTTGGGTTAAAGGAGCTGATGGAGGACACAGGTCGGCTTTTCTCTCAAATCCTACCAGAGGATGCTTCGTACCAAACCCAGGTGTCCCTTTATGAATATGCAGTGAAGACTGGGGACTTTGTCCTGGAAGAGAACTGTCTTCAGTATCTGGCCTGGAACTACCAAAATCTTACCATGTCCCCTGCTTGGACCGACATTTCCGTTCAGCTCCTTGGATCCCTTCTGCTCCGCTCAGACTTGGTGGTGCCAGATGAATACGTTCTGCTGCAGACTGTGGAGAGCTGGATCCAAGAAAAGGGCAACTCAACCACTTTGACCACCCAGCATGACCTGTTGAATCGCATTCGTTTCCCCATGATCCCCGCTGAAGCACTTTATGACCTGGAGTCCAACTCTTCTCTCTACAGCACTCATAAGAATTTGTATCAGGAAAACCTCTTGGAAGCATACCAGTTTAATATGCTGCTCTTCAGCTATCTCAAAGCCAATCCAAGGTTCAGCATAGAAAATGATCATTACCAGACAAGGATCTACACCTCTGAGCCATGGAGCGTTGTATTAACTCCACCAATAACTTACCCTAGGTATAACAATCAATACAATCAAATCCCAGCATTGTGGCTCAACGTACCAATCCACAACAGCCTGCTCTTCAAGCAAAACCGGATCAGTTGGGAGGCTAATATCTTTAGAAACCAAAGAGAATGTTCAAACCGAGGCATGAGGTGCAACTCATTCCCAGTGGCAAGGCTGAATCCCCAAAACAGCCTCCCCAAAAACCAACAAATCCTGTTTCGTAACCGGCTGCTGCTGATATGCCAAGGCAACTACATCTCTCAGGTTCAGGACTTCAAGGAAAACCTGGCTTACATTAGTGTCAATATGACCCAGGATCTCACCTTTCCCTGTCCCGATGACCAGTTCTCCTACCGCTTTGTTGTGAGACCACAGTATGTCTGATCAATATTTTTGCCATCTGATCAATTTGTCATCTTTTTCTTTAACATACATTGCAATTAAGCTACACATACTCTGTGTGATTTTTTCCCCCTTATATTCTCTGTTGATTAGATACACCTGTATTACCAAGCTGTTTATTTCAAGTATCATTTCTTGAATTTCTTTTTTTTAAATGGCAAATAAATAAAGTGATTTCTATATCATTTGGGTGTGTCTGCACTGTTTTTCTCAAAAGCAAAAGAAAATATATATCCTAACAGGGGGGAGTTTATCCAGATGTGAGACACACAAAATGACACATTTTAATATAAATGTTAAATATAATCTACAAACCTTAACGAACACATTTGCCTGATATCACTTTAAAACCTCCGTAATTAACATTGCTTATCTCATTTGTTTATTCTGTACAGTGTAAAAAACTTTTATGTCTCAGATTATTTCTTGATTGCAACCAGAAGTTTCCTGGAGTCGCAACTGTTCCCAGCCAAGAAATATCTGCCCCATAACTGCCAAAATTATTAAATTGTTTCGTTTACATTGACAGATCAAACAAACTATATATAATAAGGTATTTGATAGATACGCTTCAGAATTGTTGCTGGCAGATTTTGATACACTAAGAAAGAGTCATGTTACCGCCATGTTTCCAATCTTTGTGCTAAACTAAGCTAACCGGCTACTTATTGTAGCCTTATGTGATTAATATTTCATGGTTCGATATCTATTTGGGATTTTTGAGGTCAAGGGTCACTTCGAAATCAATTTTTGCATGTTGGTGCTGATCTCATGCCCTACTGCAGTCTCTGGAGACATTTTTTATCAACTGATTAAAACAAAAGGGCTTTTTTTAAATACATGTTTTTTTATCTTTAAAGATTCACTTTGTTGTATCTCGCTGAAACAATTAAAATGTGGTTCATCATCATGCTTCTACACAAACCGAATGAAAACAACAAACTTTGAACATTTTGCCTCATCTTACGCCATCAGATAAGGCACTGGTTGTGAAAGGGGTTTGTGTTTACTCGGCTTTCGTTACGGATGATATAAATTTCCTTTTTATGAATCACGAAATCTTCCCAAGCAATTGAGTGCTCACCACTTACCAGATGATCCCAGTGTCTCACACACACACACACACACACACACACACACACACACACACACACACACACACACACACACACACACACACACACACACCCACTCCCACACACACTGACAGTCACACTTTGACAACATGCAGGCCAACATGCCAGGACAGGTGTGTTAGACAGCCACAATTAATAATACACAGTGACTCATGGGTTTCTGAGAAGTGTAACTGACTGTTGTCGCACTAACGCATGACCAAAGAAGATTGATCAGGTGGTCATTCAATTATCACCGTGTATATTTAAAGGCAACTCCTTTACATGCGCTCCTGGTAGAGGGTTGTACAATCATAGTAACTTCAGCCGGATTGAGGAGAGATTGCTGTATAGTGATTCATTCACAACGTCAGTCCAGATTAAGTAAACCACTTAATGTATTCACCAGGGAAAGTCAGATATTTCATCATTTAGCTTGTTGTAACATCTGGATGCATTTTAATGATTGTATCATTTCACCCAACAAATTATCGCCCCCACAACCCATTGTCTTCTTTGTTTTTTTAGGTTCGCCCCAGACATTAGACATTTTTGGTTTTATGAACAATGAGTCATGTATCTTATTGAACCAATCAGAAGCCGATGCCCTCTCAAAATTGTCCAATTTCACCTTTTGTTATAGAACACGTGTTTGTTGTGATCACATAGCATGAAACAGAACATTTTTAATGTTATGTATTTTAGCTTTATATTTCTTCATCTTAAAAGTTGCACTGATATTTATTTTCTGCCATGAATCAAATAGCTACATGTAATTTGAACGTTTTAACACATACTAATGAACCCACAAAGGATTATTACCTAACTGCAGTTAGTCAAATGTACAGGTTTAATATCACTAATTTTATTCATTTGCTTTTAAGACCTGCAAATTTGCTGTTTTGATTCTATTCACCCAGCCTTTCATGGCAGCAGTTTTATGCAAAACAGCTCTGATAAACCAACTATACACTGCCCAAATGAAAGACAAACAAAGCAAGCAAGTAGCTGTTCAATATTGTGACCATTGAGAAGCTGAAGCTGAATATTTTACTTGGGAGAAGGTGAACAAAGCTGAAAAGGAGGGTCATTATTAGGCTAAAGTTTTTCAGGGGAATGCTAATTTGCCTCACAAGTCCACAAGAATATGCATATTTCCTGCAAAAAAATGTTGAGATTGGATGTGTCAAAGAAATAAACTAATGCTGCAAAGTCCCTGCAACAGGGGGCTTGGGAACCGTAAAGTCCCCGGTTCAAATCTCTGAAAGACCTACCGAGGTGTCCCTGAGCAAGGCACCATTCCCTACACTGCTCCCCATGTGCCGTACATATGGCAGCCCACTGCTCCTAACACTGGGATGGGTCAAATGCAGAATGTACATTTCCCCTCTGTGGGACGACTGAGGGTTCCTTCTTCTTCTTCTTTTACTACAATCAACAACAACGTTTTTCTAACTGGGTCAATTTCACTACAGTCTTTGGAACATACCGTAGTTGTGAGGAAATGGATGGAGGTTAAACACTTGCACAACACCAGCTTGCTCATCAGTCGTAGTGATGCCCCAGACATAGTCATTCACTGCTAGCCTCATAGAGGAAATTATTATAATCATTTACATGTTATTCGCCTGCTGGTTTGTTACGTGCTAGTGAAAGTTTCTGTGGCTTCATGCAGTGCTGAAACATTTCCAGGGAAACCCAATGAAAACACTGTAGTGATGCTTTGTGGATGTGACCATTCCAGTCATTGTGACTAATTCATTGTGACACCAAACTGCAGACAGTGCAGAGCATTTGACCCCACACTCAATCATGTTCCTTTTGTTCCTGACTCTGAGGTGAATTTGTCAACGCTGATTTGTTCCCTCCCATTGCAACCAATAAAATGGGAATAGCTGCACTGTTGCATGGAAAATGATGGGAATTACCCCTTGGTCGAGGCTGGGTCACATCAAAACAAAACGGTTACGGGGAGAAGGCGTACATTCAGATAGTGGAGAAGTTACATTTTGGTCAGCTAATGTGGGATGAGTGCAGGCAACAGGGCAGGGGAGGTGGGAGTCAAAGGATGTGGGTCACTGCCACAGCACCCACCAGTTCCCGCAATGAGACCCTATTTTCCTTCTTGCCGGGCACTTCCTTTTAAGGGTATTTCTGGCCTTGCAAGTCTGTAATTTAAAGCATGGAGGTTCAGGCGAGTCCTGAGCCCCTTTTGGAGTTTGTAGTGGGTAAAGTACACAGGGAGATGCTTACATTGCACTTCTTTGATAAATCCGCCCTCTTTCAACATATCAAAACCAAATGTTGATACAATAATCCAGATCTTAACTGCCGTGTAAAACCCTGTTCTAAAGGGAGAGATGCAGTGTGGGAAATAGCACAGAATAGTCATGCTGTGAGGTCATTTGAAATATGCCCAGAAGCATGGGACACGGCCGGGATCTGAGCAGAGCCCGCCACATCAGTCGGCATATTAGTGCAAAGGAAGTTGACTGTTTGGACAGGGGGAGGCAGGCTTTGCCCAGACACAGGCGTCTGCAATTCCTCTGATTTCTTTGGTAAACTAGAAAGAAACAGAGGCTTATTTCTACTCATTTGGTAATAGATGTGTCACTTCCTTTCGTGTGTCTTAATTTCTATCCCACACCCTTAATTTGTGTTTTTGTGTTCAGTAACTTCCCCTCTGCTAAAGAGTCATGCGTCTAACAATTTGGGATTTTTCCTTATCTCCGAAGATTGGGAAAAGAAAATTCTGAATTCTTCTTTAAACACGCAGCGTAAATGAGTCATTACAAGTTGGTTTTACCATTTTCCTCGGTGCTCCGGCTGTCTCCATGCCTGGTTTACATAAACATCAAGTAAAAGAGCTGTGGAAAAGCAACCAGACAAAAATGCTCAACTGTGGAAAAGAGTGGAAATATTTGCCGGAGTGGCCAGAAGACAGTTTGTGGCCAAATATGATGTAAGACAGTGAGGCAGTCACAGCAGATACACACTCACACTCTCTCTCGCTCTCTTGCTCTCTCTCTCTCTTTACATTAATTATCATCAGCTCTAATCATCATACACACCATGCCATGATTGTGATGTCTTGTTTCTAAGCCAGAATCAACACGGGAGGATACAAAACTCAAATATTTTTCCTAACTTTCCAACAGAGGAGCCATCAATTTATGCTCATGAGTAAGGGGTGAAAAACTTTATTCAAGAGAAAAACATTATTCAAGAGTTAAAGTCAAATTCTTGACTTTAACTCTTGAATAATGTTTCTTTCATAGAGGAGGGGAGGAGTGGAGGGATTTAAATAGCCTACGTTTAGGGGAATCGCCCCCAGATTGAATCTATTAAGTTTAAGGGGATGATGTCACTTCTCCCCACTCCTCCTTCACTCCTGTTTCGCTTGGTATTTTCATCTGTTACAGTCTTTTTCTGAAACGGACTGTGCATTAATTCCCACTGATTTGGTTTATAGGCATGGGCTGTTGATGACCCTGGACCCACATCAGAATTTTTAAAAGTGAATGTTCATTAGCTTGAAGGTTTGAATGCCTGTAATCATCTTTAAAGTGACAATGTATGAAAATGACTGCTATCACCTGAATATGCAGTTCCCATTGGCTTAACATTGGATTTATATAGTTTCAACTCTTTGTTTACCTTTCCTTCCCACATCTTACTGTTTTGTTTCAATCTCCCATGGCGCCATTTTTGACCCAGGTTCTCCATAAATAAACTATAAAAACCACAGTATGTTACCTGCTCAGCAACAATCAGCACACAGACACATTTAGCAACAAGCTGGGGAACATAAAGTAAACACTAAGCAGCTAAAGAGATACATTTTTCCCAGTGGAGTTGCAAGAGACCCTAAACAGAACTAAAAGAAGAGTGAAGATTGATCGTACATTTGCCGGTCCAAATTAATGATAATGTTGCTTCATACCTGCGGGATTTGTAAGAAGGAAAGTGTTCAAAAGTTCACCACATCATCTTGATATTAAGTAATTGCTGTGTTTACTGTACTTTGCTGTTGCTAAGTGACAATCAATGATTGCAGGTTTGAGGTACATATGACATTGCAAAACCATTAAGGGAAGTTGAAAAAGGGGAAGAAGTTAAATCGTAGCTGAGCCGGTGTTGTAAAAAGTATGTGCTATCAGTGTGGCCTTAGGTTGAAGGTCAGAGGGGTTCAATCCAAAGTAGTTCAGCCTCACAGCTACCATCTAAATTAAATTAGAGGATAACAGGAATTTTAACACATTTCAGACTGTTTTGAAAAACAGTGTTTTGAGAAACAGTGTTTTTAAAAACACTCTCAAAACAGCAAGTTGGTTTTTTTCACTTAAACTGTGAAAAACACTTAAACAAACATGATAGGTTTCAAGATGTGTTTAATAGTGTTCTTTGGAGGTTCTGGTAGAAATATTGTGTTACTTTTGGACAGGCTATGTTTCAACCTCACATTTCCAATAAGAAATATGAGATAATCATTTTTTTTGCATCTCACTCTTGGCCATCACACAAACACACACACACACACACACACACACACACACACACACACACACACACACACACACACACACACACACACACACACACACACACACACACACACACACACACACACAAAGACATGCATACGCACATTCATGGTCTACATAGGATACAATATATGAGATACAATACTCCGTTCCATTTTTGGGATGGCAAAACCCCAACATAGTTGTTTGCTGACTTTTTTCTGCTCACAAAGATAATAACTTAAGATAGGGGAACACCAGCCATAACGTTTTATTTAAATCTCATTATTTTTAAAGGGCTTTTTTGGGTTAGATTTGAGGAAA
Source organism: Eleginops maclovinus (assembly GCF_036324505.1). Taxonomy (NCBI): domain Eukaryota; kingdom Metazoa; phylum Chordata; class Actinopteri; order Perciformes; family Eleginopidae; genus Eleginops; species Eleginops maclovinus. The sequence continues at coordinate 13,963,150 of NC_086364.1, read as the reverse complement.
ACTCAAGGTAAAATGTTAAAACCTGGGGTTATGATTGTTCAAACTACGGCCCAGGGGGCAAACTGTGGCAAATGGCACTCAGCAAAATTCAAAAAGTATAATGGAATATGGCCCACAACTTAAACTTGTGATTTTCTTATATTGTACTTCTTAAACACAAATGAAAACATATATAACACTTTAGTATTCATGTGTTAATAAGCCCACTTTTCAAATAAATTCAGTTAATTAAGGTTGAAAACATTTTGTAACAAATATTAGTTAATAAAAAATAAACAAACTTGAAATATACCCTTCATATTTCCCCTTATTATAAGCAATCAGAGGCTTCTGTTTTAAGGAATGAGCTGCCAACACTTTTTGTAACAAAATAAATAAAACCCTATGGAAAGCTGTAATGTAGGTTGTTTTCTTTCCTAGAGTATATAAAATTATTAAGCTAAATTTACCTAAATTTGATGGATTTTGGTCATTTATAAATTAACTTAAGAGGCAATATACCACACCTCTAGTGAGTGGCACAGACCTTCGTATGTTTTTCTGGATGTGGACCTCAGTGAAAAAAGTTTGGCCACCACTGGTTTAGTGAAATGACGTAAAACTTTCCATAAAAAGAGAATGAATGTGCGTGTGCGTGTATGTCTCACCCATTCATGCGACAGTAGCTATTGTGACAGAAAGTGACGGGTGTGCGGGTGGATGTGAAAACTTTGGATGCCCAAGACCTCCACTGAACCGCAGCAGCACACTGGCTGAGCCCTCAGCAAGGGAGGAGTCTGCCGCCAGCCTGCAGTGATAAAGCACGGCTGCTCCTGACGGTAGTGGAAAACAGATTTGGAGGAGGAAGTCTCCGAGTGCCGTCTTCAACAGGAATGAACTCTCTCTCATGCAGTGTGCATCTCATACTCTGACTAGTGGACTGTCTGTTATTCACGGGGATACATCTGCTTCGTCTCCTTTAAGCTGGTCTTTAAAGTGTTCCTTCACGTTTTCCTCCACTACTTTAAATCAAACAGCTTTCTAAGATGACCTGGACGGCGAACGGTTGTTTTGTCACTCTGGCCATCCTGTTTCTGTGGCGAGGGGAAGACGTAGCAGAAGCCTGCAGCTGCTCCCCAGCGCATCCTCAGGAGGCGTTCTGCAACTCAGACATTGGTAAGTCCATCCAGTGAGTCAAACGAATGAATATGATGCAGCATTTAGTCAGTATGTATTTGAATATATGATGTGGAGGATGTTTTCATGGATTGCTGACAAATAAAGTTTTGGTCTAAATGCTTAGAGGGAAACTTTTCCTACTCTTGTGTTTACAATTACAGGGGGAGGAGGAAGAAGATGGAATTTTCTGTCTCTCAAGCTTTCTTTCCACTGACCTCCCCCTTTTTTTTCTATTCCTCTCTTTAATCATATGTTGATATTATAGCCTTGACAGCGACATAAATGCCCTTTGTGTTATTTACCAGTTTATCTGACTTTTTGTTGTGAACACAAGAAAAAAAACAAAAACAAACATATTTTCAAAGTGTTTACAATATTGCTTACAAAGCATTTTTGCCACATCAATGGCTTTTTATTGAGGCTAATTATAGTCTCCCCCAAGTTATTTACACTATAATCAGATGTAATACAAGGATTTTGCCTCAGTTCTTTTAGTACATAACATTCCCATAATAAGAGCTAATTAAATAAGCAATTAAAAGCAAGTCATGCAGAAATCTAGAAACATATCTGGAATAAAACAAGATTAGAATAAAAAGATATTGGTATCTCATCTGGTGAGTAAACTATGGATGGAGTAAGGCTCATCTATATTATGCAAAACAAAGGACTCCCACCATCCTTAAATCAGTGGTTGAGAGGTTTATGGTGCACTTCCGTAATGACTGCTAAATGGCAATTTGATTTGCTCTTTCTTAAAGGTCATGTGGATCTTTTCCCAGTACTTTCTAAATACATTTTTTAACCTATTACAGAAAACTGCTTGGTGCTGCATCAACACAGGCCTTAAGCTAATGGAGTCTCAACAGTGACCAGCTTGTTTAGCTTTTTACATTTGCTGAGGGTCTTTTTTCTTGGTTGTGAGCTGGCTGAATGTGTGGTATGTATACAGAAGCTGACTTATTCAAAGGCTTCTCTTTACCATTGGATTCCATGGCGCTGGCGGGTAAAGAAACCACATTATCCTGCGGGAGAGTTTACTGTAGAAAAGGAAAAAAAGTAGTTCCTCTGACCTTACGTCACTAAAAAAGGGAAGAAAGTTTGCTGAGATGACATTTAACATTTACTGTGATTTCAAACTGATCAGTTTCAACACTGAGGTCAGCTCCTAACATGACCTTTACCCCCCGAACCTTGCTTCAGCACCATGGATAGACCTTACTACTTGAATAAACCATCATTTTGTTAAGATCAGCCTTTCTGGCCTAAAGGGTCTTGATACTTAAACAAGTTAAGCTGTGACGTTTATGGAATGTAAAGTCACTGTGGCTGCTTTAGAGAAAATTAATGGGTGGCTGACTTTGCAAAATATGTTTTGTTGAGCTAGCACACTAAAATGAAGGTGGTTATTTAACATTGCTGGTTCTGCCTTTATATGTTTCCTTAGTTTTAATGTTTTATTTGAGTTTCTGGTCAACTGTCCAGGCGATTTTGTATTTGTAAGATAAAACAAAGTTATTTGGATTAAAACAATGTTAATAGTAAGACACTGTCTTGAGATCCCCCTACCTACTGTATACTGTCAGACAAGTACTAGTTGCATCGACTATTTGCTCCTAGCACTAGGATGGGTTAAATGCAGAGGACACATTTCACTGTGTGTGCTCTGCTGTGTGCATGTAGGTGACTAATAAAGAGGGTTTCACCCTCCGATTCTATCTATCTATTTCATACTCGGTTAAAGTGAATTTCTTAAGAAAGGGGCAAACAAAGTATTCTGAAATTACTATTACGTTTGCAACCATTGCAACATTAGGGTCTGTTGCAACTTCACTTTACAGATGCTCTGTTGTACTTCATACAGTATTTATTGGAAGGCAAAATTCAGTTACCATGAAAAATGCAGGTCAAATATAATTCCTAATAAAACATACAAGTAGGTTACCGAGTAAGATCATTAATCTTAATGGGACCTAATTGACCTCAGCTTTCAGTGTTTTACTAGACCCCTTTTTTTTTCCTTTCTCAAAAAACACCAGCAGGTCAGCTATAGTTGTAAACATGTATTTCCATGTGTCTTGTAAAACAGACAGAGCAGGAACAAAAAAATATTTCCTCATAAATTGAAATCCATCCCTTGGGTCCTTGGCTGACGCACAGGAATGCTGTGCAGTCATATGCTGCACTCATTATGGATTTGCAGTTTATTCCACATTTTCTCTGTGATTGTTAAATGTACCTGAGTCCGTTATGTGAACAAAGTGTGCTAATCATTTGGGAAATGAAAAAAAGACAAAACAAAGCAGATAGAATATCTCTCACAACAGCTGCTCAACTCCAGCATCACTGGTTGTGATGCATTGCATCGATTGGTCAGGCAGGTTCATGTAATGCTCTAAAGCAAATACACAATACCACAATACTCACCTGTCCAATACTGCGTGTAAACGTTTGTACATTATCAAAGTCAAAGTCCACTTTATTGTCAAGGGGGGGGGGGGTATACAGAAAAAAAAACTAAGTAATATATACATATGTTTGACACAATCAACACAGTTTGACGGTAGTGCAAGTAGTTCTTTAGTGCAATTATTATCATCTTGTACAATCCTCAATTGGACGCAAGAAATAAAAAACATGAAAATGTAAACAAATAATTAATAATATTAAGGTTGAATTAAACCTATGTATAATTGTAAAGGTTCAGCAGAGTAATTGTTTGGATGTGTAGTTTAGTGTTCATCATTCAAAGTCTTCCCACTTTGCGGCTTCTCCGAAAGGATAACAGATGTACAGGCTCTGCAATTACAGGACATTCCTCAGCTTTCTTGTCCTTCCCTCTTTGTATTTTCAAGACAATGCTGCATACACAATATTGTGTTTATTTATCAGTAACTGGCAAATTAGATGGTTTCCTTGGTCCCCAGTTTTCTGAAATGTATGTTGTGTATAGGGCTTGGTCAGCATGTAAAAAACTAATAAAATCATGTCCTGCTGGAATTATACTATATATCATCACATGACTGAAAATAACTTAAGCTTCGGGAGTTAAATGCACACTATATCACCTTAAGACATAGATTAATGTGTTAGTGCATTGGAGCTTGTTCTGGATTTATTGATAATTGTTCATGATAAAAGCTGGAATGTGGATGTTCTGCAAATAATGAATGGAAGATAACATGATATCATTTGTTTATTTAAGCATGTTGAAAGTCATTTAAACCTTCACCCAAAATTGCCCTCAAATTATATACCGATGTATATATGCATGAACCCAATAATTCACAATTTATTTTACAAACTGTGCCTATTTTTTAAACTTGCTCAAGTTGTGATATGTAAACTAAAGCCATCTTCACTGGAGTAGGTTATCACTTGGTAAAGTTTACCATTATACATTCTTCCTGTAGTGTGAACAACTTTGTCGGTATATCTGAAACTTCACAGCAACTCTACTGCACAGAGGGAATTTGCAATTTTCCTGTCTTAAAACTTAATCCTCCCTCCCTCCCTCCCTCCCTCCCTCCCTCCCTTTTTTTTTTTTTTTTTTTGCCCTTTACCTCTTCTCCCTGACTACTTGTAGGTTTGTATCAGTCTTGCTTTGAAGGCTTCTTCTTGTTTGCAAAAGACGCTGGCTACTTCTGCTGTGTGACTGTTAATCCTGTCTGTGTTCTCCTCTGTTCCCCTGCCTTGAGTACGCAACCATCCTCTTCACTCCATCACGCCTTCACAAACTTTCCTTTTCCCCCTTTTTGTTTTTTTGTGTGTTGACTCACTAGAACCTTAAAAGGAGACAACTCTACAACTCTATTGTCAATGAATTAGGGCACATATGGCTTGCAGCTTCATACATTAGTCATATTAAAATCAAGTGAAAGGCTTGTATGGTAAGGCAGAGGGCTGGTGATGGTCTAAGGCGGTCAGTAGCTGCCACCTTGAGAAAGACTCGACTTGAACTGAGACTTCAGAGAGAACATCTGTTATACATTAACTTTATCGCAAGTCCACTTAAAAGCTTGACTTTTGAATATCATCTTGTAAGCATAGTAGTACAGTGAGTCAGTCATCACTGCATATCCACAATTGGATTCACATGACACAAGCAGTGAATGTGAAACATATGAAACATATTCTTGTGTTTAATACTCAGCTCAAAGGCTCGTTCTTATGGCTTTGATGATGTTTTTCCACTTGAACTGTTCTATTTTTTCCACTGTCAAAACATCGCTGAATCAAGGAGCTGAAACTTATGAGTGCAAGAGAGAAAAGGAGAGAAAATGAAAGGTTTCACAAGAAAGGAAGAGAGGCTGATTTGCATGTCAGCAACCTCTATCCAGACACAGAGGCAGGCCGGCAGAGAGGCCTGGGGGCGAAGGAGAGCATTCTAGTTCAGCTCAAAGACTGCTGACTGGCTTCCTCCTGTGTCGGCCTGGGAGCAGGCAGCACACATTCCTCGCTCTGATTGCAGCTGATGAAACACTCATGTTGCTTCTGTCTTCCCAGCACCTGGCAGATGCAGACTCCTCAGATCCAAGCCACAGCAATGTGTTGTGGCTGACTTTAGCATGCCAAACCTGGGCAGGGCTTGGATCAGATACAGACAGACTAATATCCTGTTCAGTTTTAAAATGATAATGGTGTTTGACTTTGAAACCCATGTCTTCAAATTACTTGTATGTAAATATGGGTTGTTTTTGTCTTGTTTGCAGTTTTAAGGGGAAAGGTAGTTGGAAAGCAGGAGGTTGATGCTGGCAATGACGTCTATGGAAACACCATCAAGCGTATCAAGTATGACATCAAACAAATCAAGGTACGTGGGATTTAAAGCAATCATATTCATGTTGGGGTATAAACTTGTTCCTATATGACTCTAAATGTACTTTGCTTTGTCTGAATTGTCAGATGTTCAAAGGTCCCAGCAATGATATTGATGCCATCTACACCGCTCCCATTTCTGCAGTGTGTGGAGTGACCCTGGAGAATAATGGCAAGGAGTATCTTATCACAGGTACAACTTTTACCACATTTCAAATAACACTAAAAATAACAAATATCGTTCTTCAATGAGCCTTTGTTTTATGTCATCAAATGCACTTTTCCCTCCCCCAGGCAAACTGAAGTCTGACGGGACGATGCACATCACACTGTGTGACTTCATTAAGCCCTGGGATGAACTGAGTGAAACCCAGAAGAAGAGCCTGACTGAGCGCTATGAAATGGGCTGTGGATGCAAGGTGGAAAATGACCACAAACAAAAATAATCTTTAAAAATGCCGAGTTGCACGAGTTGTAAATGTAATCCCTGATCTTGGTTTCTTTTCTGATCCTCAGATCACCCGCTGCACCTCCATCCCCTGCATGATCAGCAGCCCGGCGGAGTGTCTGTGGACGGACTGGCTGATTATGAAGACGGTCAACGGAGGGCAGGCCAAACACTTTGCTTGTATCAAGAGGAGTGATGACTCTTGTGCCTGGTACAGAGGGTCAGCACCACCCAAAAAGGATTTCATGGACATCGAAGACCCTTAATTCCCCCACTGACAAATAGTGTGAGGATGTCTGAGATAAAATTCATCTTTAGTTGTTTTCTTCTTAAAAAGCCATAGGGTGTGTTTTCTATGGTAAGGTTGTTTATTTTTATTTACAGGACTTATTCATCTTAAAAATGCAGCCCTTTCAGACACTTCTACCCCTAAATGCAAAGCACTTCTTCATAATCCATTTCTCTGTCAGCTGAAATAATAAGGATAAGGATTAGTCATCACAATTCAGTATTAATGTTCGTAGCATTTGAGTTCTTTAGGAATTTATTTACTTTTTTTGGAAACAACGTTTTTGTTTTAAAGTGAACTATAATTCAAAACATACATACATAAATTCAAACTGTAACAATTATGTTAATTAGTATATTCATAGATAACATTAGCTGGCAAACGGCGTCCTGACTTGTGAGAGCAGAGCTACATACAGGAAGGAGAGCCTTTGCCTGTCCTGGTTTAGGTTATTTCTCATGCGAATGCAAAACTCTTTTCATTTTTCTTTCTTTTTTTTGTTTTGTTTTGTTTAAAGTGTGGCAAAGCTTTTTAGAGCAAGTACAATCAGTGTTTTAGCTAAATGTTGTCTTTAATTATCCTGAATAAAAAAGAATGCACTGTAAATCCAATTGATTAACAAAATAAACAGTGATATTGTCTTTAATGAAAAAATGTCCAAAAAGAAGATTGAATCCTTTATTTTTTTTAATATAACAGCTTTTCTCTGTGTAATGCTTTAGCATATTTTATTTAAAAATGTTTTATGATTCATCATAATATGTTTGAAAAGACCCCGATATTTTGATACTTTTTGTTACAAGTGACACCTTAAAGACGGGACCAATATTTTACCAGTATTTGCAAGCAAATGTTTTAATGTGCATTAAAATTGTTTGCCTGAATTTTAACTCTGGCTTGCTCATCTTTTGGGACATTGAGTTTAAAAATATACAATCACAAAACATCCATTACTTGCAGCCTTTGTTATGCGTATTAAAGTGTTGAGCAAATGTCATAATGTCATAAATGTAAAAAGATTCTTGGTAACTGTAGTTAGTATGATGTCTTGTGCTGGTTTCACATGAGACATTTGAGATGATTTTTGCATGCATGTCCAGCTGAAACAATGCTGTACGTCTTGACTATTATATTAAATGCCAAACCCTGTTTTGATGCTTTGCTTTGGTTTTTTACACGTCACTGGGTACTGTGTCCATATTCACATGACTCCTGCAGTCAACATTAAGTGCAACAAATTAAAATCATATTTTTTCTAGACATATATATATATATATACAAAACACATTTAGTTTAAATGACAGAAAAGCTACTTCATAGTTTTAGTTTGAATAGATACATTGTGCAGAGAAAACATGACTTCACATTAGTTCAAGGCAGGCACAAGTCCTACAGCAGGACACAGACAACAACTGTATAATAAACTTAGGGAAATGTTTGACAGTAGTTAGGCTACCAGTAACTCTTTGCGACATTTGAAAAGCAATCTGCTGCCGCTTAGTGGAGAAAACTAAATATGAAATTCACAGACATTCCTTCACGAGTCTGAGCACAATATGAGTCTATTTATCTGGATGATATAATACCCTTGAATGTAAATAAGAGATTAATATAACATAGTGATTGTTGGATACATGAGTTAGAATACAAGTCCGTATACCGTGATGATTTCTGATGGCATTTTACGACAGTGAAATATATGTGGTCAAACCATGTAGAAATATGGAAATTGACACAAGGGAAACGATTTCATTCCTGGAGGGATTTTAATGTGTTTGAGAGGAAACTTCAATTATTCGAGTCTAAAATAAGCATACAATTGAGGAATTACCAGCGCTCTTTGTTGTGAGATTACATTATAAATTATAATATGAATTGCACCGATTGCATCAATGGTAAACAGCGGTGGCTGGAAGTCACGTGTGGTTTTCTCTCCCGACAGCGCTGCCTCAGTTTAAGCGCTGATTGGCTGAGCCTTTCAGCTACGGTGTGACCTATTCTCCGATTGGTCTTTCATCCCTGTCAATCATTATTGTCGCCGCCCTCTGATAATGCAGCATGGGCGAAAATACCAGACCCAAAAGCTACAGCCGAGGAAGCACACCGCTCTACTGTTAACGATTTTGGACGAGTGAACTAAAAGGTTAGTAAAGCATTTCCTTTTTCATTGCCGTAATATGTGTTAGCATATATTTCCGTGATGATTAAGTTTAACACACTGTCTGGTTGTTGGGTATTGTTAGCCACCTGGTCGCTGAGATGCTAACCCACATTGAGGGAGGCTCTCGCCACGTTAAGTTAGCTCGCTGGCTAATTTGCTGCTGCTACTGTCAAGTAAACAGGCGGAAGACGATAAGGCGGGCTGCAAGAAATGGCTAATATTCAAACACAGAATTATATAGTTATAGATCGAAGTAACGACGACGGGTTGTCTCAACTTAAGACTGTTCAGGTCGACATCACCGCTAACTGTGGTCGGTGTTAGCAACTTAGCATTTAGGCTATGATGAGTTGACTTCAGCTGGAGTGCTGAGGCTGCCCGGTTAGTGGAGTCAATCACGATAATGACGAACCATAAGGACTGAAAACCCCAAAAGACAGACAGTTAGGTAGCTGTCAAATGTATCAATAATAATGAAGGGATTTTAGAAGTGACAGCAGTAGCTGTGCTGCCTTCAGGTGCTCCCTTAAAAAATCCCTCGTTTGCCTTATGTCCACGAGTGGGTTAGTGTGATTTGAGGTGCTTAGTGGTTACTATAAATAGTTTTTTTTCATTTAAACATTAACTGGTGGAGCAGCTTTATTTTTGTTAGCAACACTATTTGAATAGTTAAATAATTGAACAAAACGGCCTTACCTTTTTTTTTATCCAACTACCTTAATAGTGCTCTATCTGCTCTCCAAATTTTTGCAAATGGTGCATCATAAAACGTGCATATGTCGTATTGAGTTGTTTACTTTTTTTTGTATCAGTCGTGACGGAAGCAATTGAAGTCATTACATATTTGTTTTCCAGGTGAACTTCTCTATGATCTAAAATGACATTATGAACATATTTGCAAATCAATTTAGTTTTTCTTCGGAGAAGCAGCTTGCGTTCTTGTGTCTAGTCTTTAGAAACACATTTTCATCCTATTGGAGAAGCTGGAACCAGCCTAAGTTTAACATTTTTGCTTAAAAAAAAAGAGATTTAGCTAAATCTCTCATGATTTTATTTGAGTTAATAATGTAATCAAATATTTGACCAAATATTGTAGCTTTATGAACAGTTTTTCAAATGCACCTGTTACTAAATCGATTTTTGCCATATTTCCGCATGGTTCAGAGTTTGAGATTGATTTGAGCTCTATAAAAGTTTCCCCTAAAGTAAACATTTCGAAACAATGCAGTGTGTCGTGTTGGCCATGTGAAGGCTACTGTTGATATGAATTTTTTAATCTCTTATGTAGTGGTGCTAATATAATCTACGAGTGTATGTTATCAGAAACCTTGGAAAAGAAATCACATTTGCTGTTATTTTCCCTGTGATTGCATTACTAATGTATTTCAGCAGATTACAGATAATATTCACAACTCCAATGATGTGTATAAGCATGTCAGTGTGAGGAGTACTTCTGAAATATAAGACAAGCAGTTATATATTGTTTATAGCCAGTATATAAATCATTAGAGGACTTAAAAGTGCCATTTGTTTCCATGGTCATATTGAGAGGTAATAGCATATTAAATACACTGCAGTTGCTTGAAATAGTTTAAGTAGAGACTATACCTGAATGCAAATCCCTTGTCAGTATTTTTGGTAGATACAGGTCTTTGGCATCATTAATGGTGGTAGTATTCATATGTGGATGAAGGGGTCAGTCCAGGCACCGGCTCGCAAGTAGACAGTACTGAGCTAACTGACCAATTTAATGGTGCAGTGTGATGAAACAAATGTTTTTTTTGCCCACTTAAAACACCTGTGTTGTGGTCAGTGTATCAACCCTGCCGCCTGGTCTTGCAGTTGCATCACTGCAGGTAGTAGAGTCCCTGTGGGCCTTGCCGTTTTTTAGTTGTATCACTATCACATGAAGGTCAGTGTGTCCTTGTGCATACAATGCATGTTCAGCCCTCCTTCCCTCTTTATGACGTCAATGCCTACTCTGATGAGCACGATGATCATGATGCTTTGGTGTTCGTGTCGAACTGTTACGTGATGTAATGCTTTCCCTTTTTTAAGAAGGATTTGTTGTGTTTGGAGCAGTAGGATAGTGAATGCCCCTTGGTCAGCACTAAACATATTTTGCCAGCCTGCTGCCTTTTAACACGTCAGAAGTCAATCAATGGGCTACGTCTTGCAGACATTTCTTTTTGTTTACACTGAAATATATAACAAATGCAAATATTATTTATCATGTGATTGATAGTCACGATGATTTGCAGATAAAACTGAAGAAACATGCCTATCGGTGGAAGATAACAATAAAGCATTGATGCAGGCATGATAAATGGCAGTTAACAGCAACTGTTTACACCTCATGTGCTCTCATGCTTGTCCTCTCCCTTTCTCATACACTCTCCGCCACCCTCCGTACCAACGTCTGCTGTGTTACATAACTGTGGGGACAGCTGCCAAGACCCAGCTGGCTTCTCGGATGCATTCAGTCCTTATATCTCTTGTGGAGCCACGTCAGGATCTGTGGCCTGGAGAGGGTGTTATTGGGCACTTACGTGATTATCTGAGATATAAATTCAACATTTATTTGCTCAACTGAAGGTTTACTTATGGTGCTGTTCAGCTCAAAGGGCCATTGACACTGCCATAGTGACAGTTTAAAGTCTCAACACATTGAAAATGAAAAAGAGAAAGACAGTCAAGGTACTGTGAGGTGCTTTGTTGTAGATCCAATAGAACATTTGATTTATCCCTATAGGAAATGAGTGTTATTCATTTTTGTGAGCCTATTCAAGTCATTTTGTGAACATTTTATGACGTCCAACTTTCTCTGCAGTGATGTTCCAACAATGCCGATAGTGGATAAACTCAAAGAGGCATTAAAGCCTGGTCGAAAGGACACTGGTGATGAGGGCGACCTCAACAAACTGTTGGCCTCTTCTGCCAAGAAGGTCCTCTTGCAGAAGATAGAGTTTGAGCCTGCCAGCAAGGGTTTCTCATATCAACTGGACAGCCTAAAGAACAAATATGTTATCCTCAATCCCCGGAACGAGGGCGCTACGGGCCAGAAGGCCACAGAGCCCACCCCAATAAAGAGGCAAGGTAAGCAATTGAACTGTAACATTTTGATGGTTTGACATTTTCCATATTCACCTTTTTAGTTCAAGCCATAAAAGTGAACCCAACAGAGAATTACACAGGATTCACTGCATTTCTTCTTCAGTCTCAGAGAACATAGTTGGGGGCCAGAGCGATGGGATCCCTGCCCCACAGAAGATGCTCTTTCCAGGGAATAAGCTCGCCCTTAAATGGGAGCGGGTGTACAGGGTGGGAGCCGGTCTCCACAACCTAGGAAACACCTGCTTCCTCAACTCCACGGTGCAGTGTCTCACCTACACCCCGCCACTTGCCAACTACTTACTCTCAAAGGAGCACAGCCGTGCCTGTGAGTATTTGAGTCATGCTCTTCAATTCTGCCAAACTCCCAGCTTTCCTACTATTGTTGACTCATATTTAAACCCACACGTTTAATTATTGCCCTGAAACATTCAGTAGACTGTGATTTACTGACTTAATTTCACCCAGACTTATTATGTGTTGTTATTACAGGTGACATGCATAACATACAAAATGACAATTGAATTAGCCCATATGTGATGAGGGTCTCCCACCTTGATAAAGACCTCAGAATAACTCAGATTTTCATTGTGTTTATCTTTGTTTTAGGTCACCAGTCAGGCTTTTGTATGATCTGTATAATGCAGAACCATATCATCCAAGCCTTTGCCAACACAGGCAATGCCATCAAGCCTGTCTCCTTCATCAGAGACCTGAAAAGTAAGTAAACCCCACCCCCCTCCACTTCCTTCAACACCATGTGATTGTTTCTGAGCTCGCTAGTATCAAAGTAGGTTTTGTCAGGAGGTACAGACACCTGAATTCCTGTTTGAAAATGCTCGAGGCGCGGTGACGCAGCGCTGGCCACCGTGTCCCATGTGACAGCCGGTAACCACAGTGCAAAATAGAGCGGTGAGAGTGCTGGCTGTGAATGAACAGCATGTAGAGGAGAGATGAGGTGCGAGTTGCACCTTGACACGGTGAGGTACTGTGCTGCTGTCTCACAAAAGCTCCCCCTCCCATCCCTCCCTCCCTCCCTCCCTACCTGCCTGCTACTTCCTTATGTGCTGCTGCAATCAAGTCTCCACCTCCTGCGCCTCTTTTTCCACCTCTCCCTCCCCCCCTTCACCCCCCTCCCTCCCCAATGCCCTCTCTGTCTCCTTGTGACTGCAGGCTGAGAGGAGCAGCTTTAGCACAAAATTGTGCAGTCCACCATTTTCACTCCGTTTCAAACCGAGCTCTAAGATGCACCCTGTGTTTTCAGGGTCTCCCTTTCACACGCGTCTAGCTGGTGGCCATCCCCACAGTTAGAAGTGGCCCCCCCCCCCCCCCCCCCACACACTTCAAAAAATACAAATGCAGCGCAATGTCATCACACTAAAATCAAAAGAGCTTACTGCAACTGATCCTGAAAGCACCACAGGTCTCAGAGCCACTGCCTCTCACACTGAATAAAACCAGAGGATCATATGCCAACAGAGTTCATATACACTAGATGTTGTCGCCCCCCCCCCCCCCCCCCCATGCATCGCCCTGAATGGGTCATTAGAGCATGGTGTCTTATTCCTCCTTCCCTCTCAGGGGTGACTCATTGCCATAAATGCACAGCGATGCTATGCCAGGAATGACCACATAATTCTGAAGGCCTTTTTCCATTAGGAAATAACCGTACATTATCTCTAATGTGAGGCTTTTAGATGGGATGTCAGTCTGCTGACGTCGTAAGCTGCTTATGAGGTCATGGTCATTTTACTGCATATGGAACTAACCTTTGTTATAGTCACTGTAAGAAGCCAGTAGAGTGTACTCTTTAAACTTAACAACATATTCAATAAATCATCTTCCTTGATTACTACTCTATAATGTGCGCATATGCTCCACCACTTTGCATAAATATTGTGAATACATTTTCTCATTTAAAAAAAAAAAAAAAATGGCTGTCCAGTTGCCGTCATTAAATAGGAAACACTAGCTTGTTTGCACCTTTTGCATCCCATAATACCGACAGGAAGTTGTCTGGTTATGAAGCCCCTTTGCTTTTATGCAGAAACGTATTTTGACAGGACACGAATGTTGGCTGACTTAAGGATTGTTGATGTTTCCTCTAGCTGCTCTGCTGTCCTTTTGTTGTCATCATGTCTCTGAATTGTGGGAAATCATTTAAAAGAAACATATAAGCTTTAAATGTTTAAGATTTATTCTATGAACATTTTCTTCTGTGCACTCGGCTCCGCTTTTATTTAAAACGGTTAATAAGCCTAAAGCAGTGATGATTGCTTGCCCGTTAAGAATCTTGCAACATCTACTCTAAACTCTCCTTTTCCAGTAAGTGATGAGGCTAAATCATGATTCATTGTCCTCATTTTGTTAATGCATTCAGGGTTGGAATACTTTAATTAGCACAAAGCTTACTTTTTCTTTTGTCTCTCACAGAAATTGCCAGACATTTTCGCTTTGGAAGCCAAGAGGATGCTCATGAATTTTTGCGGTACACCATCGACGCCATGCAGAAGGCCTGTCTCAATGGCTACCCTAAGTAAGGCTTTACAATGGTTCCATTAAAGTGTTACAAGTGTGTATGTTTTACTGGAGCCCCTTTGTGAAGCTAGACCTGGTAGGGAAGCTCACTGGCGAGTCTCTGTTACTTTCGTTAAACAGCAGCAAAGGGATGAAGGTAGTTCTGAGCAGTTCTTCTCCCTGTCTTTTTAGGCTTGACAGGACGACCCAGGCCACAACCCTGGTTCACCAGATCTTTGGAGGTTACCTCAGGTCAAGAGGTAATAGCTTTTTTGTTCTCTGAAAGAAATGTAAAACAAATATTGCCTATAGAGCTGTTCTCTCATTATGAATTTGACAATTGATGCTTCTTTTTTATGTATTGATCCATTACCCAGCTGACTAAAGACATGTCAACAAAATCTTTATTGCCAAAACCGCTTGATGTAGTTCAATTCTCTTTATGCTGCGTTAACACATGCAGTTCTAAAGTAAAATGCAGTCGCTGCTTTATACGAAAAACATTGTTTTAACTATCTGAATGAGCCTTTATTTCCAAACCAAACACTTGGGGGTCATAAGAATTGAGAGCTTTTTAAAAACTTACTGATGGTGCAAAATAAGATTACATGTATTCTTACTTTTTCTTTTAAAGATCACATTCCCGACATATTAAAGAGACTCTCTTAATGTGTAGTTACACTTCCAATGAATCCCATTTGCATAAGGACAAGTAACTTGCCTTTTTATAGTTTCATTTGAAATACAATTTCAAAAAGATAAAGTAGCGCAGCATGTCTCTCAACTCTCCAAATTTCAGATATTAAATATCATTTATCAAACTCACTCCCAATAATTAGCGATTTTGAGCTCATACATGTGTTTATAAGATACAGCATTTAGCAATTGTAGGATATACAGAACTTGAAATGTAAATATTAGTGATATTTTAATATTGATTTCTTCTGAACCCAACCTAATACTCGCGTTTGTTTTTAAATGTCCTTTCAGTGAAATGCTCTATTTGTAAAAGTGTGTCGGACACGTATGACCCTTATCTGGACATCGCTGTAGAGATTCGGGTATGGTAAACAAGATCTTATTAAACCTTTTATTTCCATGGAGATATTATTTCTTATTGGTTTTAAACGTGACTCACCGACACCATGCATTTCATTTGTTGTGTGTTTCAGCAAGCGGCAAACATTGTTCGTGCCCTTGAACTGTTTGTGAAACCAGACGTCCTATGTGGGGAGAATGCCTACATGTGTGCCAAGTAAGTGCCATCATGGATTCTGCAAACGTTATGGATTAAAAATATATATTTGAATGTTAACGAGTGTCTCATAATCTTTTCTGTGTCATTGCTTATCTGCAGGTGCAAAAAGAAGGTTCCAGCGACGAAGCGCTTCACAGTCCATCGAACATCTAACGTGCTGACCGTTTCACTGAAGAGGTTTGCCAACTTCAGCGGTGGAAAAATAACGAAGGTGACATTTTAACACTACTGGTTGTTCTTGAAAAGGCTGTTTCATTTCTCAGTGATCTCATATTTCTCGTTTGGCTTTTCCTCCCAGGATGTTGGTTACCCAGAGTTTCTGAACATCCGCCCCTACATGTCTCAGAGCTCGGGCGACCCTGTTATGTACGGCCTCTACGCAGTCCTGGTTCACTCTGGCTACAGTTGCCACGCTGGCCACTACTACTGCTATGTGAAGGTAAGCTGAGCAGCACACAATCTAAAAAAAATCTGAGGATGATTTAATGAGGAAAAAAAAGAAAATTAGCACAATTAAGGCACGCAGTCTTTAAAGTCTCAAATTAAACATTTTCACCAACGAATTACTTAAAATATTCTAACATCATACCTGAAGGAATGATACAAAAACACAATAGGAATAGACATAGAAGAAGTGAGTAGCTAAATTTAATTTCTAAAAACTAAACTTCAACAATTTGAAACTTCTTTTGTTTGTAACGGCTTTGAACTTCACTTATCAGTAGCAACATTTTTTGTTATTTATTATTATTTATGTATTTATTCAATTTTAACATTTATCACATTACACAACCAAACTTTGCCCAACATATGGCAGATTACAAAATAATTAGTAACTTTTAGTCTTAACATTTGTTTCCAATATTGTATGACTTCAGATGCATTACTTTGTCCTTTTTTCTTAATTCTAGCTCAAAAGAATCTTCTATCATGGTATATGTTGTTTTATATCATATATCATATACATAATGATCAATATAAAACCAAATATAATATATTTCTGAGAAAATAAATTGATAAACAGTTGATTATAAGCAGTCTGCTTTTGAATAATCCAAAGAATTACCTGGAAAAATCCCAAAGTCACAGTACGCATGTCCAGCATTGCCACAAAACATTCTTTCCTTTAATGGGCTAATACAGCCACACACATTAGAAAGAAAACGGCATCGCTTTAAACTGTAATGCAAAATTTGACAGGAAACACATTCCCATTGTTTCATCGTATATATCGTGTCGTGCGTACAAATTCTAATCTGATCTCAAAGGAAACTGATTTCACTGAGCCTGCATCATAATGTTCTGCTTCCTGTGTTTCTCAACTGTTTAAATGGTTGAGCTGTAAATCATAAACATTCAATTCAAACATTTCACAGCCTTCTTTATTTTAAAGGAATATCTCTTTTTGTATTTCTTCTTAGGCAAGCAACGGTCAATGGTACCAAATGAATGATTCAATGGTGCACTCTAGTAACATCAAGGTGGTGTTGAACCAGCAGGCCTACGTGCTTTTCTACCTGAGGTAAGGCGCTGTCGAGGGCTGCAAGAGATCAAACGAGCTGTTGTCTGGTTATGTAATGAAATAAACCGGAGTCTTCATTTGTACTTTAAAGGATCCCTGAAACAAAGAAGAATGCAGATGGACAGACTACCAAACAGGCCATGTTGCATCCTGGGAAGAACAGTGTGTCGTCTGAGCAGATTAAGAGGTCTAATCTGAACGGGCCTCTCTCCTCCCCGCAGGTCACTAAGGTAAGAGACTACATGACATCCCGCTTACTGTTGGAAATATGGATTTGTTATGGGCTGCTGTGCTTAAATACCACTTTTAAACACCATACTCCTCCTCTCAGAAACTTGAGCCTGCACAGCTGCGTAAGATCCAGTCCATGGACGGTGGTCTGGGCCTGCCCATTTCCAGGAATGGTGTGGGCTCTCAGCCACAGCCCAGAATTAACAACTGGGGGTCGTCCTCCAATGGCCCCTCAAAGCTGCCAGGTGGACCAACGGTTATCGATGAGCCTTTCAAGAAGCTGAAGAAGCCGTCTCCCCAGAGCCAGGTGCAGTCCCGCTGCGGCACCCCGACCCCTTCCAACGGGGTCAGCAGGACGGAGGGAGATAAGAAGCAGGGTGGCGAGGGCAGAAGCATGTCAGCGTCTACCTCATTCAAGTCTTTGTCTGACTCCTCGTCTGCCGACACATCCGACTCCAAGGTAATATTTGCACCGAATAAGCAAATAGA
The DNA here is from genome assembly GCF_036324505.1 of Eleginops maclovinus. Taxonomy (NCBI): domain Eukaryota; kingdom Metazoa; phylum Chordata; class Actinopteri; order Perciformes; family Eleginopidae; genus Eleginops; species Eleginops maclovinus. The sequence goes on along the minus strand of NC_086364.1, from coordinate 13,945,148 downwards.
GAAATACACATTTTTGTTCAATGGCAGGACCACCACGGTTTTTATCACTCAATGACATAATCTAGATGCAGAGTGTTTGTGGGGTTGGAGTTAGATGCTAGACTTGGAGGTATTAAGACTCATTGTGATCGAAAAATATGTTTTGTGTACAATTGATCAGTGGTATGTATACAAGCTATTTACAACAAACTGTTTATTTTAAGCCACAGGTGCAGTCTTAGCATTGCTTTTTTTTGTCCAGATAATTTGTAAGTGTTGAACAGCCCAAAGATATTCCGTTTACGATAACATGAAACAATTCTTTCTGTAGTGAAACTTACCTTTTTTTTATTTTGATATACTTTTTTTGATTCTTTTTTTATCAGCTTGACTGCATATGTAATATTTATAACAAAAATACACAAGTACAACATCAAGTAGGGGCCTTGAATGTAAAAGTCAGATTTCCTCAACACAAATGCAAACTGATGCAAAACTGAATTTGGATAAATAAGCATGTGTAAAATGGCCCCAGACACTACAACAGATTATTTTTGGGAGTTTTAAAGGGATGCATAAAAGCCATTTAAGAACAGGTGTAGCTGCACAGAAGCATAACCGCAGCCTATGGGTGCCTTTTGTCCCGGCCAGGACTCTGTGGGTACCAGAAGTGCGCCAGTAGGAGACACTCCCTCCACCCCACGGAAAGGCTCCCTCGCCCTGGCGTCCCCAGCCAAGAGCGTGGAGCGCTCTCAGAGCACAGAGGAACAGAAGACGGCGAAAATAAAAACCCCGGCCCTCAACAACATCACGTCTGAAGCCACCAGCACCATGTCACCTCCACCGGCCAAGAAACTGGCCCTGTCAGCCAAGAAGGTGAACTTCATTCCCATCCACAGCCGCAGCATCACCTCCTGCCTTACTGAACGTTCATGATACCTTGGTTACCTGTTTCCTGAATCTACACTGCTTTCCTAAATTTGACCATTGATTTCAATAAGTAGTTGTATAGAGGCAAGTACTCTCCCTTTGTAGTTTATTGTATGCTGTACGTGACGTGCTACTTCTGTAGTTTGCCTGTCTAATCAACCACATGATAGCACTTGTTTAGAGTTTGTCTTCTTTTCCTTCAGTTTGTTCTTTTTTTCTAACCATTTCTAATTCTTCTCTGCCATACCCTTTCCTCTTTGTTTTCCTCCCTCCATCTTTTCCTTCCTGCCATTCCTTTAATCTCCCTCTTCATTATTTTTGATTCTCTTCCTTATTTTTGTCACATTCATGGCTATTTTTTTAGACCACCAAGTTTTTATTTATGTCGATAACTGCAGGCTCGCAGCCGGAGACCGAGCAGCAATGATGCTCTGCCCCCTTTGCCACGCCAGCTGTCCAGTGACCCCACGCATCAAAATCAACTTAACCCCCTCACCTTTGCCTCACCTACCCACACTCACAGGTATGAACACTGAACCCCATATCTTATAGGAAAAGCGCAAGGAATACAGATTTGTCCATCTTTTTGAAAATTAGCAGAAATAATCCCGATGTTCTCTCCCTTTCTCTTCCCAGAGCTGTACCATTCCATTCACCTAAAGTCCAGTCATCACCTTTGGCCCACTCAAGTGGATCCTTCAAACAGCAGAGCCCTCAGAAACAGTCCCCTCTCTCCACTCCACAAAAACCAAACGCCAGCCTTTCTCCTAAAACCAACGGGCTTCACAATGCCGGCCCAAAGAGCCCCAAGTCTTCCAACAACCTCAGCTCCTTGGTCCAAGAACCAGATCTCAACAGCGCTACAGCTCAAAAAGCCAACCAAAAGAAGAAGAGGAAAAAGAAGCGGCGGCATTCTGAGGTGGAGGGTGACGCAGACCCAGTGACATCCGCAGCTACATTGATACAGGCCGACCCTGTGGAGTCAGCCAGCGAGAAGAAGCGCAAGAAGAAAAAGAAAAAGCGAAAGAAGGAGCATGAAGATGGAGAGGAAGCCAAGGAGAGGGGGTGTGTCCCCTCTCACCTGGACACATCGAACCAGGAAGAGGACTGGTGCCAGGGTGGCATGTGGAGCCTTACATCCCATCCAGATACAGAGCAGCCTCAACAAAAACCTCAGTTAGCTACCAAAACCCCAACGCTTTGCGAGTCAAATCCGGAAGACCAGGGAAAGGACTCTGTAAAGTTGAAAAAGAAGAAGAAGAAAAAGAAGCTGCAGATGGTTGAGGCTCTGGAGGATACAGCCTCAGCATGCTCCGCACCAGAGAGGTGGGATTATGTTTAGGATTGGTTTGGTTAAGCATGTTTTTGTTTCCCAATATATTTTATATCTGTTCAGAAAATGCTGTCTGAAGTTAATTTCAAGCTTATCATTTTGATAGGAAAGGCTCAAAACTAGACATTTGCAGAAACTCCCACGATGCTGCCAGCGGGCAATAAAGTTACTGAACTTATTTTATCCCAACAGAACTTCAGAGATTGCCACTGTCACACAGAACGATACTGGAGATTTGATAATGTTGAAAAAGCAATTAAAGGTGAAGAAGAGGAAGAAGAAGAAGCTAAAAGAAGAGGTGAGCCTGTGGGAGGAGAGCAGGCGCTGCTCGAATGGACACAGCGATGAACCTGAACAAGTGGAACCTCCTTCCAAAGAGAACACCAAGGAGAACGGCAAAATGAGTAACAACACAGGTATGCAAACATGCACATGTTGTATACAGCATGCACATACATACTCTGTTTCCATGCCAACACAGAATTGACTATACCCCTCTGTTTTGATTAGAGCCGTTTGCAGAAAATTGTTGCACCACAACAGCCTCATCTGTGGCCAGTCATTTCACTGAGAGCATTACTCGGTACACTTTTAAGATGAATTCATTGTTTTTCTAAACTCCAGCCAGGGTGGTGGTGTGGGACAGCCAAGTGAAGGACGGCTACAAACGCAGCCAGGTGCCTGCGGCTGATATAAGTGAGATAGGAGACAGCCCGGCCCCTGCTGCCTCTGTAGCCTGGGATGGCAAAAAGACAAGTAGTGTGGTAGAGGAGCTCCTCAAGAACTCTACAGATAAGGCCTACGGAGCAGACGGTAAGACACAGGATGTTAGTCTGATAATCTGTATGGAAGACACTTTGATAGATGAAAAAGATGACTATATGAATTTAATGTTTTGTTTGTCTTATTCAGTCCTTAGTTGGGATGGAGATGTCTCTGCTATTAGTAGAGATGCTGCCGAAGATGTCCGCCAAGCCCAGTGTGACACTGTGATCGATGAGTGGGATGAAGACTTTGACAGGGGAAAGGTGAGTAAAAAATACATTAGAGTACTTTTTAAATCGTTTTTGTTTCATTTTAAGACCCATTGTTGCCATCTCTCATCTTCATCCTCTCCTGTTTTGTCTGAATGAACAGGTGAAGAAAATAAAAAACTATAAAAGAGAGAAGTGGAGAGGTGGCAGCAGCATCTTCCAACAGATCCAGGAAAGGCGAAGCAAGTGGTCCGTTACGCCCGGCGGGAAGAGAGTTTTTGGAGTCCGCCGATGAGAGTCCAGATTTGCTGTTGAGGCTCATACTGACTGGAAATTGAGACAACACTGTATACCAAACTTATGTACTTTTACCTTTTTTTTAATTTCTCAGTCCTTGTTTTGAAACCAAAATTTAATTCGAAAGAAAAAAGCTCAAAATCTGAATTTTAAGCAAACCTGAAATATTGGCTTCAGTGTTGACTAATCTATTCCCCTTTTTATCAAAATGCTGAATCAAGTTTTTCTACAATCCTCTACACCTCCAAAATTAATTTGTTGGCCTCATTTGAGCCTTTTGGTATTGCCGTAACAATATTCAGCTTCTATGAAAAGAAATAGTCGAGATGTGTACGCTGAGAATGAGACTGACATGTGTGCCACACTTTGGCTGTCTTGGCTTGGAAACTGAACACAATCTCAGAGCCAACTTTTGCAGACATAAGAGCTCAGTTTGTAGGACATTTTAAAAACTCCTATTCTAAATTAAAGAGATCAACAAATATATTATTGTAGATTTCTGTATGATTTACCTATTTTATACCTTTGTTCGCCAACATTTTATTTTGCTGCAGTGTCTGTGCCACGTGGCTTGTTTTTAAGGACCACATTTTGCCTGCATATTGTTGGTAAAATGAAGCTTTAAAATTGCCACTATTTTCTTATGCATGTTTAAAATATACAAAGGTTCATTTTGATTTTAGTTGTGCTAGTTTTTGCTTATAATTCCTTCTTTTTTTCTCCCCCGCGCAAATCCTCTTTATTTCAGATTTAATGTAGATACATTTAAGGCCACAAAAAAATGCTCCGCCAATTTCTATTAACAGTTTCAACTGTTAGTGGTTGTGTTCATGAGCCACTTGTTGGATGATTTGCCCCTGTTTACCTGGACCTTATTGGTTTTTGACAACTCATAATGTGTTATGCCATGTATAGGTTCGGGTTGTTGGGAGTAACAGTCATCAGTCCAGCGTTCAGGAGCTCTGTTTGGAGATTTGACTTTTCACAAACTGTTCTTCACCAATGTTCTGGAATAAAGGGGTTACATTTTATACTTGAGGCACTGTTGGACTGGGATTGCCTCATGCTAATAATTAATTTTCCCCTTGTATCTTATATCTCTATGCAATTTTTCTGATGCTCATGCTGGTCACCTAGAAACTGGGCTAAGACTCAGGAAACCAGAATCCCATTTTCATCACGGATCAGACTCCCCTGTTCCATATAGAGTAGTCCCTAACCAGGACCACCATTTTGCTTCTTGTAAATCCTGTAGAAATAGTTTTATACAAAGTACTTCAGGTGTGGAAACAATGGGATCATATTGCAACAATCCTGGCACAGATGCGTAGAGAAACTAGCGTTATACAAAAAAAATGCTTTGCCAGAGTAGAAGCGTGTACAGTCCATCTTGTGCTACCTGTTTCCCACCAATGCTGTAAAGATTTGCCCATGCATTTCTTCTCATTCTAGAGATGTTGCCTTGAATTGGCTATTAAAAAATATAGGATTTAATGTTATAAATATATAATTTAAAGAAGAATAGACACAGATCTTTTATGTGCTACTAATATTCAGATCAGTCGGTGGATGTTAACTTGAGCAATTATCTGCAAATGTGTTTGCTCATGTGTGAGTGAGTTGTCTTCATGCAAGACCTTCCCTATGTCACTGTGGTGTGTACAGTACAAGAGACTACAGCAGTTTAGTTCTATAGGACATGTTTGTCTGCTGTGTAATCGACACAGGGTGTGACTCTCAAATTAACACAGGAACATTTACCAGTGTGGATGGACGGTCCACATGTTTGCATTGATGGTTCTATATTTTGCACCACTTTTTCTGACCAGGGAGGAGACCTTTCATAATGAAAGTGGCTCCTACCACATTATAGTTAACTATAAAGGTGCAATAAAGTTGTGACTTTTGTGAGATGGTGTGGATTTTTGTTTTGCATTTCACTTTTAGTGAAAGTAGCAGTCAGGACTCTAAAAGAGGGTATTTGATATTTTTAAGCAATTATGTATCCAAATCCTTTGAGTGATCAGTCAAGTCACATGTTCATTGTGATTGTGATTATGTGGGAAAGCCAATATAATCATACACATTTTTCTGTGAGGCCAATTGAGCTGGCTAGCCTAAAAACTTTAAATCTACTAATACAATTATAGTAACATTTTTAAACCACAGCATCCACGTTTTTATCTGTAAAAACATTAAATCTTAAACCCAGTGTTCACTTCCTGCTCAGCACAAAACATCACAGTGAAAGATGGCAACTAAACAAGCTAGTTAGCTAAGCTAAGTGTAGCATTTAGCAGCTATAGGCTGTAAGGAATTGGTACAGAATAGAAAAAGAGATAAGAGTGAACATTGGACTTAAATTAACCAGTGGTCCAAAACACGAGTCAGATGTATAATGAATAATGTTGCTCCATAAATACTAGTCGTTAGCTGTACATCCATTCACTGTACTCTTGCTGCCCCCAAGTGGCAAGAAAAAACAACAGCAACAAATGAGTAAAGGGCCTAGGTCAGGGGTCGGCAACCTTTACTTTTAAAAGAGCCATATTCCCTCTCAGCCACCAAATTAAGTTAGTCGGGAGCTGCAAAACATGACAGCTTATTTGAGGTCTTTATATGTAATTATACTTTGTTTAAAAAAAAGTTTGTTTCATCTACGATGATCTATTAAAAATATAGAGAAATGCTAAAACGCTTATGATATATTTTTTACCCGTATAACATATTAAGCTGGAAAAGCTGTTTGTTTGTTCTGGAACTGTCTTTTAATATGACATTACTTTTGGTTTTCTCACAACATATCAAGTTTAAAGGTATTTCCATGTTATTTTTTTCTGGAAGCTTCTTGCAGCCACTGCAGAGGGGCTAAAGGGCTGTACCCTACCCCTGGCCTAGGTGATACAAATAAATATAAGAGCATTAAGTGAACATATCAGAGGAAACTTTAAAAAGATACATGAGGGGGAGAAGGACATGTACACAGATAATGTTAAGTCAGGTTTATGGGAAACACGTTTTTAAAATGTGTTTTTTTTTTTGTTAAATATATTTTAGAAGAAAGAGTTTAAATTGAGATAGTGAAATAAATCAATTATTTAAGGTCCTAATGTTCAGGATAGTTGTTTTAAAGATCTCAAAGTTGGACCGTGACATCACATCTGGGATGGGCGGGGCTAACATGCGCCCCGGCTCCTCTGGATATCAACAGCCAGCCGACATCGGTACACACACATTTTAAACTGGGGACAAACAAAACAGCAAAATCTGGAAAGTACCAGCATCGAGTGAGCTGTCGAAAATATTCAGAGAGCCTGCCATCAAGTTAAAACCTGGGAGGTGAGCAAAGCGAGGAGGACACCGGAAAGAAAAGGAGGAGGGTATCCGGATTGCTGCGAGCTCTTGGCGAGAGACATCCCCGGACTGTGCCGCCTGCAGCAGCATCAGGACCACCAGGATGGAGGGGGAGAACCACGGTTTGTTGTCCTCCCACTCTTGTATAGATTGTTTTGTATGTTGTAAACGTTTAGAGTCGAGCCCCTTAAAGTTGACTACCCTTGTATGTTTGGTTTTTAAAGCGTAGCTGGCTTCAAATTTCGTGCTCTGCTTTGCCAAGTGTTTGGAAATGTCAGACAGCCTACTGAGTGAAGATGTTGCTGTCAGTGTGACAGTGTGCTGGGACTGTTAGAATGACAGCTTAACAGACTGTACTGTGCACATGTATAATTTCCTTAATTCATAAAGGGACTCATTAGCTGATTACATTGAAACGCTTTCACAGGAAAGGGAGTATACTGTTGTGTATTTAAATGGCATCTTATACAGGTGCCCCCTCACTGCCAAAAGGGTATAAAATTATCTTTTTGATGAATTATTTAGCATCGCACTGCAGCTACAGTGTGAGCATGGTGGACACTGTATAAATCAACATAGACAGTAGAATTGATGCAGTGAAAGACAAAAGTTCCCTTCCTGGGGGAATTGAAATGCAAAATGGATTTATTTATACGCTGGCTTCTCTTCTGAGGTGTATATAGGCTGTTCAGATGACACAGTTTCACAAAATGCCTTCTTGTAAAACTGTCTTCATTGCTATAAAGACATCTTTACAGGAAGTTCTGAATCAGGCTGATTTCGTTCCTACCCTGATGATGTAAGGCCATGATGAGTTGCTGATGGCTCAGTTTAGGCAATGATAGAGGCTTCTTTTCAATTATTTAGCACTTCAGTTTTGTTTTTCTGTGAGCATAATGCATCTCAAAATAGAACCATCAGCAATGGCCTCATTGCCAAACTGAATCTCTGTACACAGAAGGGAGGGCTGGTACCCCACATTGCTTTCACTGAGTCACATATAATAGATAAAAAAAACAACCAATGAGGGCTTTTAAAGTGATAAAGCTGTATTGTGTCTCTTCACTTACATGTCTAAAGTATTCCCTCTTGGTTGTGTTTTTGACATAGACACAAGGAACATGTGATTTCTCACATACATAATGTTTGTTCTGGGCACTGAGAGGATAATTATATTCATTTGAATTTGTCTTCCCTTGTCTGTACTTTCCTATGTGCAATGAATAGGGCAATGATTATGTAATTATCTGCTTAAGTGTGAAGCAAAAGAGAAGGGACATGCCAAAACTCCTAGCGCTTTCATATAACACTCTTACTGTCCCTGACACCTCTTTAGTTTAATCAGGAGCTTGTGGATCAGAATGAGTAAGTATTAGTCATATCATCTTTTCTGTCCCTGAGCGCTGTGACTGTTCAGCATACTTGAAGCTGAGAAGGAGGGAGTATAGAAATAATCCATCAGCTGTCAAGATTCTAACAGACTATTTTCGTACAGCTCTATTTTATTATTGATGTAGACTTATGCAACAGAACCATGCTGTGTATTTGAGAATGATTTTTGCATTTTACAGTCATGTGTAAAGCGACCTACTAAAGATTTATGACAGAATTACCATACTGTGTTTTTGAACTGTGATGTTGCCAGGTGCTGGTTCCCTAAATCAGCAATCTTGGGATTCTTTGGGTGGTTTCAAACCTAACTTCAAAGGCTTTGAGCTGCACGTTGTCAAAATCATCATCTTTTTTTTTCTCGTGCTCTTTTGCAATACCTGCACCTGTCAATGCAGCTCAGTTTTCCTTCGCATAAAGATCTGTGTGCACACAAAGGAAACCGTGTGCTAGTTTATAGGTGTGGTGCACTAGCTGCAGGTGTGGTTTCTGTGGTTGTGGGTTTCACCTTCGCTCTTAGTTTGAAAAATAGTTGCTTCTACTGGTCTGTAATAATGTTGACTGTATAATGCCACTCTCTACCAAACATAAGGCAGGTTTACTCCTGCACAAAGCTCCTCTCTTGTTCAAAGCATACTCTGTCAAAGCAGCAGCAGCCAAATCTCAGAGGATGTGTGCAGACATATCGTATTCCTAGCAACAACAAAAAAAGTGTGACATGAAAACTAAAAGATTTAAAAGGAAATTAAGATGAAATAGGTGACTTCAAGGTGAATCCAGATCTGCTCTTGCACTGTAGACCTACTTACTAAACCAAGAAAGGCTGATGAAAGCATTATGCCTTTGTTTTCCATCATTAAATCTACACCACTAAAAAAGAGATGAAGATTTAGAGAAGCACATAGAGAAAGGTGTTAAAGGCACTGAGGCAGTGGAAGTGAAAATTGGGCTTGGGTTACTTCAATCCACATTCTCCCAGAAATGATTTATTCTGGTGAGCATTTAGTTGAGTTGTTTCAGCAAACTGTAGGTGTTTGTTCTGATTCAACCCATCTAGTTGTTAATCACTGAATGTGATGCCTACAGTGTAGGAGTTCCACCAACACAGTTCAGCGAGCTTTCGGTTGGTTTTATACTCATATGGGGAAACTCTTTCATCACACAGGAGATGTGTCTACCTAACTGACTGTTTGAAGAGAAACACAGGAGTATTTTTCAGGTTATCTGCTAGATGTGCACACACTCAAGTTAGCACAAGTTCTTCTACTTGAATTTTTTTTATGATACATTTTACTTTGTGTATGACTGACGCCTTCTGGTCTTAAGAATAAAAGGTGTTGTTCCGTACTATGTCCACCTGGTGGCATGTATGCATAACAGTGACTGTGTGTGTCTAGTTTAAGGTCTAGTTTAAGGCATGGACTAAATTTGCGGCACCGGCTGCACTACATATTGTTGTTATGTGAAATGTATTGATGCTACAGGAAGTTCTTTAATCCATTTAATACCATCTGAGTGGGTAGACAGCAGCATGTTTCTCTGTATGACTGCAGACCGTTTACTTGTCACACCTAATTGAACTGAGCATGCATGTGAATGTTGATTCCCCCAAAATCCTTAGTGGATTTAAATAACTTTAAATATACAAAAAGCTTGAATGTTACATGAGATAAACAAAAAGGGGAACCGATCCTAAAAAAACTGTTTAACAGGGCTATGTCAAAACCTCTACAGGGAACCTTTGAGTCCATCCTTTAGTGACTGCAATCAGTGTTTCCAAGTCTGTGTTGCACTAAAATAACCTGCAAGACCTTACAAGGCATTATTGGCCATATTAAATTAACGTTTACCTTTATTGCTATGGTTTATTTGCATTTATGGCTTTAATCTGTCTGTCTGTCTGTCTGTCTGTCTGTCTGTCTGTCTGTCTGTCTGTCTGTCTGTCTGTCTGTCTGTCTGCCTGCCTGCCTGCCTGCCTGCCTGCCTGCCTGCCTGCCTGCCTGCCTGCCTGCCTGCCTGCCTGCCTGCCTGACCTGCCTGCCTGCCTGCCTGCCTGCCTGCCCGCCCGCCGCCCGCCCACCCACCTACCTACCTATATACAGTATCACCTGTCTACTTATTTATACGGCAGGTGCTAACTAAGTTGCTGCTGACAACACACTCTTATTCAGAGAGGTTATATGGAGCTCAGTGGTAGGGGAGGAATATGCATATTAAAAAAGGGAAGACAACATTTGTGCTGACTTTAGCGTGTGAAGTGTCGCTATTCCTCCTGTGACAAGGCGATGTGCAGCTGCAGCATTAAAAAGTGCTCAGGACTGACTATGCAGTTCACGCAAGGGGTCACTCCAGGGCAATCAGCCCTTTGGCAAGGAAATGAGCAATGATTATTAGGTCAGAGGTCATGTCAGAGCCTTGCAGGGTGAATAAATGCAGTATATGTCAGTTATAGCTAGTTCTGTAATGCCAGCTAGCCTGAGTTCCTGACATGCTTGCAAAATGCAGACTTGAAAATGAATAATGACTGAAACTAAATGAGAGAGCTGTTATTAGAGACTGTGTGTATTTGACAGGTAGGTTAATTCAGAGTGGCAGGAGTTCAGGAGTTGGTAAGCATTTTTGAAAGTGCAAAATCAAATTGATTTGCGATGATTAGGAGCACATCTGTAGCAGAACTCGACCGGTTTATTGGGTGGGTGTGTGTGTGTGATTTCAAGACCCAGAAAATGTGACTGTGTCGTGGTGAATAACCTCAATAGCTTTGAAGATGTAATCTGATCAAAACAAATGGCTCACAGTATTTTGCCCAGGAGCAAATTATTTCTTCCACCCTGTTGCCAAGCAACAATGATATCTTGAATTTATATACAAGGCTTTTGAAGCCAAAAAAATGATGAGTGACTAGAAGCTAAAAAGCTACAGTAGAGATGGAACTCAAACACTGCAGTGCACAAAACAAAGCAATGTGTTGCTGATATTTCTCCATGAGCCTGATGCACAGTCAAACATTTAATGAACTGTTTCTTAAATTAATCCTCCCGTGGTTTTTACATTGTATCAGGCAAACTAGCTTGCAGCAACAAAAAAAGTAACAGAACAAAGAGATCTGTCCTAAAGGTACATTAACATACGCTTTCAAGTACAAACTGACTTTTCCATTTGTCTGTGCATTCTGTTATGTCTAAGAATATCCGCTTTTATTAGTATGGAAAGTACCAAGAGAGTGCTAGTGGGAGAGAAAGAGAGAGAGAGGAAGAGAGAGGCAGAGCAGAGGAGGATAGAGGGAGGCTGAGACACCAGCAAAAAAGGGGAACTGGGCGAAAGCAGAAATGATTTCAGTGTCCTGGCAAGTTGCACATTCGCTCTAATCGAGAGCGAAGTGAAAGTAGGTGAGTGTGAGAGACTGGCCGGGGAGTGCAGGATTCATCCAGCAGCTGGGGAGGGATTAGGTGAAGCAGAGAGTGACCGAATGGAGGACCCTACAGTTGGAGTATCTTCATGGACTGAGTGACTCCCAGCAGCCAAAGCGGGGACCTCTGGGCCTCTGCATCTTCCCCTTTTTCTTCTCTATCTCTGAATCGTCAGGAGGACGCATTCACACAGCCACCAACAGATCACTCACAGATACACACATCACTCAGAAGCTATGGGGTCAGTGAGTGAACTCTGCGTGTCTAGCCTTCAGACGTTCTTGTGTCCAGCCGTGAAGCCGCTTCAGCAAGCTCCAGGTAAACTCACACAACTGTGGGTCTAAATGTGCCTATGGTGTTGTACGATTGTTTGTAGGTTGCTTGTTGTTGCATTATTGTCATGCTGTGACGTGGCTTTTAATAGATAAATCAACATCAATTCAAATAATTATCATACTGTCGATAAAAATATGTTGATTAGCAGTGCATGTGTCCTTGTACGTGCTTCTTTGACCACATACACAAACACATGGCAGGGATGATAGCAGTGGGACAGAAATAGAGGTAGCTTCCCGTGGCTAAGGAGGTTCTCTCATTAAGCACAACTTAAACCTCTGTGCACACACACAGGTGCTAAGAGGGAGCAAGCTAATGTTATTACTGACTGAGTAGATCTAATCTCCAGAAGATCTCACACACTATCCACAGCCCAAACTGATTGACCTGTCATGATGACTTCTCACAACCTTGTTCACACATTGAGCAAATTTTATGGCAACACTGAAACCTCAGGTAAAAAAATAAAAAAAACAGCCACATGTTTCTGCTTTTTCCCAGCATGAAAACGTCTCTCTTTTTGTCCCTGTTGCTGTCTTCTTCGATAACAGGGACAGCAATGTTGTTGTGTTTACAGAGATCGCATCCTAACCTGCACAAACAACTCCCAGTTTAATAACAGATGGAGGAGAAGTGGAGCTGGATTAGATGTTGACCTCTTTAGGAGCTTTTTCGTACTCCCCATCTGTTTTTTAGATGTAACCCTTCACTTCATTGCAGTCATACCAGAATCTGAATTCGTGATGGAGCTGGTTTATGTTTCTGTTTGTTTAGGGTTGCTGGTTGTTAGGTGATGCAACGGTACTACACTTCACTGCAGGGTGGTGCACAGGTTTCTATTGGGAGTGTTTAAAACTATGTTGGCAGACAGTGTTGACATGACTCAAGTGACTTCGCTGGGTTGTGGGGAATCAGCTGACTGAGTGCGTGGCTAAGGGGAAACAGTGCTGTCTCAGTAATTTTAGAAACACCTGAATCAGCACCATAGGCAAGCGAGAGAGGGAACTTCTTTTTCCGATTTGGTTTTTCAAATGTTAAGTAATCTAGATTGTTCTGTTGTTAGGAACATGGTGACAGCAGAGTTCATCCGATTGTTGGCTAGCTAAGAAAAATTGCATGACACATTGAGTAGAATGGAAGAACCAGTTCTGGTTTGATATGTCAGCGGTTTGTCATTTCGAATATTTAGCCTCCAGTCTAAACATAATATGTTCCCAAAGGCTTTTTTCCAGCTGTCACCCATCTGCAAGTGTCAGTATTTTTGCTTAAACTGTTATGAAAACCTACATGTTGAATTGGCAGCCGATGCATTTTGGACTCCTTGTGGTGGGAAGAGAATTGGCAGCGTTCTATAAGTGTTGGTGTTTCTGTTTTTAATCATGAATCATGGTAGTGATTCATGTGTGACTCATCAAACGGTCGTGAGTTCTCATTGTATCAGCATCACTACTAAATCACTCCTGAAATGGAGCCAAATGCTGTTTGACTTGAAAAAACAATGTAAACATGAGCGATGGGTAAATAACTGTCCCTTGGCTGTTTCACTACGTGACCGTATGTACTGACGTCTTATTTCCCAAAGTATTTATGTTTCCCAGGGGGATTTATATAGATTATTTCTGTTTTCTCAGTCACTCTCCCTTTGCCTCTTAACTAATTAGGCCTACAGTGTTATGTCACTGCCCTTTCAGACTGTAAATGTTACTGTCTAACTTTCACAGTCACTGTGAATGTGACTCAACATGCCCAATTAATGTTCCCAGACTGGGACTGATAGCAGACAGAGTATCGCCCCAAGAAGAAGTGATAATAATTTAGCCGTTTTATATCAGTGCTGTCTTCTCTGTTAGGCCCGGTCTTTGCCACAATTTTTTCTTATGGAAGTTAGTCCATGTGGGCTCCAGTGGCAACTCAGGAAAAAGTGATTTATTTGGGAGCACCGTCAGTGAAAGAGTGTTCAGAATATTTGCCAAATCAGCTTGTTGTAAAGGAGGGTGAAGTGATTATAGCAATGCCTCCCAACCTCTTTGGCTTTTGATCCTCTAACCCTCATGTTCTGTGTGGGATCCTCGAGATCCTTGGCTTATTTTTTAAACTTCATATTACATAGGTTTTAGTAATTTGGGGACCAAACCCCATAGTCTTTTAGGGATGAAAACCTTCCCGTTTAAGGATCTCAACTTTGTATAATGATAAAGTAATGAACGCTGAATATTTACATAAAAGACGATCATAATGATGTCTTATAGATAAATATTCTACTGGTAACTCACAGTTCGATATGTTTGAGATTCTGAACAAAACAGACCCTGCCAGAGCTTCAGAGAGGCGTGTGTGGGAATCAAAACAAAGGCGAATGAAATCAATAAAGTAAGCCAAGTAAAATCCTTCTGATTGCATGGGAGGAATTGTTCTTCTCTGAGTTCTTGGTTTTAATCTTGATGAAATTGGATTTTGTGGTAGAAAATAATGTTTTCATTGTGTGTTATACTGTGTCTCTTAATGGCCTACTGTATCTCCTATTGTTGCACTGCTGATGTACTGTACATTCATGCTGACATTAACTCATCTAACTCATGAACAGAAGGGGCTTTATTTTGTCCCTCCCTAACATGTATGCATAATGCATCTCAGATGAACAAATGCTTTGTCAGCCTGCAGTCTACCAAGGCTTGTTAGGGTGATGCCAACTGCAGAAATGTATGCAGTGCAGAAGGCTTTGAGTCTAGCCTGAGGAAGAGTGACTCTAGACAGGCTGTCCAACTTCAGCAAGAGCTCTCTGAATTTAATACTCTGTCTATAAAATGATTTGCTAAGTCACATCTTGTGATAACAGTATTTCTGTATGTATATCTAATGTTTGAGTATGTGAGTTCTGCTGCAAAAGAAACACCCTAGAAAGTATACCATCGTGCTATTAAGGAAACGTTAAGAGCATGTTGTAGACGCTTTATGCATGTATTGCAAAGTGAAGGCTGCCCACAGATTTATTTTCTCTCAGTAACACATCAGAAAAGTGAGCTATTTCCTTATATTATGACTCAGGTCAGTAATTAATGGCTCAGGTTTACACACCTCCTCCCTCCCAAAATTACAGGATGGATTTACCTCTGACTGCACCTGTAAAAGGAAAGCAGTGGTTTTAGAATCAGCTTGTGCAGTGAGTCATGTGACATGGAGCAACACAACTCCAGATGAAGCTAATGCCAAAGAATGTCTGCCATGCACGTAGAAGTCGCAATGGTTAACAGAGGAATTTTTCATGGCTGTTGTTTCCTTCTTTCAAGCAGGAACTAAACTCTGGAAACTCATTTTATTTGTAAATAGATTCCATAAATACATTATATGTTAATACATTTGGCATGTGTGTAGGCCTTTCCAGATTATTGCCCGTAGAGATAATTCATAATTGAAGGATAGTTTTAGTGATATGTGTCCAGTTTGAGCTGTAATTACTGCAGATGATCAGCAGGGGTCATTCTTGGCATCTCTTCTGATGGTAAAAACGGATCTTCTCACTTTTCCAACCTAATACAGGCTATTTAAACACATAGATTTGCTTTTGTAGCTTAAGTTGTGTTGTTATGATGGTATGGCTAATAAAAGAGCCATGTGTTTTCAGGAACAACCCTGTGGTACAGTTACAGTTAAAGTCATGATGATTGTGGAGAGTAAACCATTACATTGCCCCAGGCACACATAGATGGAAACAGAAGCTGAAGTCCTAACCCTTCAGGCAAGACTCCCATTACAGGGTTGTTTATCATCAAGATAAATTTGCTTGTTATTTTTTCTCTGTATGTACACATTTTAGGAAGCCGGCTTTAAAAACAGGGGTCTTGAATTTTAAAAAACTTGACGTTTACTAAACACTGATATTAAGACTATCAAGTTGCCTTTTGGGAAGAGTAGGATCCAGTACTCCAGTACAAGTGATATATTGGCCTCTGAATCCTGTTATAACAATATTTTCCCCCATGTTCCCCAAATGTATTGCTGCCTGGCATATAAAAAAGTGTTGACTCTATCCAAGGACATTTCAGAATTTAAAGCCAGATTTTTTAACTAACCAGTTGTGGAAACTTTCTGTGGAAACAATGGGGGGCGACATCATTAGCCAGCATAGCTTATGCAATGTCCATAGACCTGATTAGTTGGTCAGCCGGTTTTCACAAGAAGCTCGGAGGCACATTTTTAACATGACTGCCAGGATTGCTCTCTAGAATCGGCTCTGTCACATGCAACCACACTGTAATCCAAGGGCTTAACAAAGTATGCCAAGACCGAACATCAGCTATTTCATAACAAGGCTTGTGTGTGTTCAAAATGTTCAGGGATGTTATTGAGCTGCTTTGTGCTAAAGCAGATTTAACTACTGGAAAGTTGTCAAAAGAAGCTCTGTCCGAATAGCGGCAATAGAGCAGCGGATGTGCTTTTCAGAACAATTTAACAGATAATGGAAACATACAGTATCACCTACCAGTATTTTTCATTTTAAATATGTTCAAATTGTTAAAAAATCGAAGGTGTTTTTTAAAAATTGTATTGCCTTAAATTTGCCAATGGAATTGGGCTAACAATTGTTAACTAAAACCTCCTAAACAACAGAGAAGAGTGATAAAAAAGAAAACATTGTTCTTTTAGGAAATGTCTCAAACATACAAAAACAAAACCCTCTTTTACACTTCAGAATCCAGTATGACGCTGCTTTGACGCTTGCATATTAAACATCACATTTATTCAAGGGTCAGTGCTGTCAGGAAGTTGCAGACAACAAAGTGTTGAAATCAACTGAGGATCTCTTTATTTAAAGGTCAAACGGCTCTCTGGTTTCACTGGTACTGGGTTCTTTAGGACAGCTTTACAGCAGTGCTCTGGGGAATGGATGAACTTCTAACAATGAATAGAAACTTTGTGTGAACAGGGTTCACTTCACAAACTACATTGTCAGTTGTTGAGTTTGTGCAGCACAACTGAAGCATTCATAGGCCACAGCTTGAAGCCGAGCTCCTCAAATGAAGTGACCAATGCAGACTAAGGCCTTTCAGGGATGGGTTTGGGATTTTATGCTTTAGGTATTTAGACACATTTTTTCTCTGAATGAAACAGCTAGGATTGGGGGAGGTGAAATGAAAAACAGGGAGAAGGTGTTATCTCCTGGCTGTGAGTGCAGCATTCCTCTTGGCACTCCTGTGTATATTTCGACAGGCAACGACAGGCCCTCTCCTATCTGACAGCAGCACAGTCCAGCAGGTGTTATACAAACATCAGGCTGATTTAGTCTCTTTTAACATATGGATGGCAAATTTGTTAGCTTTGCTGTTACCGTTTTCCCTTAAAAATAATCCAGGACATTTCTACCTGCCAGAGCAACCATCAGCTGCACCTTAAATCACAGTCAGCATACAAAGTTAATTTACTGTGTTGATGGGCCAGGATGAACATGAAAGCACCTTAAAAATATACTTTTTTTGTGCAGATGCACAAAACTCTCAAGGTTAATCCTGGCAGTCTCACCAGGATTTGTTAGAACCAGTTTTACCATTGACGAAACATCAGTTTCTTTGCTTCCTGGTTGTAGTGTTGTTGCTGTGATTCACCTTTTTGAGCTGTGTAATAACGAATGGTTAATATCAAGCAACTATTTACCTAAACAAACTGAAACATCCCTAATGACAAAAAGAGCTGCTTTTCGATTTTTAGCTTTTTCTTGGTTTAAGTTGCTGAAATAAATTGCAACTAATTCAATAAGCTAAAGTGTGGTCAAACTATCAATTAAGAAGCTTTTATCAGACTTATGGGACTATAGCCCGACTGTGATTTTATTTTAAAATGTGTTTGCTTGTAAATATGAGGCTATGTGTTTGCCACAGACCAGTGTTGTTGCTTTTCTCTGAAGGGATAAAGGTCTGACTGCAAACACGTCTGCTCTCAGCGGATGTGGTGAATTCACAGGAACAAGATCAGCACTTGTGAACGGCTGTGCCTGTGTGTGTCAATCACTTTTCTCTCCCTGCCCCCACTCAACCCTGTCCCAACAGAAGTGTGTGTGTGTGTGTGTGTGTGTGTGTGTGTGTGTGTGTGTGTGTGTGTGTGTGTGTGTGTGTGTGTGCGCGCGCGCGCGTGAGAACGCAGACAGCAGACTCGTCATCTGGCCCAGTTGCTGCACCTTCAGCCTAAGCAACGTAAAGTTAGCAGTGATGGGAAGCTGTAACCGGATAGGGAGCAGTTCCTACAAATAAAAGTTCCAATTTGGAATAATAGACTAATAGCAAAGAACTTTACTTATCAGTAGCTTTATTTTTGTATCTTCCATATCTGCTGAGTCTTATCCAAACGTATTGTAATGTTAAGGTTGTATTTGGATCCTTAATACGTTTCATTTTACACGGAGGGAAGTTGTTAAACTCATACCACTCACAGTGATGTAACTCAAAATGTTCTAGCGTCAATGAATATCTTTAATAGATAGCTTACGCTAATGATGTTTTCTTTCATTATTAATATATCTGCTAGCTACTACTGGAGATAAAAATAATAATTATACCACAAGTACTTTCTACTTTTGATGCTAGTTGGTAATCTAGCTATTTATCTTGTAGACCCAATACAAAAATCAATAGCAATTCAAATGTTCTTCTTTTCAACCATCCTTACCTCGGCCGTGATTACCCCGTTTCGTAAAGGACTTAATGAGTTGTTCGTGAAGATTGTATTGTGAAAGTCCTAACCGGAAGCTCATTGTTTTTGTCCAGCCGCATATCTTGACAGAGAAACGCGCGTAGGATAGATCGGTTGGTTAAAGTCCTCCTTCGGCTCTTTTAACCACTCCCTTGAGCTGTCGACACAGCAACCCTTCACTTACCGAAGAAACCATTACCAAGTGTGTTTGTTAACTCGGCAGAAAAACCTATAAAACAGGTCAATATATTTACCGAAACTGGTAACTGGTCAAAGTTGTGTCGCTCGGAAGCCAGTAACTTTTTCAACTCGGACCTGCCAGTGGAGACAGCATGGTGTTAAAATCCGAAGACGGCGTAGGTGAGTGAAGCAGTCAGGAAATACATTCTCTCCGTCTGAAAATCGTTGAAATATCCTCACATGATAAGTTTGGATACCCAACATGTTTAGGGGAAGTTTAAGCTTTGTTTACGGGTGAAATACTTTAGGGAAAACTCATGAAGCGTGTGTACAGCGCTGGATCGTTTGGCCTTGTTTACGGTGTTGCTCCATTCCCATCTCTATTGTATTGACTCAGTCAGCTATGTGAATTCTGTTGCGGGTTTCTAAACGTGGGAAACGTGTATAAAAACACAAATTATATAATATTATATAATTCAGTCACTTGTCTGAAAAATGCTTCTTTTAAAAACCCAAATTAATTCACAGAACACACTCATACACGAACAAAATATCCCCTGTATGCTAGCTTTGCCATTTTTGTTTGTAAATTACTATTAATAAATAGTCAGTTTCATATATTCATAATTTTTTTTCACTTTTATATTTCTGCATGTGTTATTTCTTAACCAAATGTATAATCACTTTAGTAACACATTGAATCTTGTGGCCCCTGATGCCCCACACATTTTTCAGTGACTGCTGGTCTGTAAGAGCAACAGGTGTGAGAACAGACAGTAGCTCCTTCCTATGGCAGCATTGCAGCAAATCGCTGTCATTCGTAACGTTTAATTACATTTTTAACATTATCCTAGTTCAAATTGTGATGTTATCCTCTTATCCCCATTCCAACAGCTGTTTAAACGTATTAAAAGGATAGTTATAACTCCATTAGTATATAGAAATAAAGGATTGAGCCGCCCTTGGAGTCAGACACAAACCCTTTGTTGCTGAGCCTCTCTCTGGTTGGCCTGGCAGCATTAATTAGCACCCTCGCCCTGCGTCAGGATTAATCGTGTTACAGAACAGTGAACATCTGAGCCACTGATCCTGTTATATGCTGCTGCTCTTTTGTTCTGCTGATGGAGAGACAGAACTTCCACACTCTTTGCCTCAGCGATGAAGGAGGAGAGAGGGGAACAGTTGAGTCCATTTGTCTCTGCCACTTAGAGGTGGGTGGTCTGGGAAGTTAGAGTAGTTGTCACTAATGGTTTCCTAATGATTGGTGCTGAGAGACCTAATGGCGCACGGCAGAACAATGTGCCCTGCCTGGCACTAATGCCCCGGTGGTTTGGTAATCGCCATCCTCTGCCCATAATCATATTTTAGCCTTCTTTTCTGCTTCGGTTGCGGAGCTCCTTCGCTCTCAGGCCGGTGCACAATTACTGCTGTAATGCAATTGGACAAATGTGTGTTTACTATAGTGCAGTGAGGTGTTGTTGTTGGTCTGAAAGGTATCTCAGCAGCCCACAGTTTGAGGGCAGAACCAGCAGTCAATGAACGAGGCAGGAAAATAATGACATAGTATTTAAACCACGGCAACCTGCCACAGTAATGTTTGGCTTTATGTGGCTCGGGGATCAATGAGTATTTTCATTGTTGATTTATTGTTCTATATGCATTCAAAATGAATTAGATTTATAAAATAATCAAAGACAAACATGCCAACAAATATTAATGGCCTGTCATTAGCGGGTAAACCCAGAGCAAAAGCAGACCAAAAAAAAAGCAAATTAAAAATGTTGGTCAGAATTTTGAAATAATCTAATTTGTCCTTTTTTAAATCAAATTTAAAGAAAGACCTTACCCACACACTATCCTAGTCTAAACTTAATTAATCAAAAGAAAGGACATTAAATGCTATGTTTTCTGTCCTTATTAATTGTTTAAGGCCTTTATTAATAACACATTCCAAAGGATTGCTAGCTCAAGCCTTTCACATGTTATTATTATTAATATTATTATTAATAATAATAATATTAATAATATGCTATTTGTCTCTCTGAAATTATAACTTAACATGTTAGTTAGAAAAAGGAAATCAATTTGACCATGCCCCCTTGTGATCTGATAGTTTGTGTCTCTTAATTTTAAGACACATTTTAGACTTTTAACATTTATTCAATTGATTTAATGAAGATACTGCCTGTCAGGATAACGAGAGGACTTGCATTACAAAGTCCTTGTTTCCTCTGAATCTAGCTGAACACAGTTGACTGTTATTTGTTAGCTGTATTTATTGTCATAAACTTGTCTGTAGGCCGGCCTGTGAGAAGACATACGCTCTGTGTTCCACAAATATATCAAACAATCTTCATATGTGTGAGGGAACGCTGTCTGAAGTGTGTGTCAGGATCTGCCAGTCCCTCAGCATCCATGCTTAATTTTTATAATAATATTCAGTTTTTTCTCTCAGTCTCTCTCTCGCACATTTTAGCCTGCAGTTAATTTTTCCGTCTTCTCTCCTGAGCTGACAGGTTTGTTTGCAGCGGGTATAGACATGCCTGCATTCATCTTCCACATACAGGACTTCTATGATCCGTACCGTTGGTGGGGCCTAAAAATGTAAAATGGCGCTTGGCAGACAACCCATTTTAATAGTGTGCTGATTTGACTACCAATCCCAGCTGTGGTGCGTGCAGGGTCTGGTCCCGGTCTGTTGGTGCTGTCGTCGTCTGCTCGGCGTTATTTGTGTACGATTTGTTTGTACTGCAGGAAACAACTGAAAGCATTTCAATCTTTTGCTCCTGATGTGGAAAAGAAGATTTTGAGAATTGCTTATCAGATCTTTTGTTGATTTTACAAATGATTTAGAATATTGACTATGTACTGTTTGTGTTTTATCTCAAAAGGAAGAATGCATGGCACCATATAACTTTAGACCAAGAGGTAAACAATGCATGCTGAGCTGAATAGCTGCTCTGTTGGAGTCATGTTGTTATTTGTGCACGGTTCGGATCACATTTGAACACTCATGCCCCAATGTTGTGATATTAGCTATTTGTTACATTTTCCACAGGATGTTTCAGTTTAACCACAGCTTTCACTCCTCCACTGAACATTGGCTCACAAACAGGAAGCCGAGAGTTTGTGAATATGCTTGACAGGAAATGAAATCCCACAGTTTGTGTGTGTGGGCTTACATTTACACCGCCTTATTACAGAGAAAGCAACGCAGGGACAGAAATGAGAAGAGGAAAAACACTACTGACTCTCCCAGCTTTCCCATTGTGTGTGTGTGTGTGTGTGTGTGTGTGTGTGTGTGTGTGTGTGTGTGTGTGTGTGTGTGTGTGTGTGTGTGTGTGTGTGTGTGTGTGTGTGTGTGTGTGTGTGTGTGTGTGTGTGTGTGTGTGTGTGTGTGTGTGTGTGTGTGTGTGTGTGTGTGTGTGTGTGTGTGTGTGTGTGTGTGTGTGTGTGTGTGTGTGTGTGTGTGTGTGTGTGTGTGTGTGTGTGTGTGTGGAGAGGATGTTGATAGTAGTTCAGCCCCGATAAGAATCAAGGCCAGCAGCATTGGAGGACAAAGGCATGCATTCAGGGTAGAAATAGCACTTCCGCATTTGAGGAAAAACATTGAGAAGCCTCTCCGTTGGCCTACCAAAACAATGAATGTTGATAAACGCCAATAAAACCGAGCGCAGATTATTTAAGAAAGCTGATCTCTTGTGTTCAGACTGATGGGTTGTCTGCGGGAAGCTGCAGGATGTTTATGCTGCCGACCCGTCTGTATGTCTGCTTTACACTGGAGCTATACGTCCTCCAGCTCCAGCCTCCACCCAGCCTCTGGTCTCTGCATTCCTTCACTGAAGCACTAGCCAGCAGACTGTGAACTGTTTCTGGGATGTTCATGTTCCATCAGGGGATCAACATGCATTAGAATACCGTGACTCGATAGTGAGGCATGCACCTGACCCCTCTCAGGTACAATACAACTACTACAGGTGGCTTTCAGACGAACAGACAAGGCTGGGGGGGGGGGGTTCTTTAACTGGGAAGTGCAGTGGTTCCCAAGAAATCTACAGGCTCACCAGATCATAACTCATACTGCAACCTCTAATGAAGAGAGAACACATTGCTTTTGTTTACAGGTTTCCTATTATGCTGTATTTGAACAATATATTGTAGGGCCATATCTATACAACACGACTGTATATGGGGGACCGGTTGGGAGGTGTCACGTGGATGGGATGTTGCCAGGAGTTCAATGTAAAGCCAGCCGTCATTTCCGATATGACGTCATATCGGCAGCAAATCTGGATCAGCTCGTTTGTACCCCCGTTTTTAGAGATGTGGTTAAGGAGGAAAAGAGAGAGGGTTGTATTTTCTGACACTTTGAGTCTCCTTACTCACCGGGGACACACAGTTATGTATAAATCACAGCAAAAACTGCATTTTGCATAATAGGGGACCTTTAAAACAGTAATGAGCCAACTAGTGCAGTAAACATGGACTCTATACGTATTTATTTTCTTGTTAAGATATCTACTTTACTCTCTAGTTTCCAGGTAACTCAAAGACAAAGTGCTGGATCTTGATCTGCAGGTTTATTTTATTTCAATTTAAATAACAATACTGATAATTATAGCATGATGAAGTGAACCTGTTTTCCCTCTGTCATTGCACTATGATCTGTGTAATCCAGGATATAAATCATCCCTCTGTGTCAGAGCCGGCTGTATCCTCTCCACAAATGGATCCCACACTGACAGGAGTGAGAGGCAGCTGCAGAGTGCAGCCGGCTCAGCAGAGGGCTCCAGGTTGACTCATAAAGATACGCAGACATGAGGCAAGCGCTCACATCTGCTCTGTGAGGCAGACCAACCCGGGGCGAGTCAACACTCATGCTGTATAAACACGACCAGGAGGAATGCTGTGCGATCTTTTGGCATGAATCACTTGGGATAATACCATTGGTGTGATTTGTTAAAGTACATTTACTCAAGTATTGCGCTGAAGTACAATTCTGAGGTACTGAGTGTTTTAATTAAAAGCTACTTCATTGTTTAACCTCACTTGAAGCCACTTTTTTAGTAACTTTTAACTTTACAGATTCAGATTTTTTTATTAAAATAAAAGGTTGTCTTCATGACAGGCTTTTGTTAAACTGAGGTTTGGAGGTCATAATGATGGCACGACTCCTCAGCAGAGAAGACCTGGCTCAAAAGTGCTGACTCATACCAACAGCTCATAACTACGTCACTGTGGTGACCGGATGTGTCTGGAGTAAAAAAAACACACTTCCTAAAAATACAGTGTACACTGCCCGACCAAAAAAAAAAGTCGCCTCCTGGATTTAACTAAGCAAATAGATAACAGCCTCCCATTGGATAATTACTGCTTGGGTGATTATGTTTCAGCTGGCAACAAGTTATTGAACCCTAACTGATGCAGTGAGTAGCTTCTCATTTGTTAGTCATGTTGAAAGACATGTCCTGTGGTCGTGGAAAAGATATTAATCTGTTTCAGAAGGGTCAAATTATTGGCATGCATCAAGCAGAGAAAACATCTAAGGAGATTGCTGAAACTACTAAAATCGGGATAAGAACTGTCCAACGCATTATTAAAAACTGGAAGGACAGTGGGGAAACATCATCTTTGAGGAAGGAATGTGGTCGGAAAAAAAACTTGAATGATCGTGATTGGCTATCACTTAAACGTTTGGTTAAATGATATCGTAGAAAAACAACAGTAGAACTCACGGCTATGTTTAATAGTGAAAGTAAGAGCATTTCCACACGCACAATGCAAAGGGAACTCAAGGGATTGGGACTAAACAGCTGTGTAGCCGTAAGAAAACCACTTGTCAGTGAGGCTAATTTGAAAAAACGTCGTCAGTTTGCTAGGGAGCATAAAGGTTGGACTCTGGAGCAACGGAAAAAGGTCATGTGGTCTGATGAGTCCAGATTTACCCTGTTCCAGAGTGATGGGCGAATCAAGGTAAGAGGAGAGGCGGCTGAAGTGATGCACTCATCATGCCTAGTGCCTACTGTACAAGCCTGTGGGGGCAGCGCTATGATCTGGGGTTGCTGCAGTTGGTCTGGTCTAGGTTCAGCAACATTATGTGCCCAAAGAATGAGGTCAGCTGACTACCTGAATATACTGAATGACCAGGTTATTCCATCAATGGATTTTTTCTTCCCTGATCGCACGGGCATGTTCCAATATGACAATGCCAGGATCCATCAGGCTCAAATTGTGAAAGAGTGGTTCAGGGAGCATGAGACATCATTTTCACACATGGATTGGCCCCCACAGAGTCCAGACCTGAACCCGTTTGAGAATCTTTGGGATGTGCTGGAGGAGACTTTGCGCAGTGGACCGCATCTCCCGTCATCAATACAAGATATTGGCGAAAAATGAATGCAAGACAGAAATAAATGTTGTGACATTGCAGAAGCTTGTGGAATCGATGCCACAGCGAATGCGTGCCCTAATCAAAGCTAAAGGCGGTCCAACGAAATATTACAGTGTGGGACCTTTTTTTTGGCCAGGCAGTATACATTCTATAGTCATAGCATAAACCATCTTCACTTCTAAAACTCTGTTTGTGAATGTGTTTATTGTAATTATTTTATTACGTCTAGGTGTCAACCATTACTATAGTAGCAAGGAAATAGTTTCATGGATTGGAATACAGCTCAGCTACTAATTGGAATACAGCTCAGATTTCTCCCTAAATATTTTTCTAATAATCCACAACACCATCTCACTGAGACAATCCTGATGAATTATACATCCGATTAATCAAACACCTCTCTGTATTTAAAGAGAGACATTTGGGCATTAGGGCTTTCTTGATATTGCCACCACCTTATTACAGAGAAAGCAACGCAGGGACAGAAATGAAAGGAGGAAAAACACTACTGACTCTGCCAGCTTGTGTGTGTGTGTGTGTGTGTGTGTCAGTGTGTGACAGTGAGCAGGCGGCAGGGAAAGGAACGGCCACTGGGTGGAGCCTCTACGTTAACGGTAGTGACAGCAGAATAGAGAAAGGGAGGGAGAGAGGCGGGTGAGTAAGACTTCCTAAATGGACTGTGTCAGTTTGCTGAGAGCATGCTGGGAGCTGAGAGCGTACAGCTGAGGGAAGCCGGCAGTGTCTCTCTGTGACTGGAGGAGCAGGCTCCTTCTCTCCGCCGCCTGGCATGTGGACTTCTGGCCCGCCTGCATTAGGCCACAGCAGCTGACAGAGGAAAGGACTTTTTTTATATCAAGGAACAGAGGTTAGGTGAAGTAGAGAAGAGGAAGAGCTCTCTGGATATACACATATATTTGCTTTTTGGAGGACTCTCTTACAGGTTAGCTCTTAAATTCATCTTGTATTGTTTTCCTCTCCTTTGATGTCATTTGAGACGTGTTCATTGATCCTGTGTCCACCCACAGCCATGCTTTGATTAAATCAGTGAGGTCAGGCATAATGTGTGCGGTCTAAATAAAAACAGCTAGGATATAAAATCATTTAAAGTGCTAGGGGGTTTGACTTTTTGTCTGCTGGGCTGTCCTGTCAATCTCCAGCCTGGTTTGAGCTCAACCCAATGACACTTAAGATGAATGAGTCGATGCAGCAGGCCAGTGACTAGGCAGTGGGGTCAGTAGGGTCTCTTGCTGTTGATGGTTTGTCATCAGAGACAAAGTGTTTATGACCTTTGGTCGGACGGTGATTTCACTTTACTAATGTTCTCAGTGGCACGAAAGAGAGCTGGGATGACCAATAAATACATATCAGGCGCATTTAAAGCCAAGGATGCTGAAGCCATCAGTCCCCTGCCTGGGCCTTGTTGAGGAATTCCATGAGTGGCCGCTTTCAGACACAAAGGGAAATCTGTGATCGTCCCACGTCTCTTCCCACTGTCTCTGTGTTCTCCTGCCACTCGCTGACCCACGCCTCCCTGGCCAACACACAGGACTTCTTCTCCTGGTGTCTCTCCTCTCTCTGTCTCCCTTCACATCCTCCCACCCCTCAGGCCCAGGTCATGGTGGATGCTTTGTGGCTTTCTGATCCATAACTGGTGGTCCAGTTTGGCAGAAATGGATCTGAAGGTCAGAGGTGAACCTGTTCTGGCATTCCTTCACAGCCCGGCTTTGTTTCAAGCTGTGTGTGTGTGTGTGTGTGTGTGTGTGTGTGTGTGTGTGTGTGTGTGTGTGTGTGTGTGTGTGTGTGTGTGTGTGTGTGTGTGTGTGTGTGTGTGTGTGTGTGTGTGTGTGTGTGTGTGTGTGTGTGTGTGTGTGTGTGTGTGTGTGTGTGTGTGTGTGTGTGTGTGTGTGTGTGTGTGTGTGTGTGTGTGTGTGTGTGTGTGTGTGTGTGTGTGTGTGTGTGTGTGTGTGTGTGTGTGTGTGTGGTGTGTGTGTGCAGTCCCCTTGGGGTGTACTGTAGTAATGAGATTCAGTCTCGGATCAGAGATCAGCGGATGAGACTGAATCGCTCTTTGTTGTTCACGCAGAAAAGATCAGAAAGCTTTCTTAATAGACCCTGATTTACCCGTGTGTGTTTTCGCCCGTCCCAGCTCACATAATCGATTGTTTGTGTGCGTATGTTGCATCATGAAGTCGACTGTTTCTTGTTACAGCTTAAGCTTTCATTGGTTTTGGCTAAGGGTCGATTGATTGGAGCCTTCAGGGACCTTGGTGGGGTGAAGGGTGCATTTTGCAGTTAAAAAGGAACAGGGGGAGTGGGGAGGTGGATGTATTAAACAGATTTGATTTGCCAGAAAACTAAAAGAAAGTCAGGGATGAAGATGGAGTACATGAGAGGAAAAACAGGAAGGGTTATCAAGCCTGATTGAAAGATTGTGAGGAGAAACACTGAAGACAGAACAGATGGAGAGAGAATCTTCAGTGTCATTCATCTGATCAGTGCTTACACTTCATCAAAATGAAATGATGTACAGACACTTAACTGCAGAAATAGATGTATTCCTCTTTGCGTAGTCAGCAGTTCACAGGGACCAGAAATACATTCAGAGAGGTCTCCATGTGGGTCCGTAGATCTAGAGAGGATAGATCCGCTGTCACACTAAACTGTGGAGCACATGTATTATCAAGTCCACCTAACGGACCCTGTCCAGTAACTGAGTCACTAGGGGCAGCTAATACGAGTCGTTTTGAGCTGAGAGGAGCTTCCTAAATTGGGTCACATCTGCAGGGAGGGTGAGGACGGGGGGGGGGGGGGTGGTTGGGCTGAGAGATCCTACAAGCACTTAAGATTTTAATTTCCTTATTTTCCGAGGAGAGTTCTTCAGTGACCTGGGTGGAAATGAGACGTCTGCCTCTTCTGCCATGATGGAAATCAGGATGTGTATTAGTGGGCTGCGCCGCGGTGGGAGACGGAGCTATAATTGGGAACTCCCTTGATGTCAGCTCTCCGCTGACCCAGCCCTCACTAAAAACTGCTTTACCCCATCGAGGAGAAGCTCTTAGTAGCTCAAAATAAGGACATACCCGGTCAAACGGTTGAATGGTTTCAAAATAAAGCACCATAGGGATTTAACTACGGTAAAACATCATGTTTTGCAAGAACAGTTTACGTAAGGGAAAGCCAACTGAAGGGGATTTAAAGGAACATAATGAGTAATACATTTATGATATTCAGCACTCTGTACTAATGAGGGCCACTGCACTCAGAAAATACTGGCCCACATTTGGCGAAATGACACAAATCATTTTGCAGCAACTTGGTGTTATAAAGTTCTTCAATCCCCAGTTAATGTATAACCTATCCGTTAAAAAGTGTTACGTTTGCCAGTAATTACAGTATCACTTCCTTTTATTTTTGCTATACCTTGTTTGCCAACAGAGACGATTGGTTGCTACCCTGTGCTGACATGTTTTCAGTGATGCAACAGATTCATTCTGAGTATCAGCGCGGACAGTTCCAGTCAGATGGTGTTATTGTTGAATGTCGAAACAAAACGCGGGTTGTTTGGTGCTGACACACTGCCAGGCACAGCGAGAGAAGCTGGGGCTTGGCTCGGGGCGTCGGTGTTTGTGGGTGTTATGCATGTATGTCATTGCATGTGACTGTAGCCTGTTCTATGTGCACGACTTCACTTCTCGTACGCATGCCTCCGTGTGCGTGTAATTTCCTCGAATGACCTTTCTGAGCAGTGTCCCTGAAGAAGTGAAGATGTGGGCGGCCCGTGTTTCTCTTTCAGAACGTTGAAAAGTTTAAAAAAAACAGCAGATTGCTGTTAGGGCCCTCTCCTGTTGAGAGGCTCTTGGGTTGACTTATAGACAGAGCAGATGAGTAGTGATACATTTTTTAAAACATGCCACATTTCCTCTTTTATCGTCCTCTCACTGCACCGAAGAGATAGATATATTGAGTTGTCAATGCATGGATCTTAATCTAGGTAAAAGATGATCAGCTTTCACTGGGTTTGGGGTACAGAAACAGATTTAAAGCCATCACCCTTTCTTTACTTCATTTACCTCATTGGTTCTTAATGACGGCGGCTTTCCATTGACATCACCAGTACAGAGGATGGCTGAATGACAGTGTTCCCAGACAGAAGGAAAACAAGCAGGGCTCAGCATTGACTTAGCTCGACGGGCTTCCCCCCCCCCCCTCGTCCGCTGGTTTTAGGGAAAAGACACCCATTTGGTGCCCAACCTCAGGCTCATGCGTTGGTGGGGCCTTTCCTTTCCCTGATGTGGTCTGGATCCTTTTTGCTGAACTTAGAGAGGCAGTGATGTGAGTTGGCTATAAGTCTGATTGTGTGGCTGACAGCAGATGGGTTGGTAGGTAAATCCTGCCCTTTAAGGATTTGCTCGTGGGCTAAGCTACCGACTTTTGACAAGGTCTTTGTTTGCGCTCTTGAGACAGAGATGGTTTCCTCAAATGATAACGTTCCTTTGCTCAGTTCCTTTTAAATTATAGTCTCCTTTTCTGCCGCTCTTCTGTCCTGTCTCCTTTTCTTTTTGGTCCTGCTTTTAAACCAGGAATGCTGTTGTTGTGTTGGTCCTCGATTTCTTCTTCTGCATCCACCAGCCGTCCAACCTCACATCATACTTCCAGAGAAGGGAAGAAACTTACCACTGACCCAGTCGAGCTCAGACAGGGTCAATAAATACTGGAAGTACAAACATACTTAAACCTGTCAGCACTTAGCTTAGCATTTGTGTCTGTGTGCTTGTTTATGCTTCTCAGTCTGTATCAAGTCTCCTCCAATGTGAGGGAACTGTCTGACCCAAAACAAAAGTCATGCAAGGACTTCATTTGTAAGTGAGAACAGTTTTGTTGCCATGGATACCCGGAACGTTAGGGATGCAAACGGCTGGTTTGCCAGGGAGACTGTAGGCCGTGAGGTATGATGTGTGTGGACGGCTCCCCCAGCTCTCTGAATGAAAGAGGAGAAGACAACATGGCTTTGTGTTGGGGATCCTTATCAGCCCACTATAAGACCCTTGTTCTGGGCTTCTATTGTCTATTATCCCTGTTAAATATAAGCAGACATTCCTTTAAATGTCATGGGTATTTGCTTCAATATGTTCAGGTGAGCATACCTTCTGTTATTAAAAGTGCTTCCACATATAGATCTTATCTCTAGGATAACATTTATTGAGGATTTTAAGCGAGGATTGAATCTTCTATAAGGGAAAATGTAAAAAGCTGTTATGTTTCGCTGTAAAGTTGTGAACAAAGCACAATGAGCTTATAGTTTCCGGATGGTTTGCCTCGTCTTTGTTTCGTCGATTGCTGCGCCAGGTTTTGATGATCTTTTTAACCTTCATTCACTGACCTCTTACTGCAGGTACACTGCGTCCACATTTAATCGCGAAAATGTTGCATTTTTATTCTGTTTAAATTAGTAAAGATTTTCCAGCTCATCGTTGGTACAGAAGGTTATGAAATGAGTAGTCTGAACCCTTGTGTTGAAGATTCCTCTGGACTCTCCATAACTCTATCACCATTAGCTTGTTAACCGTTAGCAGAGTCAACCCTCGCCTCGACCCCTTTTAACGTTTGAACCCTGCTGCTGAGGTAATGATAGGGCCCATGAGGGGGCTGGTGCTTAGGAACTGGGGGAATGAGTGAAAGTGTCCAGAAAGTTTGTCACTAAGGATCTTTTGTTCTGTGTCTACAAAAACACATGGTTTGCTTCTCGAACCTCAGAGGGCGCAGACTTTCGTTATGATTTTACAGGAAACTCAGTAACAAATCGTTGTTGTTACAGGTGGATTATTAATGCATTTCTCCAGCAGGTAAAAACGAGATTGAAGGCATTTTAAATACATTGAAAGTTGCCATTTAATATTGTCCTCTCACCTTTTTTTGGTAGACGAATGGGAGTCCAAAATAGAATGGCGAAGCAATACGGTGAAATGTCTTCAAGCGCAGGGCTAAAGGAAAAAAAAAACAGAGGTTGTGCTTAGATTGCTGTTATAGTTACACTGCTGGTGTCCCTTTATGCTAGTAGGGCAGGTTGTGTGCACACACACACACACACACATACACACACACTTTGTCCATCGGTCAGGACACAGAGCTCGCCCCTCAGGACTCAGCAGAGCTTATTATAGCTGCCTACAGTGTGAGTGACAGCAGCTCTGAGACCTGTCACATTTGTGCTTCTCTGGTGCTGCCTGGCTTCAGTCTGACAGTTCACACCACCTTTGATCCCTTCCTTCCTTGCTAGTGCACACTTCAATTACTGTAGATGTTTCCTTCACTGAGAGTGTTTGCGGTCCTCTCCTCCCTACAATATCTGATGCTGCTGGGAAAACTCTTATATGACTCTCATTGAAGCTAGACCTCCGCACGCTTTATCATGTCACCCTCTATCAGGGAGAATTCTGATAGCATTTCTGTGAGAGTCAGGGACACGCCTCAGGAGACAGATAGAGAAGGTGCATTATATTTTCGGCGACTGTCCTAACCTTTCATCCTCTCTCTCATCCCTCCCCAGTGCCGGACGACCTCACCCCCGAGGAGCAGCAGGAGCTCGAGAATATCCGCCGGCGCAAGCAGGAGCTGCTGGAGGACATTCAGGTAATACTGGGATAGCATACAGGGTTTTTTTGTTGTTGTTATGATTATGTGCACAAATGAACCGAAACAGTAAATGGGCTTAAAAGCATTCTAATCTTAAACCTTTTTAATCTCATTAGGTGTTTGGGATCTTTTGGGACAATATTTTTTGAAAATACACTTACTTATCAGTACAAAAAAGTGACTACAACAAAATAATAGTAAGTTTGCCTGATACAGCTTTATATTTATAAGGATTGGACTCGTTAACACTTAAAATCCCAGTTGCTTTAATCTTAATAGAATATTTAAGTGAACCGCCCATCCTCTGGAGATTTAGGGGCTCAAGAGGAACAGGGATTTAATGTTCAAACTGACAAGGTCCAGACATTTGGCATCCTTCCACTGCCTTCAGCTACAACTCCTCTGTTTTTGGTTAAACATTTATCTCCTCCCCAGTTGTACAAATGTTCCTTTAGCAAGGAATTCATTTCAAACATTTCAACCCGAGAGGAATGTGAGGTATTTCCTGCCAAAGGGCTCACTTCCTTAGCTAACCATTTCTAACTGGTTAGCCATTTGTGTTTGTACGGATGCCCTGTATAAACAAAGAGCTATCTTTATGGATACAAGCTCTCTCGTTTAGATGTTTTCATTTAAATGTGTTTTTGAATGAAACGTGAGTATGAAAATAAGATAAACAGGATTATGCTCTCATTAGGAACATGCTCATGCAGCCAGTCGAACACTCTCCGATTTCCAAAGAGAGCCAGGATTCAAATCAGCTTGGCCGAATGTCCCTAAAGTGGTTAGTTTGATTCCTGTCCACGACCTCGGATCATATTTTTATCCATGCCTCAGAGAAGAGCTGGTTGTTGAAGCTCGGATCAGTTCTGTCACTCGGCTCTTTAAGCAGATGACACCCTGGGGTGACAGTACTGTCCTGCTCTGGAGAGTTGGCCTCCAGACGTCTCGGGGGGCCCCTCACCTTCCCCTGGCCCTGACGGACAAACGCTAGAGGCATGATCCGACACCTTCTCTTTTTATGAGTCCCCCCAGCTACTCTCATTCTCTGTAGTCTGCACACTGACCCCTCTCCTCCTCCTCAACTCCCACACCCTCCTTTGACCACAAACACCCACTTTCCCATATGAGTACAGCCTTTGTTTGTGGAGGAAAGCATCTGAGGAATGTGTTGTGATTGTGCAGGCCTTGAAAACACACATGTTCCCTTTGTGGTTTGGCCTATAGTGAGATGTATTATGGATGAGAAATGATAAACTAACGCCACATCTGGATTTGAATGGAGAGGCTCCGTGATTGTAACCTTTTAGTCGCAGCCTCTCTCTTGATTAAGGATCAACTCTACCCTTGTACGGGACATCCTCTCATGCTACGTTCTATTATTCCACACTTTCATCTCGCTGACACCCCCCTGCGCCGGGCTGGCAACAGTGCTCCCGGCTGGATCGACTAAACCTGCCTCTAAGACCATTAATCTCTGAAATGCTACACAAAATACAATCCACTTTTTACGCCATCTCACTGCGGTTATCCCTCAATGTTTTCCGCCTAATCGAATTCACAATAAGAGGATTGCTTGGAGAGAACACACACACACACAGACACACACACACACACATACACACACACACACACACACACACACACACACACACACACACACACACACACACACACACACACACACACAAACAAACAAACACGTGAGTCTATATGAGATTAACTGTAGACCGTTTTTGGTTAAAGGGAACTAAGGAGAGCTGGCAGGGCACCAGTGTGTGTGTGTGTGTGTGATGTTCCAGCTCATCAGGAGCATGAGATGCTCTTTGTGGAGCCGTTGGTTTCCGATGTGAGTATTTCTGAGATAAAAGGCCGGATATGATAAAAGGCCACCTGGCTTCTAGACAAACAGAGGTGACTCAGAGATGATGGCCTCTCCCTCGGCACTGTTTAATCAAGACATACACACACTTTGCATGTTGTTTGTGTCGGTCACACCCATCCACGCTCCTCCCAGCTCAGGGAAATGATCTGGCATCTGATGGATGACATTTTTTAATCTAACATTTTCCATCTCTCTTGCAGCGGCTGAAGGATGAGATAGCAGAAGTGACGAGTGAGATCGAGAACCTGGGTTCCACCGAGGAGAGGTGAGGAAAAAGGAACCGCCCCTTCTCTTCCCCTCCCCCCTCCTTCACAAACAATTTCCCTCTCTTTCGCATGTATTGGCTTGTTGCTTGCCTTCTATTAACTTAGCAAATGAAGCTATCAATAATTCATATGCTCGATGGGCAGGTCTGGTGATCTGCTCACAACCAAAATCGCTCCTAAAATGGCCAATGCTGCTTTTAAGGCAGTTTAAATGTTTCATCAGGCGCACCCCCATTATGAGAGGCCTCATTGAATAATGCAGTGGGTGTACGGGCAGAGGCAGACAATGGACCGTCCCAGGGGAGGCAGGGCTGATGTTTGGTCTACTCAAGTGGATAGGGATCCCATCAGCTACCGAATTATCTTTCTTGGATATAAAACCCATTAAGGGTAACTGCACTTTCTCAAAGTTTCCTTCAATCCATTTCTGAAGGAAGTGCATTGTAGTCCGTGTTGCCGTGCCGCCTCTTCTGTTGAACGTCAGACAGTGGAGAGCCCAGAGGAATGCTGCTGGGAGCGAATTAGTGGGAAGAAGAAGTGGTGACCTCTCACCGGCTGGAGATGGAGATGTAGCCATGGTGACAGCGGACTCTTTGAATGCACTTTGACCCCTGAATTACTCCAGGCCCTGAGAAATGAGACGTTCCCATATGCATGATGTTAAACGCTTTATCGAGGCTTTGTCGTCACAATTGGGGGGGGGGGGGGGGGGGGGGGGCAGGCCAGTCTCGGCCAATGTTTATGTGGAAGACACTTTCAGGAAGTGAAGCAAATGCATTTAGTGTTACTGACCGAGACATTCGTTGGATTTGCGTTCCATAAAGCATACAGATATCCACAGTGGAGCAATGATAATTGTTTGCCAAAATAACCCCAAAAAAACCAGTTCCAGGTCTTGAGTCTTCTGGGATATTTTTTATTTAATATGTTTGGGTTTTGGTTGGTTAGATTAAACAAGCTATTCGAGACGTTTCCTTGAGTTTTGGGAGATTGTAAATGGTAATATAAGTTGAATCCCTTCTTGCCAGAAATACCAGAGCTTGATTATGTGATAATAATGTTCTCTAAAAACTTAAAGACACTTTACAGAGGTAAAATTCCTCAAAACAACACACCTAAAATATGTAAAACACAACATTAATTAACAGATTAAAAGCAGTTTTGAAAAGGTGAGTTTTGATTTGAACATGTATATACAGCTATGGAAAAGTAGAAATTTCTTTGAGTTACGTGATTATTTTCTCTGCTGGAATTCAACGGACACTGGAATGGCTGCCATACATGTAGAGATGGAGATGAATGTGGAGTGGTCTCCTCATTTTTTTCTGGAGCTGTATGTACATTGTGTTGACACGAAGCCAGACTTAAAAACAACCTTCCCTCTTGTGTTCCAGGAAAAATATGCAAAGGAATAAACAGGTGGCCATGGGCCGTAAGAAATTCAACATGGACCCCAAAAAGGTAGGTGGAAGAAACAGTCGGGGTTTTTCAGCAATGTGATTCAGTCCACATGCTCTCCGGAAGGAAGTAACCTGGGGTCTCTTTCTCAGGGGATCCAGTTCCTGATTGAGAACGACCTGCTGAAGAACACCAGCGACGACATTGCTCAGTTCCTCTACAAAGGCGAGGGCCTCAACAAGACAGCCATCGGGGATTACCTCGGAGAGAGGTGAGGATGAAGACTGATCTTTTTTTTTTTTCCTCTATCTAACCATCTTCCACCATGACTCACCCGGAGCCATCCATGTGGTCGATAAAAACCTCGAATGGCGAGTGCATATTTTCCGTATTGCTGTGCTTCCTCTTGGTCAGGAACACACCCTTCCTTTCAAGTACATTGGACCCACATTTATCCTCTCAAGATGTTTGTTGCTGCATCTGTCTTTGGTTATCTTACTCACTCATGTGACGTGATCAAGAGACATGACAACGCACGTGTTGGAAGACAACGATTGCACTCCAGACATACAGCACGCGCTGCCCAGGGGCTGTAGGGCAGGCAGCGTTACAGTCAGGGTGTGTCTCTGAGGGCCAGGAAATGGAGCTCAGGCAGAGGATGGAGGCTCTTAGTATGACTGTCATCACCTCTCCAAGTGTTTCTGATTCATCAAAGAGAGGCTGAAATGGCGTGAGAGCCCTGAGATATGATTGGTCACTCGTCCACTGGGAACAGTAGTGACTGGATAAGACCCTGTCAGCGAGAGCTCCCTTAGAGCCTTCCCGTGATCCCACAGGGAAGATCACTTACTGTGAGGGGCCTGAAGGTCAGGGATGATATCATGATCAAGATCAGATGATAAATGAGACGGAGGTGGTGGGGGGGTTTTCCTGTTCTATTATATTTGATGGAATAATGCAGAATACCACAGACATCAAGCCTTTAGTATGAGTCAGATCACACTCCTGATGGAGTTGACTTTTCAAATGAGGCAGCGAGCGGTTTTAGTCAGTTTGAAAAAATCAGTTGGGTATTTGAGAGAATAATTGGAAGATGAGTTGATGATGAGTATAATCATTGTAGTTGCAGCGTTAATCTCCTGTGTTTTTTTGCCTTGGTTATGTAGAAAATCCAATTTTCAGATGTACACCAGTAAGACCTTTGCTCTGTTTTTGTCCCTGTAGAGATGACTTCAATATCGAAGTCCTTCATGCCTTTGTGGAGCTTCATGAGTTCACAGACCTGAACCTGGTCCAGGCCCTGAGGTAAGACGGCCTCTCCCCAGAAACATGCATCCTCCCATTTGTCAGTTTCAGTGTTGAGAGCTCTTTCACAGTGGAAGTGAGTGTT
Source organism: Eleginops maclovinus (assembly GCF_036324505.1). Lineage (NCBI taxonomy): Eukaryota > Metazoa > Chordata > Actinopteri > Perciformes > Eleginopidae > Eleginops > Eleginops maclovinus. Next base: position 13,908,322 of record NC_086364.1, on the reverse strand, counting down.
GCTGAACACTGAGCTGTGTTCCCTCACAGACAGTTCCTGTGGAGTTTTCGGCTACCGGGAGAAGCTCAGAAGATCGATCGCATGATGGAGGCTTTCGCTCAGCGCTACTGCCAATGCAACCCTGGCGTTTTCCAGTCCACAGGTACCGCAGCACACCATGGATAGCAGCTTTCAGTGTTGTCGTCAAAATCCAAAGAGCGAGTGTGAGCAGGGGAACAAACAACATAATGAATTCAGATTAAGGTTTATTTACTCTCAAATATAGCCATTTCTGTCTGCAATATTAATAATAGCCTATTAAAAGACTTGTTTTTTTTACTGCAGATAAACTTGTTTCCTTCATGAAGGACTTCATTTTCCATATAGCATTGAGATCTAATTGCATGTCGGAACTGATACCTAAAGTGCTTTGTTTAGCAGACAGCACGTCTGCTGAGGTGAGCTGTGCTCTGCAGCAGCGTCTGGCTTTTGGGAAATAATGTCCACATCAGCGAGCAGCCTGCCTCCAACACGGCTGCAGATGGATGTGAATAATGCATGCTTCTCAACAGCCTAACAGGCCCGATTAAGTGCTGCTGCATCAGTCTTGTGCTGGCCACGTTGACTTTTAGTAAACACACACATTAGAGTGCACGTCCAGAAACACTCGCATACTTAGCTGCCCACTCGCAGCCTTTCACTCCCGCCCACTCTCCCCGCTAACGAAGCTGTGCCTATCCGCTCCTCTCCATTCCACCACGATCCCCTAAGTGCAGTCCTTTCAGCTCGGCTGATTTACATTTATATTTAAGCACTAAATTAAACATTGGCAGCAGATTTATGGTAAACAGCAACCGTTTGCTCAACTCTCGTGTGTGTGTGTGTGTGTGTGTGTGTGTGTGTGTGTGTGTGTGTGTGTGTGTGTGTGTGTGTGTGTGTGTGTGTGTGTGTGTGTGTGTGTGTGTGTGTGTGTGTGTGTGTGTGTGTGTGTGTGTGTGTGTGTGTGTGTGTGTGTGTGTGTGTGTGTGTGTGTGTGTGTGTGTGTGTGTGTGTTACAGACACCTGTTACATCTTGTCGTTTGCCATCATCATGCTCAACACCAGCCTTCACAACCCCAACGTGAAGGACAAGCCCACTGTGGAGCGATTCATCTCCATGAACAGGGGAATCAACGAAGGGGGAGACCTTCCTGAAGACCTGCTCCGGGTCAGTCTGGATGTATGACACAGTTACTGTGAATGACTCTCCTCCCGCTCTGTGCTTACACTCCACTTCCTGTTATCGCAGAATCTGTACGACAGCATCAAGAACGAGCCTTTCAAAATCCCAGAGGACGACGGAAATGACCTCACACACACTTTCTTCAACCCAGACAGAGAGGGCTGGCTGCTAAAACTGGGTGAGTGAAACTGGAAATGCACGTGCACAATTATCTGGGTACGAATCCCCCGACCTAATTCTCATTTGCTGATTGATTACATTGTGTTTTCATAATGGCACATATTGGTCCAGTATCTCAAGACTACAAAAAGTGATAACCCATGTTTACCTTGTGTGTGTGTATAAATTGAGGTGTGTATGAGCTGATAGACACTCGACCTGAGACATCTGAAGACATCGCTACCCGCTTACATGTATTATAAATATGACTTTGAGATCAGACAACCTCATGTGGAGGCCTTTGAATTATTGACCACAGGGCAGATTCATACACACAAGCACAATGATCACTTTATTGCTTGTAAGTCAAGTCCATACACAAACAAAACGTTGAGAAAATGTTACTTTAGAGGGCATTTTTGAGTGATTAAGCTTTTTTCTGTAGACATTTGAATTCAGATCTTACTGGAGAAGTAAAGCGCACTGACTGTACCTTAGTGGAAACTCTCATCACACATCATTTTTAAAGTTTTATGTTTGATGGTCATTTTTACATTATTTTGACTTAAACACAATGATGCTAATACATGCAGCTGTATTGTAACCAATGTTTCCCAGGATGTCTAATGTCACAGTACTTACAATACCAAAAGAAAAGCACAAACCTGGACCCCTGAACTCTTCATCCTCCGTTTCCTCTGAGAACTCTCTCTGTTGTACAGATTCACACTTCATTTCATTAAAGAGCGCATGAATGTTCAACGGGAAATTGAATCTTCCAATCACTGTGAATCTTTACAACCGATTTAAACGAGAAAGTGAAGAATATCTCTCTCTGGATTGGCCGTTTTTAATAAAACAATCAGGGGTAAATGACTGGATATAACAAAAATGGAGGTGATATTTAATGTAGTGCTTTACAGTAGCTGTGGCATTGAGTACAACCCCCCCTTGTGGGCTGATGGAACAACAGCAGATCTGTAAAATCTGTTGACCCCTCAAAATGAAAACTGTAAAGCAGTGCATCAAAGCCTCCCTGGAACCAGATTAACAGGACTGTGGTGCAATAATTCCTTATCATTTAATTTGATTTATTTTGTTTTCTTTTCCTCTCCGTTTGTTTGTTTCCATGTTTTTGGCTGTTGTCTTTCCTCAGGAGGTATGTACACCTGCTCTTCCCAAACGCTAGTCCATCTCTCGGGTGCTTTTGGTGGTCCGCCATGCTTTTTGTTCTATTTCTCATGTTTTGTAAATGTTCAGGCAGGGCTTTTTTTTTGTGTTTTTTTGCTGCAGATTTGTCTTTATTTTTGTCTCTCCATTGACTCATTTGAACTTCAGATGTTTGTCTGTGCAGTCTGTCATTGGTGGTCTGTCCACACTCTTTTATCTCTGTGGGTGGTGGCTGGGCACTCAGCGGGTTCATTTTGCCACACCATGGGCTCGGCTCGGGGAGCTGAGGCTTTGTGACCAGCCTGCCTCTCTTTTCTCTGTATGCCGTGGTGGTCACTCTTTGATCTGTGTTTTTTTGGAAGCTGCATTATGCCCTTCTTGCCACACAGTGAGCACAACAAAAGAGTTCTGCTTGACTCTCCAAATTCACCAGGAACCCATCAGCTTATTGTTGTTTGCTCTCTGGTTGCACGGAAAGGGAATAATGCACCACCATGTGGCTCTGCTCTTCTTATCGTATGCTGTAAAATGGATCTGAAGGGTAACCGTGGGGACCGGCTGGCGCTGGACTGGACCAAACTGTGGGAGAGAAGCGTGGGCAGAGGAGCGAGCTGAAGGGGATTTATTCATGATTGCTTGCCCATGCACATGAAATCTACATAGTTTAGAGCAGGGGTGTCCAAACTATGGCCCGGGGTCCAATTTCAATTGGCCTGAGCATGATAATGGAATATACATGACATACACATGAAAGTTGTGCTTTTCTTAAATGTAAACATATATTACACTGTATTAATTTGTAAATAAGCCCAATTTTCTAATAAATTCGGTCAATTAAAGCTGCCAACACCTTTTTGTTACAAAATAAATGAAAGCTTATTAATGGAAAGCCGTTTTTCCTTAAAGCATATTCAGTTATCAAGATAAATTTACCTACATTTGATGGATTTTACTCACTGATGACTTAATTTATGAGGATGTATACCTCCCCATTAGTGAGGGGCCCAGCCCTTTGTATCTTTTTCTGTATGTGGCCCTCTGCGAAAAATGTTTGGACTCCCCTGTTTTAGAGGTTTGGTTTTGCATTGTTGTTGGAACAAAACAGGAAGTGAAAAAAAAAATGAGAATAAAATCAGTTTCTTTTTCAGCTGAATCATAAAATATAAACAACTAGACAACAAACCCTGTTCCCACCAAACCTTTACTCTCCCAGCCTCCCACAGTCCGGTCTTGCATGGGTGCCCCCCTCCCCCCCTCCTCTCAGGTCCAGGGCACATACCCCTGCAACAATCTGCTGGGACGTCCCGCCTCGTCCCAGATATTCTTGCAGGGGGAGTCGGTCATCTCTCTTACATTGGAGCTACAGGAACTGACATGACCATGAATCTCAACCTCCGACTGAACCAATCACCTCGGGCCGTCAGCTGTGTGATTCTGCCATCGCGTCTGTGTGTTTCTTGTGTGTCTGCTTTTCTGTTGGCATCACGCTGACAAGTGGAGATGTGGCGATGGGGGCTCTCCATCTCTGCCTGTCGGGTGAAGCGTGTGTTGATGGTGTCTGTAGATCATAACCAGTGTAGACTGAAGTGTTTGACCCGTTATGGCATCTGTGATGTGATGGGATATCATATACAGTGCTGCTGCTGCTGCTATATGATCAAATGTGTGTGTTCTAAATGTATACAAACTCCCTCTAAGCCTCCACTCTCCTGGTAGATGGGTTTCACAATGCAGCTTTCTACTAACATTGGTGGTGGGATAACTTAGTCTAGACGAAGCTTAGGTCTTCATGTCGAGTTCAGAAAGAAATCGAGTCCCCCCCCACTCATCGGACACTGCTACTATAAGACTTAGAAGTTACTTAACACACAGGAAATTCAAGTCTGAGATGCCTGTAGAGAAGCTGAGCATAGCTGCAGGCGCAGAGCTCAATGAGCCTCTGTTTGCTGGCATCCCATCCTCCCAGATAGAGAGTGCCATCTGCTACTGTGATCAGGCATCCCCCTCACAGGAACTATGGATGACAAAAGGGGTCAGAGGTCAGCTACAGATCAGAGAGCCCCCGCTGGGCGAGGAAGAGAAGTTAATCCTCAGCCTTACTTTCCTCCTGCAGTCGTTTGAGCTGCTTTCCACGTTTATACCTGTCTCTTAGTTACTCCATTTGGACAGTAGTTCATTAAGTTCAGTGAGTGCAAAGCAAATAGATCGGAATCCTGTCTATTGATCCTGGCTTTCCACACTCATTCCTCCGAGTCAGCTATTAATGAAAGAGAAACAGTGAGCATGTTTCCCAGACACACCAATACATTCATGGAGCTCTATCGCATAGCATTAGGGGAAAGGATAAAGTCAGGAAAATAACTCAACTAGTGGTGATGGTGAGCGCATGATGCAATGGTGGAAGAGGGTGAATAGCTGGCAGTTAAAGAAGTCCTCTGTAGTTGTCATCTGTCTGTCTGCCATACATCTGTCTGCCTGTCTGCTGCTCGACCCGGTGCCTCGGTGCTCGTTTCTCTCGCTGTCTCTCGTTGTGCTGAGCCTCTCTGACGCTTGCTGTTTGCTCCACAGGAGGACGTGTTAAAACCTGGAAGAGAAGGTGGTTCATCCTCACAGACAACTGTCTGTACTACTTTGAGTACACCACAGTGAGTACAACTCAGTTCCTCAGTCACAGTGGAGAACAATCTCTGTTCTCGCTGTCCCCCGTGTGCAGCACTCTCACTCACAGGTTTTGTGTTTGTTCAGGACAAAGAGCCCAGAGGAATCATCCCACTGGAGAACCTGAGCATCAAGGAGGTGGAGGATAAGAAGCCTGTGAGTACAGCTTCCTCTGCTGGACATTTCTTTGATTACACACAGAACTGGGATTTGGACATTTTCTAAATTGACAACAATGGAGGATTCATTTCAGTGCTGCCCTTTTTAGGAAATTAAAACCTGGGATTATTTGCAGAATTTCACTGCTTTTTTCACATTTAAGTGACAATTACAGCTTGAAAGGCAGTTTAATTCATCAATTTCACTGGCAGTAAGGTCCTAACAACACAATAAAGAAGTGAACAAAATACCATAAGAGGGATTTCTTAATCTAGATAGTGCACACAAATAGAATTGTCGGTAAATTAGGTTTTAGTTTATCGAATTGTTTTGATGAATACAGTTGTTTTTATGTAGGCATTATGTTTTCTATAATATCTAACCTCCATTTTCTTCTCACCTGTAGAACTGCTTTGAGCTTTTCATCCCAGACAACAAGGACCAGGTTATAAAAGCCTGCAAGACTGAGGCCGACGGACGCGTTGTGGAGGGCAACCACACCTTCTACCGTATCTCCGCCCCCACAGCGGAGGAAAAGGACGAATGGATGAACAGCATCAAGTAAAACACGTTTCCTTCTCTTCTGAAAGGCCTGCCATTATGAAGTGCATGTGAAGTGCAATAGATCCTATTTTTGTGTCGCTTTGAACTCGGATTAATCACGCTCTAAGGTTTTTCTTCAAGGAACCATAAGATATGAAGGGGAAAAAAATGGAAGTCCTGATTATGTTGAAATTGTTATTGCAGATGTTAGATGTAACAAGTCTGCATACACATTCTGCACATGATTGTGCCTTACCTGCATGCTAATGTCTTACATCCCAGTAGTATGAAAGAGCAGGAACACTGACTTTTCCCTCTGCGTCCACAGAGCTGCCATCAGCAGGGACCCATTCTACGAGATGCTGGCAGCCAGGAAGAAGAAGGTGTCGTCCATGAAGAGGCACTAGAGCTACCCTGCGCTCCAGATGTTGCACTTGACCGAGCAGGGGGCCCGGGTATCTGCTCGCCCTGCCGGGGTGGGTGCAGAGGCCGCGGTTTAGGTCTGTAGACCTCTGCAGGGGATTTCTCTAGGACTTGGGACTCTACAGGCCAGAAAAACAGGAAGCATGCTGGGGTTTCTAGATAAGAGTCGGGCCAAAGTGTCCGTTAACCTCCTCTAACCTCCTCTCTCAGCTTTGTTTGTGCTCTCTGTCTATGAAGCTGAAAGGAAATCTTGCTGTATAAGCTGGCAAAGTCCCCTTTTGAAGATGCTTAGAAAACCAACAACATAATTCCCATATACATTGTTGCACACGCACACAACATGCATACACTCATGCAGTCCCCCGTAGCACACATCCTCTAAACTCAGCAGGTCTGACCGCGTGTGACACTCCAACCAAAATATTCCTCGCTTCCTGATAGAAAAGTAAATACCTTTTCTGACGTGCTTTAATATGTAACGGTAATACGTGTCTATTTTTACAGCTTTAAATGTCTGTTCCTCTTTTGTTTGTTTACTTTTGTTAATAAGCAAAAGGTCTTGCAACTGAAACTGCAGGGTAGGGTGGGGGGGAGGGAGGGTCGGATTTGCCAACTGTTAGTTTTATACTTAAAAAAAAAAAGAAAACATAAAAAAGTTGCCACTCAGGAGATTTGGTATGACGTTCTGAAAGGTTCGACGTGACACGGATCCTGTTCAGGACAGCCATGTGAGGAGTGGAAGCCTCATCTGTGTCCCCGACTGAACTGTTTTTGTAAATGTGAAGCTGCATTGTGGGACGCTGCAGGTGAGGGTGTATGCATGTCTGGACGGGGTCTCAGAGTTGTATCTGACTCATGTTCTTCATTTCCTGAAAGTTCTGGAGACGCATCCTGAGGATTAGTGTCTTTTAAAGGGACGACTGTTTGTGACCCTAGGCTTCTTTTTGAGCTCGTAAGTTGTCTGGAAATTAGAAATGGTGGCCCTATTTCTTTTTCTCTTCCCATACATTTTTATATTATTTTGTCTTAAAACAAATCCATTACTTAATTTTATTCTTAGTAAAGTTACTGCTGCATGTGGCCGGGTCGATTTAGATCAGTGGTTCTCTCGCGACCCAAAAGTTTATCCACAAGTTTAAGTCATTTACACAGCCGCTCTCCCTCTCTCTCTCCTGTCTGTGAGGAGCAGCAGCTTCAGCTGGCAGGACAAAATAACAAACGGTAAATGGCATTAAATATTATGAAATATGCCGGGTAATAATAATAGATGTATTTATTTTCTTCTCAGACTCTACCAGAATACGTAATTTACATGATAGTATTTTTAAAAATCTCAGGGATTGGGATTTCAGCTTGTCACATTTTTCATGTGCGGTGAGTTACCAGGATTGATTCTAAATCTCTCTTATTATTTAATACAAACAATATGTGCCTTTTTTATTTCTTAAAGTTCAATTCTGATTCTAGAAAACGTGATGACCATCATCAGTTTAAACTTTTTTTAAAGTATACTTTAGTTCTTTGAAGGGATATAATCTCCCTTGCATATATATATATTATATAACTGCAGTGGTTCATAACTTTGGGTCGTGATTGATTGACGAAGGAAAAAGTGGGCCCTGAAGCTTGGCCAGTTGAGAACCACTGATCTAGATGAAACATCACGAGAAAAGCTACTGGTTAGCGACAGTTTCTTCCCCCATTCGACAACATTTCATCTTTATTTCCTGCATTTAATATTGATTTGCTTTGTACAGGGATACCTTTATCAATGGTAAAACAAATCACATGCATTTTACAGACCTCATTGATCTTTGTACAAAACTGTGCTTCAGGTTGTTTATGTATAAGACATAATATATGACATATTGTTATAGAGGCTTTAACGTGGCACAAATAAATGTGTGGTTCAGTAAAAGCTATGCCTGCGAAAGAATGGGCTGTCCCGACTCAGGATCTAAATTGTGATGTGAAACAATACAAAACTGCTAGGTGTGAGAGGAATGTACTGCGCTGAACCAAAACATGGAGGTCAGGGTGGCGAATGGTCATGCTGAAGCAGTCGGTTTGTCGAATGGCAAACTGAACTGTGTGACAGTACTATTCTGCATCACAGTCGGCGCTGGGCGTCGAGCGGTCGTGTTTTTCATCTGTGCCTGCTGCTCATGACCCTCACTCACTGCCTTCTTTGTTTCCTGGTTCTTTTCCTCTCTGCTCTTCTCTACGCACTAATCCTAGGGAAATTATGAAAAATGCAAAACAATCATAATTCTAGACAGTATTGGTTTATTTATCAAAGTTGTACATATTTAAAATGTATAGTGGGTATTTTGTCTTCATTTTGTTTCCTATTAGCTGTGCCATTGTTCTTTTGGTATTCTCTTTAATGATGTTTGATTTGAGGTTTGTATCATTGCCATTTAATCAAGCTAAAAATAAAGACAAATTTGTCACAACACTGGCTAGGAAAGTCTTTTACACAACCGGTCAGCTCTCTACAGTCATGAAGTCACTCCAGCAGGGGGCGGTATATGATCAGCAGTGTTGGGGCTCAACAACTAGAAAGATAACTTGTATTTTCATACTGCTTATTAGTTGTAACCAAATTACAGTTATGCCAAATCAACACACATTAAATGATGGGTTAAGTGTGGCCATCCTGCTGTATGTCTATGAAAACTGAATGCTACTTGAGGGCAGCCTTGAAAATTGAATCATTCCTTCTCTGCTGCACAACTGCCAAAAAATGCGTTACTCTAACCACATTTACCCTTGGTTAAACAAAAAGCCCATTCTCCTGCTACTGTTTGAATCCAGTCTTATGCAGCAACTTAACATTTCCTATATTTTCACAAGCTTGCATGCAAGTATTTATGGCACAAATGTCAGGGCAGCAGGGAGAGGTCGATATTTACAAGTGAATATGTATCATATTAAATGATGCCTGGAAAAGCAATCAATATAAATGACTTTCTCAATGGAATGAGCATTCAGGGAATGTAGTTGAAAATACATATGCATGTCTTTGGATTTCTGTTAGTGTCTAGTGAACTTCGCTTGGATTTTATAGGTCAAAATAAATAATCTTATTAACCTTGTGGAGGGTTCAGATTGTGTGCCTCTGTCTGTATGAATAAGCGATGGGCAGAGGTGTAAAGTTACTAAGTACATTTATTCAAGTACGGTACTTGAGTACAATTTTGAGGTTCTTGTACTTAGTATTTCAATTGTTTGCTACTTTATACTTGTACTCCACAATTCAGAGGTGAATGGTGTTCTTTTACTCCAAAACATTTATTTTTTTACCTTTAGTTACTTTGCAGATTTGCATTAATAATGTGGAATATAATCGACACTCAAATCAGTTACACCTGGAGGAAAATTCACAAGCACCTTTACCATCTTTGATGACACTTTAATGCATCAATAATTATAATTAAAACATCATATATATTATTCTGAAATACGCCAGTACTTTTGAATGCAGGGCTTTTAGTTGTTACCTTTACTTTTACTCAGTACAACATCTGAATACTTAATCCACTTCTGGCGATGGGGCAGTTGCCAAAAAGTCTCTGTAGTAAAAAGTTGGAGTAGTGAAGCAAATGTTGTTTTCTTCTTCAATTCAACATCGTGTTTGTATGTACGATTGATAGCGTCGTAAATGTGTAAGAGAGTAGAACGCAGTTGAAAGCAGTTTAGGTCGACATTTCAGCTACAGAAGCACTTCGTAGGAACACAGATTAGCTTGAGTCTCTGTAACATTCACAGTAAATGCTAAATGGTACTGACACATGCAGTGTAGTTACAGAGCTGCCGATGCATGCGAGTAACGTTTAGTAGTAGGTACAGCGATAAAGTGAAACAGTTATCTTGTGAGAGTTTATTCAGGTTGAGACATGTTTATCTTGACTGAGAGAATTGCTTAAAACAATTCTTTGATCTGTGTAAGATTAAAATATTGTTTTTCTCAGCAAATCTTACATCCAAGGCTTTTTGTATATTTTCCTTTGGGCAATTGCCTGCAGTGTTTAAAGGGAACTGGGGACAAATTATGATACAATTTGTTCCAGATGTGCAATGAACAAACATAATAACAATTGCAAAATTTGAATCCTGTTATGCATCCTTGCATAGTGCTATTGAAGAAATGATGGTTGGATTGGAAACAGACCATTCTTGTTTTTACATTGGAGTAAAAAAATATTTAGCACCACTGCTATCAAACAGAATGATAAAGAAGATATTGAGAAACACAACGCAGGTCCCAGTAGGTGACCGTGAATGATGGGAAATGGGAGGCATGTTGCCAAGGCAAGGGGGGGAAAAGTTAGAGAATGTGTTGTGGTGTCGAGGCAGCAGCAGCAGGGAAGTTTTAGTTTTTCACCATCTTCACTTCTCATATTTCTTACTGCAGCTCGGATATGCAGGCACATGAGGAGGCTGTTCTTGTACGTGTTTTTGTGAGATTGAGGTTTCTGAGTGCATGACAAGGGGAATGTGATATGCTTTTGGAAGGGGAGGTTTCATCATTCATGACCCAGAATGAGTTCACAGGGAACAATGGTAGGAGGGTGCATACACTGTACAGAAATGAGATCCTTGGAACGAACTGTACCGAAAGGTCCAATAAGTTTTAAAAAACATAATATAATGCTCAGTAGAGCCCACCTGACCTCACTGCACTGAAACACAGCAGACCACATCACTCAGCCATGCTGTCACGTCAGGCCTGCTGGCGAATTCACTTCTGTGTGGTTATGCTGATGAAGGGGGAAAGGCCTGGTTTGTACTGTCGCTCTCATAGGCCAGGCAGAGCGATCCTCCGTCTCCTCCAGTAAGTGGAGACATGTGAAACCAGTCAGGCTCCAATTAGGCCCAGACTGTTTCCCAGAAGAGCTTGAGGCCTCCCCCTGCCTCCCAGCCCACCGCGGCGGGAGAAGGGAGCACCCCACGGTGTCCGGACCTGACCTCAGCTGGCATGAGAAGAACCCTTTCTCGTATGAGGCTCATGCAGCCAAAGAATGTTACACACAGACAGGCCTGTGCACACATGATAGCTGTCACGCAAACTTAAATGCAACCCAGCCATGGTTGATGTTTTCAAACCTGATCATAGCACGCTTCAACAGGTTTCTAAGTTGTGCATAAAATAACTAAGTCCTGAAAGTCGCAGTTGTTCTTAATCAATAACAAGCAGCTAAGACCAACTCAGAACATCAGATCTTCCTTTACACCATTGGCATGTTTTTGCAAAAAACACCTGAACACAGAGACTGATTGGAGACAAGCTCATACTCACATTATTTTTGCAGTTACCTTAAAAACCAGTGTTTGGGGTGCATGTACATGTCAGGTACTGTGCTAGCAGATTTTTTGCTTTACTGGAAAAATAAATCCTTCTCAAATCACTTCAGGAATCTCCTGTTCTGCTAAAGGACCCTGAATTCATCCCTGGGGCAGGATTTCTGAGAAAGGGAGTTAAAGCAAACAACCACAACAAAGTCTCGCCCTCCCTTCCCCCATTCCACTATCTCTCTCCGTATCTCTCTGTCGCTCGCTTCTTCACACACACTTAATGCAAACACCAGAGTGTAAGCCACAGTTGAAAATGAGGTAATAACGCTGATAATGAAAATAAGTAAAGCTTTATCTTGGGTTCAGTACAGCGAGTAAAACACATAAAAAATATGTTCCCACAAACATGGAGTTAAAAAAAAAAATGCCCGCTTGCAAAAGCTTGCAAAACATCTTATTAAAACTAGTTGGAGAACAAAAGAAAATAAAGATTTAAGGCCTTGCTTTAGTTGGAATTCTGAATTATACAGCTGAATCTTAACATTAAACTATAGTAAAAACACTGCGCAGCTGCAGTCTGCATGTTTAGTTTTAGTGAATAAATCACTTTAGGATTATGTTTGAGACCAGATACTCTTTATCTCTCTTCAAATTGAATGCAATTTTCCAAAAGGAACACTTCCTGGTATTACAAGGACTTCCTAGATTGGTAAGGAAATTAAAAGGGTGTAAAAACAAACTGGTTCCGTCTCACTTCCTGTCAACATACTTCTGGTTGAACAGAAGCATGCTTGACTTCATGACCCTAGTTATTAAACAATAGACATAATCATGTGTAGTTAGTAAAAAGTGCTGGAACTGTTTTACAGGAAGGCAGTTTGGTTTCATGACATTTACTGGTATTTAGGATTAAAACTTAGAAATCCGTTTAAATGTAAGTATAAGTTTCTTAATACATTTTGACCAAAAAGATCAGTGTTAAGGGATAGATAGATGCCGTCTTAGTGTTACACCAATTCAAATTACTGGAAACTTTTTTTCTGGTAATATTTTTGGTATTTGAACTTGCTGATGCAGGGCTGCAGTATAACTGTGTGAACAACACAGAGGGTTGTTTGTCCCAGTGGGAAAATGGTATTGTGGGATGTTTTTCTGAGCATTCATTGAACTGTGGGTGGCTCTTATTCTGGGAAACTTTTTCAGTGTGGTGTGAAAAGAAGCACAAAAGGTCTTTGTTTTGTACTGAACGGAGTTTTGGAAATATATTTTTGAAAAGCAACGGTTTTGCTTCATTTCTGTGAGAAAAAAGGACAAATTTGTTCTTATATGATTTATTTAATTTCCTTGATTTTTGTATGTTTTTCTTGTTTATTGGTTTGCTGAATTTGCTTTTGGAGGAGGTGTTTATTAGTTTTATGATTTTGAATAAGAGAAAATAAATATGTCCATAAAGGATATTGCTTGAATACATATGTATGATGTATCATGTATTATGTAAAAATGTAAATAACATGTAAAAACTGCTATTTTCATAATAAAAGATAAAAAAAACAATCTTAACGTAGCATCCTGTATATTAATTAATGTTGATTGCAGAATATTGTGCAACTAAATGAGTACAGGCATTACAGAAATCTCAGACTAGAATTGCTGGTTGATGTGTAAAAGGGAGCGATTTCTGGAAGAGGCAATTTGTTTGTTTACATGCATGTCGGAGATTGGAACAGACTGTACCCTCTTTCCAAGATTCCTAGTTAAGGAGGGAAAAGAGAGGCCATGGTTTGGAGCGCCTCCAAAAGAATTTCCTGTCTAAAGGGAGTGCCTAGCTCGAAGGGGACAAAAGGAAATACCTTGAAAAGAGAAGGAGCAAGAGAGGCCTCCAGTTTTCCTTTTCTAATCCCTGATCCAAAACTCTATAACAGCATTTGATGGTCAGAGTCAAAGTAAAAAGCCACATTGAGCTCCTCTGTGTGATGCTTGCAATCAGAATACATATCTGAAATATGTAGGAAAGGCTTATGATACAAGTGCTCTCTCTGTTAGGCCTCTCGGGGAAACTGGGTTTCTGTGTGCAGAGGTAAACAACTTTAAAGTGCAAGTTGTACATCTACAATGCAAAAGGGGATATCTGCAGTTGATGCCCAGAGAACTGAAGTGCAAAGGACAAAGGAATACATAAATATATACTGAGCGAATACGCAGCTGCAGCGTATTTAAAAGCTAAATCTAAAAGCAGGGAACAAAAACTCACAGATGATGACTGAGAAGATGAAAGAGCGCTGCTGTAGCTCACACCTGCACCAGTAACAATAGGCTCTATTCAACACTCCCAATGACTCCAGGTTCTTTTTAGTCCCCTTATATGACTTCATTGTTTCTGCTGTAAAGTTATTTCTTGCAAGGTCATGAAAAGCCAAGTCATACACGCATGTGGAGTCGTTTACCGATTGTTGGAATAATATGATCAAAGCTTTCCTGTTGGTGACTGGTGCATCCTGGGTAGTATCTTCAAACATCTGGCCCTTTTAGATTTTTGGAATTTGAAGGAAAAGGTGATCCTTATCCTGGCTGCTCTAGGATTACAGACAATGTAGCAGGTAAATCCCTGTAGATTCTTTGAAATGTCCCTTTCCTCTGCCTGGCACATATCACCGCTGCTATCAGCAATCTTAACTTGACAGTGACCACAAACATGATGTGTGAACCTTGCACATACACACTAAATCTATCCGGAAATGTCGGACTTACTGGCACAGCTGAGGATCAAGTTACTACTATTGTGTTATAGAGGAAGTGTGTGTGTCCATGTTTGCATGTGTTCATGACTGTAGACCCATATGGATAACAAGTACATTATTCTTTCGCATATGAATACTGTATGCATGCATATCAGCATGTGCAACATTTGCATGTGGTGACAACATGCATCCTTATGCTGAAGCGCAATTAAAGGTTTTGTGTGCGTGTAACAACATCTCTGAGCCAACCTGCTATTAGACAGATTTATTACCATCTGCCCAATGACATCAGCCAGCTATTCCTGGGGTTTGTGGGAATCAAAGTCCATTTTGAAGATCCCGATTATGTCACTGGCTCCCTTTGTCTCCAAACATTTGATACTGATAAACGGATGGAGGCAAAAGAGGCAGGCAAGCGGAGATAGGCGGGAAGCGTCAGATCAATCATATTATCTGCCATGATGCAATCTGAATGTTTGAAGCAGCAGTTGATCATGATCAGACACTGGCCGATTCGGGGAAGGTGGCAGATGTTTTCCTTTTCTAGATGAAACTTGTGCCAGCATGGTGGTATGACCTCACATGCTTATTTCAGTCTGAAAATGCAGAGATCAAAGAGGTGCAGATTGTATTGCTGCACATTAGGGGTTTCCCTCAGGGTGTTTATGAGTTTTCCCTCTTATTTACACAACTCCAACATTGTAAAATATATTGAATTTACATTGTGTGTAATGTTCTTAAGCAACCCGGGTGGTGCGAACATAAACAATCTAAGGGAATAAGTTGTAAAAGTAGGTCACAAATATAAAGAAGTATTTTTAAGAAACGATTTATCTTTGAAAAGGAAAATGCCAAAAACAAGTATCTACACAACATTTTACTTTGGCAATATTATGGTAAACTATGTCTAACTGTTCCTCTAAAAGACAAGAATTTGCACCCATTGCAACTATTTATTCAGATGAATATCTCGTACTTAAAATAATAACTTTCTAACTTTTAGAAGAGGGATAGAATACGATGTATCGCACTGTGGATCAGCTGATTTACAAATTATTCTCAAACATTTGAACTTTAAGTTTCCAGTAAATGTTGAGGTGCCATGTGCTTAGCAACCACATCTACAACAAAGAGTCGTGGTGGAAATAATGACACACTGGTTGGCAGGCCCTGATGACGTTTGTGAAATTCACTTCTTTCTTTAACTTCTTCCTCAACACCATGACTGTGCAGTCAAACTGAAATGCATCATAGGTCCTCGTTGTGTTCATTTCCTGTATTCATTTTCACAAGTGAGCACTACATGTTAAAATACGTATTTGCCTCTATTGTGTAAACTGTGTGTGATTTGGAAAAAGGGTTTTGAAATTCCAGTGCAGGTCTCTCAGGAGTTATTCCTGTGATGTGTGTCTCAATAATAGCTCCAGCTAAACATCCCAGTTTACTGCGAAATGGCTGAACTGTTGGCAACCGTTCCTGCGTGCTCTTCGAGTTGCAATTTATCACACTAGAAGTTCCTGTTATAGTCTCATTGGCTTATGCCAGAAAAATAAAAGACAACAGGCTCTGGGAAATTGCCCGTAAGTTCATCACAGGTCTCCTATTGTTGTGTCGAAAGCAGCCCTCCTCTGCTCCTCCTGCTCTTCTATGCGTGAGAGGGGCAGACTTTGCCCTTGCCTGGTCAATAGGCCACAGTGTGGTGAAATGTAAACAGCCTGTTGGAGTGATGCCCAGGGTTGAAAAGTTTGCTAGTCATTTGCTGGCAGGGCCAACGACAAACAATGCCAGAAAGTACGTCATAAAATCAGGAATCTAATAATTTATTCAAAGAGTATTCTTGGCAATGTCTTATAGGCTACTATTAAGGAAGTCTACTGTTGTAGGAAAGATGAACATATTTTCAACGGATGATTAAAATCTATTCAAGTACCAGGAAGAACATTTACTCAACTACAGAACTTCTATTTGGGGATCTTATTTTTGAAAATACCTGAATTTTTCAGTTTTATGATTCTTTATACTCATATTCTACAACATTTCAGAGAAGAACCAACAAGAAAACTTTTACTCCACCACATTTATGACAGCTATAATTACTTTATAATTCTGAAGTAAACAAATGATTAGCTCCTAAATAACATATTCATCAACACTATAGAAAGTAGTTCAAATCAGCTCCACCTTGACAAGGTACACTATTCTAAATGTACGTATTCATAAATCATAAATAATCATCTAATATGCTTGTCTAGAGTTACCATTTTTAAATATCAGTGTGGCAAGTGTGTTAACGGAACATTAGTGTGATCTGCTTTTGTCCTTCCCGGAAGACAGCTGTGACACTGATCATGCTCTCAGCCATAAATAGACTCCATGCAATATTGTACTGGGGAGGAACTCTGAGTACTGCATGTGCCAGACATGTTATGCTGGATTTCCCTGCCAACTTTCACTGACAGCTTTCACATCTTCAGATTATAAATGTCAATACTCTAACACCTGTTTATTAATCCAAGTATAAACTGTTTCTGTTAGAGGGTGGAGACCAAATTAATAAGCCCTGTAAACAATGATTCAATAGAGTGGACAGTTACTACTGTTATTATGTGTGCATACTTAGCCATTCAAAACAAATATTTCCTCACTTTATCTGCACTATCTGCTGTTGTAATAATGTACATTTCCCCGTTGCGGGACAAATTAAGGATTTCTGATTCTGATGCCTTGAAGAATAAAGAAAGAAGAAGAATATTTCTTGATTTATTCTTCACTTCCTGCTCAGAGTTAGATGACTAATTCATAATGACAAAAATAACATGTTCTTCCCTGTAAACTTACAGTAATGCTCCTTGGTAAAGTTGCTCAATAAGTATGATGACAAAGATCTCTAAAGATTGTGAACAGCATTTTACAAAGAATTCAAAGCATCATTTCACATACCACGCAATGTTAATCTAGAAATGTTATAGTCAACGCACAATTCAAACTTGTGAATAATTGGTTAAGAATGAGTTGATAACAACGTATCCACTATGGGGTTTTGTGGTTTCTCATCAGTGGTGGTCAGATACTTCCCATAACCCAACGAAATTACACAAAGAACGACATTGAGCAACACAAAGACAGAGACACAGAGGCAGAGAGAGAGAGGAGTTACCAGGAAATTGTAACTGATGATTGGTAATTACACAGAAGTGGTGTGGCTCAATTAACACGGAAGTTTTACAGTGTTATGATGACATAAAGGGAGGCATGCAGGTAGATGTAGGAAGTAAAGCTAATATATTAATAAAAGCTCTGAGGAATTATATTGAAGATATACCAGGAACCTTGCTACGTAACTCAGATAGTCAGTTACAGTTCCACCTTATCGAAATACCTTTTATGATTAAAACTGTTGCAACAACATTGGTTCCTCTTACAACATCATTCATTGAGAATTCATGGTTCCAGTTAAAAACTGGTTTGTTTTCCTCAATCTACAAAAATGGCAGATCATAATGATATTCCATAAACATGCTAAAGATGTCGGCTCAAGCCTCATTCATTCAGCTGTGAAAGCAATAAGCAGTGCCCTTGGAAATGCCAACACCACAAACAATTCCATATGATTGAGCATTTTAAAAGATCTCCCTACTCAGTAAAAATCTGCTTGACCAAACAGCTCCAAAATATTTAGTTAAACAACTTTTCACCCCTGTTTCTAGGCAAGAGCTTTGCTTTTTTCCCCTCGTACCCAGGAGGTTTACGGGAACCATGAGCTAGACATTTCTGAGTCAGTCTGGGAAAACCTAAACAGCTGCCTTGTCCACTAAACAGTGGATTTGACCAACACGCTATCGAGCGAGGCCTTGTCTCATCCTCTCAAAAAAGGTTACATTCATTGACTTTGCATGTGAGTTGAAACTCATTTGCTGCTTGTGTCATGCCTTTGGAATTAGGAAGATAAACATTTGTAAATCTAACCAAGGGCTGTTTTATGTTTTCAATTTAGATTCTACCAACCTACTAGAATTGAAACACGCAGAAAAACACACACAGTAACAAATCTGTCATTGCCAAGTCTCACACCCTGAGCCTCAGTGATTTGGCCAGGGTCCCCCATCGTGCTACAGCAACAGAGTGGAAAGCTTTCTCAGATCCAGCTCACTTGGTTCGTCATCCGCTTTACCTGACCTGCCATTTGAGGGTTGACCTCTGGTTAAGCAAACAGTGTCTTCTGTTGTTTATTTATTTTATTTTATTTATTCTTAGTTAACAAGTCTGTAGGCCCTCATACGACTTTTTTCCAGTATCTTCGTCCTCTCTGTGCTTAAATGTCGTTCTTTTCCACTCTTTTAAAAGTGTGATTGACTTCAGAAATTATAGTATACATGCTAAATAGCCAAGCCAGCATGGTATAATATTGTGCATTGTTTATTCCATGGGGAAATTGTGAGCTAAAACATGAATGGGGGGAGGGCTCTCACTCCCTTCTTTCTTTCATTTGCACGCATCATGGTCCCAGAGGAGAATTTGAGATGCTTAATACATGCCTCACGATGATGACACAATAGATTTTCTGGAAACAAGTGGACTTTTACGAGGCAATATTACTGATTTCCCTTCCCCCTTATCCTGCTGTAGGTCTGAATCAGACTACACCTGACTCACCTCCGTAGACACAGCTGGTTTTTACCAAAACCCATCAGGCTCTGTGGCATCAGTCCGTTACCCATAACCCCCTTCCCTCTGTCCATCTCCCGGCCCAGGTTTGGTAAAACGAACGCCCCAAAACGCTTTCTGCTGAGAAGTTTCAAAGATATTTTCTGCCAGACTTGAACATGCTGTCTGCTTCAGTATGTGATCAGTATTAGTGAGCTGGTTAAAGCACAGTAAAGCCTGACATGATACTACAGCCTGGAGTTATTCAACAGCCCAATAACCACCTGAGGCTAATATTGTCATAGCTGAGTCAGCAAGACAGGTGCTGATATGGATGGTATGAGCAGTCTATCAGTCACGTGTTGCCTAAGATAAGTCTGTCTTCACATGAGGATTGGAGTCAGCTTCCTTTAGACAGGCTAATGCTGATTACCAAATTATTGTAAAGTGATGATAAAGACAGTTTTGCTGGAAATGTAAGATGAGTTAGGGTCACGAGGGGGAAGTATCCAAATGAGATCTTAAATAAAATAAGATTTAGCTAAAAACAAAAAGTGGAATAGTAATACTACTTCTTATAAACTAATGTTTGCTTTTTAATGAATTAATTGTCTTTATTTCTTTCAGTTCTGGATGGATTACTATAAACAACAATCATTTAACATGACTGATACTATAATATAATAAATAGTTTGTAACACTCTGATGTAGTTGTGAGGGAGGACATTTAAAGTGTTTATTAATACAAACATTGCTCTGAATTAGTTTTTCAACAAAAGCAATGTATGTGTAGACACAAACAGTGCTTATAACATCTGTGTTCATGTTGTCATTTATTACCAACTAATTCAACAGCCTTCATTTACTGTTTGTGTGCCCACAGGAGAGGAGTTACAGTTTACATTCATAAATACTTACAACTACTTACAACTATATGCCGTTTTATTTACAGAGCGTGGGACAGTAAATTCATTGTTTTTGTCTGTTTGTATGTGTAAGAAATAGTACCAGGAAAAAATAATGAAATATTCCCATCATTATTGCAGAGAAAAATAGACACAAAAATTCACATCATGGAGTTTTTATGAATACGTTGCCCCTGGATACCATCCGTTTATAATGGAAATGTCAGTGTTGTGAATCTGGCGCCATCTCTGGAGAACTGGTGTTCTGCATGCGAGCTACTATTACTATGAATTTCTCCGAAAACGGCGACACAATGCTGGACTGAATCATTACCTCAGTGACGCTAAAGCAGAACTTCTGCCAACAGAGAGAACATATAATCAAACTCTATAGGTGTTTGTTCAACTCTCTAAAACATAGGATAAATATTGTATTATTTATAGTGTTTATAAGACCGTAAATAGACAGACGCTGTTAACAAAGATAAATAAGTATTGCTTGGAAACTCCTCCTTAACTTCATTTTTGGAGGAACAGCGGGGGGAGGGCGCTTCTCATAGCAGGAATCTTTAACACACAAAAAAAATACCATGCTTCCTGACAATCTGCCAAGAGGGAGGCTTTCCTGGAAGCAGAGGCGGAGTCTAGCTCTCAGCTATAATGACTTCTCTCTGCTCCTTAGCTTCACTAGTAACTCACAGCACAACAGCCCAGCACCAAGCCAGTACTCGGGCATATCCACAGCGAGAAAAGTAATCAAAAAGTCTGAAGTCTGTTGCCAAAAAACTTTTGTATCTTCCGGACAGACGCTGAACAGACATCTATCCATCGATTTGGAATTATTTTAACAGAGCGAGTTTGGAGAAACATTAAAGGTAAGGACATTTTTAATTATTTTTTTTTACACAATACTTATTGTAAATGTTCATGACAATATTATTAATGTTTTGCATGCTTATCTAAGTGAGTTTGTTTTGGTGAAGCCGGTCATGCCGTGCAGATTGCGCAATCAGGTCTACCATGACTTTACTGGAACTGTCTCGAGGGCAGATTACACAAAAAGTTTCCCCGAAATGCCTGTAATTTACATGGAGTCAATTAAGTCAACACTGTTGAAACCATGACTCCTCTCAAACACAGGAGGGGAATCATCCATCGTGGGTCTAATTGTATTTATTTATAGCAGACACAAAAAGTCCTTTGGCAAAATGTTTTCCATCCTTAAAGGCATGTTTAAACGCATGATGTAGAGAGCATGCACATCTGGAAAAAAATGGTTTCCAGAGCTGACCGAGCTGAGGAGTGTCTTATTAGACCTCAACATGAATACAACAGCTCTGGTTTAATATTGTATGTGAAACTTTTGAATTGCATTTAATATTGTGTCATCTTTTCCACACTGAGCTCACATTTCCTCTCTTGTTTCCTTAGGTGTTTTACTGCCAGACAGACAGTCAACTTTACACCCTTCCACAACAACAACAACAACAACAACCCTTGGAGCCTCTTTTGGACCCTACCTGTTCTTCTCTTGTCTGTGTGGCACCCAGTGCTCCCCAGACTGCCTAAAGAGCGGGCACAGCGCCATGGTAACTTACAGCAAGTTTGACTCCGCAATGAGCAGCAGCCTCTTGGACTCCAGCATGCGGCTGCCTCAGCGTTTTAAGACTTTCACTTCCAAAACACAGTATCAGATGGTCCTCTCCACACTTCACAAGCTGCAGGAGAGTGGCTTCTATTGGGGGGCCATCACTGGGAAGGAGGCCAATGCCATGCTTGTGGCCGAGACCACTGGCACATTCCTCATCAGAGACAGCTCCGACAACAGGCACCTGTACGCCCTCAGTGTCAAGACGGCGTCAGGCACTAAGAACCTTCGGATCCAATGTGACTCTTCCTCTTTCTACCTACAAACAGACCCTAAGAACATTCAATCTGTTCCACACTTTGACTGTGTCCTCAAGCTGATCCATTTCTATATGCCGCAGAGCAAAGTGAATGCTCGCAGTGGGAATATGTACTACATTTACTCTGGAGGTGAGAAGATTCCTCTGGAGCTCATCAAACCTCTCTCCTGCAACTTATCCACCTTGCAGCACTTGTGCAGGAAAACTGTCAATGGACATTTGGACATTTCTTCTAAAAGAGACCAACTTCCTCATCCCATTAGGGAGTTCCTCCAGGAATATGAGGCTCCTATCTAGAGCTGTTTGACTGATGCTCTTGAAGGGGCAAAGACTAAAAAGGAAACATATGGTTTCAGCGGAGCTAGTAAAGACACATACTGTGTAACAAAGCAGAGACAGTCAAGCCCAAGTTCGGGCTTGTGAAAAGGAGCAGCTCATTGTACTGACAAGATGTGTGTATGTCTCACAGAAAAGTGGGCAACAAAAGCCCAAAAGAAGAGAAGAGAGAGCTGCTGTAATATTGTGGTATGAAAGAGAGAGAGAACCCTCATTGATGACATACATTTTTACTGAAAACTGAAGTGAAGCTTACAGTCAGCTGTCTACAGTCTGATGACAGGTTCCCTCTGCTGCTGCTTACCTAATGTGCTGTGAAGCTGTCGAGCTCACACACATCAGCCTCAGAAAAATCATCTATCCATTAATCCCGGACCGGCTTTTTACGGTCAGGCTGGTTTTTTTTGCTGACCTCGGATGATAATCTTGGACGTATCAGAGTCTGTCCAGCATCCTGGCATCTCTGACCAGCCTGGAAATTCCAAGACAATGGAAACTAAGTGGACACTGATGGCCTTCTTGGTGCATATTTGAAACTGCCACCACTGAAAAATGACATAAAGAAATCTAACGAGATGTTTCAAAATGTGGAAAGAACACATGTTTCTGAAATGTTGTTTAGAGGAAACGTTTATGCCAAACTTGCCTGACCTAGACATGACTGAACCCTAGAGGATCTTACTTGAGAGAACAGTAGTACTGCTGAATATGGCTTTAGTGGAGAAAAACAATGTATACCAAAATATGTAGAAGTATTTTTGGCACGGAACAGCATTTCCATTGCTTGCAGATGAATGTATTAAAAATGGTATGTCTTTTCCAGTGAAGGAGAAGAGTCATAATGTATCACATTTTCATGATTTAACATGAGTGAAGATAATGTTTTTGTGCTGTCTTTTATAAAGATGTACTTTTGCCAGCCAAACCACTGGCTACAGATGCTTGAATATATTTGTTTAATGAAGCAAGCAGACTGAGACGACTTTGCACTTATTTATATTTGTAAAAGAACATTTCATTAATTTATAATAAAAGAGCAATATTTTTCTATGAAACAAGTTCTCACTGTTTGATTTGTTTTATGACCGCTGACATTTTTTTCCACCGGCAGAGAAAACTTACTGAGTATAACAGTCTACATGTTATATGGTTGGCTTTTTAGTATACATTTTTCTACGGAGGTTAGGTCACAAGTTCACTGTGTTTTATGATTTCCTCCTACATTTTTGATTGTCACTATCTTCACCTAAACCCCAGATTGCAAACCACATCTCTAAATGACAGGGCACATTTAGAGATACCCTAAACACAAACAGATGTTTGTTATCCTTTTATGATCTATGAAGAGCTTTAATGTTTCTAATGTAAAGATATGTGTTGTGGGAAACACTACAATCTTATTAGTTTCAGCTTCAAACAGAACAAAAATAACTTTATGTCAAGCTGATAACTTCTTCCTGTAACAAAGACATTGAGCAGCTGCTTCACACGAAATACAGCAGAACTGTAAAATAACCACCCTCTTCTAGGGAAGTAGGAGCTGACTCATTTTAATCAGCTGTGACTCACTGGGTTCTCTGTAGGTGTAAGCGTGACCTAACATGCCCTCACATGTAAATACATAATGATGTCTGCTTAATCCTAAATGCCTCTTAGAAGTGTACTACTTTTCAGAAACATCCCCGCCCTGTATAGATACAAACAGTACACACTCAGGTAAAAAATATGGCAACACCTGTGCTTCAGTACATAGGAATTCAAAGGGAAGTTGTATTTAACGATGCAAATGGTGCAACTTATCCAGTAATCAACCTTTGTGTTGGTAGCTTACGGGAACAACATGTTACCGACGTGTCTGAGGTCCTGTCTGTTCACCTGCACATCGTATCTCAGACAACCTAACCACAGCACTTATCAAGAAAGGTGTCAAACCCCTTCCTCTGCCAAATGTGAATTATGGTAAGAATTATTTTTAGAATACACACCTGTGCTCCATGGCCCTCTTCTTGTTTTTGCCTTTTTGTATCTATATGCGCATCAGTGGTTTCAATGTATAGTCTCTTTTAAAATCCGAAAAAAAATAAAACATCAAAATCCTTTCCTGATATGTTCTGTAAAGTCTGTAAAAACTCAATGCACTATTTCAGTATGCTATCTTACCCAGATAACAAACAACTCCCTTATGAAATGAGTTTTTTCATTAAAGGTCTAACAGAGGGCTTGATCTCCTTGGCACAATTACAATATGAGGTATACCATAAACAAAAACTTAATAAAATATCCATCCATCCATCCATCCATCTTCTCCCACTTTTCCGTCAGGGTCGCGGAGGTAACAGCTCCAGCAGAGAGCCCCAAACTTTCCTTTCCCTGGCCACATCAACCAGCTCTGACTGGGGGATTCCAAGGCGCTCCCAAGCCAGCGAAGAGATATAATCCCTCCACCTGGTCCTAGGTCTACCCCTCGGTCTCTTCCCAGCTGGACATGCCTGGAACACCTCCCTAGGGAGGCGCCCAGGTGGCATCCTCACTAGGTGCCCGAACCACCTCAACTGGCTCCTTTCAACGCGAAGGAGCAGCGGTTCTACTCCGAGTCCCTCCCGGATGACTGAACTTCTCACCTTATCCCTAAGGGAGATATATATATATTTGTAATGATTGATTGTAAACTACCATCCTAGATAAGACATCTTTATGATAAAAGCATGGACCCCTTATTTCTTAACTGTACATTACATTAAGCGCGGATACAGGCAGGAACATGTGTACATGTATGGCAAACCACTACCATTATGGATGAACGGGAATTTGCAATAACCTCCACATCCCAACATAATTACAGGAATCAGCCGCTGCTCCACCTGCTTCCATGGCACTTTATTGTTTTTCTCCAAGCCGAAGGGGCTCAGTGAAGAGGGTTCATAGAGATAAGGGGTCTCTGAGGTGATTTGCGCTCATACAGAAAGCTGTCGTACTCTTTTCAGTAATGTCCTTATATAAAAGAAACAAGGTTCTGCTGAAATACAGTCATAGGCACCCTCCTGGTAAAACAGGAAGCACCCCCACCCAGATTATTCACAACTAAACAATCAGAGAATAATGGAAAAATCATGAACTGCTTTTTCCCTGGTGAATGTATTGCAAAAATACTGAATAAGAATAAGAAATCCTCACTTTACTCCTGATTCCCTGTTAGTCTGAACTCCTACGGGAGGTAGGTAACAAGGGAGATAAATGGTCTATAGCACAAGAAAACACATACACGCTTCTGTAAAGTTTATTATGGGATTAGTGGTTTTGGTGCATCTGCCAGTTATCTCAATTTTAGTATGGTTGTAATATTGAATGACAAGTATAAATATCTTTAATATCTTTCATGCCTTAGGGCCCTTCCAAACTGGTGGAAACCAGTCTAACCATTTAGTTGAGGACTATTAAAAGCATGCAGGCGTGCTCAGGAGAAATTCTCTGGTAGTCCTTGGTCATGTGGTTCCAGAGAACAGCCAACACAGATGTCAGAGAACTGAGCACACAAGTCTGATACTGTTTTGAAATTGTATATGCAAGCTTTCACATTTGGTTTTCTTTAGCAATGTTAACGTGTTCTTCACAGCTGTTTTCAAGTCCAACCACACAGATTGCACAAAACCCGCAACACGGGTTTGTGAAAAGGATGGAATTCCTAGTAACTCATTTCACTGCATTCATTTTTCCATTTGTCGAAAGACATTTTGAGGCAAACTGGAACATTTTGTTTTTTATTTTTAGTTAGGTAGCTTTGTAGCATTTATATTGTTCTAGTTTTTGGTTTCAAGGTGCAAAATTCACTTCTTGTGCTTGGGATAAACTCATTTTAATCTGTCACATTTTAAATATGACATTTTGAATACATTGGGTTTTTAGTTTTTTAAGTTGTAATGTTTATACAAATCAGACACCAGCTGTAACAAATGTATCAATTTTCCTGAAGGAATGTCCCAGAACTTAGACGTACTTATATAATACAAAGAGGTGGTTAGGATGTCATTTTAGATTTATAATAAATACAAACAGCCAACTGTGAAAATACACAGACTCAGATTCTTGTTTGTATTATCAGGACGTGGGATTTTGTCCCACATCATTATACACTTCCACAAACGGCAAACATACAAACAAACAAACAAACATGATTTATTACCACAAACATCCTAATACACATGGCTGTGAATTTGGCCATGTGAAGTGTCTTTAAAACTGTTTTATTGATATATAAACAACTTGTTCCACTGATATACCATCCTATGTATTTTCTTTTTGGCACAAATGCACAATAAAGTGATAATAATAATAATATCATAAAGTTCAGAGATCGATTTGACTGACCTTTAGTGTTGTAATCATGAGAAACCATGATTTAACAAGGACGGAAGTGACTGTAAATGCTCAGATAATTTTGCATAGTCTGATAATCCAATTATATTCAAAACAATTCCAGTTAAGTTTTGATTCCAAACATGAGACTAGAACATTTCCATATGCATTCATTTTTGCATTGCTGAGCTAGCCTCTTTTGCATCTGTCCCATGAGGTTTTGACAGGATGTCTGTCAATCCAGACTTGGAAGTTAAGTCGTGAATGATCTTAAAAGCTAAATAAAATCAGCAGCAGAAATGTTCCTTGTTAATGGCCTTTTTTCTCTTTATTAGATAGAGAGCAGAGCACAGACAGATAGGAAAGGGGAAGAGGAGGAGGAAGAGAAGACAACATTCAGCATAGGGACCTTTGGTCAGATCTGAACCGCCAGCAGGCAAGCCACCTTCGACCCAGAAATAATCTTTAATAAGAGGTATCTGGATCATCCCCACTGAAATCCAGCCACACATTTTCTGAATTAAAGTGCATATGAGACTGGTGGGGTTTTTTTTTTGAATAAGAGAACTGGTTGTTCTGAGGAGGGAACTACAGATAAAGTCCTAATTGTTTCTTCCCCACTGTAGCCCCAAGTATTTGTGCTGCAAAAAAAAAAAGAGAAAGGTAACCTCTTACTGAAAATGAATCAAGTTTAATTCTACACCATATAGCTGCAACATAATAGTAATATATATATTCTGTGAAGTAGGACTATTGTATTATTATACAATATACAATACATTAAAATACCTTAAGCATCTATCAGTACACTGCATTCATTTTGTAAAGTTGTGAATATAACTTAAAAATCTTCCTTATCTAAATCCTGAATGCTGCAGAAATGCATGTCATAGGCCTATTGTGCTTTTATCTGTATGTTTGTCTGGTCATTTTGCCTCATTTGCTCGCCTTAACCTCAGAATTCAGTAAGTCTGCAGCCGTTATTGGAGCTCCTGAGCGAGTGGTAGAGAAAAAGTGAAAGCCTGCTTCCCGCTCGTCTTTCCAGTCTCTCAGTGTGTTTACAATTCCACAACTGCTGGTTGCCTTGGAGCCATTTCAATGAGCTCCAGATGCCAGATACGTGAACCAACCACGTAGAAGCAGTGAGTCACCAAGGCCCGCAAGTCCCACCCTCAGACTGTTCTCCCGGCACGCTCCTCCTGTTCCTCCTCCAGGCCTCTAGTTTTACTGTTAGCACTCCACTTCCCTGTACTCTACTCCACTCCTCTGCCTGCCTGTAAAACTATAAATCTGCACCTCCATCTTCTCTGTATTATTTGATCCTGAATCCTTTGCCACTACAGCAGCTTTTTTGCAGCCTGTTTTATCACTGTTCTGCGTTGCCTCAGAAGAATGACTTCCAAGCAGAGAAGCGAAGAAACTGATGAAGCAGGAATAAACATGAGGTAATGCTACAGAATTAGAAAGCTCTGACGCAGTTGTGCACGAGCTCTTGTGGCAGTTTCCAAAATAACCACGGCTACGTACAGTGGGGCAAAAAAGTATTTAGTCAGCCACCAATTGTGCAAGTTCTCCCATTTAAAAAGATGAGAGAGGCCTGTAATTTTCATCATAGGTATACCTCAACTATGAGAGACAGAATGAGAAAAACAAATCCAGAAAAACACATTGTAGGATTTTTAAAGAATTTATTTTCAAATGATTGTGGAAAATAAGTATTTGGTCAATAACAAAAGTTCATCTCAATACTTTGTTATATACCCTTTGTTGGTAATGACAGAGGTCAAACGTTTTCTGTAAGTCTTCACAAGGTTTTCACACACTGTTGCTGGTATTTTGGCCCATTCCTCCATGCAGATCTCCTCTAAAGCAGTGATGTTTTGGGGCTGTCGCTGGGCAACACAGACTTTCAACTCCCTCCAAAGATTTTCGATGGGGTTGAGATCTGGAGACTGGCTAGGCCACTCCAGGACCTTGAAATGCTTCTTACGAAGCCACACCTTCGTTGCCCTGGCGGTGTGTTTGGGATCATTGTCATGCTGAAAGACCCAGCCACGCTTCATCTTCAGTGCCATTGCTGATGGAAGGAGGTTTTCACTCAAAATCTCACGATACATGGCCCCATTCATTCTTTCCATTACACAGATCAGTCATCCTGGTCCCTTTGCAGAAAAACAGCCCCAAAGCATGATGTTTCCACCCCCATGCTTCACAGTAGGTATGGTGTTCTTTGGATGCAACTCTGCATTCTTTCTCCTCCAAACACGAAGAGTTGAGTTTTTACCAAAAAGTTCTATTTTGCTTTCATCTGACCATATGACATTCTCCCAATCCTCTTCTGGATCATCCAAATGCCCTCTAGCAAACTTCAGACGGGCCTGGACATGTACTGGCTTAAGCAGGGGGACACGTCTGGAACGGCAGGATTTATGTCCCTGGCGGCGTAGTGTGTTACTGATGGTAGCCTCTGTTACTTTGGTCCCAGCTCTCTGCAGGTCATTCACTAGGTCCCCCCGTGTGGTTCTGGGATTTTTGCTCACCGTTCTTGTGATCATTTTGACCCCACGGGGTGAGATCTTGCGTGGAGCCCCAGATCGAGGGAGATTAGCAGTGGTCTTGTATGTCTTCCATTTTCTAATAATTGCTCCCACAGTTGATTTCTTCACACCAAGCTGCTTACCTATTGCAGATTCAGTTTTCCCAGCCTGGTGCAGGTCTACAATTTTGTCTCTGGTCTCCGTTGACAGCTCTTTGGTCTTGGCCATAGTGGAGTTTGGAGTATGACTGTTTGAGGTTGTGGACAGGTGTCTTTTATACTGATAACGAGTTCAAAAAGGTGCCATTAATACAGGTAACGAGTGGAGGACAGAGGAGCCTCTTAAAGAAGAAGTTACAGGTCTGTTAGAGCTTGTTTGTAGGTGACCAAATACTTATTTTACCGAGGAATTTACCAATTAATTCATAAAAAATCCTACAATCTGGATTTTCTTTTCTCATTTTGTCTCTCATAGTTGAGGTATACCTATGATAAAAATTACAGGCCTCTCTCATCTTTTTAAATGGGAGAACTTGCACAATTGGTGGCTGACTAAATACTTTTTTGCCCCACTGTATGTCATATGGGTTATTTTAAAGATCCCAGATTTCAAGAAAGCATTACAGACAGAACAAAAAAAAAGTCAGTTTAACTCCAGAGACTTTAGCTTTTATTTTTGGGGCCTATAATGATATTTCGTTGTAATATTTTCAATACTGATAACCAAGGTAACTGTGACTCACAGTTAGTGTGGTTGCTGTCCTAGACTGAAATATGGAAATCAGCTTTACAAGTATTAACAAGCCACCTATCAACATTTTGACTTCCTAATTTGATTCGTGTTACACAATTTGTTCTCTTTAAGGATGGGTTTGACGCAAAAATCCTAGGTTGAGTCATACAATAGCCACAATCATTCTGCGTATCAGCGTGGTGTCACACCTTCGCAGTGAGCTAACAATTGTTGGTACATCAGCACAGATATCCTGTCTGGGTAGTGTGACCAGTTGAGGCCATTTATTTGGCTTTCATTAATACAAAGTTAGTTCAAGTAAATCTCTTTTTGTTTTTCTCCATTTCCAGAAACTAAAATACCAGTTGCGCTTGTTATTGTGAAGTGGTGCAGTCAAAAGTAAACAATGTCAGCTGAAGAGAAATCCCTAACAGTCCTAGCACCGTGCCGGGAAACACCCTCTGAGTCACTTCTACAAAAAGCAGCACGGTTCAACGTAGCAGTACACAGAAACAGAGCAGAGTGACGTAATCCTGGTGGCCGGTTTCCCCACGATATACTTAAATGCAGTGTGCAAACAAAGCTGTCATTATTTAAACACATTGGAGACCTATACACGTCATGATAAACTACCAAATGCAATCCGATAACACTGAATAGCATAGGTGTTAGGTGGTAAAAAAATTGGTTCTGTGTTTAACAAGCTTGTTGCTGTGGTGATAACCTGACTCACTTCCTGCTCATCTTATCTGAGTTGAAAACACTTCAAACACTCACCATTTGTTGATATCTCTGGTTATCATCAGACATCCGAACTACTAAGCAGCAAAAGACTGATATGCAGCAATACTTTTGTCTCTGTTCTACCTGTTGTGTCTGATGGACATAGAAAAGAGATCTTTTTTCATAACATTTCTTTTGAGTTATAAACACATGTATTGATATCTACTTTTTGGCAGACAACAGTGTTTATTTATTTGTTCTAAAATGACGCTTATAATGAATATAAACATTGTTATAATGGCTTTTGTCCTTTAATGCAGTATATAAACAATTGTGTGTGTGTGTGTGTGTGTGTGTGTGTGTGTGTGTGTGTGTGTGTGTGTGTGTGTGTGTGTGTGTGTGTGTGTGTGTGTGTGTCAACATTTCAGTTTTTTTAAGTGTAGTTCCACCTCTTCCAGTGATGCATGGCAGGGTTATTTTAACACACTTGTCAATTTCCAGTTAATTACAGACACTGAGTGACCATTGATTACTATTTTAGCAGTTTTTACAGAAAAAGTGATCCACCTCCCCTCTCTGTCCATGGTATGAAAAATAGACACAGCACACCTAACAACCAAAGATACATGTGCAACATTAGTGTACACGCATCATTGATAATGAATTTCCTAGAACTCTAGGCTCTGAGTTCACTGCAGCTGTGTTTCTCAGTGATCCATTCACCGCTGCACAGCTATATATGTCCTATAACTTTAGCATGTTTGCAATCACTAGTTCATACTCAATAGAGAGCTATATTTTAGCATATCTTCCGTCACGTTAATTGAGCAAATGTTATTCTAGTTAGAGGCATGAGTGTACTGTACAATATAGCATCTTTTGCCGGAATATACTGCAGATGCTATGTGGCAATGTATTTCCCTGTTTTGAGCAATGATTGAATTTATTACAACAGTTCCAGTCGTTCTGTAGTTGCACTTCCCAAATGGATATCCATCATGACGACTAAGTGTTATCTTAGATGAGATATAAAAGACCATGATTGACTCACAAAATGTTGTTTCAGAACCAAATTAGGTGTTGGAAAAACACAATCCAGGCAGGATTTGTGTGTGTGTGTGTGTGTGTGTGTGTGTGTGTGTGTGTGTGTGTGTGTGTGTGTGTGTGTGTGTGTGTGTGTGTGTGTGTGTGTGTGTGTGTGTGTGTGTGTGTGTGTGTGTGTGCAAGAGTCTATTGGAACAGGGTCGGTCGCGTAATGATGCTTGACACATTTGAAGCTAATCCTGTCCTGGTTCTTTGTGCAGCACAGGTTGTTAGGGTCATTGAACCCTAACAATGCCATTGAAACCAGGTTGATGCATTATGGGAAGTGCATGCTCTATGTTGAGAGATGTATCAATGCAGTAAAGGTTCAGGTGCACACTCTTCCCACATTTACCACAAATGGAATCTGTTTTTAATAAAAGTTCTTCTCCAATAAGTAAAGAGAGAAGTGAGAACTCTTTGGGGTTTTTTTGTATATAAATAGACGGAAAATAACACAGAAACATTCTTCCCCTTGTGAAACCTTATAGTTTTGCAAGAGTATCGAAGTATTTTTTACCTCAGAAGTTCGCAAGTACTTCCCTCAGGGATTTCTTACTTTTCGTGGGTATCATTATGGCTAGACAAACACTCTCACATCTTTGCGCTGTCTTAAGATAAGGACCGCCTCTACCTAAAACACGCCCACAACTTTTACAGGGAATCATACATCACATACTCCTGCAGCTGTCTGTCTTGCTGTGGTGCACTGATCAAACAGAAAGTGAAAGCTTGCAGATGTTCAATCATCACTTGAAGGTTTATCAAGCTCCTCAGAAATGTCCTTGGGGTGAGATTAAAAACTATTCTGATCTATATCATACATCTTTGTTGTAAAGTGTAGATTAACCATGTTACTGTATCTACACTGTGTTTTCTGTAGCATTTTGCATGATGTGTTCTGATAATTCTGTTTAGATTTGATACAGTGATACTGCCATCAGAGACACTGTGAAAGACACATATTTACTTCCACAAATAAAGCAACAACTGTAAAATGTGTGTGTTTAAATATTGACTCTGATCAGACATTGCACTGAATGGTTCACCTCTTGCATCTCCTTATCAGGTGAATGATACATTATATAACTCTTCTCAGTAAGCGTGAATAATGAATAAGCGTGTGGTTGTCCATTGTCAGTGGGGTGTTCCTCTTAAACTATCGTCATCTCATGCTTTATGATAAAAGCAAGTGATCATTAGATTAATGGTCTCAACTGTAAACCAGTCAGATCAAAAGAAGGCTCAAGTAAGGTTCACACAGTGGGATGTAAGACTCAATATTAATGTGATCAAGCTATAGCAGATTTTTTTCTCTCCTTAGACACGTTGTCCTACAGACATCAATTTGTTTTTCTATATTTCCTTTTGTTCCACATTTCTGCTGAATCTATGGCCATCAACACATCTGATTGTCCAACATGTTAATTGATGTGAAGATGCACAAAGTGACTCAACACTGGGCCATTTGATATAAAAATGATCCAAAGCCACATTCTTGGATCATGTGTTGGATCACAACCCAGCAGCAGCAGCTTTACTGGAAACCCTGTAATCATTTGACACACAGTTGAGCCATTCAATATATCACGCCATCAACTGTGTGTGTGTGTGTGTGTGTGACCTCTTAGTGCGTGCGTGCGTGTGTGTGTGACCTCTTAGTGTGTGCGCATTAGGCAAGAACTTTACGATTAGAGAACAAAACACATGAAACCAGAGTCAGGTGTAGTGAACAGGTCTTTCCTGTAACAGAGGTCATCCGGTGACCAGAAATGACCCTGAATGCACCCGAGGAGTGCCAGGAAGGTGTGTCAGCAAAGCAGGGCAGCATTTACTGGATCTTTGTTAAAGAAAAATACACAAAACAAAGAAAGAGTCAAAGCATTCTATTGTCATCAATGTTGTAAAAATGTACATACTATCAATTTTGTACCTGAACATATAATGTCAATAAGTTTTAATTTTTTGAATATAATTTAAATTGCCACACATGCAAAATATAATGTATTACAATATACAACAGTAAAAGCACAAGAAACAATTTACAAATGGTAAACAAGCAAGAAATATACAAAGACTACTGGAACAGCAAGATGGGATTTTTCTGCAACTCATATATGCTCAGACTTTTGTGAAGTGATCAGCATATTTGCAAAACAAAACAGGGAAGTCATATTCCATTTAAAGGAAACAATGGATGGTGTGGTTCACAGAGGACATTCATTTTGAATAGGTCGTTTTTTTACATCCCCAGCTCTGCTTGTGTTTTGTGTTGTGCTGCAGTCTGTGAAAAAAGACCATGTGTTTTTCTTTACGCCTAACAATAGTCTATTCTGATTAAGTTTTTTTATTTGAAGTGCTCAGCAAATGAAATCCTGCAGTGCATTGGCTCCAAGGCTTATAGTCTCTTAAATTTTTTCAGAGGAAGTTTTGGTGTCAAACTGTGTTCATCACTTTCCGTTGCATGTCCTCTACCTACATTTGTGATAAAATGTCCTCCCTTATACTTTAAGTAGTTGCATGTAAATACACACATTGAGACCTGAAGGGCTTTCTGTAGAATCTGGGAATGTTTATGAAAATGAGTCATAATGTTTACTAAAGAAAACTGTAAAGCTCAAGTCAAAACCCAGGCCCCTGCAGAAACCTTCTCCTGGTTTCATTTCCAAACAGACAAGAAAAAATGTGCCGGCATTGGATTTCTAATCCTTTTTGGAAGATCCAACCCTGTACTCTGTTTTCATTAGAAAATTCCTGTCAGGACATGAAAGGTGTCCAAGGAAAAACAAGCGGCTGCCATGGAGATGCTGAAGAAACTAAGATCTCTGACGTCACAGGAAACCGCAAGGCACAGAGAATGCTCCAGACACATCTCCTTCACACTTCCATGGAAACGCAGCACAACGGCCAGGGAACAATCTGATACTGTACACTGTACCAGCAGGCCTCACACAGGCCACACACCGACTCCAAAGCACATCTAGCAGCACGTTTACTCTCTCAACCAAACAAACCTCAACCTCAAAATATCACTGCCATGGCAATAAA
The DNA here is from genome assembly GCF_036324505.1 of Eleginops maclovinus. Classification (NCBI taxonomy): domain Eukaryota; kingdom Metazoa; phylum Chordata; class Actinopteri; order Perciformes; family Eleginopidae; genus Eleginops; species Eleginops maclovinus. Next base: position 13,873,705 of record NC_086364.1, on the reverse strand, counting down.
AGCCCTCGTTATGGGACTGCAGGCCTGAAGATATTCAAATCTGTCTGTTCTGTTCTTGATGGGAAAACCCTAGTTTAAATTGTGGTGCTTTCCAGTGATATAAGTGTGTTCAGTAATCAAAAGGCTAAAAATGATATCAGTTCTCCTTATATCAGAGAGATGTATGTGCATTTGCGAATCTCAGAAATAAATAGCTTAAATTTGCAGCTAGAGATCTATATCATATTGGATCAGTAGTACTAAAGGGTGTTTTTTTGGCCAATAATAATTTTAAAACAGTACAATATAGAGTAAGTAGAATTCAAAATACTGTTTTTGTTAAGTGTGAAGCATGCTGTCAGTGTGAACAGGTTCAGCTTCCAATTAAGCTGTATAAAGGAGGAGCCTTATAAAGCTGATCTGAACATTAATGCATGATGTGCTGCTTCAAGTAAAGTGAGATTAATGTGCGCTACTGTAGCTAGGATTTATAAAGAATGATAATAACACATATATGTGTTGGTAAAGCATTATGCAGAAGGAAGTTTGCGAGCAGGGTAATAACATCTTGACAAAGAA